>NC_056436.1:32795325-33395325 GCF_018296145.1 Oncorhynchus tshawytscha | reverse complement strand
ACACACACACACACACACACACACACACACACACACACACACACACACACACACACACACACACACACACACACACACACACACACACACACACACACACACACACACACGCACACACACGTCAAAAGGCATAACTCATTGTCTTATAAACTGACTCTATCACACTTTCTCTAAGGCACTCTCCCTCATCCTTTGTCTTTCACACACTCACACAATCACCCTCAGCAATCACAACTTGTTACCTGCACCCAGTCCCACCAGTTGGCATCCCAGCACCTTTTAGCCCGGTGATTAATTGGACTGAGCTAAGATAGTTCAACCCTTTATTCTGTGAAAATTAAACAAAAAGACAGGACTCTCAAAAGATTACAGCAGCGCATTAAGCACAGAATGAACCATGAAATTGCTTTTTCCCCTCCCGCAGTGTTCAGACATAGTGGTCACTGCCAGTCATGGGGAATGTGCACAGACATTAGTGTTACATCACTGACAGATAACAAAACAACCACTCAGGGAGGAGCTTCTTTCTCCAATGCATGTCAGCTGACTGAGTACAGCCAATAGCATATAGCCATGAAGCGTATGTAAGGAAATTTACAGTGCATTCGGAAAAGTATTCAGACCCCTTGACTTTTTCCAAATTTTGTTACGTTACAGCCTTACTCTAAAATAGATTAAATATGAAAAATGCCTAAGCAATCTACCCCATAATGACAGAGCGAAAACAGGTTTTCTGAAATTTTACCAAATTTATAAAACAGAAATACCTTATTTACACAAGTATTCAGACCCTTTGCTATGAGACTCGAAATTGAGCTCAGGTGCATCCTGTTTCCAATGATCATCTTTGAAATGTTTCTACAACTTGATTGGAGTCCACTTGTGGTAAATTCAATTAATTGGACATGATTTGAAAAGGCACCAGTCTATATAAGGTCCCACAGTTGACAGTGCATGTCACATCAAAAACCAAGCCATGAGGTTGAAGGAAATGTCCGTAGACAGGATTGTGTAAAGGCACAGATCTGGGAAGGGTCCAAAAACATTTCTGCAGCATTGAAGGTCCCCAATAAACACAGTGGCCTCCATCATTCTTAAATGAAAGAAGTTTGGAACCACCAAGACTCTTCCTAGAGCTGGCCGCAGGACCAAACTGAGCAATTGTGGGAGAAGGGCCTTGGTCAGGGAGGTGACCAAGAACCCAATGGTCACTCTGACAGAGCTCCAGAGTTCCTCTGTGGAGATGGGAAAACCTTCCAGAAGGACAACCATCTCTGCAGCACTCCACCAATCAGGCCTTTATGGTAGAGTGGCCAGACGGAAGGCACATGACTGCCTGCTTGGAGTTTGCCTCAAGGCACGTAAAGATTCTCAGACCATGAGAACCAAGATTCTCTGGTCTGATAAAACCAAGTTTGAACTCTTTGGCCTGAATACCAAGCATCATGTCTGGAGGAAACCTGGCACCATCCCTACTGTGAAGTAGAGGTCGACCGATTATGATTTTTCAACGCCGATACCGATTATTGGAGGACCCAAAAAATCCGATGCCGATTAATCGGCCGATTTTTAAAAATGTATAATGACAATTACAACAATACTGAATGAACACTTATTTTAACTTAATATAATACATCAATAAAATCTATTTAGCCTCAAATAAATAATTAAACATGTTCAAATTGGTTTAAATTATGCAAAAACAAAGTGTTGTAGAATAAAGTAAAAGTGCAATATGTGCCATGTAAGAAAGCTAACGTTTAAGTTCCTTGCTCAGAACATATGAAAGCTGGTGGTTCCTTTTAACACGAGTCTTCAATATTCACAGGTAAGAAGTTTTAGGTTGTAGTTATTATAGGAATTTAGGATTATTTCTCTCTATACGATTTGTAGTTCATATACCTTTGACTATTGGATGTTCTTATACGCACTTTAGTAATGCCAGTGTAACAGTATAGCTTCCATCCCTCTCCTCTTCCAGCCTACCTGGGCTCGAACCAGGAACACATCGACAACAGCCACCCTCGAAGCAGTGTTACCCATGCAGAGCAAGGGTAACAACTACTCCAAGTCTCAGAGCGAGTGACGTCACCGATTGAAACACTATTAGAGCTCACCCCGCTAACTAGCTAGCCATTTCACATCGGTTACACCAGCCTAATCCCAGGAGTTGATAGGCTTGATGTCACAAACAGTGCTTGAAGCATTGCGAAGAGCTGCTGGCAAAACACACGAAAGTGCTGTTTGAATGAATGCTTACGAGCCTGCTGGTGCCTACCACCGCTCAGTCAGACTGCTCTATCAAATCACAGACTTAATTATAACATAATAACACACAGAAATACAAGCCTTAGGTCATTAATATGGTCGAATCCAGAAGCTATCATTTCGAAAACAAAACGTTTATTCTTTCAGTGAAATACGGAACCGTCTAAATATTGCTGTTACATTGCACAACCTTCAATGTTTTGTCATAATTACGTAAAATTATGGCAAATTAGTTCGCAATGAGCCAGGTGGCCCAAACTGTTGCATATACCATGACTCTGCGTGCAATGAACGCAAGAGAAGTGACACAATTTCACCTGGTTAATATTGCCTGCTAACCTGGATTTCTTTTAGCTAAATATGCAGGTTTAAAAATATATACTTCTGTGTATTGATTTTAAGAAAGGCAATGATGTTTATGGTTAAGTACACGTGGGAGCAACGACAGTCTTTTTTCGTGAATGCGCACCGGATCGATTATATGCAACACAGGACACGCTAGATAAACTAGTAATATCATCAACCATGTGTAGTTAACTAGTGATTATGATTGATTGTTTTTTATAAGATAAGTTTAATGCTAGCTAGCAACTTATCTTGGCTTCTTACTGCATTCGCGTAACAGGCAGGCTCCTCGTGAGGCAGGTGGTTAGAGCATTGGACTGGTTGACTGTAAAGGTTGCAAGATTGAATCGTTGTTCTGCCCCTGAACAAGGCCGTTAACCCACCGTTCCTAGGCCGTCATTGAAAATAAGAATGTGTTCTTAACTGACTTGCCTCGTTAAATAAAGTTGTAAAGTTTTTTTTATTTTATCTGCAAAATCGGCAAAAATACCGATTGTTATGAAAACTTGAAATCGGCCCTAATTAATCGGCCATTCTGATTAATCGGTCGACCTCTACTGTGAAGCATGGTGGTAGCCACATCATGCTGTGGGGATGTTTTTCAGAGACAGGGACTGGGATTGAAGCAAAGATGAAATGGATCAAAATACAGAGAGATCCTTGATGAAAACCTGCTCCAGAGCACTCAGGACCTCAGAAATTGGCAAAGGTTTTACCTTCCAACAGGACAACAACCCTAAGCACACAGCCAAGACAACACAATTTGATATTTCATTTTTTCTTATTCTATAAACTAGCAAAACTTTCTAAAAATCTGTTTTAGCTTTGTCATTATCGGGTGTTGTGTGTAGATGTATGAGGGAAAAAAACAATTGAATCAATTTTAGAATAAGGCTGTACCATAACAAAATGTGGAAAAAGTCAAGGGGTCTGAATACTTACCGAAGACACTGTAGTTTGCATTAACTTTGGCTAATCTTCAGATAATGGGTAATGTGCTGTTAAATCAAATCAAATTTTATTTGTCACATACACATGGTTAGCAGATGTTAATGTGAGTGTAGCGAAATGCTTGTGCTTCTAGTTCCGACCATGCAGTAAAAACCAACGAGTAATGTAACCTAACAATTTCATAACAACTACCATATACACACAAGTGTAAAGGAATGAATAAGAATATGTACATAAAAGTATATGAATGAGTGATGGCCCGCTCCTTGAAAGCGGCAGCTCTAGCCTTTAGCTCAGTGCGGATGTTGGTCAAATTTGCCAAATGGAGGGCGATTGAGAGCTTTGTATGCGTCTCTGTGTGTGGAGTTAAGGTAGTCAGAGTTTTTTTCCTCTGGTTGCACATTTAATTAACATACTGATAGAAATTTGGTCAAAAAGATTTACGTTTCCCTGCATTAAGGTCCCCGGCGACTAGGAGTGCTGCCTCTGGGTGAGCGTTTTCTTGTTTGCTTATGGCGGAATACAGCTGTCTTAGTGCCAGCCTCAGTCTGTGGAGGAATGTAAAACAACTATGAAAAATACAGATGAAAACTCTCGGTAGATAGTGTGGTCTACAGCTTATCATGAGATACTCTACCTCAGGCAAGCAATAGCTCGAGACTTCCTTAGATATCTTGCACCAGCTGTTATTTACAAAAATACATTGTTCGCCGCCCCTTGTCTTACCAGACGCCGCTGTTCTATCCTGCCGGTACAGCATATAACCAGCCAGCTGCATGTTGATAGGTTCGTCGTTCTGCCACGACTCCGTGTAGCATAAGCTATTACAGTTTTGAATGTCCCGTTGATAGTTTAATCTTCCGCGTAGGTCTTCAATTTTATTCTCCAAAGATTGCATGTTTGCTAGCAGACTAGAAGGAAGTAGGGGTTTATTCAATCGCCTACAAATTCTCAGAAGGCAGCCCGCCCTCTGGGTGCTATTTCGCCACCTCCTCTTTGTGCAAATCATAGGGATCTGGGCCTGTTCCCGAGAAAGCAGTATATCATTCGCGTCAGGCTCGTCAGACTCGGATTCTGCCAGTCCGTGGTGAGTAATGGCAGTCCTGATGTCCAGAAGTTATTTTCGGTCATAAGAGACGGTAGCGGAAACATTATGTACAAAACAAGTTAAAAATAAGTTAAAAACAACGCAAATAAATGAACAAAAAGAGTAGGAAAGTCAAGTTTTCAAGAGAGGCCATGGACATCGAATTCATTCCAAAAAAAGGTGTTTATGAAATTGTCGCGGCCGAGAAAAATGTTAATTCCTTAATTATTTCAATACCAGAAATAAATAATATATACTGTACCTTTGCCGTTTCTATAATTTAATTTGTTCATTTCGAAATTCATTTTATTTTCTTACAACCAAATTCAATCGGTCTGTGTTATGCAAATCTAGGCTGCTGAGATTGAACCCATTTAATCACCTGGTTCACCTCATGAGCGAGAAAAAATAAATTATTCCTCCATTTCAATGTGCTATCCCTCTTCCTCTAACCATACAGCATCAAGGCTACATTTTACATAGCATTTTAATTTAATTTATCCTTGCACAACGCTCTTCTCAGTATAATAAATGAGCAAGGCAGGGGACGCTCTCCTTCTATCTGCTGTTCTACAGTGGCTGCTGCCTCAGTCCTAGGGCTGGGCTGGGGCTGGAGCTGGGCAGTGCCGGGGCTGGGGCTGGGGCTGGGCAGTGCCGGGGGCTGGGACTGGGGCTGGGCAGTACCGGGGCTGGGGCTGGGAAGTGCCGGGGCTGAGGCTGGGTAGTGCCGGGGCTGAGGCTGGGTAGTGCCGGGCTGGGAAGTGCCGGGGCTGGGGCTGGGCAGTGCCGGGGCTGGGGCTGGGCAGTGCCGGGGCTGGGCAGTGCTGGGGCCGGGGCTGGGGCTGGGATCGAAGATCATGAACACTGCGTGAACTTTGTGGAGAGAAAAGGCAAGTTGCAGGATAAGCTTGATGAAGCGATTAGAGGCCTCAGTATCTGCCTGGGGATAGCCATTGATACCCTTTCTCCACTACGATCCCTGTGTATGGAGGTGGGGATGTTTCAAGCCGGAAGTCCTTTGTTATGCTATTGATCGGTAACCACTAGACTACACTACTTACTGTGATCCTTTTGGCAACATTATAGTCTATTGGGGATTTCTATTCATTGGTCAGAAAAAAAATAATCAACTGAAATTAGCCACAGACGGTCGAATACTTCCCCACCACAGACGTACAGTATACAGGTCCAATACATCACCACCACAGACGTACAGTATACAGGTCCAATACATCACCACCACAGACGTACAGTATAGAGGTCCAATACATCACCACCACAGACGTACAGTATACAGGTCCAATACATCACCACCACAGACGTACAGTATACAGGTCCAATACATCACCACCACAGACGTACAGTATACAGGTCCAATACATCACCACCACAGACGGATTTCAGTATACAGGTCCAATACATCACCACCACAGACATACAATATACAGGTCCAATACATCACCACCACAGACGTACAGTATACAGGTCCAATACATCACCACCACAGACGTACAGTATACAGGTCCAATACATCACCACCACAGACGTACAGTATACAGGTCCAATACATCACCACCACAGACGTACAGTATACAGGTCCAATACATCACCACCACAGACATACAATATACAGGTCCAATACATCACCACCACAGACGTACAGTATACAGGTCCAATACATCACCACCACAGACGTACAGTATACAGGTCCAATACATCACCACCACAGACGTACAGTATACAGGTCCAATACATCACCACCACAGACGTACAGTATACAGGTCCAATACATCACCACCACAGACATACAATATACAGGTCCAATACATCACCACCACAGACGTGCAGTATATCTGGCCATTTTGAACCTGTAATCGAAACCACAATTGCTGATGCTCCAGATACTCAACTAGTCTAAAGAAGGCCAGTTTTATTGCTTCTTTAATCAGCATCAACAGTTTTCAGCTGTGCCCAACATAATTGCAAAATGTTTTTCTAATGATCAATTAGCCTTTTAAAATGATAAACTTGGATTAGCTAACACAACGTGTCATTGGAACACAGGAGTGATGTTTGTTGATAATGGGCCTCTGTAAGCCTACGTAGATATTCCATTAAAAAAAGAATCTGCCGTTTCCAGCTACAATAGCCATTTACAACATTAACAATGTCTACACTGTAATTCTGATTAATTTGACGTAATTTGAATGGACAAAAAAGTTGCTTTTCTTTAAAAAAACAAGGACATTTCTAAGTGACCCCAAACTTTTGAACGGTAGCGTATATGTATTATTTTTTATTCTTCCTCTGTTCAGAGTTTGATTGACAGCAAGCCCATGTCTGGGAGGCATGCGTAAAACAACTATTATCACAACTTATATCTTGGAATAAGTCCAGGCAGCCCCAGCCCATGCATCCCCAGGCCCAGGCAGCCTCAGCCCCAGAACCATGCAGCCCCAACCCTAGGCCACTGCAGCCCCAACCCTAGGCCACTGCAGCCCCAACCCTAGGCCACTGTAGCCCCAACCCTAGGCCACTGCAGCCCCAACCCCAGGCCCCAGGCCCATGCAGCCTCAGCCCCATGCAGCCTCAGAACCATGCATCTCCAGCCCCAACCCCAGGCCCATGCAGCCCTAGCCCCATGCAGTCTCAGCCCCAGGCCCATGCAGCCCCAGAACCATGCAAACCCCAGAACCATGCAGTCTCAGCCCCATGCCCACGCATCCCCAGGCCCACGCAGCCCCAGCCCCAGCCCCAGCCTCAGCCCAAGACCCAGCCCCAGGCCCATGCATCTCCAGCCCCAGCGGGAAGCTAATAGACTGGGCCAGAGGAGACCCCTGAGGCTTAAGGCATTGTGTAAAGGCCTTGTCTACTTCACACATATTAAGGATCACATGCCACAATTTCACAGCACAGTGGGGGAACCAGCCCCAGCCCACCACTGATTTGCTTGAGTTAGATGGTGTTGACAGTTATAGCAGTGTAGCATATTAATAGGGAGGTCAAGGTTGTTTCTGCCGTCACTGTCTATTAATGTATATCATTAAAGGTCTTGATGATGAGAACAAGTTGAATATCTATACCAGCATTGTGAGAAAAACATTTTAAATGGGCCCCCTCTTTACAGCGAATAATTGAAAAATATCTATTTGTACTTCATTTTGTATCAATTCTATACATTTTGCCATGAGGTAGAAAGAAAATGTTGCCATTTTAAAGCAAGTTTGCTGCAATTATACACATTTTGCCATGGGGCAGAAAAAAGATTGACCAATTTTATAACAAATTCAATGCAATTCTACTCATTTTGCCATGGGGTGGAGAGAAATGTTTGCAGCTTTTAATAGGATATCTGAGTGAGACGGACAAACCAAATCAATGAGCCCCCCGGTGGTAATTCAATCAAAATAACAAGTTTAAATAGCAGGCTGTTAAACTAACTTAGCAATCTAAAAATTGTTAGCTGACATGGGCTAATTGACTGACTATCAGTGACTGACATAACAAGAGAAAAATTGCTGGTGCATAAACAAATGTTGAAATTGCACATTGTGTATTCCACTATTCTACTATAACTCACAACAGTAAGTGTAGAACCCGACTGTTGATTTGAGGGCCTTCAAAAGGGGTGTGTGAGCAGCTAGTTGCCGATCCCTGATCTATACTAAGGCAGCACAATAGAGAATTATAAAATTCCATGTCTAGTATATACAGTATGCTGCATTCACTGTCTATATCCAGTACATTCAGCATTCCATGTCTATACAGTGCATTCGAAAAGTATTCAGACCCCTTTTTCACATTTTCTTATGTTACAGCCTTATTCTATAATTGATGAAATAGCTTTTTTCCCTCATCAATCTACACACAATACCCCATAATGAAGAAGCAAAAACTGTTTTGTTTTTTTAAATTGCAAATTTGTTAAAAATGGAAATATCACATTTGCATAAGTATTCAGACCCTTTACTCAGTACTTTGTTGAAGCACATTTGACAGCGACTACAGCCTTGAGTCTTGTTGGGTAGGATGCTACAAGCTTGGCACACCTATATTTGGAGAATGTCTCCCATTCCCAGATCCTCTCAAGCTCTGTCAGGTTGGTTGGGGAGCATCGCTGCACAGGTATTTTCAGATCTCTCCAGAGATGTTCGATCGGTTTCAAGTCCGGGCTCTGGCTGGGCCACTCAAGGACATTCAGAGACTTGTCCCAAAGCCACTCCTGCATTGTCTTGGCTGTGTGCTTAGGGTCGTGTTCCTGTTGGAAAATGAATCTTTGCCCCAGTCTGAGGTCCTGAGCGCTCTGGAGCAGGTTTTCATCAAGCATCTCTCTTTACTTTTCTCCTTTTCATCTTTCCCTTGATCCTGACTAGACTCCCAGTCCCTGCCGCTGAAAAACATCCCCACAGCATGATGCTGCCACCACCATGCTTCACCGTAGGGATGGTGTCAGGTTTCCTCCAGACGTCTCATTTGGCATTCAGGCCAAAGAGTTCAATCTTGGTTTCATCAGACCAGAGAATCTTGTTTCTCTTGGTCTGAGAGTTTTTAGGTGCTTTTTGACAACTCCAAGGGGGCTGTCATGTGCCTTTCCTGAGGAGTGGCTTCCATCTGGCCACTCTACCATAAAGGCCTGATTGGTGGAGTGCTGCAGAGATGGTTGTCCTTCTGGAAGGTTCGCTCATCTCCACTCTGGAGCTTTATCAGAGTGACCATCAGGTTCTGGGCTCTTCTCCCCCGATTGCTCAGATTGGCCGGGCGGCCAGCTCTAGGAAGAGTCTTGGTGGTTCCAAACTTCTTCCATTTAAGAATTATGGAGGCCATTGTGTTCTTGGGTACCTTCAATGCTGCAAAAATGTTTTGGTACCCTTCCCCAGATCTGAGCCTCGACACAATCCTGTCTCGAAGCTCTACGGACAATTCCTTCGACTTCATGGCTTGGTTTTTGATGTGACATGCACTGTCAACTGTGGGACCTTATATAGAACAGGTGCCTTTCCAAATCATGTCCAATCAATTGAATTTACCACAGGTGGACTCCAATCAAGTTGTAGAAACATCTCAAGGATGGTCAGTGGAAACAGGATCCACCTGAGCTCAATTTCTAGTCTCATGGATTAGAGTCTGAATACCTATGTAAATAAGCTTTTTCAGTTTTTTATTTGGAATACATTTGCTAACATTTCTAAAAACCTGTTTTTGCTTTGTCATTATGGGATATTGTGTGTAGATTGATAAGGAAAATAATGTATTTAATACATTTTAGCATAAAGGCTGTCGTAACAAAATGTGGAAAATGTCAAGGGGTATGAATACTTTCTGAACGCACTGTACATACTGGGGGGAAACGTGTTGTTGCCCATGCAGTGTCCTGCAACACGTGAATTTTTCAATATAACACTTCAGGTTGAAGACATTTCTACTGTCATTTTCCTCCAGTACTTCAGTGTAATTCTTTTTTTTCCCCCTCCATTTTTCCAGCAAATGCAGTATGTGGCAGGCTGAATTGTGTGTTATTACCCAGCTGGAGACAATATCATTACCACATATTTGCTGTCAAGGGTCTGCAAAGAATAGTGCTGTCTTGGGCCTCACTGATCTAACAACCTCACACAGTGCTCCTGAATTACCCACTCCTGTCGCAGGGAAGTCAAACACTACCAGTTAAAGAGGTGAGTGAACAAAAGAGCTCTCTGTCTCTCTCTCTCTCTCCTGCTTTTGAGGAGATGACAACACACTTCCATAGTCTTAACACAGGGATCTATACTGCTCTCCTCCAACTCCATATTTGAAGCATATTCAAATGTAGTATATTGGAGAATGATATTTGAAGCAAACAAACAACAAACCCATACCAAACACAAATGTTCCATAACCAGGGAAACAAAACAATAAGCCATGCGACTGAGAGAAAATGTTTCTGTTTTAAAAACAATTTCCTGCAGTTCTACACATATTCTCCACATTTTGCTATGAGGCTTAGAAAATTTAGAATGTTTTAAGCAAATTTCCTGCTATTCTACACATTTCGCCATGATACTGAGAGAAAATGTTGCAGTTTTACAGGTCATTTCCTTCAATTAAAAATAAATAAATATTGCCATGACTTATGACGTGTCCATATCCTATCTGGGGAGGGAGCAGGGTGAACAAAGAGATCCTATTAAAGTACTAGAGGGGCTATGTCATAAGCCCTCAGCGTTACAGAATGGGTTGAAAATGGCAGCCATATTGGTCAGGGGGAAATCCAAACCAGTCTAATTGGAATGAATGGCATTAGAGGCATAGTCCTGATTTTATTTATGCAGGAAAACAGAACAAATGCATGTGATGTATCAGAAATGATAATTTTTGTCAACCTTAAATATTGTCATATACTCATAAATACATTTATACTGGTTTTATACCAATATTCTGTATAAATAGCCTCTAAATTATATGTAAGACCATAAATGTCTACATTATTGTTTTCTTAGAAAGCTGAGAGTGCTTATTACATGATACAATATCAGTACTTGTTGCATTTACAAGTTGTCTTAGTCCTATCATTGTCACTTATACTCCCTCTCCGGTATCTAGGTCATCAGGCTGCTGATTATCCCACACACCTGTCACCATCATCATGATACTCACCTGGACTCCATCATCTCCTTGATTATCTTCCCTATATCTGTCACTTCCCTTGGCTCTTTCCGAAGGTGTTATTGACTCTGTTTCATGTTGGTGCGTTAATCATTATTTTTTTAATAATAAGGGATGGAAGCTTAACTCATGCAGTAATTGTCACAGCTACTGCAATTGAGTACTGTAACACACTGCAATTGATTACTCTACCACAATATCAGGAGATGACAACATTGAGTTGGAGGACAGATACACTGAGGCAGGTGCAAGTGAGGAAATACACTATACCTCTCGAGGACCATCTACTTTTGTATTTTTCTCACTGAATCAAAAACATTTCTTTGTTCTATTTTCACCCTGGGATCGATATAATGGCGGAGGGGATTTAAAAAAAATGTATTTCACCTTTTTTTAACCAGGTAGGCTAGTTGAGTACAAGTTCTCATTTACAACTGCGACCTGGCCAAGATAAAGCAAAGCAGTGCCACACAAACAACACAGAGTTACAAATGGAATAAACAAGCGTACAGTCAATAACACAATAGAAAAAAAGAAAGTCTATATACAGTCTGCAAATGGCGTGAGGTGGTAAGGCAATAAATAGGCCATAGTAGCGAAGTAATTACAATTTAGCAAATGAACACTGGAGTGATAGATGTGCAGATGATGATGTGCAAGTAGAAATACTGGTGTGCAAAAGAGCAGAAAAATAAATAAAAACAACATGGGGATGAGGTAGGTAGGATGGGCTATTTACAGATGGGCTATATACAGCTTCAGCGATCGGTTAGCTGCTCTGATAGCTGATGTTTAAAGTTATTGAGGGAAATATAAGTCTCCAGCTCCAGCGATTTTTGAAATTCGTTCCAGTTATTGGCAGCAGAGAACTGGAAGGAAAGAAGGCCCAAGTTGGTGTTGGCTTTGGGGATGACCAGTGAGATATACCTGCTGGAGCGCATTGTTGTTATCGTGACCAGTGAGCTGAGATAAGGATGCCTGCAGTTTTACGGGCTCCTAACCAACTGTGCTATTTTGTTAGTTTTTTTCACATTATTTGTAACTCATTTTGTACATAATGTTGCTGCTACCGTCTCTTATGACCGAAAAGAGCTTCTGGACATCAGAACAGTGATTACCCACCTCAAATTAGACTTTTAAAAATTATTTAATGAGTCCGACGCGAAGGATATACTGCCTTGTCAAGGCAAGGCCCAAATCCCTATCATCAGCTTGAAGAAAAGGGGGAGGAGCCAGGGTGTAAGAATTAGCCGACGAGTAGGTAACCACCACTTCCCTCCATATTATTGGCCAACGTGCAATCATTGGGAAACAAACTGGACGATCTGTCACACCCTGATCTGTTTCACCTGTCCTCATTATTGTCTCCACCCCCTCCAGGTGTTGCTTGTTTTCCCCAGTGTATTTATCCCTGTGTTTCCTGTCTCTCTGTGCCAGTTTGTCTGTATGTTTCCAAGTCAACCAGCATTTTTCCCGTTCTCCTGCTTTATGCATTCTCCTCTTTCTCGTCCTCCCAGGTTTGAACCTTGCCTGTTTCTGGACTTTGTACCTGCCTGCCTGACCATTCTACCTACCTTGACCACGAGCCAGTCTGCCACTCTGTACCTCCTGGACTCTGATCTGGTTTTGAACTTTTTGCCTGTCCACGACCATTCTCTTGCCCACCCCTTCGGATTAATAAACATTGTAAGACTCCAACCATGTGCCTCTGTGTCTGCATTTGGGTCTTGCCTTGTGCCTTGATAGATCTACAATTAAGTCTATCCTACCAACGGGACATTAAAAACGGTAATATCTTATGTTTCACTGAGACGTGGCTAAACGACGACACTGATAATATAGAGCTGGCTGGTTTCTCCATGTATTGGCAGGACAGAGCAGCTACAGTTGAAGTCGAAGTTTACATACACCTTAGCCAACTACATTTAAACTCAGTTTTTCACAATTCCTGACATTTAATCCTAGTAAAGAATCCATGTTTTTAATTTTTTTAATTTGTCATTTTATTTTAATTTTACCCATTTTTCTCCACAATTTCGTGGTATCCAATTGTTTTAGTAGCTACTATAGTGTCTCTTCGCTACAACTCCCGTACGGGCTCGGGAGAGACGAAGGTTGAAAGTCATGCGTCCTCCGATACACAACCCAACCAAGCCGCACTGCTTCTTAACACAGCGCGCATCCAACCCGGAAGCCAGCCACACCAATGTGTCGGAGGAAACACCGTGCACCTGGCAACCTTGGTTAGCGCGCATTGCGCCCGGCCCGCCACAGGAGTCGCTGGTGCGCGATGAGACAAGGACATCCCTACCAGCCAAGCCCTCCCTAACCCGGACGATGCTAGGCAAATTGTGCATCGCCCCACGGACCTCCCGGTCGCGGCCGGTTACGACAGAGCCTGGGCGCGAACCCAGAGTCTCTGATGGCACAGCTGGCGCTGCAGTACAACAAAAAATCCCTGTTTTAGGTCAATTAGGATCACCGCTTTATTTTAAGAATGTGAAATGTCAGAATAATAGAGAGAATGATTTATTTAAGCTTTTATTTCTTACATCACATTTCCAGTTGGTCAGAAGTTTACATACACTCAATTAGTATTTGGTAGCATTGCCTTTAAATTGTTTAACTTGGGTCAAACGTTTTGGGTAGCCTTCCGTAAGCTTCCCACAATAAGTTGGGTGAATTTTGGCCCATTCCTCCTGACAAAGCTGGTGTAACTGAGTCAGGTTTGTAGGCCTCCTTGCTCGCACACGCTTTCTCAGTTCTGCCGAACACATTTTCTATAGGATTGAGGTCAGGGTTTTGCGATGACCACTCCAATACCTTGACTTTGTTGTCCTTAAGCCATTTTGCAACAACTTCGGAAGTATGCTTGTGGTCATTGTCCATTTGGAAGACCCATTTGTGACCAAGCTTTAACTTCCTGAATGATGTCTTGAGATGTTGCTTCAATATATCCACATACTTTTCCTACATCATGATGCCATCTATTTTGTGAAGTGCACCAGTCCCTCCTGCAGCAAAGCACCCCCACAACATGATGCTGCCACCCCCGTGCTTCACGGTTGGGATGGTGTTCTTTGGCTTGCAAGCCTCCCCCTTTCTCCTCCAAACATAATGATGGTCATTATGGCCAAACAATTCTATTTTTGTTTCATCAGACCATTTATTTTTATTTATTTTATTTCACCTTTATTTAACCAGGTAGGCTAGTTGAGAACAAGTTCTCATTTACAACTGCGACCTGGTCAAGATAAAGCAAAGCAGTGCAACAAAAACAGAGTTACATATGGGATAAACAAAACGTACAGTCAATAACACAAAATAAAATCTGTATACAGTGTGTGCAAATGAAGTAAGGAGGTAAGGCAATAAATAGGCCAATAGTGGCAAAGTAATTACAATTCGGCAATTTACACTGGAGTGATATATGTGCAGATGAGGATGTGCAAGTAGAAATACTGGTGTGCAAAAGAGCAGAAAAACAAATATGGGGATGAGGTAGGTAGTTGGTTGGATGGGTTATTTACAGATGGGCTATGTACAGCTGCAGCGATTGGTAAGCTGCTCTGACAGCTGACGCTTAAAGTTAGTGAGGGAGATATGTCTGCAACTTCAATGATTTTTGCAATTCGTTCCAATCATTAGCAGCAGAGAACTGGAAGGAAATGCAGCCAAAGTAGGTGTTGGCTTTGGGGATGACCAGTGAACTTACCTGCTGGAGTGCATGCTATGGGTGGGAGTTGCTATGGTGACCAGAGGACATTTCTCCAAAAAGTACGATCTTTGTCCCCATGTGCAGTTGCAAACCGTAGTCTGTCTTTTTTATTGCAGTTTTGGAGCAGGTTTCTTCCTTGCTGAGCGGCATTTCAGGTTATGTCAATATTGGACTCGTTTTACTGTGGATATAAATACTTTAACATTAATCTCTAGGAGACACAAGCATCAGGCATCTGGAAATTGCTCCCAAGGATGAACCAGACTTGTGGAGGACTACAATTTTTTTCTGAGTTCTTGGCTGATTTCTTTTGATTTTCCCATGATGTCAAGCAAAGATGCACAGGGTTTGAAGGTATGCCTTGAAATACATCCACAGGTACACCTCCAATTGACTGAATTGATGTCAATTAGCCTATCAGAAGCTTCTAAAGCCATGACATAATTTTCTGGAATTTTCCAAGCTGCTTAAAGGCACAGTCAACTTAGTGTATGTAAACTTCTGACCCACTGGATTTGTGATACAGTGAATTATAAGTGAAATAATCTGTCTGTAAACAATTTTTGGAAAAATTACTTGTGTCATGCACAAAGTAGATGTCCTAACGGACTTGTCAAAACTATAGTTTGTTAACAAGAAATTTGTGGAGTGGTAGAAAAAAAGGGTTTTAATGACTCCAACCTAAGCGTATGTAAACTTCTGAGTTCAACTGTACGTCTGGTAAGACAAGGGGCAGGGGTGTGACTATTCAATAACTGCTTGTGCGCAATATCTAATATTAAAGATGTATCAGGGTATAGAATACCTCATTATAAGCTGTAGACCACACTATCTACCAAGAGAGTTCTCATCTATATTATTCATAGCCGTCTATTTACCACCACAAACCAATGCTGGCACTAAGACCACACTCAACGAGCTGTATAAGGCCATAAGCAAACAAGAAAATGCTCATCCAGAAGCAGCGCTCCTAGTGGCCTGGGACATTAATGCAGTCAATCTTAAATCTGCTTTACCTCATTTCTACCAGCATGTCACATGTGCAACCAGAGGAAAAAGACCTCTAGACCACCTTTACTCCACACACAGAGACGCATACAAAGCTCTCTCTCACCCTCCATTTGGCAAATCTGACCATAATTCTATCCTCCTGAATCCTGCTTACAAGCAAAAACGAAAGTAGGAAGTAACAGTGACTCTCTCAGTACGGAATAGGTCAGATGACAGGACTGTTTTGCTTGCACAGACTGGAATATGTTCCGAGATTTATCCAATGGCATTGAGGAGTATACCACCTCTGTCACCGGCTTCATCAATAAGTGCATCAACGACGTCATCCCCACAGTGACCGTACGTACATTTCCCAACCAGAAGCCATGGATTACAGGCAACATCCACACCGAGCTGATGGCTAGAGCTGCCACTTTCAAGGAGCGGGACATTAATCCGGACGATTATAAGAAATCCCGCTATACCCTCAGACAAACCATCAAACAGACAAACCTTCAATACAGGACTAAGATTGAATCCTTCTACACCGGCTCTGACGCTCTGCGGATGTGGCAGGGCTTTAAAAATATTATAGACTACAAAGGGAAACCCAGTCGCGAGCTGCTCAGTACCGCAAGTCTACCAGATGAGCTAAATGCCTTTTATGCTCGCTTCGAGGCAAGCAACACAGTAGCATGCATGAGAGCACCAGCTGTTCCGGACGACTGTGAGATCACGCTCTCCGTAGCCGATGTAAGCAAGACCCTTAAACAGGTCAACATTCACAAAGTTGCAGGGCCAGACGGATTACCAGAATGTGTATTCGAAGCATGTGCGGACCAACTGGCAAGTGTCTTCACTGACATTTTCAACCGCTCCCTGACCGAGTCTGTAATACCTATATGTTTCAAACAGACCACCATAGTCCCTGTGCCCAAGAAAGTGAAGGTAACCTGCCTAAATGATTACCACCCTGTAGCACTCACGTTGGTGGCCATGAAGTGTTTTGAAAAGCTGATCATTGCTCACATCAACACCATTATGCCGGAAACCCTAGACCCACTCCAATTTGAAGAACGCCCCAACAGATCCACAGATGACGCAGTCTCAATCACACTCCACACTGCCCTTTCCCACCTGGACAAAAGGAACACCTATGTGAGAATGCTGTTAATTGACTACAGCTCAGCATTCAACACCATAGTGCCCACAAAGCTCATCACTAAGCTAAGGACCCTGGGACAAAACACCTCCCTCTGCAACTGGATCCTGGACTTCCTGATGGGCCGCGCCCCATGTGGTAAGGTTAGGCAACAACACATCTGCCACTCTGATCCTCAACACTGGGTCCCCTCAGGGGTGTGTGCTTAGTCCTCTCCTGTACTCCCTGTTCACCCACAACTGTGTGGCCAAGCACGACTCCAACACCATCATTAAGTTTGCTGACGACACAACAGTGGTAGGCCTGATCGGCCACAACGATGGGACAGCCTATAGGGAGGAGGTCAGAGACCTCGCAGTGTGGTGCCAGGGCAACAACCTCCCCCTTAGGAGACTGAAAAGATTTGGCATGGGTCCCCAGATCCTCAAAAAGTTCTACAGCTGCACCATCGAGAGCATCCTGACAGGTTGCATCACCGCCTTGTATGGCAACTGCTCGGCATCTGATCGTAAGGCGCTCCAGAGGGTAGTGCGTACAGCCCAGTACATCACTGGGGCCAAGCTTTCTGACATCCAGGACCTATATACTAGGAGGTGTCAGAGGAAGGCACAAAAAATTGTCAAAGACTCCAGTCACCCAAGTCATAGACTGTTCTCTCTGCTACCGCACGCAAGCGATACCGGAGCACCAAGTCTAGGTCCAAAAGGGTCCTTAACAGCTTCTACCCCCAAGCCATAAGACTGCTGAACAATTAATCAACTGGCCACCCAGACTATTTACATTCACCCCCCCCCTTTGTTTTTACACTGCTGCTACTCTCTGTTTATTATCTATGCATAGTCACCCATACATTGACTCAGTACCGGTGCCCCATGTATATAGCCTCGTTATTGTTATGTACATTTCTTGTGTTCCTTTTTATTTGTTTTATTTTTTCATTTTAGTTTATTTAGTAAATATTTTCTTAACTATTTCTTGAACTGCATTGTTGGTTAAGGGCTTTGTATAAGTAAGCATTTCGCCTGTTGTATTTGACGCATGTGACAAATAAAATGTGATTCGATTTTTTTATTAACATATTCCTTGGTGACAGGAGCTGAAGTTTGAGCAAAGTGTTTGAAATCACATTTTGGTCAATACACAGAACATAATTTCTCTGCAGAAATAACTTCAGGATAGCCAAACATCCTGTTTTTTATGGAGCCATGCACACTAGACTAGGTGTATCTAAGACCAATAGAATTGCTCTCATTTTCTTTTGTGGACAGTTTATGCATACTGAGTGACAAAACCATCTATTTCCCTTCGAGAGAAAAAAAATGAAGATATGGACCCTGGCAATTGAACAGCAAATGAGGGGAAAGAATTCTTCAAACTTCCATTCTCATCCAATTTCATTTATGCAAGCAATAGAAAATATTTGATTGCACTTGCATATCTGTTCATGTTTACAAGGCACAAAGTGTTATCTGACCCAGCAAAGCAATGTATAGTCTGAAACAGAGAATCAGAACTCTTCATGAAGGAATCATTAAACATCCCCACGCCTGCAGAATAAAACCATAGAGAGGAAGAAAGGAAGCACTTTGAAAGGCTCTTCCACAGCATTGAAGATGTAAACAGAAAGACTTTATTGAAGTATAGATGAGGCTACACCTCTATTCTATTCTGAATCAGGCGAACCCATCAGATGGCAAGAGTCCTTGATTTCTCAGAACAATGGGTCCAAAGTACCCTGGAAAAAATACTTTTATATTCATGATGTAAACATTGGTGTTATAAGCATACTGGTATCATTTGGGTTGGGTGTGCAAAACGCCACTGTTGGAATTGCAGTGCATCTACTGCTATAGTATTAAGTATTTAAAAATCATTAGAAGGCCTGTAAACTCTGTCAATACTGAATGGCTTTTCCACCACACTGACACACATACAGTACAAATACCGCAAGTTATAACCCAGATTATGAATCAATACGATACTGTATCTGACATAATCATGTCAATTGACTACATTTACTCCAACAAACAGCTAGCACTCAAAGACACCAGGGTATTTCCACCAATTCGGTGCCTTTTGAGAAGTGGAACTTTGTCCCAAAAAACTTTGATTTCACCTAATTTTTACATTCTGTCATAAAGAGCACATGTTCAACTTAATTTAAAAAAAAAGGTTTTAACATTTCAAGAGGTAAAAAAAAAAAAGACTATAGTGCCTATTAAGTGCCAAATAAAGTAACAGGGTTGATGATTTATTTTTAAATCAAATATGAATTCCCTTGTGACTGGGAAAATGGAAGCTTGTTGTGTGCAACAGGGAGTGGCAATTGAATTCAAGCTTCACAAAATAAATGACGTTGTAAAAACTTTTTTAGCCTGTCTATCTACACTCTAGCCTGTCTATCTACACTCTAGCCTGTCTCTCTACACTCTAGCCTGTCTATCTACACTCTAGCCTGTCTATCTACACTCTGGCCTGTCTATCTACACTCTAGCCTGTCTATCTACACTCTAGCCTGTGCTATCTAGAACATAAATTGTTTTTGGGTTGTACCCATAAGAGAACCCTTTGAAGAATAATTTTTGTTTCTAGGTAGAACCCTTTTGGTTCCAGGTAGAACACTTTTGGGTTCCATAAAGAACCCTTCCCACAGATGGTTCTACATGGAACCCAAAAGGGTTCTCCTATGGGGACAGCCGAAGAACCCTTTTGGAACCATTTTTTCTTTGAGTTTTTGGATAACAGGCTTGACGTGTTATGCTCGACATGCTCAGTTTTCCACCACAAAAAAAGGCCAAAAAGAGTAGAACCAGCACACCTGCTTTTACTCTATGATGTGACTATGAGATGTTCAATGTTTTTTGGGAAGAAAAAAAAATCAAAAAGGAATAGTTTCACCAAATTACAACGAGAGTTCAGGTCACGTAACAGGGTAGACCTTAAAATGAAGGACAGACGTAAGTGAATAATATGAAATAAATAATCATCTTCAGAAATAACTTTGTCAAAGCAACAAAATAACTTGCGCTTTACAATGATGGTGAAACTTGGGAGAAATGTGGGGAATAAGTGGGTTGATGAAGGGACATGTCAAAATGCAGAATTATTAAATTCTCCATACGGTCTATATTAAAGGGCACTTCATTTAATATAACAGACTTTTAAAATTCAATATTGTTGCACAATTTCTACTTAAAACATCAAAGGGACGTTAAAGCCCCTCATTTCATGAAACGACCCACCAGCTGATGTGGTGATATGAAGAGGTTTTGATAATGTTGCCACCAAATTAACCTGATTCTAATAGGATTTGAGGTAGATAGCACGCCAAATGTATGTTTTCCTTTCAAGCCAATACACTAAGTGGAAACTGCTACAAATTGATTTACATTTTCTCCTAGCTGCCTTTCCCCCCAACATTTTTTTCTCCTTTATTCGAGATGAGGAGAAAGAACATTAATATTATCTTATCACATCCTATAAAATTATTGGAGAGGATATGATTAGTTGAACAATGGCATGAGAACCTGCTTTATGGAAGCTATCCCACATCTTTGACAAATGGAGTGAAGCAGTCACAGAGTGGGACAGATAATCAGGAAGAAGACTTGTCTTAAATGGCCGTCATTGCCCTTGTCTCTGGATCTTGATTCGTACAGCAGGATATGTAAGAGTCCATGAGTTAATGATACATCCATGCCCATCGGTGCTAACCATTCACACACTATTACCATTTTATTAGTGTTTATAGGCCATTTAGGAAGGGGGAAGACAGTCCTGAGCCAATGCCAAAGGGCTGCTCTTTAGCATTGTCTTTTGGGCTGGTTAAATGCACCATTAAGTCTTTTAAAATTAGCTCCACCCGTCGGGGGCCAAAAACGAACGCGGTTTTCTGGCTGTCAATGGGCGCCACTTTGAAGAAACAATGCTCTGTCGAGGCCCACCAGTTTTCTCATCAATGAACATCAAAGATGAATGAGCCCTAACTGACAGCTTTGTTTTGACTTTGCTACCCACAAAGCCCTGCTCCATATCATCCTGGGCTGCTCCTCTGTGCTCCCCTAACAGGTGCTCCCGGCTCATCAATGCACTGTTTGAGGGGATGCAGGGGGGCCCCTGGAATGCATCCGCCTTAATCTATCACACTATAAAACACTTTGAAAAACAAACGTTTGTTTGGCCAAAGTCAAAGCCCTGGAGGACGGCTAGCTCGTCCGTCTGTCAGGCCAGACTTTCTGCTCTTTATACCAGGGCTTTTGTCAGGGCTTCAGCCCTTCCTTCCCTGCTCGTTTGAACAGGACATTAAATGATACCCTGGAGGATCCGATTCCCAGCCATTTCCCAGAAGAGTAACACCGGCCAATTGTCTGGATTATGACAACAGTGCCTGGAGGAGAGAAAAAAGACAACAAGCCAAGAAAAAAACACTGGCCTAATAAATAACACAGAGAGATCAAACCAAAATGATCTTTCAAGTTATTCTTTAGATGGGAAGCGTCGTAAGATGGTTAATTTTCAGAGCACTTTCTGTGCCAGACGGTGGGAAAACTTGAAATAGATAGGCCTAGCTACTTCATGGGAGATTAGAAATACTCCACTCAGGGATAGAAAGGCCTTCAGCCGAGGAGAGAGAGAGAGCCAGTGTTGAGCATTTTAATCTAAAGTTGTGGGAGATAAGATGCAATGGCAGATCAATATGTGCTTTATGGTGGCAGGTCCCCAAGACCTAGTCTTTCTGTGTCGAGGAGTATCCCGCAGTGAGGGATGCATACTGACTCTACATCGCCTGCCCCATGGCTCCATTTCTGCATGCAGCCATTATCTACACTGTCTTCCACTGACACACAAACTGGCATA
This sequence comes from Oncorhynchus tshawytscha, assembly GCF_018296145.1. NCBI lineage: Eukaryota > Metazoa > Chordata > Actinopteri > Salmoniformes > Salmonidae > Oncorhynchus > Oncorhynchus tshawytscha. Next base: position 33,373,305 of record NC_056436.1, on the reverse strand, counting down.
TTTAACCCAAACATAGCAAGAAACAGACCGGGATTATCTAAATGGGATCCTCAGAAATGTCTAAAGATAAATCTCCAGTTAAAATATTTGACATCAGCCCTGTCACCTTAGGAAGAAAATGATAGCAGATATTCATGGGGGTGATTAGATAAAAAATGCAAAAACTATATTTTGATTGTGGGAGATACATAGCAATGATATGTGTATTGTGTACATTTGTCATTGGTGTAGCTGTGGCAAAAGCAAGGTATGCAGGCAGTCAGGTTAACTTTATTTGTTCTCCTTCCCATAGCCAATGCATTCCATAATTTCAAATAATATCAGCTCTACTGTCTACATGAAACGCTTGATGACACCAACCTGTTGGAATATCTACCAATGCCTTTAAGAAGCTTTGGTGTGAAAGGGATTCATCTTGAACTACACCCTTAGAAAGGTGCTATCTAGAACCTAATAGTGTATATATAACACAATGTGCTATTGTGTTTTGAGGAGACATTTCCGGAAACTCTCATCCACATCAATTCAAAAGCATCTTTCCTCTCCATCCCATATTGCTGTGTTTATTATTGTTCTTCCCGATTTCATCGGCTTGTAGCCTCTGAAGCTTTTGACACTGCTATGTTCTAACAGGATAAAATAATTATAGAAAATAAGCTATTGTCAATCATTGCTTGACTTTATTCTGGGCAACAGTTCAAATACTGCCAGGGTACCAAGCTAAGTCATCTCTGACCAGCATCCAGAACAACCTGTTAAGTAGAGCAGGGAATAAATATACATTTTTGCAAACAATACTGTACACAACAGCAGTGCTGGGGGTTTGGTAGGATTGGACAGGGTGTGTGGGGTTGGGGAATAACAGCCGAACTCACTGAGGAGGACTGGCAATCACTCCATTCAGTGCCTGCTGCCACACAGCTCATATTGTCACTTCCTGGTTTAAAGAAACCTTGAGCGGCTTCAAAGATCTTTTCAAAGCCTTAATCCTAATAGGTCGTGGTTTGTTCTGTCACATCAGAAGGGAGAGCGGGAGGTAGAGGGAATAATGTGTCAGGGACTTTCAAAGATTCTTAAGGGGAGAAGATTGGCAGAGGATTTTCGATGCGGGAGGACTGAAATCTGAAATATCAGCCGGCAGAATGCCTGCTGTAATAGATATGAAATAGGTCTTCTCAACACCATGAAAGGCTGACATTTCCCCGAAAGTTTGTCATGAGAAGGCCCTTTATTCCCTCTCATCTATCAGTGTTTGTACTGCCACCTTGTCCACGGTGGAAATTCGCAAGTGTCACTCTTACACGTTAGAGCAGGATTGGACATTTTCCATTTTTTCTCTCTTTGAATGTTTTGAATTTATAGTAAGAGACCAATTCAGTCAGGGGCCATTTTAGAAAAGTGCTTTTCCACAGCACTCAAGTTAAGATTCAGCACAGAGCATCTGTTTCCTGGTTAGGAGGTTGACCCTGTGTAGCTACTACCAGTTCGATGACAATGCATGGTTTACTATGAGCCTTTACTGTATTTTATAGAGATATATGAAGTAGGCCAAATAAATATTTATTTTCAATCAATCAAATGTATTTATAAAGCCCTTTTTACATCAGCAGATGTCACAAAGTGCTTATATAGAAACCCAGCCTAATATCCCAAACAGCAAGTAATGCAGTTGTAGAAGCACGTTGGCTAGGAAAAAGGCAGGAACCTAGAAACAAACCTAGAGAGGAACCAGGCTCTGAATGGTAGCCAGTCCTCTTCTGGCTGTGCCGGGTGGAGATTATAAGAGTACATGGCCATTAAGGCCAGATAGTTCTTCAAGATGTTCAAACGTTCATAGATGACCAGCAGGGTCAAATAATAACCACAGTGGTTATAGAGGGTGCAACTGGTCAGCACCTCAGGAGTAAATGTCAGTTGGCTTTTCATAGCAGAGCATTCAGAGGTCAAGACAGCAGGTGTGGAAAGAGAGAGAAAGAGAGGGAGAGAGAGACAGAGAGAGGGGGAGAGTCGAAAACAACAGACGCGGTAGCACATCCGGTGAACAGGTCAGTTTCCCATAGCTGCAGGCAGAACAGTTTAAACTGGAGCAGCAGCACGACCAGGTGGACTGGGGACAGCCACAAGTCATCAGGCCAAGTACTCCTGAGGCATGGTCCTAGGGCTTAGGTCCTCCGGGAGGGGAGGGAAAGAGTGAGAGAGAGATTCTTTCTCCTGTGTATAACAATGCTGCAAGTAGAAGAAACATTTTTTATTAACCATGAATAACCATTAGTTATCCTCAGAAAATACTTCCATAAGAAAATATCATTATAACAATGACAATTACTTCCAAATGTGGGCATGTCAAAGCATGCAGTTACTGTGAGGCGTACTAGCCACCACGAACAGAGCATGAGTATCTCTTGTGTGTTTACACCTAACCTCTCTGGCATTTTATCTGTTGTTCAGTGCATCTCATGCATTTCTCCTGATACAATCAGGAGACAAAGAGATGGGGCCCATGTAGCAACACGGCACAAGTGTCTTGTTAATTAGCTGCCCATGGGAAAGCATCCATTGATTTCCTGTCAGCACATTTAGAAACATGGCTGTTTGTCTTTGCAATGGAGCATCGGACACCATTGATAACAGAGATAAAACAGATTTCACAGAGCAGCAAACAGCAGCACAACACGCCAGACACACATCTATCTACCTTCTCCCGTGGGAACCAACATATAACCGTGGCCTCTAATTGTGTGACATTTTGAGAAATAAAAGTTGTAAATAGAAGGTAGTAAACACAATTCACGACATGGACTGACTTTTCGAAGTCAAGTATAGTTCTGTATATTCACTTTGGTGAAGGTTAATGTTTGTAGACAGGTTTGATAGTGAACCAAGTGAAGTCCCTCTAGTGCTTGTTATTTCACACCCCTGTGGCTAGGACTAGGGCCAGTCACTGCACAGATAACACACATGGGAGAGAATAAACTTTGGTACTAGTAAAGAACTCGGCTAATGATCCCCCAACTCAGAATCCACACACTGGCTTTCCCTGGCAACTCAACAGGTCAGGATCCACACACTGGCTCTCCCTGGCAACTCAACAGGTCAGGATCCACACACTGGCTCTCCCTGGCAACTCAAAAGGTCAGGTTCTCCTATGGATCTCTCATTACTGTTAGCTGTACAACACAGAGAGAAACACACACGGAGCAAAGTGAATGAATATAAAGACAGGGACTGAAACATTGAAATTCCACACATTATCTCTATGCTTTGAATGATACTCTATACTCAATGAAGGAAGCTGTTATCTGGAAGCATCAACAGGTACGGTAGAATCATCTCTGATCATGGTGCCAGATGGCTGTTGATCCAACCATACACAGTTAAAGACAGGCTCTGTTGCAAAGGGCAGTTGGCCACTGCAGGCGTGGGCATTCACTGCCAATGATCCAATCACACATGGAGAGAGGAGCTGCACGTTTGTCAGGTATAGGGTCATGTGGAGGCTGGTGAATGGGCTGAGGTGGGAGGGTGGGGGCACTCACATAGCCAGGGAGAGGCAGAGGACTGTCTCTAACTGAGAGGTCACTACAGCCCTGCCTCTCATGTGTACGTCACCCTTCCCTTACCACACATATCAGGGACAGGGTTGGCTTTTGGCACCATCAGCTAAACAGGGATATCGTGATTGGGAACTGCATGCCACTAGTCATGCAAAAAATAGCTTGTGGATAATGTCAAATGTTATTTTGGTTGAATGTCCCTTTATACGTCCTATTGTATGACTGTGTATACAACAACAATGGTAGATGGATAACATCATTAGGGATAAAGAAAAACTACCCCTTGAATAATGCTTACAGGAGCCTGTTTAAGCGGAGCATTCTCTCTCAAGCACTTTCCGGTATGTCAGATAGATGTCAGTCTTTTAAATGCAAGGCCATAGGTTTAATGATGTGTCTTTCATTTTAAATTCAAGAATGTTCTTATGCTACCCACACACTGATGTCTAAATGAATGGACACATGATTTCAGCTCCTTAACTGGTATACAGTAGAAACCATTCTATGTTGAGCTTAACAGATAAAAGATTCTCATTCAGGAGGTAATTTTACATCTAAATGAATCCAATTAAATCATGGCCATTTCAATCAAAATTCTCCTCGCTTGTTGCTGTAAAGTAGACCACAAGTTAAATTGGAATCAGATTACGAAATGAAAAATACTGCAGAACTATTTTTCAGCATAGCATGGTATACATGATACAGACCCCTGCCATGCATAATCCACATTAATGGTTTCATTATCTTATTACTATTATAAATTTCACCAGGGGTGCAACTTTCACTGGGGCAGGGGGGACATGGCCCCCCCCATATTCAGAAATTGCATTTACAGTCCCCCCATGTTTATCTTTGGAGTGTGATACAAAATGGGACAACAGTGTACTTTAGGACCATGAGGATGCCTCCGAGCGGTCGGGTAGGCTGTTTGGAGTGTTTATCCGACTGGATAAAAAAATAAAAAATAAAATCGTTTTGTCCCCCCCACTTTTAAAACCAAAGTTGCGCCCCTGCATTTCACACCAGATTATCTCCAGAGATACAAGACGGTGTCCATATAGAGTTTTAATTAAGTGTTTGGTATGTTTCCATGAGCCGTTTATGTTAAACTCTGACTTATAATGCTCTTGTTTTAATTACTACAGAGTGTCTCTCATTAACCTTTTGGAAAATGTGCTCAAAAGCACCTATGCAATACAAACACTAGAGAAATAGATCACTATTCATCCACTGAAATAGGCTACTGAACTATGCTCAAACATATCACTGGAAATCTTATAGAAATATTAATTCTCACTTGTAAAGAACAGGAAGGCTATCTTACAGTAGCTTTGATAAATACTGTATCGTGCATATTTTCCCATACCAATCAAATATTATCAATAGACAAGAAAACCTTTCAAACATGTATCTGTTTCTAAAATGTTGATGAAGTGACGGTAGGTCTAAAGCAGTGCTTTGCATTCATCAAATAGATAAATGGATAGATAAATAGGCCTAATAAATAAATACTGCATGCTACTCAAGGGCACCACGACGCCCCCTGGTGGTAGAGCATTGGAATTAGATGGAGGATAACATTTTAGTCTTAGCTGTTGCAAAGGGAGCTTGTTCTCTATATTGTCGGCCAACCCTGCATGCTCCATCACCATCCCACTGCATTCATGACCTGAAATTAAATAATATGTTAAACTTTTTTTTAAAGTAATTAATTTGAAATTTAATTATTTAAGGATAATAATTGCATCGTAGGCTGTAGGAGGCCCATAGGTTAGCCTACTGTAAATCAATTTCTGAAACTCGACCCGTTTTCTATTCAGGCACAAATGATCTTCTATGCATGTGATCTCATTTTCATCTTCACACAGTATCACGTTTCATAGCTCTATCTGAAGAAGTTGTGGGTGGTCTCTCACAGCTAAAGTATTTTTCCGGTAACAAGCCTTAGCCTTCTATCTAGACCTATGGATCTGTCCCCTTTGAAGTTTATGAGGGATGAAATGTTCAGCAATCCCATAGTAGGCCGATATTTATATTCAAAATTACATTGTCAATGATTAATGGTGTCATTATCCTCAACACCTCAACATGTTTTAATGGGATACATTAGCTTTTAAATGGCACTTACGTGTACAAAAAGGAAAACCATAACCATACAAGGAGAAAAGTATTTCTAAGCACTTTGTAAGAATAATTTAGAGCAGATGGACCAGTGCTTTTCAGACCTTGGATTGGATTCAGTCTTCAGTCCTGTCTTGACAATATAAAAACATTTGTTGGGTTATAGTGCCACCCTCTGTTTAGCATGTAAACTGCACCTTAATTTATTCATTTCTGTTTTGTGAGCCTTAACGATTGTAAAAAAAATAGACCTTTTTAAAAGGATAAGATTTTCTGATGAATTGTAATTGTATTACTACAGATGTATAAAGAAAAACATTACAAATAACCCCAGTCCCTTTTGTTAAGATATTGTAGATGCCATTCTTTAGTCTTGTGATAACCAGTAACCTGCTCTTGATGAGTGGAGGTTTTCCAAAACAACATGGTAATGATGGTTGCAGTAATTAGAGGGGTGGATGATGCCCATATCCAATAAGTGTGTGTGTGTGTGTGTGTGTGTGTGTGTGTGTGTGTTACATTCATCACTCCAAACAACAGGGTTTGTGTAATCAACATCTGTTGTGACAGGCAACCTCCCCTTTTCTTAGAATGGTCCACTTCAGATAATGAGTGTCATACCAAACTCATAGCCCATGGCTGATTACACTCCTCCTCTTTGACCTCCACACTCCATCCCCTCCGTTCCATCTCCTGACATTCAATGGATGTATTGAGACTCGAAGGAAACCTTGGGAAGGAAAGATGGTCACAAGTACAAGCTCTCCCACAATATAGCGCTTCAGGTACATCGAAGTGACTATGCTAGAGAAATAAAGACGACCAACCTCGCGTTGACCTTCCACAGTGTGAACATTACATTTCCTGCTTGCCTTGATATAGTATCTGCAGCAGACATCTACTGCAATTGTCGTGAAAATAGGTGAGGTTGAAAGATATGACGTGTTTGTATGTGACAAAAGATCTACAATAAAAGCACATAGTAAAACAGGAGTAGCTTATGTTCCATTACTCAATGGTCCTACTGTATGCTCTGCAGAGCATGTGTTACACTGCCTGGCAACAGTGGTCCAGGGCTGAGGAAACTACAGGCTACATGAGATGTCTTTGCTATGCTCTGCAGTTTTGCAGTTCATTCGTAACTTTGTTAAGGTCCTTTCAGTGACATTTGTACTTCAGGATTCTGGTCCGTCAGTCATGTGAGGCCAATGCCTAATCTATGCCCTTGACCATGCCTTGAGAATGTGCCTACTGCCTAGAGTACATTAATTACTTCATCCTTTTTCCATCCGCAAATGGATTAATAATATCAACAGTGTCTGTTTGGCCTACTGAATAGGCTCTTTGTCTCATTTATCTTTCATTTCAGAGTGAAGGTCTTGCATTTTCAATGTCTGCACGACTGGGAAATTGGATTCCTATTCCCCCACAGTGCATAGGTAAAACCTGTCATGGCCTTTTCAGGACATTTGTCATTCAAATGTTTCTACATTTTCTCCTCTCAGAGGTCACATATTTTGTTAGAACAAATGAATTAGACATTTTATATTTGTGTTCTAACTCCAAGGAGACACAAACAGAAAGGTTTGCAGAAAATGTTGAATGAGGAGCCTTTGCCTTATGCGCCACCTCCTGGCCATTTCGGGAATCCTTTCCCAACCTTTGCTGTGATCTCAGCTTTGAGCAAATCAGTTCATCCATAATGACAAATAGGCATTAAACACCCGATTCTACCTCATTTAGCTATTGCATTGTGAGGAGTTTCCCATATTTGAAAATACAACCTTAGCGTAGCTGTCTGTATAAGGGATTGTGTGATTGCACTGAATTTATATGTCAGTTTTGATATTCATTCTTATTTTGAAAATTTGATTCCAATGCACTCTACGCCCATTTCTTCCTGAATGTTAATTAGCAACAATGCTTATCATTTTTTTTAAACTCCATTAAAATCTCATGCTGTACCCCACCTAATGCAGCATAACCTTTAGCTCACTTTAACTACAGGAGGCCTGTCTTCTATTAAACCACGTCTTGACAGGGAGGAGAAATAAAGCAGTGTTCCCACTGGCCACAGACATCAATTCAATGTCTATTCCATGTTGGTTCAACATAATTTCATTCAAATGACGTGGTAACAACATTGATTCAACCAGTGTGTGTCCAGTGGGTTGTAACACTTTGACCTTCGTCTGTGCCAGTCTTGTATTATGCCAAGCGGGGGAACAACAGTCTCCAATTGAATCAGGCCATCCTCTTTCTCCTGTATTGCTGCGTTCTGTAGGGTCACTTGGATGGCCAGATCAGATGTGTCCGTAAGACCTAGTAAGTCATGACATAGGCTACAGTAGGTCAGAGGCATACCACTAATGCATGCATCACAGGTGTAATCATTCTGAAATATGCCAACTCAGAGTAGGCCTAAAATACAATGGAGACATCTCCTGTAGAAAAATAAACGTGGCCTACTCAGATACTGCTTGGCTATTGCTTGGAGTTGCACTATGGTGCTCCTTCATCGACTCTTTCACCAAATGTACATTTCACATAGGGAAGAACTCAATTGCACACTCCTCATGTCCTCTCTCCTTGTCAAAACCTATTGGAGGAGAAGGTCAGGAGGTGAAGAGAGGAGAGGAGAGAAGAGAGAGGATGCGAGGAGAATGCAATTGAGATCTTTCCATAATTTAGGCTTGGGGTGTGTTCAAATCGCTTGAACGTTTGCTACGTTTCGGAATGGTTTGTACTGGACAACAGGTTTTCACTGAATGTTCTTGAACAGACAGGTACATTTGCTTCATTTGGTGTCTGTGTCAGGGTGTGGCTTGAAGCAATGACTGAAGTATTTAAAGGACAACGGTGCATTTTAAACCCACAACCCAACCGTCCCCGTTTTTCAAATGGTCATTCAGTACAGCACCGTTTCCGTTCAATTGAACGTTCTATTACGTTTGTATGTAATGAACGCAGCCCTAGCACATTCTCCCATTGAAATGCGAGCGTGCCCAACCTGACAATTGTATGCACAATCTACCATTGAATTAAATTCTCTGATCACCTCTTTTGATATACATGAACGTAAAGAATATCAATTTACAATTACTCGTATTTTGTTTCTTAGCTTCTCTCTCTAGGGAGGGCAAAAACTCTGCCGCAGAGTTTCATTTGCGCGAGTTGCCTGGTGAGGGTCATGATGTTTACTCTCTATGGAGAGGTGAACGGTGGTATATTTTCTTTTCACATTGTTTGAATTTAATGCTCAGCATTTTCTTATCGAGTGATGGTTAAAAACGGATATAACAATGTAAATGAGAAACGTTGCATTATATGCGAAAAGGACATTAGTGTTAAAATGTCTATTTCCTGACTCGCCATTAACAGGAGAGGGTCATGATGTTTGTGCCTCTGTAGCCTTCTCGCTCATTATTATTCACGATGCATCATGATTATCCATAATCATGAAAGCATCCACATTCATGTAAACGTTTTCAGAAACATCTTCTATTCTTAATTACAATAAAAGTGATTGAAAAATGGACCAAGACATTATTCACCATTCAGTTACTATTGGGAGAAATATGATGCAAAACACAACCAAAACCAACTGCAAATTAATCCTACACGATTGTAGAGTCACAACTTAAACATTGTCATTGTGTGCAATAACTATGGGACAAACTACTAAACTTTTGACTACTTTAAAACACTGTAAGTGAATTTGTCTGAACGTGAAACACGTGCCGTCATCATTGCTTTGCACAAAAAGGGCTTCACAAGCAAGGATATTGCTGCCAGTAAGATTGCACCTAAATCAACCACTTATCGGATCATCAAAAACTTCAAAGAGAGAGGTTCAATTGTTGTGCAGGCGGCTTCAGGGCGCCCAAGAAAGTCCAGCAAGGGCCAGAACCGTCTCCTAAAGTTGATTCAGCTGCGGGATCGGGGCACCACCAGCTTGCTCAGGAATGGCAGCAGGCAGGTGTGAGTGCATCTGCACTCACAGTGAGGCGAAGACTTTTGGAGGATGGCCTGGTGGCAAGAAGGGCAGCAAAGAAGCCACTTCTCTCCAGGAAAAACATCAGGGACAGACTGATATTCTGCAAAAGGTACAGGGATTGGACTGCTGAGGACTGGGGTAAAGTCATTTTCTCTGATGAATCACCTTTCTGATTGTTTGGGGCATCCGGGAAAAAGCTTGTCCGGAGAAGACAAGGTGAGCACTACCATCAGTCCTGTGTCATGCCAACAGTAAATAATCCTGAGACCATTAATGTGTGGGGTTGCTTCTCAGCCAAGGGAGTGGGCTCACTCACAATTTTGCCTAAGAACACAGCCATGAATAAAGAATGGTACCAACACATCCTCCGAGAGCAACTTTTCCCAACCATCCAGGAACAGTTTGGTGAAGAACAATGCCTTTTCCAGCATGATGGAGCACCTTGCCATAATGAAAAGGGATAACTAAGTGGCTTGGGGAACAAAACATCGATATTTTGGGTCCATGGCCAGGAAACTCCCCAGACCTTAATCCCATTGAGAACTTGTGGTCAATCCTCAAGAGGCAGGTGGACAAACAAAATCCCACAAATTCTGACAAACTCCAAGCATTGATTATGCAAGAATGGGCTGCCATCAGTCAGGATGTGGCCCAGAAGTTAATTGGCATCATGCCAGGGCGGATTGCAGAGGGCTTGAAAAAGAAGGGTCAACACTGCAAATATTGACTCTTTACATCAACTTCATGTAATTGTCAATAAAAACCTTTGACACTTATGAAATGCTTGTAATTATACTTCAGTATTCCATAGTAACATCTGACAAAAATATCTAAAGACACTGAAGCAGCAAACTATGCGGAAATTAATATTTGTGTCATTCTCAAAACTTTTGGCCACGACTGTGCATTAATTTTAATAGATTAGGAACGTATACTGTCGAAAAAGCGTCACACTCAGATGTTGCTTGTGCGTGGAAAGGTGACAATACATATGTGATTAAATGTTTCTAGATAATAATATGTTTGTGATGGTGATACATATATTTAACAAGATATAATATATATTTACACGTATTTATATTATTTGACGTATTGTTAAGACAGGTACATTACGAGAAGGTAATTCATACACACTCATTACTGAATCCATACACTTACATGCACACACTCCCTCACACCTTTGCTGCTGCTAAAATGAGTATAGATTAGATTCATTACTACTATTACGCTGCTGTTCATTGATTATTGATTTCTATTACCATTAGTATTGATGTATTTATCCTTCTACTGGTCACTATTACTCCTACTTGCATGTATTTATTACTATTAGTATATTACCATAAGTATTTCTATATTCCTGCGACCAGTCACTTTCAACCCGGTGTACATGTATATCCTACATATACTATGTATATCCTACTACAAGTCACTTTTTTATGTGTAAACTTACCTCAACCACTCCAGTACCCCTGTACATTGAATAAAGTACTGGCACTGATATGTTTGCATTCTCATGTTTCTTTAACTTATATTGTACTTCTTGTGTTTTTTTATTCCATTTTTTATTATTATTATTATTATTATTATCACTGCATTGTTGGGAAACAACTCTCAAGTAAAAATGTCACTGTACTGTTTTACACCTGTTGTATCATGTGCATGTGGAAAATAAAACTTGGAAACTTGAAACTAGCAGGAGCTTAAGCAGCAGTACCTAAAATAAACACCAGGTGATACTTTGGAGTTTACTTACCATTCATAGATCATTTTCTGTAAGGTGACATATCTAATATGTATCTAACTTGTATTTAAATTCTCTTTCTTGATGCAAGTGCAACATCCAGGGGTGCAACTTTTGTTTTAAGGGGGGAGACATAATTTGGCGGGGGACTGGGGGTCCTCCAATGTTTTGGGGGCATCTAAAGCTCATTTCCTGCATTTCTACAAAATCTAATATGACCCATGGCCCGTCTAGCTGTCTTTATTTAGAACAACAAAAAGTCAGCAAAAATGCCCACAGTCATCAAGCTAGGTAAGGGATCATTATTGCATTTGTTTAAGTGATTGATAAGACTGAACTAGATCAAAGGTAATTCAATAATAAATATTGTGTTACACCTTCAACCAATAGCCTAACATATGAACAACTCTTATAAATGACTTGTTGGAAAGGTGGCATCCTATGACAGTGCCACCCTGAAAGTCCCTGAGCTCTTCAGTACTTTAGTTCACTATTTATATTTTTACTTTTACTTCACTACATTCCTAAAGAAAATAATGTACTTTTTACTCCATACATTTTCACTGACACCCAAAAGTACTTGTTGCATTTTCACAGGAAAATGGTCCAATTCACACACTTAAGAGAACATCCCTGGTCATTCCTACTACCTCTGACCTGGCGGACATTGTTTTTAAATTATGTCAGAGTGTTGGAGTGTGTTTCTGGCTATCCATCAATAAAAAAACTGGAGAATTGTGCTGTCTGGTTTTCTTAATATAAGGAATTTTAAATTATTTATACTTTAACTTTTGATACTTCATTATATTTGAGCAATTGCATTTACTTTTGATACTTAAGTATATTTAAAACCAAATATTTTGACTTTTACTCAGTAGTATTTTACTGGGTGACTTTCACTTTTACTTGAGTCATTTTCTATAAATGTATCTTTACTGTTACACAAGTATGACAATTGAGCAGTGGCGATTTTAGCAGGTAAATCTTGGTGGGGCAAACTCAACATTTTTTATATATTTTTTATGCCTGCCAGCAAAGCCACTACACAACACAACACCAAACAATACATTAATTGCACTATAACGATGACAAACGGTGCCCACAAACTGTTAGGGCCTACATAAAGCTGTCCCGACAGCAGAGCTTTCTTTTCAGCACCATGGAGTGAATCCTTACCACTGCTACACCTGGCTATCAGCGGAGCCTTGTCTGGCAGCGAAACAGTTCATTCAGCCTCATTTACTGCCTTTTTTAAAAACATAGCTGATATGGCTGACTTACTTAAAACAAATGTGGTTTCTACTGACAATTGAGATGTACAAACTATGGCATAAGGGAACGATGAGCGGATAAGAGGCAATCCGTAATTTCGATAAGGACATTAATGAGCAAGCTAAGACGTGCGTAGTCGATATAAGTATTTGTTCAGCACTTTTGCTTATGTACAGAGGCAGAATTCAGAACATGGCACGTTCTTACAGTATCCTCCTTGTACACCAAGTAAGAACCGTAGGATAAATAAAGGGGCATATAAGCAGACAATGAAAGCTCTTACAATATTTGATGGTGACATTTCTCTAAAACAGGCTATAGGCTACATGTGCACCACCAAGTCAGAACATTAGGTTAAGTTATGGGGGAGAAAGGAACCAAAGTATTAAGGTGAGGCACATGGGCTATTAACAGCTTACTATACATTATACAACGGGTAGGTCTGAATGCTGATTGGTTAAAACTGTATTCCAGATGGTGTTTATTTAAGCAATAAGACCCTAGGGGGTGTGGTATATGGCCAATATACCACGGCTAAGGGCTGCTCTTATGCACGATGCAATGCGGATTGCCTGGATACAGCCCTTAGTTGTGGTATATTGGCCATATATCACAATCCCCCGAGGTGCCTTATTGCTATTATAAACTGGTTACCGATGTAATTAGAGCAGTAAAAATAAAGGTTTTGTCATACCGTGGTATATGGTCTGATATACCATGATTGTCAGACAATCAGCATTCAGGGCTCAAACCACCCAGATTATAATCCACAATTTACCACCGGCTAAATCTATGATGTTAAAATGACTATTTACTCTGTTACATCTGACTGTGCAATCCACTGTCTCATCAACCCAGCCAGGCAATTTATAAACTTGATATCCACTATAAAAAAGCATCTAGACATTATCTCATTATCTAGACATTTCTAGACATTTCTTTTAGACTAGCATTTAGTTTTCAACAGCGGAGATTTGTATAAATGTTGCTGTCTGTCTCTCTGGCATTTGCAACATTGTTTCAATATTCAAATTCAATCTCTAGCTGTCCCATAGTGATGAATGTCTGGAGTCGGGACGAGACAGGCAGGAATCAGCTGGCATGATTTTTATGGATATATACAGTACCAGTCAAAAGTTTTAGAACAACTACTCATTCAAGGGTTTTTCTTTATTTTTTACTACTTTCTACATTGTAGAATAATAAGAGTGTGCAAAGCTGTCATCAAGGCAAAGGGTGGCTATTTGAAGAATCTCAAATACAGTATAATATATATTTGATTTGTTTAACACTTTTTTGAATACTACATGATTCCATGTGTTATTTCATAGTTTTGATGTCTTCCCTATTATTCTACAATGTAGAAAATAGTAAAAATAAAGAAAAACCCTTGAATGAGTAGGTGTTCTAAAACTTTTGTCCGGTAGTGTACAAAGAAATGTCAATTGAAGGTAAAGGTCAAACGAAACGAAGTGCAAGTAGTTTGCAGTCTTTCCAGCTTCAGTTTGAAGTGATTTTGTTGTGTTGTTGGCTAGCTCCTCTGAACAATAGTGTGTCCTGACGAGAGAGCACATTTTCTATGACAGGCGAAATCGCGCCTCTCTAGCTCATTGTTATGGATGTTTCCAAATAAATGTCAGTAGAAAACAGCTTAAACAAATGCAAATGCAGCTATTGTTGTTATTCTGGCTGCACTGTTTGACATGACAGTGAGTTATCCATAGTTGGCTAGCTAGCAAGCAAGGGATAAGAACGTTGCCAGCTAGTTAATTAAGAACGAACGACTGGGTTGCGTCCATAGATACAGAACAAAAAGACTGAACGACTGGGTCGCGTCTCTGGCAACGAAACCGATAGAACGAATGACCTGCCGGCTTGGGTAGCAACCCTAGATTTGTGTTGGGACTATATATTGTGGAAGGATGAAATAGTGTGAATAAATAAACAAAAATAACGTTTTTAATGAAAATATGTAAATCATTTTTATTTATATATCGGTAAACCGGTGTATTAAAGTGATAATGTCCTTCTTCTCGGGCATTATCACTTAAACATACACTTAGTATTAATTTCTTAGCCACAGTATACAGATCTCCCTGGCATATTACATAATTTATGCAGCAGCATACAATACATTTTTGGTGCGCCGGTCCTTCTTGTGGACAAATTTTGTCATCGAACTTTGTCATCAAAGTTTGGCATTCTCCGGATTTATGTTGCTTTCAAGACAACTGGGAACTCGGGAAAAAAGGTTGAATCACGACGTCACTGATCTTCAGGTCGGAACTCTAGAAAGCGGCCCAGGCTCCTGACTTGGAATTCCGAGTTGGATGACCGTTCAAAACATATTTTCCCAGTCGGAGTTCCCAGTTGTCTTGAACTCACTGAAGTCTGCGATTTCCCAGTTCCGAGTTTCCAGCAGAAGTCATGCTGGATTGACAGCATGGCCAATGTATTCAACCTTTTCTGGCCCATGATGTTGCATGTGAATGTTTATCACTTTAAGCTTGGAAAATAGACTTTACACCCAGACTTGGGACCAATCACCCTCTCCACTGAATACCACAGGCTAGTTATTGCTTGTCTTACTTGCTAGCTAATATTTTGAAATTATGATGTTGACATGATCAGTCCAATCAAAGCTACGGGAATATATAACTACTGTGATTTGACCTGACTTGAATTGCCATCCTTTTATCTGTGGCCAATGACCTTGAGCCTTCTTGGATGGGCACTTCTAATGTAAATCTATGGCAGCATCCAAGGGGGCTTGAACTTTATAGCTCTCCCTGTAGATTTTGTGGTGACTAGTGTCCCCATGAATGACGGAACACTGAGCCAATCACGGCGCAACTAGAGAACATTACCAACCCCTACGCTCTACATTTGCTGCTGGCTGCCGCACCACCACTACAGAAAGCACTGAGCCAGGCTGAAACACCTGTATTTTGGAGTTGCCTTACTCAAGAAAATAAAAAAGAGACCATGTTTGTATGCAGCTTTATTAACTCAAACATTTGTGAGGGGACATTGTTTGCAAACTGATATGTGACAGGTATTAATGCCAAAATAACATGTATACATTTTTTTGCTAAATAGGTAGAGCTCAAAACTGGTGGTGCTCTGCACCATCTGCCCTGAATGACGGTTTGCCACTGCAATATTTGTATTTTTTACACCACTGATTTCCAGCACCTGTTTGTAGACATTTGGCATGATACGACTGAAGTACACATAACATATTTACTTAATTGTAGTCTTTTTAGATTCAGGGGTTAGAATAAGTCTTACATGACATTAAAATGGTTTGCCTTTAGCGAGTGCATATGATAAGACATTCTTAATGGATACATCTGGTGAAATATAGGTTAAAGGGTGCAGATACTGTATATAGGGGGGCATGTTTAATTGGAGACATAATTTCATGGAACTGTTCCATCAGACAATGACTTCCCATCAGAATATGCAACCCCCTGCGTGTTCTGGTGACATTATTCCATCAAACGACAGGCATGCGCCTCCTCATAAACCATGACCCCCATCTTTCTAACATTGTAGCCTACACACGCTAGTTGTTTTAGTTAGTCAATATGCTTTGTATCTCGTATTTATTTAGTATGAATAAGAAGCAGAAGTCATGCTGGATTGACAGCATGGCCAATGTATTCAACCTTTTCTGGCCCATGATATTGCTTGTGAATGTTTATCCCTTTAAGCTTGGAAAATAGACTTTACACCCAGACTTGGGACCAATCACCCTCTCCACTGAATAGCACAGGCTAGTTATTGCTTGTCTTACTTGCTAGCTAATATTTTGATATTATGATGTTGACATGATCAGTCCAATCAAAGCTACGGGAATATATAACTACCGTGAATTGCCATCCTTTTATCTGTGGCCAATGGCCTTGAGCCTTCTTGGATGGGCACTTCTAATGTAAATCTATGGCAGCATCCAAGGGGGCTTGAACTTTATAGCTCTCCCTGTAGATTTTGTGGTGACTAGTGTCCCCATGAATGACAGAACACTGAGCCAATCATGGCGCACCTAGAGAACATTACCAACCCCTACGCTCTACATTTGCTGCTGGCTGCCTCACCACCACTACAGAAAGCACTGAGCCAGGCTGAAACACCTGTATTTTGGAGTTGCCTTACTCAAGAAAATAAAAAAGAGACCATGTTTGTATGCAGCTTTATTAACTCAAACATTTGTGAGGGGACATTGCTTGCAAACTGATATGTGACAGGTATTAATGCCAAAATAACATGTATACATTTTTTTGCTAAACAGATAGAGCTCAAAACTGGTGGTGCTCTGCACCATCTGCCCTGAATGACGGTTTGCCACTGCAATATTTGTATTTTTTACACCACTGATTTCCAGCACCTGTTTGTAGACATTTGGCATGATACGACTGAAGTACACATAACATATTTACTTAATTGTAGTCTTTTTAGATTCAGGGGTTAGAATAAGTCGTACATGACATTAAAATGGTTTGCCTTTAGCGAATGCATATGATAAGACATTCTTAATGGATACATCTGGTGAAATATAGGTTAAAGGGTGCAGATACTGTATATAGGGGGGCATGTTTAATTGGAGACATAATTTCATGGAACTGTTCCATCAGACAATGACTTCCCATCAGAATATGCAACCCCCTGCGTGTTCTGGTGACATTATTCCATCAAACGACAGGCATGCGCCTCCTCATAAACCATGACCCCCCTCTTTCTAACATTGTAGCCTACACACGCTAGTTGTTTTAGTTAGTCAATATGCTTTGTATCTCGTATTTATTTAGTATGTATAAGAAGTGTACTTGCATGCAGTGTTGAAGATTCAAGTCCAATTCACTGTACTCTTTGGCTACGTTTCGACAGGCAGCCCAATTCTAATATTTTTTTCACTAATTAGTATGTTGACCAATCCGATCTGAAAAATAAAAATACCAATTAGTGAAAAAATGATCAGAATTGGTCTGCCTGTCTAAATATAGCCTAATTTGCTATATTGGTGGCAAGTGCTCTGAAGATTAGGCTGTCTATTAATTTGAGAGTGGTGCATTTCTCCAAACCTCATCACTTGCCTCAGTTAAGTTAACCAAACAAAGTGGAGAGGTCAGGGGTGTAGTCATTACTTCTTGCAATGGAAACGGTTTACTGTTTAAGAACCAAACAGAAAAAAATGGGGAGGGACCTACCTGAATTTGTCCAATAAAATCTTGTTTTCCTTGCAAAACATTACCAGTTTGGAGAAAATAATTTCTGTTGCAAAACATTTTCAGTTTGGTGAAAATGGTTTCTGTTGCGAAACAGAATCAGCGTGATTAATATAGGCTGTCGAAACTACAGAATATGTCTTTTATAATCATATCAGAGCAGGGCTGTCAACTTTTGAATAAACCTTGGAGTGAGATTTGCAATGTGAATTTCATTGCCCCCTGGCACAAATTCTAGATGGGATCTGGGGGTCCTCCTGCGGAAAAATGTTACTGTTTTAAAGCAAATTTCCTTTAATTCTACATATTTTGACATGGCTTGGGCTTATGACCAGGGTGGAAAATAAAAAAGATATTTTTCTCTTTATGTTTCCCAAGTCCTGGGTGTTTGAAAATGTTCTTGTTATAACAATACATTTTTCAAAATCACCCAACCTTCAAGAAAAAGCAAATGAATCAATATTCAGGTGGTTTGTGCCTACTAGTTGAAGATCCTTGCCATCATCTGACTCTACATAGACAAAACGTGATGTGTTTATGATGTGTACAAACTAGCGTGTGCACAAACTAAAATGTCAAATATTATTCATTTAAGGCCAGGAGCATTTAACATCCAATGCTTATTTGTATGACTTATTCAAAACTGTCCATGAATGGCTACAAAAATATATAGCCTCATATAATTCATTTTCAAAGACACAAGTAGGCATATCAGATTTCAAATATGTGATTACACTGGCAAAATCTGGTGTGGGGTAGTGTTCTTGCTGACAATCACCCTAATTACCCTATATTTTAGTCCATTGTTAAGAATGGGAATTCCACTTATCAGACTAAATTCAGTAAATAGATAATAAAATCTCCTTTAGACAAGATTACATACATTTGCCCCTACACCAAATTATTTGTATATTTATTGTCCCCCTCTAGAAACAAACGTACACTTTTGGATTCACAATCTGTTTGACAAAATGATTTTCATAGTTGCAATTCAGGTCAGCCTACCAAACGTCCCTGCTAAAACAGACTGTAGGTTTCAATGGCGTGTTTACCTGATAAAACAGACTGTCGGTCTCAATGCCGTGTATTCCTGCTAAAACAGACTGTAGGTCTCAGTGGCGTGTATACACGCCAAAAAATACCACAAAAAAATATAACAAATGACACTAAGTAATGTATCTTTCATCTGAATGTATCTCACAGCAGAAAGCATCCGAGCAAGCGAAACAGCGCCCCTCTGTCTCTCTAAGTGTAGGCCATCTATCTGATACTGTCTGGTCCAAACGAGTATGACATTGGTTTTTATTTTATTTATCTGTTTTTTAACCTTTATTTAACTAAGCAAGTCGGTTAAGAACAAATTCTTATTTACAGTGACAGCTTACCCCGGCTGTCTGTTTTACATGCCATATGCGTCGTGGACTTCATCGGACAGAGGTTGCTATCCGGTTTTGTGATAAAATAAAAGTATATCACGGTCACAATTAATAGCAAACAACGCACCACTCCTGGTAGGTATGTCTGCTGCCTTTTCGTTGTCACAGCCTAAATGCCAATCACCAAACGAGGGGGCCAAAGCAAGTGTGGAATAAATCAACTTTAGTACATGCTGTCAAAATGCAGCTTTCTGCAATAGGGACGGGAGTAACAGCAACCAAATTTTGTTGACAACATTAAACATAAAACAGCGCTACCATGCTACTATTTTACAGTTTTATAAACTCAGAGGAGAACGTTATCTCGCTCCAAAGTTAACGCACTGACTTATTAGAAAAAGCAGTGCTTTTCAATGCGTGAGATATAAGAAGTGTGGTGTGTGAGAAGAGGGTCAAATACGTGTTTCACGGCCAATGCGTGAGAGTTGGTAGCTCTCAAAGACAGTGGCACTATTAAGTTTGTGTGAAATTGTAAGCATGGGGCAAGCGCTTGAGCACTTGCTGGCTACGTACTACAGGGGGCGTGGCCACGTTAGGAGCTGCGCTTCCGTGTTTACACACTCACGAAAAAGGAGGGGACTAGCGGCGCTAAGTATGCTCGCGGAGCAAGCGTAGAGCGGTGGTGAGGAAAGTGACGGTGTCACAGCATAGGCTCACTATATGGTAAAGAAGAGGTAACTTATTCTAGGTTTCAAAATTGCGTTTTACAGCGGAATGTTCACTCGAAGGGGCCATGGAGACGTCAAGAAATCAACACAGAAAGTTCTGGACCCAAAGAAGGATGTATTGACCCGACTGAAGCACCTCCGGTCACTGTTAGGTGAGTGACATGTCATCGAGCTTTGATGCAGCACCAGTGACTCGCTCGATTATTGATGGTGCCTGCCTCCTAGTAAGCTAGCTAGCTAACCTTTGAGTCCAATGTTTTTTTAATTTTTTTACCACGTCGAATATATGTGGTATCATGCTAACCTATATGATACACGTGGAGCTGGCTAACGTTAGCTAGCTAAGCCAAGCCATCCTTTGTGGTTAGCGCGTCTGTCTAACGTTCGTTTGCAAGCCACCAGTAGTGTCATTGTAGAACGGTTAGCCAGAGCTAGCTGATTAGCATGCCAGTCAGCAGCAGGCAGGTTACAAAAACCTAGCTTTGAGCTAACAAGGTGCTTCGCTTCACGTCGTAGGTACTATCTAGATGGACCGTTTTGTTTGCATGTTGGTTACTAGCTAGTTACTAGCTGTTTACTAGCTATCAACCTCTAGTCCTTCAAGGGCTTGTTAGCTAACCTAGCAACTGGCACTGTCTAGCTTGCTAAACTCTGAAATGTATATTGCTAGGCTAGCTAGCATTAACAAAAGAGCCATTCAGTAACGTTAGCCAACATTTGGAGATGACATCTGAACAGAATGCACATGACACTTTGTTGAAACATGTAGCTAGTTTGCTAGTCCCACAAATTAAATTCGCCTTTGGGTGTACTTTCAATTTCTATCCTAGCCAGTTAGCTACATATTCAGATAGTATTGCATAATTCATAGGTGGTCGTCACATGACATGGCTACCTATTCTTATTTTATGCCATTTATTTTGTCCTGATGCAGGCAGTAGGAAATTATAGGAATAGCCAGCCAACAATTAGGTATGTTTTTTTCTATTACCTGCAAGTAAAGTATCTTATCATTTTGTCTGTTTAAGACATTGTCTATATATCAAAAACAAAGTGAAAATATAGGTATTGAATAGAAGATGCCTGCCTATTGTATAGGCTTATCTATCTTACCCCGGGTATGGTTATCAGAGAAAGGATGTGGGGGTGTGTGTGACAGGTGACTAGTTCTGCTAGTTTGTTCTCTTTGGGGAAATGAACCACTGTTTCAGTTTATTTTTGTGGAATTTATCTTACCAGGCTTTGTTTAAATGTGTTTAAGTCTATCTCACTATCAGTTCCTACCTAGAGTTTAAATGGTCAATGTTGTTTCTATCACTCATCTTATGCAAAAATTCAGAAGCTTGCAAGGACAAGAAAATACATTTATAAAAATTGCAGATATGTTTGGAATGACAGATTGTGGATCTAACTCTTTTTAATTGGACATACAGTCAGGTCCATCATTTTTGGCACCCTTAATTAAGATGAGCAAAAAATACTGTAATTATACTGAGCTATATTCTATACAACAAAACAAAGGGACATTTATTTTATACTACAATTGCTCAGAGAAATATTTAGTTTAACAAGTAATACAAACAAATCTCAAGATACTGGTCAAAATTATTGGCACCCCTGTTTTCAATACTCAAGTCTTTTTATCCAATGTTTTATGAGATTGGAGAACATTTTAGACCATTCCTCCATACAGAATCTTTCCAGATCCTTGATATCCTTTGTCTGCGCTAATAGACTGCCCTCTTCAATTCACGCCACACGTTTTCAATGTGGTTCAAGTCCGGCGACTGAGATGGCCATTTCAAAATGTTGATTTTTGTGGTCAATTAACCATTTCTTTGTTAATTTTGATTAGTGCTTGTTTTTTTTTTGTTTTTTTTGCTGGAAGATCCATTTGCAGCCAAGTGTCAGCCTCCTGGTGAGGGCAACCAGGGGTCTTGGCTAAAATGTCACGGTACTTGGTAAAGTTCATAATGCTGTTGACCTTAACAAGGGCCACAGGACTGGTGGAAGCAAAATAGCCCCATGACATCAAAGATCCACCACCATATTTTACTGTAGGTATGATATACTTTTCTGCATAAGCTTCTGTTTTTCAATGCCAAACCCACCACTGGTGTCCGTGGCCAAAGTACTCTGTCTGACCATAGTACCGGCATGAAAATAGAGCTCTTTGGCCACGCACACCAGTAGTAGCCCCAACGTGTTCTCCAACCTCATAAAACATCTTTATAAAAGGCTCAGTGTTGTTATCCTCACAAGGGGAGAGTGCTAGGGTATTGAACACAGGGGTCAAAATTATTGGCACCCCTATCTCTCAGATTTTTTTTTCTCATCACCTAAAATAATATAATAGCAATTTTTTTGGGAGCATACAATATCTTTATCAAAGGTGCCAATAATTGTGAACCTGACTGTAAATCAAGGACATATAGACGCCTCATTATATTACACTCTTTCCCATTGAATGCTGTTAAAAAAAGTATCTTCTCCATTTATTTGCAGATGGGACTCTTTTAAAGAAAGTCCTGTTTGTTAACCCAGGGTCTGCCTTTGAACAGGAAGCGTCATTCCGTGTTGTAGGCCTAGGTTATATGCATACTGTATGGTCATTTAGCCTAATTTCCCTCTGCATCAGTACCATTCCATATCAGACTCCCCCTCTCTTGTGTAGTGTCTTTTATGAAGCTCATTGTGGAGCGGTGTGCTAGTTCGACCATTTCAATTGACTCCCCTTGCCTGAGTCCATCTTTTAACAGGCTCGCTGACCTGTAGAACACCTGTATCCGGGACTGGCCCCCTGTCAGGCACTACCTATCAACCACTTTACACTGTGTACAAATCTCCATCTCAAAAAAGTGCTGAACTAGCGCAAAGGTGGTTAATTTGTCAAAAGTCTAGCCTATCAGGGTACTTTCCTGCTGACGCTGCACATTCAATGTCAAGACTTGTACAGTCAAGATAGAGGTCAACAGTGGTCCAAGGGAGTCTGTTACTTCCCTACGGTTTTTCTTGTCCTCATGTGTGGGCAAAGATAAGGCAGGTCTGTTTGTGCAGCAGCTGATAGCTGGGCCTCCATATTGATGTTCGTTGACCACCCCCCTCCCTCCTGCAGTCAGTGTTTTCAACAAAGAAGGATTTCCTCCTGGTCTGGTGCTGGCTGGTTCCTGTGTGGACAGGAAGTGGGGATGAGTGATGGGGTGCTGGACACAGCAGGGAGTCTAGGGGAAACGTTGACCTCTTTTAAGAAAAAAATAAAATAAATTGTGCTGTTATGTCATGGTGAAAGCTTACAAAGCTATGTGGTTTTTATTGTTGTGTTAAAAAGGCATATTTTGACGAGAACCTGGACAGATTTTTAACAGACACTGACCAAAGAACACAGACAAATGCCACTCCCTCAATTCTTACAGAAAGATTAAATATGCCACTTCTGATGTTTTTGATATCAAGATTGGAATTATATTAACGGTCCTTCTACATGTCAGGAACATCCTGAAACCAGTGAGAGTCTGGACTCTGTCCCTGGTGCCCCTATCCATGTTGATTCAGCTTGACCAGTGTTTTCCACAAGCATATGGAGTAGCCAGGCAAATAGAAAAAGAAGCCTGCTGGGGGTTCAGAGCTTGTTTGGTAAAAAAAATCTTGATTTTGGTAGCCTCTGGTACATTCTACTGCTTTTATTCCATCTGAAATACACGGTGAAATGATTGAATGCTTCATTGAGTTTACCTCAGAGTGGATTTTTTTGTGGTATTTGTTTGAATTACAGGAAATTACAGTGTATGCCTATCTGTTTTTCCTTGGGGGGGGGGATTGTCTAGGACTATTTTCTGAGTAAGAGACCTATCAACCTTTTTTTAAACATTTAACCTTGTCTTCTCTTGAGATTTAAAGTATTGTACTGCAATATATGAATTTTCCCGCAAGATATGAAAAAAGAAGAATTAAGTAAAATAGCCCAAATTATCTTGAAATTGTGTGATGGGCACTTTTTCAAATGGAAAAATGGGGTCTCGTAAATAAACAGAACAGATGCTCAGTTAAGTTATGGGTCCATATGTGTTAAGAGGGAGAACAATATCAGTTAAATTAGTGAAATAATTTGCAATTCTCTTTGTGAAGGCTTCAAGCTTCTTCTTAAGAGGCATTTTCTCAGCTATCTGCAATACAGGTATGATTGAAGAAT
The DNA here is from genome assembly GCF_018296145.1 of Oncorhynchus tshawytscha. Lineage (NCBI taxonomy): Eukaryota > Metazoa > Chordata > Actinopteri > Salmoniformes > Salmonidae > Oncorhynchus > Oncorhynchus tshawytscha. Next base: position 33,349,099 of record NC_056436.1, on the reverse strand, counting down.
GACGCAGGTGTTAAACATGGGCTTTGCTACACAGAAAGTTGCAGTTAATTACTCCGTTGTCAACACTTTGATTAAATCAGTAGATCTATATCAACATCTTTGAAAATACCATACAAATATCGTAGCTTTTAAAACATTTCAATCTGTTTTCTTTTATCATATTTTGGACTAGAGTAAGGCATTCTCGCCACAAGCCTATCCATTGTTCCTGCAGTGAGGAGGATTCTTCATCTTCATTGAATGTTTTTATAATTTATCTGCAGATAATTTCCCAAATAGCCTACCAGTATGTAAAATAGGGAGCCTAAACATCAGCTCTCTTACCAATGCGATTCGGTAGGCTCCTGACGAGTCACTGACTTTAACGTCACTGTCTGGCTAGTCCTGATGGACTTTAAAATAGAAAACAAAACATATTGAAAATACAAACGAGATCTTTAGTTCACTTGTCCCGTTTCGATACCATTGACATGTAACTACTGTCATGACTCTCCTGTGAGGATCCGAAGGATCAGGTTACAGGTGGGTCCGCTCTACAGTGCCCTCTCTCTCCCGCAGAGGGGGAGGGGTGAAGTCGGACATTCTATGACAGTCGTAAATACCTTGTGGAAACTCTGCCTTTGGGCTTTGCAGGAGGAGGGGAAAGGAACCTCTTTGTTACTAACAGTAACATCAAAGGGTTGAATAATGAAACAATATTTCTGTAATCCAAACATTTGGAATGGTCCGTGGGTACTGAAAGAACAATTATGTCAGAACAGTTGTTTTGGGATCTCATTAAGGACGGTATAAGAACAACTGTGTCTCTGAATGTGTATATTTCCCACTTATCAGATTTACATCTAAATGTTGTGGAACTTATACAATTAAATATGAAACTATTTGTAAAAAGATTAAATGTGATGTTAGCCTTGTAAATGAGAATTGTTTTTCATATCAAAGTTTTAACCAGTCAGTGGCCACACCCATGGGAGCACAGACATTATGTTGGCATCATGGAACGCCCCTTTTGCCAGAGTTGAAATAAATTTACATTAGACCAGAGAACGTGAGGACGCAGTCCACACACTGAAATGGTTGACATTTAAATGGAGACCAGTTGCATGCAGCACCAGCTGATTACGTAACAAATGGTTAAGAAATTGAAATCTCTAGAGACCAGTACATTGCCGGGTTGCTACGGGCGTGTAAAATGTTTCTAGCTCTACATTAGACCAGCGTGACCGACAGTGTGAGCTGAAAGGTACGGAATAGTTAGAAATTCTCTCTCTCTCTCGAAGAAGAAGAAGACTACACAGGAACATTCAGTCTGCAGCTGTTTAAGTACTGTGGTCTAGTAAAATTGACCGAAGACGAGAAGACACAACAATTTACTCTCACCACTATAGATGCCTCTAAACTAACCAACAGAGCCCACTGAACAATACGGGGTAGACCTATGGAGGATCTGTTCTCACAGACACTCGGAAACCTACTACACTTACAAAGGACTTGGTGACCTCTGGTGGACAACCAAAGACTTTCTGTCAAATTACTCCCTGTAGGTGGATCGAGTGTTTTCAACAGAGAGACAGCAAAGACATACACACGTAAATATTAGTTATGCACCGATATTACATTTTTGGCCGATACAGAGATCTGATATTTTCCTTGCCAAAAAAAACATGCCGATATTTACAATTTTAGCTGCCTTTTAAGCATTCTAGTACAGTTAAATATTTAACTCACACACATTGACGCAGCGGTCTAAGGCACTGCATCTCAGTGCAAGACGCATCACTACAGTCCCTGGTTTGAATTCAGGCTCTCTCACATCTGGCCGTGATTGGGAGTCCCATAGCGCGGCGCACAATTGGCCCAGCGTCGTCCGGGTTTGGCCGGGGTAGGCCGTTATTGTAAATAAAAATTTGTTCTTAACTCACTTGCGTAGTTAAATAAAGGTGACACACACCACACTGACCAAAAATATATTTTGATGGCATTTACCTATGTCCCCATTACCAGTAAAACATCATCAAAACCTATTTCTTTCACTTACTTGATGTGCTGTTTTGTTGTTCAGTTGTTTCATTCTAAACCAGATTTCCATGGAACGCCGGTTGGGTCAAAAACCAGTTGGGTTTTTGCTGAGTTTGCAGTCGAAGTTGAGGTCGAACAAATTATGCTTTATTACCGACGCATTATTGTAAACACTGTTCGTGGCCGGTGTTTGCTGACTTTTTTTGTACAGCTTTGACAGTGCTACTGTAACTTTTTTGACACTCAAAGACCCAAACGGCGTTCCATAGTATGTATGTCGTGAAGCTAATAGCAGTGATGCTATTACTGTGTAATTCCGGTAGGGCAACATCTGAAAAATTGTGCACTTGGTAGTGTGTAACGGTGCTCGACCAGTCGGCAAAAGCCAACATCACCCACGACAGAGAACGGTTGTTTGTCAAGGACAAGGAATTCCATTATCTAGGCTTTAATGGATATCGCCTATGAGTTGTCTCGCTAAAATTTTCTAACTCTTTCAAATACTGCTCAACTTGTTGACTGCTCGATCCACACAGCAGACATTGTGGGCTAGTTTAGTATAATGCTGTGTTGCACATATAGCGCACAATTTTACGTGGCATCATTATGTCATGTACAAACGTTATGTTAAGACTCAACCCAAAGCACGTCAGCTTTGACATCGGTTTTGCACATCGGCGTTAAACTAGACATCGGCCAATACCGATGTTGGCATTTTTAGAAAATCAAATTTATTTATAAAGCCCTTCGTACATCAGCTGATATCTCAAAGTGCTGTACAGAAACCCAGCCTAAAACCCCAAACAGCAAGCATGGCAGATGTAGAAGCACAGTGGCTAGGAAAAACTCCAGAGAAAGGCCATAACCTAGGAAGAAACCTAGAGAGGAACCAGGCTATGAGGGGTGGCCAGTCCTCTTCTGGCTGTTCCGGGTGGAGATTATAACAGAACATGGCCTAGATGTTCATAGATGACCAGCAGGGTCAAATAATAATAATCACAGTGGTTGTCGAGCGTGCAACAGGTCAGCACCTCCGGAGTAAATGTCAGTTGGCTTTTCATAGCCGATCATTCAGAGTATCTCTACCGCTCCTGCTGTCTCTAGAGAGTTGAAAACAGCAGGTCTGGGACAGGTAGCACGTCTGGTGAACAGGTCAGGGTTCCATAGCCGCAGGCAGGACAGTTGTAACTCGAGCAGCAGCACGGCCAGGTGGACTGGGGACAGCAAGGAGTCATCAGGCCAGGTAGTCCTGGGACGAGGTCCTGGGGCGAGGTCCTGAGAGGGGGGGGCGAGGAGGAGAGAGAGAGAGACTTAAATTCACACAGGACACAAACTACTGGGGCATAAATACTGGAGGCTGAGACAGGTGGGGTCGGGAGACACTGTGGCCCCATCCGACGATACCCCTGGACAGGGCCAAACAGGCTGGATATAACCCCACCCACTTCGCCAAAGCACAGCCCCCCCACACCACTAGAGGGATATCTTCAACCACCAATTTACCATCCTGAGACGAGGCCGAGTATAGCCCACAAAGATCTCCGCCACGGCACAACCCAAGGGGGGGCGCCAACCCAGACAGGAAGATCACATCAGTGACTCAACCCACTCAAGTGACGCACCCCTCCTAGGGACGGCATGGAAGAGCACCAGTAAGCCAGTGACTCAGCCCCTGTTATAGGGTTAGAGGCAGAGAATCCCAGTGGAGAGAGGGGAACCGGCTAGGCAGAGACGGCAAAGGCGATTCGTTGCTCCAGTGCCTTTCCGTTCACCTTCACACTCCTGGGCCAGACTACACTCAATCAAAGTACCTACTGAAGAGATGAGTCTTCAATAAAGACTTAAAAGTTGAGACCGTGTCTGCGTCTCTCACATGGGTAGGCAGACCATTCCATAAAAATTGAGCTCTATAGGAGAAAGCCCTGCCTCCAGCTGTTTGCTTAGAAATTCTAGGGACAGTTAGGAGGCCTGCGTCTTGTGACCGTACATGTCGGTATGTACGGCAGGACCAAATCGGAAAGATAGGTAGGAGCAAGCCCATGTAATGCTTTGTAGGTTAGCAGTTAAACCTTGAAATCAGCCCTTGCTCTTAACAGTGTAGAGAGGCTAGCACTGGAGTAATATGATCACATTTTTTGGTTCTAGTCAAGATTATAGCAGCCGTGTTTAGCACTAACTAGAATTTATTTAGTGTTTTATCCTGGTAGCTGGAAAGTAGATTATTGCAGTAGTCTAACCTAGAAGTGACAAAAGCACAGATTCATTTTTCTGCATAATGTTTGGACAGAAAGTTTCAGATTTTTGCAGTGTTACGTAGATGGAAAAAAGCTGTCCTTGAAACAGTCTTGATATGTTCGTCAAAAGAGAGATCAGGGTCCAGAGTAATGCCGAGGTCCTTCATAGTTGTACAGTAGTCTCAAATAAAACTATCAAGATTAATTGTCAAATTCAACAGAAGATCTATTTGGTTCTTGGGACCTAGAACAAGCATCTCTGTTTTGTCCGAGTTAAATGTTTTTTTTTTTTCAGCCATCCACAATTGCGAGGGCAATTTTGGGGCTTCACCATGTTTCATCGAAATGTACAGCTGTGTGTCATCTGCATAGCAGTGAAAGTTAACATTGTTTCTGAATGACATCACCAAGAGGTAAAACAATAGTGGTCCTAAAACGGAACCTTGAGGAACACCGAGATTTACAGTTGATTTGCCAGAGGACAAACCATCCACAGAGACCAACTGATATCTTTCCGACAGATAAGATCTGAACCAGGACAGAACTTTTCCGTGTAGACCAATTTGGGTTTCCAATCTCTCCAAAAGAATGTGGTGATCGATGGTATCAAAAGCCGCACTAAGGTCTAGGAGCACGAGGACAGATGCAGAGCCTCGGTCTGACGCCATTTAAAAGGTCATTTACCACCTTCACAAGTGCAGTCTCAGTGCTATGATGGGGTCTAAAACCAGACTGAAGCTTTTCATATACATTGTTTGTCTTCAGGAAGGCAGTGAGTTACTTCAACAGCTTTTTCAAAATTATTTGAGAGGAATGGGAGATTCCATATAGGCCAATTTTTTAAATTATATATATATATTTTTAAAGTAAAAAAAAAAAAATATTGGTCAAGGTTTGGCTTTTTCAAGAGAGGCTTCATTACTGCCACTTTTAGTGAGTTTGGTACACATCCGGTGGATAGAGAGCCATTTTTAATATGTTCAGCATAGGAAGGTCAAGCACAGGAAGCAGCTCTTTCAGTAGTTTAGTTCAAATAGGGTCCAGTATGCAGCTTGAAGGTTTAGAGGCCATGATTATTTTCATCATTGTGTCAGGAGATCTAGTACTAAAACACTTGAGTGTGTCCCTTGATCCTAGGTCCTGGCAAAGTTGTGCAGACTCAGGACAACTGAGCTTTGGAGGAATACTCATATTTATCGTGCATCCCTAGTAAATATGTACATTGCAATTCTTTCGAATGAGCGGCCGTTCATGTGCAAATTATTTGCATTTCCGTGAGCATAGTAATCAGCTGTCTGTACAATCGTGGAATTCCTTTGTCTCTTCCTTTCCCTCTCTTTTGAATCCGTCATTTTGTGTAACAAGCCGTCATACCGATTTAGTCTACTAGGGACTTTTCATTCCATTGTGTAGTAATCGATGTGAAAACTATCCTGTTTTTTAAATGTAATTCTGTGTAGTTAGTTAGTAAATAAATAATTAAGCCAATTCGTTTATCGCTGATTCATCATTTATGCTAGGGTTTGTGCAGATATCCAAGAGTTCTGCGACATTCAGAATGAGACTGATATGAGGTAATAAGAATGAATGAATTGACTGACTGACGAAAGGGAGATGTCTTTAGACTTTAGTCGGGAGATAATAACTCGTAAAATAACTTTTCCCGTGGTTCCCCAGATTACTACTTAATTAATTGTTACATGATTCATTTAATCGCGTAATAATTGAACATGGTATGTGTCATTATTTTATAAAAAAACAAACACATTTAAGATAGTCAAGACTTGCCATTCCGAAATATAACGTAGTGTCAAGAATATATGAGATCGACTTTATTCAGTCAAGCTTGCTGTTCACCAATCAACGTACAGGAAGTTGATGCGCCAACACTTTGTGGCTGCATATGAAACACGCAAAAGAAAAAAACTGAATGTACCAGAAAACAATAGGCTAGGTTGAGTTACCTCTAGCGGGAGAGGACTCTGCAGCCTTTTTTTCTAATTTGCTAATTGAAAAGTAGCCTAGTTCATTTAAGTTGAAAAAGTACACGGCTGAAAATTGCTGTGTAACCTGCTGTATAGCCTACATTCAGCACTAGTGGAAAACACTGCTTGACTCACGTTTGATTTAGGCCCAATATCACAGTATGACAGGACAGCATCAGTAGGCCATACCAAGGTCTATGGTCAGGAAATAGTCACGGACCTAAAACTGCTGTAGCTTACTTGAAGGGGAATTCTGCAGAGAGTCTATTTTCAGCAGAGTTTTTTTTGTTGGTTTTGTGCCCAGTGAGGATATCTGTAATGTTGAGTGTGTGAGCTGCTGCATGTTAATTTGCTGGCCATGCCTGACTGGATCTGCCTGAGGTTGTTAATTACAGGAGCCTGCTAGACCACCTGATCACACATGGCTCTGTGACTGGAGCTGTGCATGGCTATTCCTTAACTTGGATCACTCGCACGCACGCACCACACAGAAGTGTGAGCAAGAGAGAGGAGAAGACAGAATGTTGGCCACAGTGTCACTTCATCCTCTTTCCTCTTCATGCTTTTGCGGTGAGTGATGGTGGGGTCAGGGTCAACTAGGATGGCTGCTGTTAGGAGGTAAAGCTCTGGGGAAACAATCACTGCCACATCGGAAACAAAGTCAGCAAGGTCCTTTTCCCTGCTGAGACCTTGACATGTGATTTTCACTTTTTCAAAAAACACTGGATAGATACAATCTCGTTTTCTTTCATCCCTGTCCACAGTGTAGCCTTCTGTCAATCACTTGCCCATGTTCATTGTACCATAGCTTAATGCTGAGATGCTGCTCATGCGTCACAGTTTAAATGCACATCTTAGCAAGATGCTGCTTTTCATACTGCTTCCACTGGCTTTCTGTCTGGCTCCCGCCCGCTACCGCTGCTTTTCATACTGCTTCCACTGGCTTTCTGTCTGGCTCCCTCCCGCTACCGCAGCTTTTCATACTGTTCCCACTGGCTTTCTGTCCAGCTACCGCAGCTTTTCATACTGTTCCCACTGGCTTTCTGTCCGGCTACCGCAGCTTTTCATACTGTTCCCACTGGCTTTCTGTCCAGCTACCGCAGCTTTTCATATTGTTCCCACTGGCTTTCTGTCCAGCTACCGCAGCTTTTCATACTGTTCCCACTGGCTTTCTGTCCGGCTACCGCAGCTTTTCATACTGCTCCCGCTGGCTTTCTGTCTGACTCCCGCCCGCTACCGCAGCTTTTCATACTGTTCCTACTGGCTTTCTGTCCAGCTACCGCAGCTTTTCATACTGTTCCCACTGGCTTTCTGTCCGGCTACCGCAGCTTTTCATACTGCTCCCGCTGGCTTTCTGTCTGACTCCCGCCCGCTACCGCAGCTTTTCATACTGCTACCGCTGGCTTTCTGTCTGACTCCCGCCTGCTACCGCTGGCTTTCTGTCTGACTCCCGCCTGCTACCGCTGGCTTTCTGTCTGACTCCCGCCTGCTACCGCTGGCTTTCTGTCTGACTCCCGCCTGCTACCGCTGGCTTTCTGTCTGACTCCCGCCTGCTACCGCTGGCTTTCTGTCTGACTCCCGCCTGCTCCCGCTGGCTTTCTGTCTGACTCCCGCTGGCTTTCTGTCTGACTCCCGCCTGCTCCTGCTGGCTTTCTGTCTGACTCCCGCCTGCTACCGCAGGACCTGGTCCCGAACCCAACCGCGGTACCACAATGTTATTTTAGGCATACACTACCGGTTTTACAACACCTACTCATTCAAGGGTTTTTCTTTCTTTTATTTTTTACCATTTTCTGCATTGTAGAATGATAGTGAAGACATCAAAACTATAAAATAATACATGGAATCATGTAGTAACCAAAGTGTTAAACAAATGACAGAGGTACCCTAAATATTCTTAATTTAATAGAAAACAATGTGACTAAAATGGCTGTGACTAAAACTAGAGACATTTTCCAGAGTTTTAGTCGACTGATAATAACTAGAACTAATGAAGGATGAAATGACTAATGTGTGACTAAGACTCAAGTATTTTAAGACTGAAACTAAATCTAAAGTAGCTGCCAAAATGAACACTGATTCCAACTATAGAATTAGAATAATCATTCTATTTCCATGATTCCAGCAGTTCACCAATTAACTAGGCCTAGTTTTCCCCATATCATGTAGCCCTGTGTGGCACAGTCTGGAAATGATAACAAAAGTGCAGTAAATGCAGAAAGTATTTTTGTTTTATTTTACACTGTTCAATACAACTTCATTCAGCATGGAGAAAGCCCCATTTGAAATCACATATAATGTACCTGTTGCCACCCTAGTGTCATGAACTACTTATAAAGCATATTTAGAACTTTTTATTATGAAAGATCAAATGTAGTGATAATGTGAAAAATATCACCCAGCCCTACTCTTTATGTATTGTGATTAGTGACCTTTAGCATTAAACCCAACCCAATACCATTACCAACAGGGATCGCAGAATTCTGTGTTTTTCACACGCAGGAAAAAATACAAATAAAACCCATAAATATCTTGCTGTGTTTTGTCATTTCTGATCGGCATCAGACTAATTTTGTGCTTCAGTTGCACTTCTCCACTCGGATGAGAATTCACAAACGGGCATAGCGAGAAATAGTAATGGCGTCTTTTTGTAGGAACTAATTACGCCATGGTTTGCTGGACAAAGCCAATGGAGAAAATGAATGGCGTTTTTTAGGATTAGCGCCGGAAATAAGATCTTATATGTTCTGTTGGTGTAGCCTACTTTTCTCCGGTTAAATGCAAGATTAACTTGAAGCAAAGCGTTAGAAAGAACGTAGCCAGCTACATTTCCTATGGTAAATATTAGACATTTGGTGGCCATGACTCGTCTTTACTTGTGCGGCTGGCAGCCAAATAACTTTAGCGTTGCTCTTCTGTTGTCATCTGATGAAAATGAAGCTGTTTTCTGCCAAATGTGTTTCACTAATGTATTTTCGGTGAAGGAGAACTATAGATACACCCCTGATCACTGTATTGATTTTCAATCTAAAACTCAGCTGAAATGGTTTAAAATGCAGATTTTTATTTATTTAAATCTGCATTAAAAAAAAATGCATTTCTGAATTCTATTGTGACCCCTGTACCATTGCAAAACACTATACAGTTGTGGAACATTAGAGACCATAACATTGAGACCGTTAGAACTAATAATATGCTTATACAGCAGGAATGGTCTAACAGTAACTAATCCAGACTCTTTTTTTTAAGGTAATAAACCACACACAAGGGGGGCTGTTTCCTGGACAGGTTAAGTGTAAAAGAAGGACAAACTGAATTGGTTTCATAGAGGACTGGTTGAAATGTGAGGATGACCACACAATTCATTTTCATCATGAGACAAATCTATTGGTTTTCTACTAGGGCCAGGACGATACCAGTTTTGCAATATTTTATTCCATCGGGGAGAAAATGAGAACACGACACAGACCAAACTCTTTGGTCTTTTAAAAACCTGCTGTATGTCAAATGTTGTGTGCTATAGCTTGGGAAATAAATCAATGATTGTTTCCAACATTAAGGCTGTTTTCCTGAAGAAGTTAATCTGCTTCGTGTTTGGGGGCTTGATATGCGGTAACTTCAAATCCATTGTGAATAGCTGGGCATAGATGTGAACTGTCCTATGCAGATTTGGTGACACTAGACAGCCATTAGCAGGTCCGTGTCTGTCTAGTGTCTAGTGTTGCCCATTTAGGATGTCATTATCACCCTGGCGCTGGCTAGCTCCACACCTCTCTCCTATAGTACTGTAGGCCTCCCTAGGTCTGCAGGGCTCATGGCTACACTGACTCTGAGGGTGAGACTGAGGGACAGAAGAGCGAGCAGCCTGGCCTGATCTCACGTAGCTGTTTCCTCCTTGCCACTCCCATGGTTGTCTGTTATGACTGTGTACTTGTTAGGCTGGTCAATACCAGGTAGTCATAGTGAACAAAGTGTTTTTTTGTTGGGTGAACTGTCTGTTCCTTTGAGATTCACACAGGGCACTATAGGTCTCAACTCAGCCAAGTGACAAGAATAACATTTACCATACGATGAGCTACAATAACATATTAGCCATCATTCTGTTCTGAATCTACAGTGCATTCAGGAAGTATTCAGACCCCTTTACTTTTTCCACATTTTGTTGTTACAGCCTTTTCTTAAAATGATTTAAATAAACCAAATTCGGGCTCACCTCTCGCTGCATGGCCCGAGGCTGATGATGGCTGGTGTTTGTGACATATCGAAGTCAACATCAAACCAGTGGTCTATAGTTCAGTTTGGCTGCAACCATTTCTATGAAACCGACATATTGTTGAAGTGCAGGCTTTGTTGCGGCAAGTCTACAGAGTTTATTTTATTTTGCAGTGGCGGCCACGATTTTAGATGCATATAGGGGAAACACTGCGTATAGGAGAAACTGAAGAACAAGGTGGCTCCCGAGTGGCGCAGCGCTCTAAGGCACTGCATCTCAGTGCTAGAGGCGTCAGCCCCATTCCGGACTGAATAACAACCCTGGAGTTGCTGCGATGAGACGATGGAAATTGGGGAGGAAAAGGGGGTAAAATACAACAACAAAACCAATATTTTTTGTTTTGTTTTAAAGGCTGAGGGCCAGAGGCACACGACAAGGACAAATGCAATGCATCAAAGGATGAGGAGTAACCTAGTCTGTTTTGCACTGAGTAATATTTATGTCCTTTACACAGGTCATGACAGTCTGGTCAGACTGTTTTAATGGTCGCAAGTTCAAATAACAGAATGCACTGAACAGGGTTGTATAATTCTGGTAACTTTTCAACATTTCCTAGTTTTTTGTTTTAGAAATCCTGATTGGAGGATTCCAGATTTCTTGTTTATTCCAGGATGTTTGGAATACCTGGGAATTCCTACAAGTGTGTGTTGCCCCCAGTACACAACCCTGGTTGTCATCTCCATTGAAATCTAAAGGGTGTTTTTTCTTCTTGTTTTTTTTTATGGTGAGGTAATCAAAAGGCATGGAGGGAAGACTCCGCATGGGCTGTAAGGTAACTAGGTCAGTGGGGCTCAACTGGTTTTGCCTCGGGACCCAAATTCAACCCGGTTGTCCTACACTAGCTGGGCATGCCCCTAAGAACGGAATTCCTAGGCCTATCGTCAGAATTGATGCGCAAGAACATGAGCTAACCCATTTGTTCTTAATTTTTGGTTGGAGGTAGTGGTAAAATCAGATTTAGTTTTACTGTCCTTTGCAGCATGGCCAGATAGCGACAACCAGGCAGCAGCTTGCCTCTAGCCCGCTGCTTGCCTCTAGCCCGTTGCTTGCCTCTAGCCCGCTGCTTGCCTCTAGCCCGCTGCTTGCCTCTAGCCCGCTGCTTGCCTCTAGCCCGCTGCTTGCCTCTAGCCCGCTGCTTGCCTCTAGCCCGCTGCTTGCCATCCCAGGTTAATTAAGGGAGGTATTTGAGGGCGACCTCATGAGGAAGAGAGGCATTCGGCAGCTGAGCGGCTCCCTGATCTGTGAACACAGACAGACTGGCCTGAGGTCAGGGTTCATCCAGCCACTGCTACCACGTCTGTCAAACGCTCAATCTGTTACATGGTCCTAATGAAAGGCCCCACAGTTTGAAAATATGGCCTTTCATTTCCATGTTCCTGAAGTGTCAATTATTGACTTTTGCACAGTATGTAGGGGGAAAACGTTTGCAAATTGCAATAGGCTAATATTACCAAGGTTGACCTGAGTGATTGTGTCTGACAGTGGCATGACATGCTTACAGTAGCTGCTAAGATCACACCTCACTGCCTGAGAGGTGTAGCACCACTGTCATATGATCACGGTGGATGAGGAGGCCACATCAGCTGTACCACGACCTCCGTTCCATTCACAGAGAGCTACTTCGACCCCGTGGCTTTACCCTGACGGTCAGGAGTTTATCTTCTGTAAATACACTGCTTACAGAAGATGATGCATGTTGCTCAGGCTGTTTTTGGTGCCTTCTACCTTCACAGCCTCTGTCCGTACGTTGCTAAGACCTGACGTTGGCTGGCTGAGGGCTTTATCAGCTCAACGGCTCCGTGCATCGGTCTATAGAGTCAGCGCTGGTGGAAGCTCTCTGAAAGCACTCCCATTGACCTCATAAGGGACTCCAATTTGACTCGGTGAGATCAACTTCATCGAACCTGGCCAAGGCTTTCGACTCAATCACCGCATTCTTATCGGCAGACTTAACAGCCTTGGTTTCTCAAATGACTGCCTCGCCTGGTTCACCAACTACTTCTCAGATAGAGTTCAGTGTGTCAAATCAGAGGGCCTGTTGTCTGGACCTCTGGCAGTCTCTATGTATATATCACTGATGTCGCTCGTGCCGTTGGTGATTCTCTGATCCACCTCTACGCAGACGACACCGTTCTGTATACATCTGGCCCTTCTTTGGACACTGTGTTAACAAACCTCCAGACGAGCTTCAATGCCATACAACTCTCCTTCCGTGGCCTCCAACTGCTTTTAAATGCAAGTAGAACTAAGTGCATGCTCTTCAACCGATTGCTGCCTGCCCGACTCGCATCACTACTCTGGACGGGACGGTTCTGACTTAGAATATGTGGACAACTACAAATACCTAGGTGTCTGGCTAGACTCACATTAAGCATCTCCAATACAAAATTCAATCTAGAATCCGCTTCCTATTTTGCAACAAAAGCCTCCTTCACTCATGCTGCCAAACATACCCTCGTAAAACTGACTATCCTACCGATCCTTGACTTCGGTGATGTCATTTACAAAATAGCCCCCAACACTTTACTCTGCAAATTGGATGCAGTCTATCACAGTGCCATCCGTTTTATCACCAAAGCCCCATATACTACCCACCACTGCGACCTGTATGCTCTCATTGGCTGGCCTCGCTACATATCAGTCACCAAACCCACTGGCTTCAGGTCATCTATAAGTCTTTTCTAGGTAAAGCCCTGCCTTATCTCAGCTCACTGGTCACCATAGCAACACCCACCCGTAGCACAAGCTCCAAGCAGGTATATTTCACAGGTCATCCCCAAAGCCAACATTCCCTTTGGCCGCCTTTCCTTCCAGTTCTCTGCTGCCAATGACTGGAACGAATTGCAAAAAATATCTCCCTCTCTAACTTTAAGCATCAGCTGTCAGAGCAGCTTACCGATGGCTGTGTACAGGTACAATGAATTTGTAAATGGCACAACCAACTACCTCATCTCAATATTATTACTTACCCTCAAGCTCTTTTGCACCCCAGTATCTTTACTTGCACATCATCATCTGCACATCGATCACTCCAGTATTATGTTCAATTGTAAGTATTTCGCCTCTATTTATTGACTTACCTCCCTACTCTTCTACATTTGCACACACTGTATATAGATCTTTCCATTTTTCTTTTCTTTTGTGTTATTGACTGTATGTTTGTTTGTAACTCTGCTGTTGTTTTTGTCGCATTGCTTTGCTTTATCTTGGCTAGGCCGCAGTTGTAAATGAGAACTTGTTCTCAACTGGCCTACCTTGTTAAATAAAGGTGAAAAAATATATGATTGACGGCTCAGGGGCTTCGGTGCTGCTCTGCTGGTGTCCCTGGTTCTGGTTCATTTACTATCAGTGGGATCCTCTCTGTGTTAGGCCTCTGAATGACCCTGCTCCTGCTATCCTTAATTTGCTTCCTAGCACTACCCTTTCCCTCCCTGTGAATTGCATCATGTGACAGGCGGTAGTGAAGTTTCCCTCGCCGCAGCTGGTTGCTATGGATTTATCATGAACCTCCTCTTAACGTGGTCCAAAGTCAGTGACTCAGCGCTGCTCTCAGAGGGCTGTGGAGGGGGAGCTCCGAGGGCTGTGGAGGGGGAGCTCCGAGCTGGGTTGCTGCTGGCTGATTGCACCTCTTTTTTTGGGGGGGGGTTCTTCCCTCCATTGCTTCTCTCAGGTTGGCTTCCTGGTACTTGGTTTTAAAATAGCTGAGCTGTGGCGGTGTTGAGATTCTGATTTCTTAGCGGTTAGCACACTCAGAGGAGGATGAAGAGGTGAGCTGGCGCCTGCTGTGCCCTACTGATGCCCCCTTGGTGTGCCTGTTGTGGATGGACCGGGGTGAAAGAACGGGTGCCTGCTATGTAAGGTGTAGGGAATGAATTGAGGACACTGTGGCTGTGTTAGCTAGCGGTTCTGCTCAAGGTTTCCTTCACTGAGGCAGTGACATGGTGACTGAACTGAACTGCAGCACAGTACTGTATGGCCTGCCTAGTGACACAGTGACTACTGTCAAGCCTACACTCCTCCAATGGGGTGGCTCTTTCTCTCTTTTATCCATCTCTCTCTGGCCCAAGGCACCAGCACTGAATCAAAACCAGAGAAAAAGTATGTTTTAAAATACAATTCTGTCTGTGTGTCCATCTGTCCCTGTCTGTCTCTCTGTCCCTGTCTGTCCATCTGTCTCTCTGTCCCTGTCTGTCTGTGTCCCTGTCTGTCTGTGTCCCTGTCTCTGTCCCTGCCTGTCTGTCCATCTGTCTCTCTGTCCCTGTCTGTCTGTCTGTCCTTGTCTCTGTGTGTGTCTCTCTATCCCTGTCTGTCTCTCTATCCCTGTCTGTCTGTGTCTCTGTCTGTCCCTGCCTGTGTCTGTCCCTGCCTGTGTCTGTCCCTGTGTCCCTGCCTGTCTTTGTCTCTGTCTGTCCCTGCCTGTCTCTCTGTCTGTCCCTGTCCATCTGTCTGTCCATCTGTCTGTCCCTGTCTGTCTGTTTCTCTCTCTGTCCCTGTCTGTCCGTCTGTCTCTCTGTCTGTCTCTGTCTGTCCTTGTCTCTGTGTGTGCCCCTGTCTGTCCCTGTCTGTCTCTCTGTCCCTGTCTGTCTCTCTCTGGCTGTCTGTCTCTCTCTGGCTGTCGGTGTCTCTCTCTCTCTGTGTGGGCCAGAGTGATGGGGGTTTCAGGTAGCTAACCTTGCATCCATCCATCCATCAGCCTCCACATTAGCAGCAGCCCTATGTTGTTGCCCCCAGGCGAGTTAGCCTGGTTAAAGACCCCCCCCCCGTGTGCGTGTCTGCTCTGAGCCTCAGTCTCTCCTATATCTCACTCCTCCTGACAGGCGGCCAGAGCAGGGACAGAGCTAGGTCTAAATGCTAATGAGTCTCTGTCTGATCACAGGTTGATCAGCTAGGTCTAAATGTTAATGAGTCTCTGTCTGATCACAGGTTGATCAGCTAGGTCTAAATGTTAATGAGTCTCTGTCTGATCACAGGTTGATCAGCTAGGTCTAAATGTTAATGAGTCTCTGTCTGATCACAGGTTGATCAGCTAGGTCTAAATGCTAATGAGTCTCTGTCTGATCACAGGTTGATCAGCCAGGTCCTCCTGTATGAATGTGACATAGCATATTAATGACTCCGCGTGGTGTGAATGGCTCCCGTTCATCTCCCTGCAGCTAGGGAACATTTCACACACGTTTCTACAGTAAATGGCTTCTTGTCGTTATGGCTACAGGAAGTGTTTCAGTTTGAACAGGTTAAGTGTCCAGATGTTTTTACAGTGCAGTGTAAATATCCATGCGGCTTCAGATGACTGGATGACCAGTTTAACATGATTGGCTAGGCCTAATGCACACGCCAGTGGACCCTTAATCATTTAGAACACCTCTTAGTTGTAATGTAGGGACCGTTAAACATCCACTAGTCTAGAATGTCAACCATGCATGCTTCTCACCCAATTCACTTTCTCCACCAAATGCATTCGAATTGTGTTAGTATCTCCGGTCTAGTTGATTTGGTCCGGAGGCATGTCGGAGTGGTCTTGTATTGTTTAACCATCGATGGCGCTGACGTCACACCGACGCAGACAGGACTCCCGTGTTGACGTGATGTCATGTGGCATCCCGAGACCTAGGTGTCAAACAGTCGTGACTTTTTCGATGTTATCTGACGTTTTGGAGCCGGTCGATTCCTTATCCTGAGAGAGAACAGTGAGGATAGACAGTCAGCACTATACATGTCAGCGTGGGGAACATGTTGTGTTTCTCTTCCTGAGTTACCTCCCTTTGAATATTTAATATGGCCATCAGGTATCGGCTCATCTGACTAGCTGTTGCAGGTTGTTATTCATGGGGACTCAACAGCTGCTCTGCTCTGACTGACAACAGGAGATCTTCCTGCACACGATCAGGAACAGTCAGTCGCTTGAAATAATTAGACCCATGGTAGGATTCCTTTTCGTATTCTGTTGTGATTTCGTAAACAGTTTTTTTGGGGGGGGAAGGGGTTCATTTTCGGTGTAGAACACTTACTCTGGTAGCCCACTTCTTAACTCCTCTGGGATATGGCCCGTATTCTACTACCTCCCCCTACAGAGTGACTCAATAGTACTCTTGTGGCTTACTATCGTTTAAGATACAAAGCATTAGCTATGTGTCCGGACTGCCATTGCCAAGAGGCGGATTAGCGATTGGCCGAGTGGAATTACAAATAAACTGTTTGGAATAGGAACTGACCCCGGGTCTGTTCTAGAGGTGGACCAATTAATCGGAATGGCCGATTCAAGTTTTCATAACAATCGGAAATCGGTAATTTTGGACACCGATTTTTATTTTTTATATTTTTTATAATTAAATGTTTATTTTTTACACCTTTTATTTAACTAGGCAAGTCAGTTAAGAACACATTCTTATTTTCAATGATGGCCTAGGAACGGTGGGTTAACTGTCTTGTTCAGGGGCAGAACGACAGATTTTTACCTTGTCAGCTCGGGGATTCAATCTTGCAACCTTACAGTTAACTAGTCCAACGCTCTAACCACCTGCCTCTCACTGCACTCCACGAGGAGCCTGCCTGTTACGCGAATGCAGTAAGCCAAAGTAAGTTGCTAGCTAGCATTAAACTTATCTTAGAAAAACAATCAATCAATCATAATTACTAGTTATAACTACACATGGTTGATGATATTACTAGTTTATCTAGCGTGTCCTGCGTTGCATATAATCAATGTGGTGCGCATTCGCGAAAAAGGACTGTTGCTCCAACCTAAAACCTAACCATAAACATCAATGCCTTTCTTAAAATCAATACACAGAATATTTTGAAACCTACATATTTAGCTAAAAGAAATCCAGGTTAGCAGGCAATATTAACCAGGTGAAATTGTGTCACTTCTCTTGCGTTCATTGCACGCAGAGTCAGGGTGTATGCAACAGTTTGGGCCTCCTGGCTCTTTGCGAACTAATTTGCCAGAATTTTACGTAATTATGACATAACATTGAAGGTTGTGCAATGTAACAGGAATATTTAGACTTATGGATGCCACCCATTAGATAAAATACGGAAGGGTTCCGTATTTCACTGAACGAATAAATAAATAATAAACGTCTTATTTTCGAGATGATAGTTTCCGGATTCGACCATATTAATGACCTAAGGCTCGTATTTCTGTGTGTTATTATGTTATAACTAAGTCTATGATTTGATAGAGCAGTCTGATTGAGCGATGGTAGGCACCAGCAGGCTCGTAAGCATTCATTCAAACAGCACTTTAGTGCGTTTTGCCAGCAGCTCTTCGCAATGCTTCAAGCATTGCGCTGTTTGACTTCAAGCCTATCAACTCCAAAGATTAGGCTGGTGTAACCGAAGTGAAATGGCTAACTAGTTAGCGGGGTGTACGCTAATAGCGTTTCAAACGTCACTCGCTCTGAGACTTGGAGTAGTTGTTCCCCTTGTTCTGCATGGGTAACGCTGCTTCGAGGGTGGCTGTTGTCGTTGTGTTGCTGGTTCGAGCCCAGGTAGGAGCGAGGAGAGGGATGAAAGCTATACTGTTACACTGGCAATACTATAGTGCCTATAAGAACATCCAATAGTCAAAGGTTAATGAAATACAAATGGTATAGAGGGAAATATTCCTATAATAACTACAACTTAAAACTTCTTACCTGGGAATATTGAAGACTCATGTTAAAAGGAACCACCAGCTTTCCTATGTTCTCATGTTCTGAACAAGGAACTTAAACGTTAGCTTTTTTACATGGCACTTTTACTTTTTTCTCCAACACTTTGTTTTTACATTATTTAAACCAAATTGAACATGTTTCATTATTTATTCGAGGCTAAATTGATTTTATTTATTTGTTATATTCAGTTAAAATAAGTGTTCATTCAGTATTGTTGTAATTGGGGTGGCAGGGTGGCCTAGTGGTTAGAGCGTTGGGCTAGTAACCGGAAGGTTGCAAGTTCAAATCCCCAAGCTGACAAGGTACATCTGACAAGGTATATCTGTCGTTCTGCCCCTGACAGGCAGTTAACCCACTGTTCCTAGGCCGTCATTGAAAATAAGAATTTGTTCTTAACTGACTTGCCTAGTTAAATAAAGGTAAAATAAATGGTAAAACATTTTTTTGGTGCTCCAATAATCGGTATCGGCCTTGAAAAATCATAATCGGTCGACCTCTAGTCTGTTCTCTGCTGTTGAACTTGTCCCGAACTCCTTTAGCCACACTCAACAATCACACCAACACCTTCCTCTCCTCTCTGCTCCTCTGTACTGAGAGAGGTGCTATTGTGTCGGGATCAGTGAAATGTTGGCACTCGCTCACTTCCACACACAGAGAGGTCTCTCTGAGGAGCAGCAGTCCCTGTTCCCCTCAACAGTGAACAGCAGGACATCTCCTCTCCTCACATATCCATCCATCCGCCGTAACAGTCAGTGCTGTGTGTAGATGACAGATGAATGGCTGGTGTTAGCCACGTTCCCCCTCCTGTTTCATCATGCAGTCAGGCAGCTCAGCTCCGTGTTGATCCTGTAGCTGTTGTAGTCTCTCTGAAGGATTCAATATAACATCAGCCTCCTGCAGAACCGGTCCTACGTCCGTCGGCACGGCAACAAGGGAACTGAGAGCCCATTGAGTGGGGGTGGTGGTGGGGGGGGGTCCCACAGGGTTCAATAAAGCCCTACCAAAACTCATGAAAGCACTACCGTGCAAAGGAAGTCCATTGAAATGCACCAGTGTAAACAGCAGATCAACACTACTGTATTGTCTGTGTGGAAGATCTCTTGAGAATTCTTCCCTCTGTCAGAAATCGTCCCGTCTTCTCTGTGAACTTGTCTCTTGCTCCATCCGTCACGCTCCACAACCTGGCGAGAGGGGTTTGGTTTGAGCAGATGGAGAGCAGTGAGTCGATGTGTGAGGTAGAAAGAGCCGGATGACAGGCTCTGATGGGTCTGTGACATGCAGGACGTCAAGCAGAAATGATCCAACTCCACGCTTGCACACACACACATACGCACGCACACACATACACACACACACACACACACATACGCACACGCACGCACACCGCCTCATGTTCAAGGGATAGGCGTAAACACAGATCTAGGTCAATCTATCAAATTCAGATGTTGATGATGGACAGACATGTAAACTATGTTGGTTGTTGACTAGAAGTTCAACATTCCAATTTCCCAGGCACACAATTTCCAAACCAGACAAGTTGGCTAGTCGTTAGAACAAAATGTTTGTTATTGCATTCACTCTGTGAAGCTACTTTGTTGTCCAAAGAAGAACTCCCCTTGGACAATAAAGGTTAGTGGGTTTAGTGGGGTTAGTGGGTCTCCTGACAGCTGTAGGACAGGAATATGGGAGGAAGTGACCTGGGAATGGCTTTATCACCTGACCAATGACCCGCCGCTTGCACGCGTGCACTCCTTTTTTCTTTTATGCTCTCTCTTTCTCTCACACACACACACGACCCTCAAGCCCTCCTGATTCCCTCCTTCCCTGAGGATGTGCCTGCTGGT
The DNA here is from genome assembly GCF_018296145.1 of Oncorhynchus tshawytscha. Taxonomy (NCBI): domain Eukaryota; kingdom Metazoa; phylum Chordata; class Actinopteri; order Salmoniformes; family Salmonidae; genus Oncorhynchus; species Oncorhynchus tshawytscha. The sequence continues at coordinate 33,329,086 of NC_056436.1, read as the reverse complement.
CTTCTCTCCTCTCCTCTCCCAGCAGCCTAGTGGGTTAGTGGGTGGGTACTGCTGCTGATGAGTCAACATGTATTCCTGGGCGGTAGGCAGGAAGCGCTCCAACACAATGAGCAGTGCTGAAAAGTGGACCATGTGAGGGGCTGAGATAAGAGCGCTGCCTTGGCCCTTGGTACTGGGTCTGTACTGTCTTTTGTCACTGGGAATAGAGCTGGTAAGGTGCAGAGCACAGTGTGTGTGTGTTATTATTCCAGCCCCTGTCTGAATAGAGACCTTTTGGATTTTCACCTTCAGGTTATTAGACCTGAAAGTTATTCATTAGACCTAGTAGCCTAAGGCTAGCTAAAATGCTCAACGATTTGGCTGGCTCATTGGATCTATTCCTAGATCTACCACTGATTTGTTGTGCCTTGTGAAGGTGTCCGCATGCTTCGATTTGGCTGGCGGCTACCCCAACTCGGCCAGTGTGCTCGTATACTCCCTTAAAAAACCTTCACATGAAAAAAGAAAAGCGGAATTAGTACAGTTTGTCCGTTTTTAAGACACCGTATACAGTAGTGTATATACACACAGTAGCCAGTATACACACAGTATACAGCAGTATATACACACAGTATACAGCAGTATATATACACACGGTATACAGCAGTATATACACACGGTATACAGCAGTATATACACACGGTATACAGTAGCCAGTATATACACACGGTATACAGTAGCCAGTATATACACACGGTATATAGTAGCCAGTATATACACACTGTATACAGTAGCCAGTATATACACACGGTATACAGTAGCCAGTATATACACACACGGTATACAGTAGCCAGTATACACACACGGTATACAGCGGCCAGTATATACACACGGTATACAGCGGCCAGTATATACACACGGTATACAGCGGCCAGTATATACACACGGTATACAGTGGCCAGTATACACTTCCTCAAAATAGTCGGAATTCATCTGGTCATTTTAAGAAATCTGTCATAAATTGTGCCGTTTTTGCAAAGGATATCTTAGTTGCACAATTTTGCATCTGACTCGGATGTTTGGTGCAGTATTTCTCAAGTGAACAAAATGTGAATGAGTTCTCTCGTTGAATGACAGCAGGCACATTATTGAAGAATTCCTACGGTTGACCAATTGCCAATGGGGACATAGACTTGGGCGTTTGACTTGGGCTTGCCTTGAGAGGAAAAATACATCAAATGTGTGCCCGAACAGCCCAAAAAAAACCTTGCTGAAGTCCTAAACAAACAAAAACGTCACAAAATGTTGTCATAATATATGCACCAACTGTTTTGGCTGGGAAGCATGCAGATGACTTAAAACAGACACTGAGTTTTGTATTGATGGACTGAGGTGTGTGTGTGTGTTCTAAGTATGACAGCATGGTGTGAACTTAAAGGACAGTGATTTAGCTCAGTGACTGCATACCAGCACCAGCATGCCAAATGAGAGAGGGGGAGATGAGATGGATGTCGGGAGAGAGGCAGTGTTAAGCCCCCCCCAAAGGATTCACAATCTTCCGAAAGTGCTTAGTTTGCTAGTGAACGTGTGCAGGAAAGGGTATTATGCCAGTGTGTTATTAGAAACTGAATGGAATTTCCCTTGTTGCGAAATATGACACTTTGTGTGAAGGAGACTTATTTGCCATGCTGTTGTTTTTGGCACACTGCTTAGGGCAGTCAGGTCAAGTGTGATGTTTAACCTGATCGAGTACTCTCTTATTTTGTAAACATTGCTTAAGGATTTGGGAATCTGTCTATAGCTGGTCGGGGATCTGCAGAATGTAATGAAAGGAGAAGTATGCAGGCTGGAGAATGGTCATCTCTGCTCTACATTTTCTTGTGTTCTCCCTCCCTAGTCCCAACATTTCACTGATTTATGTGCTACTGTTTTCCCTCTTTTGCTGCCTATTAAAAGGACAGTGTCACATGGGAATACTGCTGTATAAAATGTGCTACTGTTTTCCCTCTTTTGCTGCCGGTATTAAAAGGACAGTGTCACATGGGAATACTGCTGTATAAAATGTGCTACTGTTTTCCCTGTTTTGCTGCCGGTATTAAAAGGACAGTGTCACATGGGAATACTGCTGTATAAAATGTGCTACTGTTTTCCCTCTTTTGCTGCCGGTATTAAAAGGACAGTGTCACATGGGAATACTGCTGTATAAAATGTGCTACTGTTTTCCCTCTTTTGCTGCTGCCGGTATTAAAAGGACAGTGTCACATGGGAATACTGCTGTATAAAATGTGCTACTGTTTTCCCTCTTTTGCTGCCGGTATTAAAAGGACAGTGTCACATGGGAATACTGCTGTATAAAATGTGCTACTGTTTTCCCTCTTTTGCTGCCGGTATTAAAAGGACAGTGTCACATGGGAATACTGCTGTATAAAATGTGCTACTGTTTTCCCTCTTTTGCTGCCTATTAAAAGGACAGTGTCACATGGGAATACTGCTGTATAAAATGGGCTACTGTTTTCCCTCTTTTGTTGCCGGTATTAAAAGGACAGTGTCACATGGGAATACTGCTGTATAAAATGGGCTACTGTTTTCCCTCTTTTGCTGCCGGTATTAAAAGGACAGTGTCACATGGGAATACTGCTGTATAAAATGGGCTACTCTGCTTCTTCTGCTGTTTTGTTGTTGTTATTATGGTTTTAATAGTTAGCCTAGTATTGTGGTGCTGCATTTCCACTCTGTTGCAGATGATTGTGAGAATAAGGCCTGATATATATATATATATATATATATATATATCTTTCGATTCAATCAGTGCTGCAGTCAGATTAACCTGAGAACTAAGGACAAGAGTAGCTCCGGTCTCATCCAGGACCAGTTACTCTGTGATGGCCGTTGTTTGCCTTTAACTGTGGGCCAGATCCATGGAACACCGGTTCAAACTCTATTGCCAGGGCGATATCCATGATTCTTCATTATCGGTGTTTTAATCTGGGGGCAAACATAAATCACAAGACCGACTGTCATTGTCCCACAGTGGCTGGCTGGATAGAACTACCAGCAGTCCCCCTGAGCCATTTACTGGAGACTATCTGGGCTAGGTTTGGGCCCCGTCCAGTTGACTGGTGGTTGATGGTGTATTGAACACAACTGAGGACAAGGACAGACTAGAGCCTCAACAGAAGGTGAATCTTAATTGCTCAATTAGGGGGAAGAAGTCTAATTGGTTTACATCCTTATAGGAACATGATGACATTCTAGCGTGGTCGCAGAGCGATGTGCTTTTTGGTCATCTTTGTCATGTTTTTTTTTTAGTATGCCGGCGAATACAAGAAGACTTGGCTGAAGAATAGATCTGCTAGCAGGCTAGAGCTAGCCAAGACCTACTGTGCATGTATGACTGCTGCTGGTCCTTTTCCCCCAGACATCACCTGAGGTCAACATGCCTTGACCCTGGCCTTGGAAACCTCTACACTCTTTCCCCATCTCCATAACAGATCACCCTCAACCACCAGCACAGCACCGCTCACACACCACACATGGCTAAGAGCTTTTACAGTTTGGTGAGCGATTAGTTTCATTTCAACTAATTTAACAAACAAACAAACAAAGACAAAAAACCATTGTTGAATCAAGGTGTTATGCAGAGGATTGGAGGAGAGTTGTACGGAATGTAGGTTAAAGTAAGGTTGTCCCAGATTCTGAAATTGGAAACAGCTTGCGCTAGTGAAGTCCCGTTGACAGATGTGTAATGGGCCTGTCCTCATATAGCGAGGCCTACGCTCTCAGTTAAAATTCTATGGCTCTGCCCTCCCCTGTACCTCAGTATGTCCCTGCTCATCAGTGATGCTCCTTGGGGATTCCGTCCTCCACTCAGCCACGTGTATCCCCCCTTTTTAATGATCTGCACCATTTAAACAGACAGCATCCACAGAGTTAACCGCTTTCTTTATAGCATGGTGGGCTAGCCTAATTAGACGTTTTCCCTCTCAAACCCCTTGGTGTGCTGTTATGTAAATCCTCACATCCGCTGAATTACCAAGGATGTTTAAGCTTCTGATTTATGTATGACAACATATGTTTGATTGAGACACGGGAGAGAATTATGGATACTCTTCTCACTGGAATCTTTCATGGTTAGACTGTAATGGCAGCGATTTTTACATTTTGGCCAGTTTCACTAAACAACAATCCTTGTATTTTGTTTATCTGGCAGTTGAAAATTGATCTGACGTTGTGTGTTTCTGTCTGTTTCCTTTTGCAGATATCATTGAGAAGAGTGAATTGAAGACCTTCTTCGAAAGCAACTGTTCGCAGATTTATTTTATCTTCTATGAAAATTTCATTACACTGGAAAGTAACTTAAAGCAAAAAGGTAAGGAAGGGTGTGCTGCCTGTGTGTGTTTTAAAACAGGGCCTATGACTACTACCCCAGTAGTAGAGTGTATAACTAGCTGGGTAAACTACCCCAGTAGTAGAGTGTATAACTAGCTGGGTAAACTACCCCAGTATCTACCCGAGTAGTAGAGTGTATAACTAGCTGGGTAAACTACCCCAGTATCTACCCCAGTAGTAGAGTGTATAACTAGCTGAGTAAACTACCCCAGTAGTAGAGTGTATAACTAGCTGGGTAAACTACCCCAGTATCGACCTCAGTAGTAGAGTGTATAACTAGCTGGGTAAACTACCCCAGTATCTACTCCAGTAGTAGAGTGTATAACTAGCTGGGTAAACTACTCTAGTAGTAGAGTGTATAACTAGCTGGGTAAACTACTCCAGTAGTAGAGTGTATAACTAGCTGGGTAAACTACTCCAGTAGTAGAGTGTATAACTAGCTGGGTAAACTACTCCAGTAGTAGAGTGTATAACTAGCTGGGTAAACTACTCCAGCTGGGTAAACTACTCCAGTAGTAGAGTGTATAACTAGCTCTAGCCAGTAGTAGAGTGTATAATTAGCTGGGTAAGCTTCCCAGTAGTAGAGTGTATAACTAGCTGTGTAAGCTTCCCAGTAGTAGAGTGTATAACTAGCTGGGTAAACTACTCCAGTAGTAGAGTGTATAACTAGCTGGGTAAACTACCCCAGTATCTACCCGAGTAGTAGAGTGTATAACTAGCTGGGTAAACTACCCCAGTAGTAGAGTGTATAACTAGCTGGGTAAACTACCCCAGTATCTACCCGAGTAGTAGAGTGTATAACTAGCTGGGTAAACTACCCCAGTAGTAGAGTGTATAACTAGCTGGGTAAACTACCCCAGTATCTACCCGAGTAGTAGAGTGTATAACTAGCTGGGTAAACTACCCCAGTATCTACCCCAGTAGTAGAGTGTATAACTAGCTGAGTAAACTACCCCAGTAGTAGAGTGTATAACTAGCTGGGTAAACTACCCCAGTATCGACCTCAGTAGTAGAGTGTATAACTAGCTGGGTAAACTACCCCAGTATCTACTCCAGTAGTAGAGTGTATAACTAGCTGGGTAAACTACTCTAGTAGTAGAGTGTATAACTAGCTGGGTAAACTACTCCAGTAGTAGAGTGTATAACTAGCTGGGTAAACTACTCCAGTAGTAGAGTGTATAACTAGCTGGGTAAACTACTCCAGTAGTAGAGTGTATAACTAGCTGGGTAAGCTTCCCAGTAGTAGAGTGTATAATTAGCTGGGTAAGCTTCCCAGTAGTAGAGTGTATAACTAGCTGTGTAAGCTTCCCAGTAGTAGAGTGTATAATTAGCTGGGTAAGCTTGCAAAATGGCTTAAGGACAACAAAGTCAAGGTATTGGAGTGGCCGTCACAAAGCCCTGACCTCAATCCTATAGAACATTTGTGGGTAGAACTGAAAAAGTGTGTGTGTGAGAGGAGGCCTACAAACATGACTCAGTTACACCAGCTCTGTCAGGCGGAATGGGCCAAAATTCACATAACATATTGTGGGAGGCTTGTGGAAAGCTACCCGAAACGTTTGACCCAAGTTAATCAATTTAAAGGCAATGCTACCAAATACTAATTGAGTGCATGTTAACTTCTGACCCACTAGGAATGTGATGAAAGAAATAAAAGCTGAAAGAAATAATTCTCTCTACTATTATTCTGACATTTCACATTCTTAAAATAAAGTGGTGATCCTAACTGACCTAAGACAGGGAATTTTTACTAGGATTGAATGTCAGGAATTGTGAAACTGAGTTTAAATGTTTTTGGCTAAGGCGTATGTCAACTTCCGACTTCAACTGTATATTTGTATATCTTCTGTCTGCACACAACAGAATGTGTAAAATGTTCCAGAGTAGAAAGCGTTTATTAGTACAGGGGGTCCCAAGCTTTCTTCCGTCTGGGACCCCTTCTGTGATAGCAAATTCATCAGGGACCTCCTCATAATATCACAACACAACTCCTACTTTAGAGTGCATTAAAAATAGCATATAAGCAGTTTTTACCTTGACTTCTGCCGTGCCTGGCCGGACTAATCAAGTCTCGGGTCCTGGGAAAGAACATTTTAAATGCCCCCCTCTTGGCATCAGAGAGACCATTTTGCAGTTTCCAATCTAATTTCCCGCAATTCTACACATGTTGCCTTGGTGCAGAGAACAACATTTTTGGTGAATACAGGAAGAATGGAGTTGACGAAATTAATCAACGATTGAGTGCTGTGGATACCAATATCCCTGTGAGCCTTCCAGGCCCATGTTGTGCATCTCAGGGTTTAAGAACATAAATTGTGGATGAATAATATTATATTGTACCCTACAAACCTTTGAGTTTGTTGCTAGCAATATTCCTAAAAAACATCTAAATACATAATAATATTTTCAGATCTGGATGCAGACCTCTGCAGTACTTCTCTTTGGGGAAACCCTGGATTAGTATCGCTGGGAGCTAATAATAACCTAGAAAGTGCATCACAGCAACTGTACATTTCCCAGAACCCTCTCCTTCTCAGAACACATACCACACTCCACACTGACATTACTCCTTGAGTTTAGTGCAGGATTCTCAGAGACATGTACTCTAGGTAAACTCGTTTAGATAGAGGGAGGAGAAAAGCTTGATCTGGCCCGTTATCTAACCCAAGGTGGCGCTACACTACCCTCCGATCTAAGTGCTTAGTGGGTACGGCACAGCCAGCGGTGGTTTCTGGACAGGGCCTTCTCTACCCCCCCGCTGTCAGTCTGTTTGTTGATGAATGGGCTCTGTAACGCACACCCCTCTGTGGGTCCTCTCCCCAAGTCCCCTTCTAGCACTTACTGAGCCCTGCGTGACTACCTCCATGTTTAATGCATGCTCCATCGTAGGCCTTCAATAATTAACCCCCTCCACTTCCCCCATTCTCACTACTCTTTAAAGCACTGTTCTGATGACATGGTTGAGAGGGATGACTTCAGCTTCCGCGTTGTCCTCCTCACAGCTTCAGACCCAAGCTCTATTTTGATCATGACCTTGGGAGGAAGTGACCACCGGTATACCAGCAGCTGCCTCATTGTAGTGCTCATAACTCGTAGAGATCTTTTACTTACACACACACACACACACACACACACTGTGAAGGGTTTATAGTACACAGACAAGATCATGAAAGTCACACAACTGTCAGGGCTTTGGAATGATGAAGTATGTTAGTCACATTCATCCTGGCCCTAGAGAGCTGCAGAGCCTGCCAGTTCTCATCCAAGTCAATATGTCTCACTTCATTGTAAGAGAGAACTCGCATCCCCAGTGTTGTGATCAATTAGGACTTACAAAAGTGATCTGGATGATAAGCAGATGCTGGACTACAGAAGGAAGTTTGGAAACCACTGAAGTGAAATGAACTACACATTTCTGACAGGTTCCAAACCCCAATGTTGAACTGTCTTTCCTCTTTTATGGATGAAACTGACTCTTTTCTCTCTTTCAGGGAACAAATCTCAGAGGGAGGAGCTGGACTCTATCCTCTTTATTTTTGAAGTAAGTTTCTGTACCTTTCTGTTCTGAATCATGTTGATGATTCCCTGTCTGATGTCTAGTGACAGTTCCAGCTGTAGACATGGATCAGATCTGTCTCTGTGGTTACGGCATTTCAACCTGTTTACTCAGCTCTGCAGTCAGCTGAAGGGAGGGGCCAACACCGTTTCCTTGGTGCTAATTTGACCTGCCTGCCTACTTCCTGAATTGACCTCAAATAGAAAAGGAAAGGGGGTTGTTAAGGAATAAATAAACCCTGCTTGATTGTTTTTCACCCGTGTTGAAGGCAGCACACAGAGATGGCAAAAACCTTGCTGTGTACTGTATTCATTTGCAGGGTTTTTGTTCAGTAGAGATGAGTGATGTGTGGGCTACACGGTTTATAAACAGCTTGACTGATGTCATTCTCCAGTCTGGTGCTTCTCCTGGAGGTTAAAGTCCCCCACCTTGTTTTCCCACTCAAACAGCAGCTCCAGTTTCTAATACAAACAGGCAGTTTCCAATACAAACAATACAAGCTGTCAGTCTCTGGTGGAGAGAAGCTAGAAGAGAGCATATGTCAAGATCCTTTCAGTGGAAATGGAGTCTGTGTGTGAGGGAGTGTTCTTCTCACTGTGTCGACAGAGGTCATTCTAGCAGGGCAGGACAGAGGAAGAGGAGCCCGGGGCTGAGGTCTGGACATGGGCCCACTGGTCTCTGTGTGAGATCGAGGCTAAACGGTGTCAGCAGGCCATATACTCTACTCCAGGGACGGGCAACTGGCAGCCACTGTGGCCCCTCATGATGAGTTTAGATTTTTTGTGGCCCCCACTCCAGTCCAAGTTGCCTGTCCCTTCTACACTCTGTCTGAGAGCTACCCAGGCATCTTCAATGTATTTTCATTTTACATAAAATGTATCCCCATATGTGGACTGCGTTTGGCTTGTTATTCGCAAACTTACGGGTGTGAGGTGCAGAACATGCTATATATATTGTGCTTTATTAGCATGCTGGTATCGCAGGTGTACGTGATATCCTGTGTTATTGACAGTCAGCTGCTTACAGTCTTTCTCCTGTATTGACTGTTGAGCGAGAACTTCACCAACAGAGTTCACTGTATTTGTGATACCTGACTTTCACCTGACTGAACTCCTCTCTCCGTACATTTTAAAAACCTGGGCTCCAGTCAAGCTGACATCCAACCCGGTATTGACAGGAAGTGCTCTCTGTCTGCTCATGTGGCACGAAGCTAGGCTTCAGTCTGGCTTTCTCTGCCTCCCTCCGCAGCATGAGAAGTCTGTCTCCCTCCACACGCGCCCAGTCATATGGCCTCGGATTCCACATGCCTTTAAAAAAATATTTCTAGGTTATCCTTTGAAAAATAACTAATATTGAAAGCAGCTTAACCCAAGAGTGTTCCCCTTTAGCCCCGTGTGCTTTTACAGTGTGCCGAGAAGATAAGCTCACTGAGTGGTGTGTACAGGACCGATACGAACAGCTTTGATCCTCAACTGACACACTGTGTTCCCTTCTCTCTGAGCTGCTAGATTAGACATGTTGGATCGTACGTGGCTGTTTATAACAGTACGGAGTTGATATACCAGGTCTATCTGCGAGCGTACGCCTGGCACCTATGGGTGTCGTTTTGTGTTCGGCCCCCAAAGAAAGCATTCACTTCACAGTGTAAGGGGATAGATTTGTACAGTAGAAAAGGCCTGGAAATAAGTTCCCAGAAGAAGGTTTTGAAGGTGTGCACAGGTTTATTTCCTTCTGTTCTCAAGGGAGGGCATGTGCCTGTTGTCGGGGCCCTTCTGTGCTGTGTCTTTGTACTCTTACTTTTGGATCAGATTCAAATTGCCGACATCTTGTGCTGGGAACTGCAATGCCCCTAGTACTGTAGCAAGTCTGTATCATCAGTTTTAGTTATGCTCGTCCATCAACCATAAAGTCATCCCCAGACAGCACAGAGGTGGGTGTGTGACTGGATGACTGCCTTCAATAACTCACTTCATGAATTCATCCCTGTAAGTCTCCCGATACCTCACTAAAGGTAGCAGGCTCCTAGCTCCAGTTGTCTCCGCTCTCCAAGCTCCTAGCTCCAGTTGTCTCCGCTTTCCAAGGAAAGATGAGAAACTAGGCTACAGATTCCCCATCCGTCAAACTAAGACCCCATATCTGGGCCTGCTTGACGTGTCCCCATCGTGTTATTGTTTTGACCTGGCTGTGCTGTGCAGATGACCTTACTGTCACCGTGGTGCGGTACGTGAGCCCCCTTTTCTGAGGGTGGTTTGGGTGGGGGGGGTCATGCTCTGTGTAGCAGTGCCTGCTAGAGGGGTAATGGGTTTTTCTGTTCTCCCTCAACGCAGCACCCCCACTCCCTGCCGTCGTCTCCCGCCACCTCCCTGCCCTCTCTGTGTGTGGTGGCATTGTCAGGGGCAGCTTGCGCTGTTGCACTGGCGTGTAGTGTGTGGTTACACCACGGTATGATGAGGCGCAAGAGAGCCTGTGTACTGCTCTTCATGCCACAGACACAGTATGTCATAGCATACCTGTACGTCTGCCCTTCAATACACCTCCTAACACGCACAGTTAAAGAGTTCAGTAACCAGCCTAATCAATACCTGCCCCTGGCAATACCGAACCGTTGTCCGTGCCGTCCCTTATTCAGTCCATGTTTTGGACAACCTATGAGTGCCACAGTCAAATGCCTGTTTTCTCTTGAATGATCTCACGCACAGATCTAATGCACAACAGCAATGGACCGAGTCCTCTCAGCCAGACGCATCACATTAACCGCGTATCACACTTTCAAAGGCATCCGCCAGAGGAGATGTCGCAGCGTGACATAGAAGCTGAGGACAGAGGGCTGCTGGCCTGCGCTACACGCTGCGTGTTTGCTAAGTCATGCTGTGAATACCACCTCTGTTGAACTTGATCGACCCTGGCTGCCTCCCATGAAACACTTGCCTGCCTTCACTCTCAGATTGGCAGTGGGCATAACGGCTGCTTTCTCCCAGCCCTGGCCTGCCTCTCCCCATCACTTCCTCACTTTCCTCTGTGTCTTCACTGCCAAGAGGGAGCAGGCTTTGGCTAGGCCACTGCAGCGGACACTACACGCTAGAATAGGTACACACTGACTGCACAGTATCTGCCCCTAGCCTGCAAGTGGGCTAATCAGTCAATGACAACGTCCTTGCAGTTGTTCATATGTCGAGGCCACACTGGATGTAGATGCTTTAGGTTGTGTGTGTGTGTGAACACCTTCCTAATATTGAGTTGCACCCCGTTTTGGCCTTAGAATAGCCTCAATTGGTCAGGGAATGGACTCTACAATGTTGACTCCAATGCTTCCCACAGTTGTCAAGTTGGTTGGATGTCCTTTGGGTGGTGGATCATTCTTAATACACACGGGAAACTGTTGAGCCTGTAAAACCCAGCAGCGTTGCAGTTCTTGACACACTCAAAGTGGTGAGCCTGGCACCTACTACCATACCCCGTTCAGAGGCACTTCAATCTTTTGTCTTGCCCATTCACTCTCTGAATGGCACACATACACAGTCCACGGCTAGTCTCAAGGCTTACAAATTATTCTTTAACCTGTCTCCTCCCCTTCATCTACACTGATTTGAAGTGGATTTAACAGGTGACATCAATAGGGGATCATAGCTTCACCTGGATTCACCTGGTCAGTCTGTGTCGTGGAAGAAGAGGTGTTCATGCATGTTTTGTACAGTCAGTGTAGATACAGAACATCAGCATCAGTCTTCACACTTTTCAACTAATTACAGATCATTTCCTGCTGTACCAACAAATTGCAGCACATTTGAGTAGGTGGATGAGGAACAGTTGAGGAACGCTGTGTGAGAGCAGCACTAAATACAGCAAGTGTATGTAGGTGGAAGTCATGGGACATCGCTCTAGACCTCTGGCGTCATTGTCACAAGACGGGAGCTCTGTGGTCACATGACAGGACTCCCAGACCCACTGACTCATGATTATTTACCCTCCCTCATGGCAGAGGTGACGGGTCAGTGGACAGGACATCATTGGAAATTTGTGAGAGGCGCATACAAAAAGTAAGTTGTTTTTGTGTGCAGTACACAAGTTTGAATACAGTGCATTTCAATCCTAGATAAAAGACCGTTTTGTTGATCTCGGGGTTGTGCGACTGGCTGTGGCCCTGTGATTCTGACCAGGTTAGGGGTTGTGGTACTGGCTGTGGTTCTGACCAGGTTAGGTGTTGTGAGACTGGCTGTGGCCCTGTGATTCTGACCATCTTAGGGTTTGTGAGACTGGATGTTGTTCTGACCAGGTTAGAGGTTGTGAGACTGGATGTGGTTCTGACCAGGTTAGGGGTTGTGAGATTGGCTGTGGTTCTGACCAGGTTAGAGGTTGTGAGACTGGATGTGGTTCTGACCAGTTTAGAGGTTGTGAGATTGGCTGTGGCCCTGTGGTTCTGACCATGTTAGGGGTTGTAAGATTGGCTGTGGCCCTGTGGTTCTGACCATGTTAGGGGTTGTGGTACTGCCTGTGGTTCTGATCAGGTTAGGGGTTGTGAGACTGGCTGTGGCCCTGTGGTTCTGACCAGGTTAGGGGTTGTGAGACTGGATGTGGTTCTGACCAGTTTAGGGGTTTTGAGACTGGCTGTGGCCCTGTGGTTCTGTAACCAGGGGACCACCGAGTGAAGTGTGTGTGTGTGTCTGCTTCCCCAGTATCCGGGCAGCGACCTGACTCTGAGCCTAGCCATCCGTCACCCAGTCCCTGACTCACCACTCTGAGCCCAGCCATCCGTCACCCAGCCCCTGACTCACCACTCTGAGCACAGCCATCTGTCACCCAGCCCCTGACTCACCACTCTGAGCCCAGCCATCCGTCACCCAGCCCCTGACTCACCACTCTGAGCCCAGCCATCCGTCACCCAGCCCCTGACTCACCACTCTGAGCCCAGCCATCCGTCACCCAGTCCCTGACTCACCACTTTGAACCCAGCCATCCGTAACCCAGCCCCTGACTCACCACTCTGAGCACAGCCATCCGTCACCCAGCCCCTGACTCACCACTCTGAGCACAGCCATCTGTCACCCAGCCCCTGACTCACCACTCTGAGCCCAGCCATCCGTCACCCAGCCCCTGACTCACCACTCTGAGCCCAGCCATCCGTCACCCAGCCCCTGACTCACCACTCTGAACACAGCCATCCGTCACCCAGCCCCTGACTCACCACTCTGAGCACAGCCATCCGTCACCCAGCCCCTGACTCACCACTCTGAGCACAGCCATCCGTCACCCAGTCCCTGACTCACCACTTTGAACCCAGCCATCCGTCACCCAGCCCCTGACTCACCACTCTGAGCACAGCCATCCGTCACCCAGCCCCTGACTCACCACTCTGAGCACAGCCATCCGTCACCCAGCCCGACTCACCACTTTGAACCCAGCCATCCGTCACCCAGCCCCTGACTCACCACTCTGAACCCAGCCATCCGTCACCCAGCCCCTGACTCACCACTCTGAGCACAGCCATCCGTCACCCAGCCCCTGACTCACCACTCTGAACACAGCCATCCGTCACCCAGCCCCTGACTCACCACTCTGAACCCAGCCATCCGTCACCCAGCCCCTGACTCACCACTCTGAGCACAGCCATCCGTCACCCAGCCCCTGACTCACCACTCTGAGCACAGCCATCCGTCACCCAGCCCCTGACTCACCACTCTGAACACAGCCATCCGTCACCCAGCCCCTGACTCACCACTCTGAGCCCAGCCATCCGTCACCCAGCCCCTGACTCACCACTCTGAGCCCAGCCATCCGTCACCCAGCCCCTGACTCACCACTCTGAACACAGCCATCCGTCACCCAGCCCCTGACTCACCACTCTGAGCCCAGCCATCCGTCACCCAGCCCCTGACTCACCACTCTGAGCACAGCCATCCGTCACCCAGCCCCTGACTCACCACTCTGAGCTCAAGGCTGCTCTGACCTACAGACTGGGAAAGCCCCAGTCTGTCCAGAATACACAGAATACACTTCAATAGGGTGGTGCTCAGAGGGTTTTTAATATACCTTATTTGACGCAACAAATATGCCTTTGGGTAAAGGAGAGCGGATAGAAAAGGAGAGCTCTGTGAGAGCTAAATTGATGTTACTTTTCTCCACTATTTTTGGATATCAGCCAGCAACTGAACACTGTGGTTGTCTGTGTGTAGACCCTTGGGACTCAGGCCAGCCTACTCTCCAGTCAGTGCTGTAGTATAGACAGGACGGTAATCATGTTATGAAGGCAAGAGGACATGGAGGAGAGGAACGAGCTCGATTTACACAGCTCTCGTGATTTACTGTGCTAGTCTCTGCCGTCGCTCACGGGGGCAGACGATTGGCCGTGATTGATGTCAGTTTAACCGCTCGCTGCAGAGCCGACCCATTAAAATGCTGGGTATGTAAATGTGAATGTTCCAAGTAGGTCATGAATAAAATAATGTCAACCTGTATTGTGGCTGCCCGTCAATACCTCTCCTCTGGGTTAATGGCCTCATCTCCGCCTTCGTCCGCATCAAGGGTGAAAGAGCTCAATGGCTTTTTATTGGCTTGTTTTCTACTAGCCAACATCCTTCAGGAGAATGTACATGGAGCCATTGTGCGTTTTTCCTCCTCTCCGGTTTGGATTAGGATTGTCAGATCTTCCGCAGGAGACTTCTGGTGCAAGTATCAATGCTTATTTACAAGCGTTGGCACTTGCAAAGTCAATGGTCGTGGATTCGATTCCCATCGGGGCCACCCATGTGTCAAAAGGTATGCACGCATTGACTGTAAGTGACTTTGGATAAGGTGTCTGCCAAATAGCATAAATGTCAGCCTTCACCTGACCACTAGAGAGTTTAGATTTGTCATTTGATGCATTGCTGTCAAGTAGTAGTCTAGGCCTTCGTTTTGTAGGTTGCTATTATGGTCTAAACCTCTGGGTATCTATTAGGCAACCGTCACTGGGTTTGCCTTATTTGCCTACTCTGCCTCACTGGCAGTGGGTTTAACTCGCCGACCCTGTCAAAAACAAATCCTAGCTGATCATTAAAAGTTTTTTTTTAAGACCTGCTATGAAACGTAAGGGTCAGCGAATTCCGCTTGCTTTGACTTTGACAACAGTGGAATATGTGAATACTGATCGGACTGGTAATCATTAGCTTGAGGAAGAGCTACAGTGTATTGTTGCTGCCACCTACTGGTCAGAGAGTAGTATGAAGCCGTTTCACAAATGCCCTTTTTGGTTATATGTGTGCTACATTGCATGTCTGATAAGCTTGTTACGATCAAATGTAGATATCGCGCAAGCAAGAACTCCGTTTGATAGGCCAATCCGATCAGATCCATATTAGGCCTACTTCTATTTGATAGTCTATCGGCTGTCATCATTTGAGCTCAGCATCTACTTCTACAAACGGCTGGTGATTTTGGTTTCAGTGTAAATGAGTAATCCACTGTTTACACTGTGGGGGTTGGCCTGGAAACATTTTCACTCTTCCTCTGTATGACCGGACATTTTACTGTCACATATTATTTCACCCAGGCCTCCAGGCCTAGTGATCTACTGAACATTCCTACACATTTGAGTTACTCCAACATTTTCAATGCAGGTTCACGCGATAGTTGAATTAAATGACAGTGAACTGTGACCCTGCTCTATTCGCCTGCTGTGGCTCTCTGGGCTGTGATGGGTCACATGCCTGCCTTGCCGTTCTCTCCCAACTCCACTGTGACTGACTGCCCTATAGAAACTGTCTCTGGCTCATATATGGCTGGTTTAAGAAAAGTTTCCTCGTGTTTTCCTGGAAAGTACGCTCGCTCTTAACATGAGTTGAAACTCCACCGAATCCTGTTGACTTATTCACCAACTTTTCTCGTTTGTTGCGTCGAAACAAGGATGAGAGACTCCACAGGTGCGGTGTTACATCCTACCAAAGTGAAGCTTAAATCAGTGGGTACAATGACAAAAACAAAGTCTTCAAAGTTCCCCTGAGGCTGTCTGTGAGCGCTGGAAAGCCCTTGTGGGACACCTCTGGTAGAAGTGTATTCTGTGTCATGTACGCCCTGTGGCTGGAAACCTAAGTACGGATCATGTAAATGTGGTTGGAGTCGGACGCGTCCCTCCGTAATACCCCATCTTTATGCCTGGAGTACGTCTCCAGATTAGAGTAACTCAGTCAGCCCGCTCTGCTCAGCCCCTTTGTCAGGCTCACAGTGCTTCATATCAGCCAGTAAAGTCCCATTGTTGCGGCTGCCATTCCCACCGCCGCGGGGAGTCTCCCCGCTTCTGCTCTGCATTCCCTGCCTTCCCCTGGACGAAGGGTGGGTGTTACACACACACACACACACACACACACACACACACACACACACACACACACACACACACACACACACACCACACACACACACACCCACCCTCCCTCTCTGGAAACCACACAGGCTTAGACTTACCCCCCACTGTTTTACTACCTAGAGTAATGTCTGCATCTCCAAGGAGAGCATCAGTGCTGGGAGCTGGGCATGTCTAATCCCAGCCGGGATCAATAGAAAGGTGCAATAGAGAAGGACATGTATCGTCACGCTCTGGATCAGAGAGGAGTCAACCAGGACACAGGGACACCAGGAGTGATGGCTGTCAGATTTCTGTTTCTATCACTGAGAAGGAGAGGGATTTAGACGGAGAGTGGAGTAGACACGAGGAGAGATGCATAACGAGAGAGAGAGGAGAGGTGGAGGAGGGGAGAAATACAGAGCGGGGTGTTGATAAACCGAGATGTGCTGTACTCGAAACATGAGATGCGTTTTGGAAGCCATAATGTGGCATGGCTGCTCTCCTCTTGGCTACTGATCCAGGATCTGGTCTCTCTCGCTCTTTCTCCGTGCTCTGCATGTGTGGACTCCCTTCATTCTCTATTTCTCAAGACTCACTGCAAATTCAGTTTGCATGTATAGCTACTGCTGGTGAGGACTTAATGTTCAGAGTCCTCTCTCTCACTCTCTCTCACTCTCTCTCTCTCTCTCTCTCTCTCAGATCAGAGCTTTATCATGCAGGCCAGGGTAGGGTCGCTCTACCAAGTGGTTCATCAATTACCCACAATCCACTGGCCATTACCGGACCAGCCGCCACACACTGCACATTCCACAGTGGTGTCCTCTCTTCTCACCCCCCCATCCCTCACCCCCCTGTCTCTTTTTTTATCCCCCCAGAGGGACCCAGTTAACCCCTCCCTCAGTGTAGGAGTAATTATAGCCTGCTGAAAGGTCACACGCTCTAATTGAGTTGTAAATTTCATGGTTGGCGAGGTGATGACATTTCCAGCGTTGTCCCGTGTCACCGGGGCCACCCCTATAGCAGGCCAGAGACACACGGAGGAGGAGGAACGGACAGCAGTGACTACTGGTTGACTGACAAGGCTGCTATGCTTTTTTAAAGTGGGCTCTGTTTAGGATGTATGGCTGAGCAGCTTAGCAACATGGCCCTGTCTAGTATGTGGTGTGCAAATGTGACTTGTTTAAAGCCTATCGAGTAAAAAGAATTCTGTCCTCTCTCCATCTGTGATCAGGTTTATCTGCTCTATCTCTGTGTTCTGATTTGTCTGTACAGACAAAGACACTTCAGGCATTTGTGCTAATATTTTACACGTTCCTTCCCATCTTCTCCAGAAAATTCTCCAACTTCTACCAGAACGAATCTACAGTCGATGGCAGTTCCACAGTATAGGTATGTCCAGTGAATCAACTGTTTCTAAGTTGGTACTCACTCTACCCTCCTTGAATAGGCCTACAGTGGTAATATTTGCATTCTTCCGCATGGGTACATTAGTCAAAGGTCTGTCCCCTCCTGTGTTACGACAACCACCGGAATAAACCACGGAAGCATAGATTATCGGCACAACCACTCTTTAACAGTTTGTGTGAGAAGAAAATAATTAGTCGCGGAAGGCGAGGTAAATGAAAAATGCAAATGAGAGCTTCATTTGAAATGCAAATTGGTAATTGAATTATGCGTCGCTCGGTTTCAGCCTCGCAAGCAGCGATAACCTCAATTATAATCTTCTGTTTGTCAGCCGTTTCCCTAAAGCGACGAGGCAGAGATCGTCGCCGCGGATCAACCCCTGGGGCTTATTGCTCCCACTATGGAGGCTCATCTTCCCTCGGCTGTCCGCAAACACGCTCCCTAGTCCACAGAACACCAGCTAAAACCTGTCCCTCCTTCCCTAGCCTCATCCTTAAGGAGTCACCTCACCTAGACAACTGTTGCCTATCATTGACCCTGCTGCTCAAAGTAGGTAGAGGACAAAACTCATTAGCAACACGGACAAGGAACGCCATAAGCTGTAGAACTTATAGTCAGATGCAGAAAGACAGGGCCCAGTGATGTCTTTTTAGGGCCCCCTCCACTAGAGAAACAAGCATTTACAGACCGTCACCTGGTGGAAAATGTATCTCGGTCTCTCCTTATGTCTCATTTCCAATCTCTTGGAGCCTAGGAGTTGGGATTGGAAGCAATTTATTCTTCATTTTTTCCAACACATTGATTTAACCTGATGAGTGGAGGAAGCAGGCATTTAGCAATCAGAGCAATGTCTCATTTGATTACCGCAGACCTGATTGGCTTCATAACTGCACGCCAGGCAATTGATGTTCATTTTCATCAGGAGAATGAGCAGACTTCCCTCCCTGACTGGTTTATCACCACCCCCAAGGTCAATATTTACTGATGGAACAGACCGACGTGCTTGTCTCTCTGTGTTAAGTGTAACTATGTGCAGAGAGTAGTGTGTTGTGTCTCTAGTACACATCAGGTGGAAGGCATATCTCTTTTGTTGGTGTCAGGGTTGTCCTCTGTTCTTCATGCTTTCTCGCTTTCCGTTGCAGGTTCTATTCTGAAAAAGCTTTTGCACACTGGAAACTCGTTCAAGGTGAGACTTGTTTTGCGTTTTCTAACACAAACTTGCACATGTTACTCCCACGTGACTGTGAAGGAGACGGAGCAGTCTGATCCTGTTCCGTGTACAGTAACTTGTCCCCTGTCCTCCTGCATGCAGATCAGATGTGAGGGAATTCGTCTGTTCCTGCTGTGGCTGCAGGCCCTGCAGAATAACTGTGCAGAGGAGCAGTTCCTCATCTTCGCCTGCCTGGTGCCAGGCTTCCCTGCTGTGCCCTCCACCAGAGGACCCTGCACCCTGGATACCATCATCTACAACCCTTTCTCCAACCCGCCCGATGGTGAGACCCCTCAGCGTCTCTCACACACATTTGTTTTTACTATTGTTGTCGGGACCAAGCGATTGATTTCCATTCAAAATCCTATTTTCCTTAACCTTAACCTATAACCCTAACACCTAAGCCTAAAATAGCCTTTTTCCTTGAGGGGACCGGCAAAATGTACCCAGTTGTCTGGAATTTTCCTTGTTTTACTATCCTGGACTCTTTGTCCCCGCAAGGATAGTAAAACCAAACACACACGCTCAGCACACCCCAAGGTGCTCCATCTTCTGGTCCCTTGTCCTTACAGTTGAATGTGTCTCAGTTTGCTGTTCAGACCTGTTTCAGTACCATTTGGAAGTTGTGCAATTTGAGCTGGGGCAGCTGACTGGGATTGTCTGGGTCCTGGGGAACTACACTGATTATTTCATGAACTGGACTGCTGGAGTGAGATGAAGGCCGTCTTCACTCCTCATTCCCTCTTTCACTCTGTTTCTCTCTCTGGCTCAACAGCCAAGGTGGTGCCTGAGGAGATTACACCGCTGGTGCCAGCTGTGCCAGGGGAGAAGCTGGCAGACGACCAGACCTGCTACATCCTCCAAACCCTGCTCAAGTTTATGGTTGTCCAGGTGAGGCTCCTGCTACAACATTGTCCTTCCTAGACAACACTGGATCACTCTGTGGCCTTGGTCAAATACTTTCAAAATGCATAATCTAATCAGATGAGGCCATTCTTTCCTGTAAAAACAAAGTCATGTGTCCAGTACCAAGCTTGTATGGGGCCTATTGTCTGGCTGTGTTGTGACTCAGTCTGCCTCTTTGTGTCTGAAAGGCGTCCAGTTTAGAGTGGAAGAACAAAGACAACCAGGATACCGGCTTCAGGTTTCTCTTCAGTCTGTTCAAGAAGTACTACCTTCCTCACCTCTTCCCCTCCTTCACCAAGCTCACCAACCTTTACAAGCCGCTTTTAGGTAGGGGTGTGTGGGTGTGGGTGAGTCCGTGCATGTAGGGTTGTAATTCCCTTTGCTATGAGCAGTCTTTTTTAAATTTTTTATACCATTATGTCACCGTGGGTCAATTTGCAAAAACTCAAGGGCTTACTCCATTTGAGATTCTGAATGTGCAGCTTGACTCTAACACACTCCTGGTAGCTTTTTACATTTATTTTTATTTTTTTAAAGTGGCATGCAAATTGGGTATTAGTTACTCTCCTAAGAAGCTTTGGATAAATTATTTATTTTTTAGAGGGGAAGTGTAATATCATGCTCCTCTATTAAACCAGGCAAGTCAGAAGTTCTAATTTATAATTGCAGCAACAGGCCTTTGCCAAGTCAAAAACTTGACCCAAAAGCTAATTAATACAGTCGATGCACACAGATTCCCGAGGCCAGGCAATTTAGACATCTTGTCATGAACTTGATGTTTTCCTCCATTTCCCCTGTTCTAATGATCTACTCTGTCTGAGAGGGAATGTCTATTTTTAGCTAATTGCCAGTCAATTCAAAGGTATTCAACCCACGTTTAAATGAGGTTTCATGAATTATAGAAATTAAAATCCTTTGCAACATTAACCTGGTCCACGAGGCTGTGGTTCACTGTAATTATCAGGGTTGTTCAGGTCAGTTACTTTGTGGGCTGAATTAAATATTTTCATATAATGGCCAGTAACAGCAAAAAGAACCTGATGTTGACTGAAAGAGCAGCGTGTTTAGATCTCGTGTAATATCCTTATCTTTCTCTAACTCCCACTGTGTCTTTCACCTGCTGTATATATCACCCTCGTTTCCCTCTCTGTGTCTCTGACCCTTCCCTCTCCCTACCTCCTCCAGACCTCCCCCACCACAGACCAAAGCCTCTGTATGTCCCGGTGACCCGTAACAACGAGAGCACGTTCTGTACGAGAGACCAGTATCTGGCTCCCCGTGTGGCCTTCATCACCTGGCTGGTCACCTTCTTCCTGGAGAAGAAGTACGTCAGCACCGCCACCCCCAGCGCCAAGAACGGGACTAACGAGGTCATCCCCAAACTTATCCAGGTAGGTCCGATGTCAAACATGCTAGTAGATGCCAATAGACTTCCAGTCACTGCGCTAACACTAGTTAGCATTGGCTCGCGAAACTACCTCTAACTTCCTTCATACTGGATGCAGAGACATACAAATGGTATCCACGAGTTCATCTGACTCTAGGGAAGTAGATAAAGTATCCCTTTAAAGCAGAAAGGATTGAATGGTCAGTTCCAAGGCGAGGTTTATTTTAATGTTGACTTGGAATAATTTTATTCAACCAACAGTTAATGCTATGTTTGTCTTGGTCTTTATAATTTATACTGGAACCCAGCCCTAAACCCTCTCACTGGTACCCTGTCCAACCCGCTGCTGTGTGTGTGTTCAGACTGTCACTGCAGGTAGTAGCAGTCAGGAGAAGGATAAAGACCGTGGTGGCGAGGGGGAGCCCAACGGCCCCACGGAGCCAGAGAAGAGCCACTCTAACAGTAGCACGCTGTCTGACCGGCGTCCCAGCGACTCCAGCCTGTGCAGCATCGACGAGGAGCACCGCAGCGTCTACGACATGGTGCACGCCATCCTACTCTCCACACGGGACAACATCAACTTCGTCAATGAGGTTTTTCACCAGGTACAGCCCATAGAGAGATGATGACAGTGTTTCCAAATGACTCAATGAGAGTATAAACTAGACTTTTCCTCTGCAGGAGCAGTTTTAGTTGTGAAGCTGATTTCCTTTGGTTCCCCACTAGCTTTGGAACATGATGCTGAGTAGGAAACCATCTTATTTGTTGTGTGCTGCCATCTAGTGCAAAGACACTATCACTACATCAAAGTGATCCTCTTAGCTGGAGCAAATTCAATAATTCAAGTTAATTCAAGTGAAATGTCCTTAGCCACCACATCTGCTTCGTGTCATTTAGCAAACACCTTATTAGGATCCTGAAAATACATTTATTCATTATCCAACGCCCATTATCCTATTTTCTCTTGCACTATACTGTGTAATATCTGTCTATCTCCAGGCCTTCCTGTTGCCCTCCTGTGAGGCGTCAGCGACCCGGAAGGTGATCAAGGTGTACAGGAAGTGGATCCTGCAGGAGAAGCCAGGCTTCATGACGGAGCCGGAGAAGAGCAGACAGGCCGAGGTGGAGGAGAACCCAGAGCAGCTGCTCATCACGGAGCCCGATAGCGCACACACACAGGTAATGGCAGTGATACACAGACAAACACACACAGGGCGTAAGGTAGCCTAGTGGTTAGAGCGTTGGGCCATTAAACGTAAAGGTCGCTAGTTCAAATCCACGAGCCGACAAGGTGAACAATCTGTCAATGTGCCCTTGAGCAAGGCACTTACCCCTAATTGGTCCAAGGATCGCCATTGATAATGGCTGACCCTGCATGTGACCCTACTCTCCCCAATTTGGCAAAAAACACATTTCTGCACATCGGGATAAACAAAAAACACATTTCCATTTCACACGTGTATAAATCACAAATATGAACACTATCCTAATTATTATTATTACACAACTACACGCACACGCACACACACACACAGCACAAGTTAGTGGATGTGCAGACTAAAATTAACTCGGAACACTCAATTTCATACTCGCCACCCTGAATGGACGGTCGTGTCCTCCTGCAGGCGTTGGAGAGTCATGGTCACAAACGCTCGTCCAGTTGGGGCAGAACATACTCCTTCAGCAGTGCCATCAGCCGGGGCTGTCTCACTGAGGAACAGAACAGAGACATCAAGGCTGGCATCCAGCCCACCCTGCAGGTATGTGCGTGCGAGCGCGTTTTGTATTTTTTGACACGTTTTTTGTTGTTGTTGTGCTTTCCAGATGTATCTCATCAACCCTTGACCGTAGTTTTATCTCCATGCTCTACCCCCCCCCAGGTGTTCCTGACCAACTCGGCCAACGTGTTTCTGCTGGAGCCGTGCCCAGACGTGGCCAAGCTACTGGACAACCAGGTGGAGGTGTGCAAGGGGGTGCTGAGCATCTACCGCCACGTGATCATGGAGCACGCCATGAACACACAGACATGGTACGTCAGTCAGCACCTCATCAACGTGCATACTGAAATACACTAAGCATGATCAATAAAATGTCACAATAGCGTTCAGTTTGGCTGCTGGGGCCCCCGGTGGGGGGCAAGGAGATCCCCCCCATCTACACTAAATCCATTGACCACTACGTGCTGTTTAATTAGATTAATTACAACTATTTCGTTGTAATATCTCCTCTTGAAGAGCGTAGTCAAAACTACACATTTCTGATTATTCCACATTTAGCTCTATCATCAGAGTTCTATAGTAAACATCAATTGATCATGTATTTTCAGATGCGCGAGGGTCAGATCCGTTTGGCTATCCATTTGTAGCTCGCTAGCAGAAGCAATGTGTCATTTAGCTTGCTTTATCAGAGATTAGGCTTTTGGAAAGAGCTTGACATCGTCCTGGTAAAGTTGTCTGTCGGACTACTGTCATCACCGTAAATCAAACCATATTTAGAAATAGTCATCTAGTTTATCCCCTGAAAGGTAGCTTGATTGACCTGGTCTGTTATTAGCTAGCTAGCCAATTTGACGTGGTCCGTCAATCAATGTAGCCTATCATGTTTGTCAGCAGCAATCGTGACTAAACACGATTTAAAAACAATGTTGAAAATGGAAGAATGTTAGGCCTATCCAGCGAAGTTAGCTATGTCTGTTGGAGAAAAAAGTACATACTTCTACTTGCCGCTATGGTAAGCCAACTGTACAAAGTTTCTACCGGTAGCTGCTACTTGACAGGCAGATCCCACAAAGGATGGGACAATTTACCTAAACCACTCACACTTGTCAGGTATAGCTCACTTTTTATTTTACGGGACTCAAATATCCAATTAATGGTGGCCAATATTTTGAGATATCGTGAGGCTACCCTCCAGGTTTTTCACAATTTCTAAACAGGTTTTTAGGATTTTTACTAATTTCTTCAAAATAAATAACTGACCCTTTACAGACCCTTTACTCAGTACTTTGTTGAAGCACCTTTGGGAGCGATTACAGCCTCGTGTCTTCTTGGGTATGACGCTACAAGCTTAACACTCCTGTATTTGGGGAGTTTCTCCCATTCTTCTCTCAAGCTCTGTCAGGTTGGATGGGGAATATCGCTGCACAGCTATTTTCTGGTCTCTCCAGAGATGTTCGATCGTGTTCAAGGTCGGGCTCTGGCTGCGCTACTCAAGGACATTGAGACTTGTCCCGAAGCCACTCCTGCGTTGTCTTTGTAGTGTGCTTTGGGTTGTTGTCCTGTTGGAAGATTAACCTTTGCCCCAGTCTGAGGTCCTAAGTACTCTGGAGCAAGTTTTCATCAAGCATTTCTCTGTACTTGGCTCCGTTCATCTTTCCCTTGATCCTGACTAGTCTCCCAGTCCTTGCTGCTGAAAAACATCCCCAAAGCATGATGCTGCCACCACCATGCTTCACTGTAGGGATGTTGCCAGGTTTCATCCAGACATGAAGCTTGGCATTCAGGCCAAAGAGTTCAAACTGGGTGTCATCAGACCAGAGAACCTTGTTTCTCATGGTCTGAGTCCTTCAGGTGCCATTTGGCAAACTCTAAGCGGGCTGTCATGTGCCTTTTACTGAGGAATGGCTTCCGTCTGGCCACTCTACCATAAAGGCCTGTTTGGTGGAGTGCTGCAGAGATGGTTGTCCTTCTCAAAGATTGTTCCATCTCCTCAGAGAAACTCTGGAGCCATGTCAGAGTGACCATCGGGTTCTTGGTCACCTCCCTGACCAAAGCCCTTCTCCCCCGATTGCGCAGTTTGGCCAGGCGGCCAGCTTTAGGAAGCGTGTTGGTGGTTCCAAACTTCTTCCATTTAAGAATGATGGAGGCCACTGAGTTCTTGGGGACCTTCAACTTCGACCAATTACTTCGACCTCATGACTTGGTTTTTTGCTCTGACATGCACTGTCAACTGTGGGACCTTATATAGACAGGTGTGTGCCTTTACAAATCATGTCCAAAAATTGTATAAATTTGCTAAAAATTCTAAACACCTGTTTTCACGTTGTCATTATGGGGTATTGTGTGTAGATAGATGAGGAATAAAAAATAATTGTATACATTTTAGAACAAGTCTGTAATGTAACAAAATGTGGAAAAAGGGGTCTGAATACTTTCCGAATGCACTGTATATACTGTTTGTGTACACCCAATGGCTTAAATAGGAAAACAAATTCTAAACCAAGCGGTTGCTTTTACCTGAAGGACTGTATTGTCAGACAGGCCTGGACAGTTCCACTGTGTTATGATAATCTACTTATACACCATGATGGACTAATCATATCTTCTGGTGTGTGTAGGGAGCAGATGCTACAGGTGCTGCTGAGGATCACTGAGGCGGTGATGAAGAGGCCTCAGGAGAACCAAAGAAAAGACATTTTTGCTGAGAGCCTGGCTGCCATCCTTTTCCGGGTCAGTCAGCCTGGGGATCATACAGCCTGTCTTACTGTTAGTTGTTCTGATACCTCTGTTAGAAGAAGTCCAGCTGAGCTCCTGGAAATGGTTGTTGCCCATGATGTTAATATAATGTGGAAACAATGTTACAGCTCTAATGGCTTGTTAGTGTTTTGATTACAAGCCAATAAGAACCAGCTGCCTGCCTATGGTGATTAATGAGATGTTCTGTTTCGTCCTCCTGTCTTTGTGCCCCTGTACATCCTCCCCCAGACGATCATCGTGGCGTGGGTACGGGCCAACCTGTGTGTGTTCATCTCTCGGGAGCTGTGGGACGAGCTGCTGTCTGTACTGTCGTCTCTGACAGGCTGGGAGGAGCTGGTGACCGAGTGGGCCAGCATCATGGATTCTCTGACCGCGGTCCTGGCCCGCTCCGTTTACGGCCTGGACATGAGCAACCTGCCCCTGGACAAACTCAGCGAACAGAAGGAGAAGAAACAGAGGGGACGGGGTGAGGAGGCAGGGGGAGAGAGAGAGGGGGATGGAGGCAGGGCTTTAAAGTGTAACCCTTTTGGTTGCGAACGCTCCTTAATATTTTAATTTGGAAGCACCAGTGCGCCTAGAAAACATCCGCCATATAACAATTATTATAATGGTTAGGCTTAGCTGTATTGCTGTTTAGGAGTTCCCTAGAGGAAACACGCAGATTTGTGACTGTGGTGGTTGCACCATTACTACAGCGAAAGCCACGTGTCTCTAGCCCAAACCATTCCAAAGTTGTGATCCATATCACTGCCTCTAGGTTTTTTTCATTGGCGTCGCAGCGGGATGCATCTCCATTGGCGTCGCAGCGGGATGCATCTCCATTGGCGTCGCAGCGGGATGCATCTCCATTGGCGTCGCAGCGGGATGCATCTCCATTGGCGTCGCAGCGGGATGCATCTCCATTGGCGTCGCAGCGGGATGCATCTCCATTGGCTGGATGCATCTCCATTGGCTGGATGCATCTCCATTGGCTGGATGCATCTCCATTGGCTGGATGCATCTCCATTGGCTGGATGCATCTCCATTGGCTGGATGCATCTCCATTGGCTGGATGCATCTCCATTGGCTGGATGCATCTCCATTGGCTGGATCTCCATTGCTGGATGCTCCATTGGCTGGCATCTCCATTGGCTGGATGCATCTCCATTGGCTGGATGCATCTCCATTGGCTGGATGCATCTCCATTGGGCTGGATGCATCTCCAGTGGCTGGATGCATCTCCAGTGGCTGGATGCATCTCCATTGGCTGGATGCATCTCCATTGGCTGGATGCATCTCCATTGGCTGGATGCATCTCCATTGGCTGGATGCATCTCCATTGGCTGGATGCATCTCCATTGGCTGGATGCATCTCCATTGGCTGGATGCATCTCCATTGGCTGGATGCATCTCCATTGGCTGGCCATATTTTTTACATTCATAAACCACGTCAAGGGATGTGCTACAACGATTCTAAAACAGCTTGTTCAGTTATCTTACCTCATTATCTAGCAAGCTAACAACCTGGTAACTTTACCAGTACATCCAAACATTTAGTGGAACAACAATGGAAAAGGGATAGCATAGGAAATGTTGCTTTTTAAACATGTATGTAGAAACCTAATATTCCACAAATGACTTTGTAATTTCAATGACAGGTATTTGTATCGACATTTTAGCTTTTATAATAAACACATGGCTTTATAGGCTTGTTCGTTTCTAGGGCACAACATAAACTCAGCAAAAAAGAAGGACCCTGTCTTTCAAAGATAATTCGTAAAAATCCAAATAACTTCACAGATCTTCATTGTAAAGGGTTTAAACACTGTTTCCCATGCTTGTTCAATGAACCATAAACAATTAATGAACATGCACCTGTGGAACGGTCGTTATGTCACTAACAGCAGACAGACGGTAGGCAATAAAGGTCACAGTTATGAAAACTTAGGACACTAAAAGAGGCCTTTCTGCTGATTCTGAAAAACACCAAATGAAAGATGCCCAGGGTCCCTGCTCATCTGCATGAATGTGCTTAAGCATACTGCAAGGAGGCATGAGGAATGCAGATGTGGCCAGGGCAATAAATTGCAATGTCAGTACTGTGAGACGCCTAAGGCAGCGCTACAGGGAGCCGGGACGGACCTCTGATCGTCCTCGCAGTGGCAGACCACGTGTAACACCTGCACAGGATCAGTACATCTGAACATCACACCTGCGTGACCAGTAAAGTATGGCAACATCAACTGCCCGAGTTACACCAGGAACGCACAATCCCTCCATCAGTGCTCAGACTGTCTGCAATAGGCTGAGAGAGGCTGGACTGAGGGCTTGTAGGCCTGTTATAAGGTAGGTCATCACCAGACATCACCGGCAACAACGTGGGAACAAACCCACCGTCGCTGGACCAGACAGGACTAGCAAAAAAGTGCTCTTCACTGGCGAGTCGTGGTTTTGTCTCACCAGGGGTGATGGTTGGATTCGCGTTTATGGTCGAAGGAATGAGCGTTACACCGAGGCCTGTACTCTGGAGCGGGATCAATTTGGAGAGTGGAGAATCCGTCATGGTCTGGGGAAGTGTGTCACAGCATCATTGGACTGAGCTTGTTGTCATTGCAGGTAATCTCAATGCTGTGCGTTACAGGGAAGACATCCTCCTTCTTGTGGTACCCTTCCTGCAGGCTCATCATGACATGACCCTCCAGCATGACAATGCCACCAGCTATACTGCTTGTTATGTGAATGATTTCCTGCAAGACAGGAATGTCATTGTTCTGCCATGGCAAGCGAAGAGCCCGGATCTCAATCTTATTGAGCACGTCTGTGACCTGTTGGATCGAAGGGTGAGGGCTAGGGCCATTCCCCCCCAGAAATGTCCAGGAACTTGCAGGTACCTTGGTGGAAGAGTGGGGTAACATTTCACGGCAAGAACTGGCAAATCCGGTGCAGTCCATGAGGAGGAGATGCACTGCAGTACTTAATGCAGCTGGTGGCCACACCAGATACTGAATGTTACTTCTGATTTTGACCCACCCCCCTTTTGTTCAGGGACACATTTTTCCATTTCTGTTAGTCAAATGTCTGTGGAACTTGTTCAGTTCATGTCTCAGTTATTGAATCTTGTTATGTTCATACAAATATTTACACATGTTAAGTTTGCTGAAAATAAATGCAGTTGACAGTGAGAGGACGTTTCTTTTTTTGCTGAGTTTAGCTAGAATTCATACCGGCCCAATAGAGGCTCTATCTCAATTTGTCTGGTGCTCCTAGATTTTATGTGGTGCTCTTAACTTGTTAAGGTTGGAAGCACCAATGCATTTTTTTAAAAATTGAGAGCCCTGGATGGATGTAGAGATCGAGGGGCATGACGCTGTGTAAGCCCCAGAGAACAGAGCAAAATTGGTCAAAAGATTCAGTTTCTCTTTATGCTTCTGTATTTATATTATTTGCGTTTGTCTGTCTCTCTTGTCTGTGTCTCAGGGGTGATCCAGGACTCCCAGAAGGCAGCAGCAGTGGCCAGGTCCTTCTCTTTGAGCTGGAGGAACCAGGGAGACCAGCAGGGGGTCCAGGAGCCCATGAGGTTCCGCAGCGCTACCACCTCAGGGGCCCCCGGCGTGGAGAAGGCACGCAACAACGTCCGACAGAAAGCCACAGGTGAACATACACACACATGCTACTATAATGAAGTCATATTTGGCAAGTGCCAGTTCTCAGAGTCCCTCTATGACACTACAGTGTAGACCAGACCCTCCATAGACTCCACAGTGAGTGTATATAAAAGCAGGGCATGTGTACGTTAGCCCAGGTGCTGGTGAGGGGCTCCGCTCTAAGCACAAAGCGACAGCAGATGGTCTCCATTGTTCCTGTCAGATGTCATTGGCCAAAGTCAACATGTTTCTGTGTCAGTTCCCCGGCGCACACACACTCCCCTGGTGACGGACGTTGTTGCTTCATTGTTCAGATACAGTGAACAACATCCACTTGACTGATGGAGATGTCTCAGTCTAATGATCAGTTGAGCTCTCAGGCGATCCAGAGCAGAGATGAGCTGTCTCTAAACTAGCTAATCCCTAACGGAAGGGGTTGAAAGTGTGACCGGCCTTGCTTGTTTCCTCACCCTCCTCCTTTCTCTGTCTCTCTGTCTGTCTCTCTGTCTGTCTCTCTGTCTGTCTCTCTGTCTGTCTCTCTGTCTGTCTCTCTGTCTGTCTCTCTGTCTGTCTCTCTGTCTGTCTCTCTGTCTGTCTCTCTGTCTGTCTCTCTGTCTGTCTCTCTGTCTGTCTCTCTGTCTATCGATCTGTCTGTCTGTCTCTCTCTGTGTAATGACTGATAGCATCTCTGCTCGCTGAAGAGCTTGTTGAGCCTGGACCAGATGTAGTCGGGCCTGAAGGAGGACTCTTAAAAGAGTGTGTGTGTGCATGCAGACAGAGGCTGACATGAAACGCCACCGCCTTAAATTCTTACTTTTCTCTCCTAATTGGACTCCCACATTGATCATCAAACATCCCGATATCCCTCCTCCTCCACCCCCCCTTCTCCTTGAGAGGGGCCCACACATCAATCCATGGACGTTTTTGATAGTTTCATTAAGAGTGTAATTAATGCTCATTAATATGCATAAAATGGCTAACAGTAGCGGTCTGTAGTGGAGACGATGCTATCTCCAAATGAAAGTGACTAATTAAAGTGTGGTGTAGGCAGAGAATAGCATCCTCTTTCTCTTGCAATGCTCCTCTCTCTTTTAGATTAGGCCTGAAGTGCTGTCCACACACACTTCCCCAACGCCTTATCTTTGAAAACTGAAAATGTGTGTAATCTCATTTATGCCAATACGTACTTGCCAATGTTTTTCTGATGAGCATTTCCTGCGACGTGGTGTTGAAATGACTGGGAACTAATAATAAATATGGTCATATTGTCCTATTGACTGACTACAGATGTATGATCTGAATTTGAGCCAGATTGCCACAGCAGGACAAATAGTCCCGCAGTGACAGGAAATGTGGATTATAGCACATTTTAAATTTTTGTAGGGGTTGATCTTTTTTTCGTAAGGGAAAATCAAGTCTGAAATTGCAAAGTGGAAATGTACAAACTTCAGAAACCCTTTTTAAACCTCAATTACACGACACATTTCAAATGTCCTGCATTGCAGGAAGGTTCTCCTGCAACAGGGTGATCAAATTAAGATCCTAGGTGTACTCATTTCAAACCAGAACCTTATTCTTTATTATGGAAATAAATCAAATCAAATCAAATTCTATTTGTCACATACACATGGTTAGCAGATGTTAGTGCGAGTGTAGCGAAATGCTTGTGCTTCTAGTTCCGACAATGCAGTAATAACCAACAAGTAATCTAGCTAACAATTCCAAAACCACTACCTTATAGACACAAGTGTAAGGGGATAAAGAATATGTACATAAAGATATATGAATGAGTGATGGTACAGAGCGGCATAGGCGAGATACAGTAGATGGTATTGAGTGCAGTATATACACATGAGATGAGTATGTAAACAAAGTGGCATAGTTAAAGTGGCTAGTGATACATGTATTACATAAGGATGCAGTAGATGATATAGAGTACAGTATATACATATACATATGAGATGAATAATGTAGGGAACATTATATTAGGTAGCATTGTTTAAAGTGGCTAGTGATATATTTTACATCATTTCCCATCAATTCCCATTATTAAAGTGGCTGGAGTTGAGTCAGTGTGTTGGCAGCAGCCAATCAATGTTAGTGGTGGCTGTTTAACAGTCTGATGGCCTTGAGATAGAAGCTGTTTTTCAGTCTCTCGGTCCCAGCTTTGATGCACCTGTACTGACCTCGCCTTCTGGATGATAGCGGGGTGAACAGGCAGTGGCTCGGTGGTTGCTGTCCTTGATGATCTTTATGGCCTTCCTGTGACATCGGGTGGTGTAGGTGTCCTGGAGGGCAGGTAGTTTGCCCCCGGTGATGCGTTGTGCAGACCTCACTACCCTCTGGAGAGCCTTACGGTTGTGGGCGGAGCAGTTGCCGTACCAGGCGGTGATACAGCCCGACAGGATGCTCTCGATTGTGCATCTGTAGAAGTTTGTGAGTGCTTTTGGTGATAAGCCAAATTTATTCAGCCTCCTGAGGTTGAAGAGGCGCTGCTGCGCCTTCTTCACGATGCTGTCTGTGTGGGTGGACCAATTCAGTTTGTCTGTGATGTGTACGCCGGAACTTCAAACTTACTACCCTCTCCACTACTGTTCCATCGATGTGGATAGGGGGGTGTTCCCTCTGCTGTTTCCTGAAGTCCACAATCATCTCCTTAGTTTTGTTGACGTTGAGTGTGAGGTTATTTTCCTGACACCACACTCCGAGGGCCCTCACCTCCTCCCTGTAGGCCGTCTCGTCGTTATTGGTAATCAAGCCTACCACTGTTGTGTCGTCTGCAAACTTGATGATTGAGTTGGAGGCGTGCGTGGCCACGCAGTCGTGGGTGAACAGGAAGTACAGGAGAGGGCTCAGAACGCACCCTTGTGGGGCCCCAGTGTTGAGGATCAGCGGGGTGGAGATGTTGTTGCCTACCCTCACCACCTGGGGGCGGCCCGTCAGGAAGTCCAGTACCCAGTTGCACAGGGCGGGGTCGAGACCCAGGGTCTCGAGCTTGATGACGAGCTTGGAGGGCACTATGGTGTTAAATGCCGAGCTGTAGTCGATGAACAGCATTCTCACATAGGTATTCCTCTTGTCCAGATGTGTTAGGGCAGTGTGCAGTGTGGTTGAGATTGCATCGTCTGTGGACCTATTTGGGCGGTAAGCAAATTGGAGTGGGTCTAGGGTGTCAGGTAGGGTGGAGGTGATATGGTCCTTGACTAGTCTCTCAAAGCACTTCATGATGACAGAAGTGAGTGCTACGGGCGGTAGTCGTTTAGCTCAGTTACCTTAGCTTTCTTGGGAACAGGAACAATGGTGGTCCTCTTGAAGCATGTGGGAACAACAGACTGGGATAGGGATTGATTGAATATGTCCGTAAACACACCAGCCAGCTGGTCTGCGCATGCTCTGAGGGCGCGGCTGGGGATGCCGTCTGGGCCTGCAGCCTTGCGAGGGTTGACACGTTTAAATGTTTTCCTCACGTCGGCTGCAGTGAAGGAGAGTCCGCATGTTTTAGTTGCGGGCAGTGTCAGTGGCACTGTATTGTCCTCAAAGCGGGCAAAAAAGTTATTTAGTCTGCCTGGGAGCAAGACATCCTGGTCCGTGACGGTGCTGGTTCACTTTTTGTAATCCGTGATTGACTGTAGACCCTGCCACCTACCTCTTGTGTCTGAGCCGTTGAATTGAGATTCTACTTTGTCTCTATACTGACGCTTAGCTTGTTTGATTGCCTTGCGGAGGGAATAGTTACACTGTTTGTATTCGGTCATGTTTCCAGTCACCTTGCCCTGATTAAAAGCAGTGGTTCGCGCTTTCAGTTTCACACGAATGCTGCCATCAATCCACGGTTTCTGGTTTGGGAATGTTTTAATCGTTGCTATGGGAACGACATCTTCAACGCACGTTCTAATGAACTCGCACACCGAATCAGCGTATTCGTCAATGTTGTCGTCTGACGCAATACGGAACATATCCCAGTCCACGTGATGGAAGCAGTCTTGGAGTGTGGAATCAGATGGGTCGGACCAGCGTTGAACAGACCTCAGCGCGGGAGCCTCTTGTTTTAGTTTCTGTCTGTAGGCAGGGATCAACAAAATGGAGTCGTGGTCAGCTTTTCCGAAAGGAGAGCCGGGCAGGGCCTTGTATGCGTCGCGGAAGTTGGAATAGCAATGATCCAAGGTTTTTCCCGCCCTGGTTGCGCAATCGATATGCTGATCAAATTTAGGGAGTCTTGTTTTCAGATTAGCCTTGTTAAAATCCCCAGCTACAATGAATGCAGCCTCCGGATATATGGATTCCAGTTTGCAAAGAGTCAAATAAAGTTTGTTCAGAGCCATCGATGTGTCTGCTTGGGGGGGAATATATACGGCTGTGATTATAATCCAAGAGAATTCCCTTGGTAGATAATGCGGTCTACATTTGATTGTGAGGAATTCTAAACTAAGAATTAATGGACTAGAATGCATTATGTGCGACACATGAATTGTGTCACTATAAAAGCGTGCGTGTCCCAGCCCTTTCCAGCTGCCTTTAGCTTTTCTTTTTGTTTGTGTATTTTTTATGGGATAACGTTACAAAGTTGTGTGTGGATGGAAATAAGTTGTCTTTACTGTGATGCACTCAAAGCCAGTTGTATTTGTCCTCTTCTGTCATGTGCATAGAGAACTAATTCATCTGGGCTTCAAATAAAAGCAACGCGTTGCATAAATGACGTCTCTCAAATGTAGACGGGTTCATTGAAAACACATTTTTTTTTAAATTTAAAAAACTTTTTTTAGAATATGCAACGGCAAATCTGGTAGAGCAGTGTCTTTGTTTTGGTGAAGAGCCCTCAACTGTCAAATGAATACGAGATCCAGACTCGGTGTTTAGGCTTTAATATATTCTGTCTTTTTTCTTTACACGGAAGTCTCAGTTAATAGTTCTTAATTTCCTGTCTCAGTAATTTCACTCTGCCTGTTTGTTTCCCTCTTAATGCCTTAGGGCTGAAGTTGGAGTCGCACAACAACAAAAAACCTTCTTACATTTTTCGAGCAAATTGACATGAATGACAGTTCAAGTTACACCTGCAGATCTCAAATTAGGATTCAACCCTTAGTGGATTTTGTCTTTAGTTATATTTTTCTGCACTATTTCTTCCCCTCTTACAATTTTTATGCAAAGGGTTAAATGTATTTGCCAGTGGTGTCCTTCTGCCATTCTGCTCTATGATCTTATTGACTTATCCCCCCCTTCTCTCTTCCTCTTCTTTTTCCTCCTTCCTTCCCTCTCTCTCTCTCTCTCTCTCTCTCTCTCTCGCTCTGTGATGGAAGCTAAGCGAAGCCAGTCTATCAGCAGCTGTGTCCATCTTTACGAGGCTCTGCCCGCTACTAAAAGCGTTCCTATGCTGCTTCACACTGTGAGCTCTTTCTTGCCTGGTCTCTCCTCCTCTTCCGGTAACTCTTGCTCTCACAGGCTTTCAGGTAAAGTGTTTCTGAGAGCTGTCTGTGTGGTGTCCTGTCTGTCTCTTCCGCCTGTCTGTCACTACTCTATCTCCCGTCTCCTATTCTCCTGTCAGTCCCTCACTGTTTTATTAACACTCAGTGAAGTTGAAACCCTTGTTGTTTCTCACGGCTACTTACTGTCGTTTTGGATTGAAAGTAAAAAAGGATAATTGTCTGAGAATTGTATACTAATCTGTTCTAATGTTTATTACTGCATGTTCCTATTCCATCTCACTATGTGGCTAAAACAATGGAACCATTTTATAATTTTAAAGGTGCTACACAAGATTTTCTAGAATTTTTTGATTGTAATTTCAGAAAATGTCTATAATATATCTGGCACTAATAGTAGAATGATAATGTTTCACAGTATTATTTACCCACCAGTGTTGTGATTGGCTAAGATATTCGCCTATTGATTTCTCCCACCGGAGCGTCAAACTGGGAAGGCTGTTCTGGCTATGTTATCTAAAAGTACACCTGCTTGTCAGACATCTCATTACAAAATAATGGGCATTAATATTTCTGGAGTTGGTCCCCCTTTGCTGCTATAATAGCCTCCGCTCTTCTGGGAAGTCTTTCCACTAGATGCTGGAACATCGCTGCTGGGACTCGCTTCTATTCAGCCACGAGCGTTAGTGAGGTCGGGCACTGATGTTGGGTGATTAGGCCTGGCTCACAGTCTGCATTCCAATTCATCCCAAAGGTGTTCGATGGGGTTGAGGTAGGGCTCTGTGCAGGCCAGTCAAGTTCTTCCACACCGAT
Source organism: Oncorhynchus tshawytscha (assembly GCF_018296145.1). NCBI lineage: Eukaryota > Metazoa > Chordata > Actinopteri > Salmoniformes > Salmonidae > Oncorhynchus > Oncorhynchus tshawytscha. The sequence goes on along the minus strand of NC_056436.1, from coordinate 33,293,607 downwards.
CTCAACAAACCATTTCTGTTTTTCCTAGCCACCTTGCTTCTACACCTGCATTGCTTGCTGTTTGGGGTTTTAGGCTGGGTTTCTGTACAGCACTTTGAGATATCAATTGATGTACGAAGGGCTATATAAATAAATTTGATTTGATTTGTATGGACCTCACTTTGTGCATGTGGGCATTATCATGCTCTAACAGGAAAGGGCCTTCCCCAAACTGTTAACACAAAGTTGGAAGCACAATCGTTCAGAATGTCATTGTATGCTTTAGTGTTAAGATTTCCCTTCACTGGAACAAAGGGGCCCAAACCATGAAAAACAGCCCCAGACCACTATTCCTTCTCCACCAAACTTTACAGTTGGCACTATGCATTGGGGCAGGAAGCGTTCTCCTGGCATCCACCAAACCTAGATGTGTCCGTCGGACTGCCAGATGGTGAAGCGGGATTCATCACTCCAGAGAATGCGTTTCCACTGCTCCAGAGTTCAATGGCTGCGAGCTTTACACCACTCCAGCCGACACTTGGCATTGCGCATGATGATCTTAGGCTTATGTGTGGCTACTTGGCTATGGAAACCAGAGGCAGTTTGGATCTCTGTAGTGAGTAATGGAGCACAGGCGATTTTTACACGCTTCAGCAGTCCCGTTCTGTGAGCTTGTGTGACCTACCACTTCGCAGCTGAGTCGTTGTTGCTCCTAAACGTTTTCACTTCACAATATTAGCATATTTAACGAAATGACTTGCATCCTATGACGGTGCCACGTTGAAATTCACTGAGCTCTTCAGTAAGGCCATTGTACTGCCAATGTTTGTCTATGGAGATTGCATGGCTGTGTGCTCAATTTTACACACCTGTCAGCAACGGGTGTGGCTGAAATAGCCAAATCCATTCATTTGAAGGGGTGTCCACATACTTTTGTGTGTGTGTATATATATCCACAGGAGAGATATAGATATATAGAGTAGCGGAAATAGCTAATTTCCTGGTTGCTAAAATTCTAGAGCTCGCTCTATTTCAGTTTTTATGAGAAAAAAAGCACTGAAGAGGGTAGTGAATCATTGTACCATCTAAACTGGGGGAAAAAATATCGTTTTTACAGGTGTTTGAAGCTGGTGGACCAAAACCGAAAGTAACTTTCATTTTGGTCCACCAGCTTGAAACAGCTGTAAAAATGATATTTCACAGCGATTTTGATGGTGCAATGATTCCCTACACTATTCAGTGCTTGTTTTCTCAGATAAACTGAAATTGAGCGAACAGTGTAGAATTTTTAGCAACCAGGACATGACAGAGTGATTTTCAGTACATAACACAAACACAAAGTCAGAACAATTTTCCCGGTTTGACAACAAATGCCGCTCCGTCTGGTGGAATCAATAGCCGAATATCACAGCCAATCACAACACTAGTGGGTAAGTAATACTGTGAAACACTGTCATTCCACTATTAGTGCCAGATATATTATAGTCATTTTCCGAGAAATCCTATGTGTCGCACCTTGAAGTTGCTGGAGTCCTGTGTGGTAAAGCATTTCTTGTGTGCCGGATATGAGATGCCTGATGCATTGCTCTTAACCCTCTGTCCTCTCCTGGCTCCCTGGTTGTGGTGCCCAGATGTGGAGGAGGGCCAGTTGTCTGAGTGTGGGGGAGACGGGGAGCTGGAGGCTGGAGACAGCCCTCTACCACGCAGCAGCAGCACCTCCGACATCACACAGCAACTGACTGACACCTTCCCAGGTAGGGATACAACAATGAGTGTGCGAACACACACAGCGTGCGGGTGTGTTCTAACGTGGGCCATGTTTGCTGCCCTCTAGTGGAAGTATCTATACTGCCGCTAACAATGTGCCCATCTATACAGTGATTGATGTGCTTTGAAGACTACAGGCTACAACAGTGGTTCCCGACCAGGTGTACTAGGACCCCAGGGGCTACTTGAGAAGTCTGATGAGACCATAGGTCTGCTGGTTAAATGTACATGAGGGGGTACTTCAGGGGTACTCCGGGCAGAGCTAAATTCAGTTGGTGGTACAGTAACCGAAAAAAGGTTGGAACCTCTGGGCTACAACTCATTCTGATCATGCATCTAGAGGATGTAGGGATAAGACTAGAACAGTATTTATGACCAGGGGCTGTCTGCTGTGGGGGGTGGCTGTTTGTGTGTCCAGTGTGATTAACAGTCACTGTGACCTCCAGGCCACAAGAGGGAGTACTCCCCCAACAACTCCTGTGGCTCCGATAGCAGGGCGTCGGAAGCGAGGACAGACGGCGACCCGCCAGTGGTGAGAAACACACCCGACGCAAAATCTGTGACCCTCTTACTTTGTTTGGTTATTTCAGCAGGTCATCTGTGGAGGTCTGATAGAGGCATCTCTGAAACAACCACTGATGACTTCTCCCTCTGTGCTCCCAGATTCTGATCCGGCGGAGCAGCAGTCCGGTCGATCTGGACTACTCTGTAGAGGGACACAACAACTATGCAAGGCCCACGCTCCAGGAGAAAAGTGTGAGCGTGAGCAGCGAGACGTCCAACGGCTACTTGAACGACGCTGACGGCAGTCTGCTGGCCTGGCAGGCCTTTGAGGAGGAGGCAGACACCCAGTCAGCCCAGATAGATGTCACAGCAGACACAGGGAGCCAGAGGAACCTGCTGCTCAGCCACAATGAGGCCCTGGCAGGTACTGAACTGTACTGGTTGGTTGGTTGGTTGGTTGGTTGGTTGGTTGGTTGGTTGGGGGGTGTTGATAAGGTTTTTGGGGGCTGATTTTGGTAAACGAGGCTAGGATTGCATTGGTTTATATGGGATAAATACTGTAGCATATGGCCTTCAGGTTCAGTAGATTTGTGTTCTGTGGGGTTTGTCAGATTCAGGTGTTTGTCTGTGGGTCGTGTGGGGATTAATCTCAGAGCAGCCTGACCTTTCAGAGGATTAGCATAACCTTCATAGCCAGCCTCTGTCTGCTCTACAGTATCTTCCCCTGCCCTGCCTGCCCTCCCTCACCCTGGCCTATGAAGCTTTACAGAGAAAACACTCCCTCTCTCTCCACCTCTATCTAGCCTTGGACGTGTTCTGGTTTTACCACCTGCTCAGGGGTCTTTATTCAGCAGGCAGCTGGGCCTTTTGTTTATTAAGCTGTTTTTGGTATTAGGTTAACGCAATATGGCTATTGAGGGAGGGCACATAAAGATGGATTGATTACTACTGTTACATGTTTACTGGGAAATGTTAGGTGAGAGTCTCCTTGCTATGAAGAAATGTTATGTACGTCTTTGGAAAGTATCTCAAAACATTATCGTGGTTCAGCGTAGGTGAATATTTGGAAAAAACAGCTGTGGCTAATAGCTGTCAATTCTTGTCAAAAAAAAAGTCCCTTAGCGTAACCCCTGACCCTTAGCGTAACCCCTGACCCTTAGCGTAACCCCTGACCCGACACCATCCCCACCTCGTCTGTACTCTTACATTGATTCATTGTGAATTCTTGTGATTTTGCTCCGTCAAGCTCCACTGTCTTCTGGTTGTCCTCATGTTTTCTGTCCTGAGTGTTTTCTCTCCCCACTCCGTACCCCTGTCCCAATACCAGCAGCAGCACCCCTGTCCCAATATCAGCAGCAGCACCCCTGTCCCAATACCAGCAGCAGCACCCCTGTCCCAATACCAGCAGCAGCACCCCTGTCCCAATACCAGCAGCAGCACCCCTGTCCCAATACCAGCAGCAGCACCCCTGTCCCACCACCAGCTTTGCTCGTGCACACTGAGTGCCGGGACTTCCCCCATCTAATGGAGGACACCGTTAGAGGTCGACCGATTATGATTTTTCAACGGCGATACCGATTATTGGAGGACCCAAAAAAAGCCGATACCAATTAATCGGTCGATTTAAAAAATAAAAAAACCTTGAAAAATATATATATTTGTAATAATGACAATTACAACAATACTGAATTAACACTTATTTTAACTTAATATAATACATCAATCAAATCAATTTAGCCGCAAGTAGATAATGAAACATGTTAAGTTTGGTTTAAATAATGCAAAAACCAAGTGTTGGAGAAGAAAGTAAAAGTGCAATATGTGCTTTGTAAGAAAGCTAACGTTTAAGTTCCTTGCTCAGAACATGAGAACATATGAAAGCTGGTGGTTCCTTTTAACATGAGTCTTCAATATTCCCAGGTAAGAAGTTTTAGGTTGTAGTTATTATAGGAATTATAGGACTATTTCCCTCTATACCATTTGTATTTAATTAACCGTTGTTTATTGCATGTTCTTATAGTCACTTTAGTATTGCCAGTGTAACAGTATAGCTTCCGTCCCTCTCCTCACTCCTACCTGGGCTCGAACCAGCAACAAAACGACAACAGCCACCACAACGAAGCAGCGTTACCCATGCAGAGCAAGGGAAACAACCACCCCAAGGCTCAGAGCGAGTGAAGTTTGAAACGCTATTAGCGCGCACCCCGCTAACTAGCCAGCCATTTCACTTCGGTTACACCAGCCTCATCTCGGGAGTTGATAGGCTTGAAGTCATAAACAGCGCAATGCTTGACGCACAATGAAGAGCTGCTGGCAAAACGCACGAGAGTGCTGTTTGAATGAATATTTACGCGCCTGCTTCTGCCTACCATCGCTCAGTCAGATACTTAGATACTTGTATGCTCAGTCAGATTATATGCAACGCAGGACATGCTAGATATTACTAGATATTATCATCAACCATGTGTAGTTAACTAGTGATTATGATTGATTGTTTTTTTATAAGATAAGTTTAATGCTAGCTAGCAACTTACCTTGGCTTACTGCATTTGCGTAACAGGCAGTCTCCTTGTGGAGTGCAACGAGAGAGAGGCAGGTATTATTGCGTTGGACTAGTTAACTGTAAGGTTGCAAGATTGAATCCCCCGAGCTGACAAGGTGAAAGTCGTTCTGCCCCTGAACGAGGCAGTTAACCCACCGTTTCTAGGCCGTCGTTGAAAATAAGAATGTGTTCTTAACTGACTTGCCAAGTTAAATAAAGATTAAATAAAGGTGTAAAATAAAATAAATAAATAAAATTTAAAAAAGTGTTATACCCTAGAGTTTATACAGTAGTAAATCAGAGTTCTAGTGTTATACCCTAGAGTTTATACAGTAGTAAAGTTCTAGTGTTTATACAGTAGTAAATCAGAGTTCTCTCTCTGCTCTATCTGGTCTTGCAGACAGCCGTGAGTGTCTGACTGATGATGTCAGCATCATCGCAGGCGGGAGCCTGACCGGCTGGCACGCTGACTCCGCCTTTGTGCTCTGGAGAAGGATTCTGGGTATCCTGGGGGACGTCAACAGCATCCGCTGCCCCAGGATCCACGCCAAGATGTTCAGTTACCTCTACGACCTCTGGCACAAACTGGCTAAGGTAAGCACTGCCCAGCCTTCAAACACTCTTATCAGCCCTGATGACATGTCATGTACAGTAAATTTGTCTCAGTCAATATTTTGTTCTGTAGATTTTCAGTCTGGCTAATGCAGTAGTGCCCTAATTGCAGATCCGGGACAACCTGGGCATCAGTGTGGATAACCAGTCATCTCCTCCCCGGCCTGTCTTCATCCCTCCTCTCAGAATGCTGGCCTCCTGGCTCTTCAAGGTGACTCAGCGGTACAGAGGTCCACTGCCTCTACATGCATCACCTAACTCAGAACTATCAAAGACATGCATGTGACTATAACCGTGTCACCTGGTCTCTCTCCCTTCTGCCTCTCTCCTTCACTCCCGTTCTCTCCCTCTGTCCTCCTTTCCTTTTCCCCCAGGCCACCATGCTGCCTGCAGAGTTCAAAGCGGGTAAGCTGCAGGCCTATAAACTCATCTGTGAGATGATGACCAGGAACCAGGACGTGCTGCCCAACAGTGACTTCCTGGTCCATCTCTACCACGTCATGCACAAGGGCTTCACCAGCGTGGACCAGGTCATTTTCTGTTTTATCCTAAGCATGCTTTAACTAGCCAGTAGGAGGGGTTCATGTGAGACAGGTAAGGCCAAGAGGAAGCCTGACGAAGAGCCACAGTATTTGAAACATTGCCTCTATAACTCTGATAGCACCTAAACTGTGCTGTCATTCTCCTGTGTTCATGTGCTTTTCTTGATGTAGATTCCAGTAACTAAGGCCAGAAGAAGGAGCCACTGTCAAACACAAGAGAATGGGACTGCTCTTGCAGCCACCTGCCAATAAACTGTACAGCTGGGATCTGTTGCATTGTGGCTATACTTCCACTCATAACCACTAGATGGGGCTATCATCAAAGGCATCTTAGGTTTTGTTCCATGGTCCTCTAGAAAGAGGAGGAGAATGATGAGATGCTTGGTTGCCGGTACATAGCACATGTTTGTTGTCATGTGTTGACATATGTCCTGCTGATGATGACATTGTGTATACCTAACCTTTACCGTTCTAACTTAATCTGGACTGGCTGAGGTAAATGTGATGATGGTTGATGAAGCTAGTGAAGTATTATATTGCGTGTAGGTAAGGCTCACCTGGGTTCAGATCAGTGGAGTTAAGTGTTCTCTAGTCCTCTACTCTCTCTAGACCTCTCTCTCTGTCTCTTTGGGAGGACAGCCAACCGGTGGTGATTGTGATGGCACACTGTTTTGGCATGTTGTCTCGTCTCAATTCAGCATGGTCCTCCTCTAGCTAGCCACTCCCTGCCTAGCTGGCTAGCTGCTCTTCACATTTGGCGGAGGTCCAGTCCAGCCTACTGAGTGGGGATAAAACAGCCCCCCCCCACACACACACACACAAACACAAAAAACAAAGACAGGCAAGGGAGAGAGAGAAAGAGATTGATGAGGAAAGGGGGGGAAACTGTGAATAAATTAGTTTGTTTTGTGCGTGTATGCTCTGCCCACGGGTTTATATTGCGCTTTGGCAGAGCGACAAGCTTATTAGAATGTTTTCCATGTCGTTAAATAATGTTTGAGCTCCTGCCGTGTATACGTGATTAATTAAGGATTGACGTCTGTTGCACTCCGTTGGAGTGACACGTTGGCTGGGGCTGAAGAGGACCGGGAGGGGGGGACTGTGGAGTAGAGGGGGTCCTGGGGAACGCGCTGTGGAGAAATGAGGGGGCCGGTGCAGAGGGACAGCATGGCATTCTCCCTTCCAGCTTTTGTTGTGCCTAAATATAATATGGGGCCTGGGCCGCCAGTGTTGAGCTGGCTGGGCGCTGGAGCGTGCTCAAATTGGCCAGAGAAAGAGTCCTAATGTCACACAATGGAGGGACAGCCCAGCCGCACGCCTGCTTTACATAAGAACGTGCCTCTTACTCCATCCCCCTCCCTCTATCCCAGGGATGTTAAACTAATTTTGTTTATTTCCTTGTCGTCACAATTTGCTGAAGACAGTCCTTTATCCGTCGTTTTTGGAATTGTCGATACTCCCTGTCGTCCCCGACTGTCTAGCTTAATTTGTATGATCATTAGTGAGCTGGACAAAGCCAAGAAACGGTATAAATATAGGTCCATTATCGCTACACAGTTTTGATTTGGTTTTAGTCATTTTAAAATATACTGAGTTTGCCCCCCCCAAAAAAAAAACCCACCAGATCGGACCCTTCCTGTGTATGTTGTACGTTTGACCCCTGTTCTATCCGCTCTATCCACCATCCCTTACAGTATCCCTCCAAATCTAATGTTCTTCTCTCTTTAGTCTACTCTGTCCCACTCCTACACTCCCCACATATTTGTCCACATTTCTTTGTTTTTAATGGGCTGTCTGGTACTTTTTAAAGCACTGCACGTTTGCAAATATAACATGGCAACGTTTTTCACTGAAAAGGAGGGGCTGTGAAGGAGTGTACACCCCCTGGCTGCCAAGGTCAATGGTATTGTCCAGGCTCTCTCTGTCTCCGTCCACTGAGCCTGCAGTGGCATGGCCACGAGACAATTGGCAAGGCCTTGGGCCAATGGTAGTAATCTATTTTCTAACTCTTAAGAGTGCTGTATGTATATCAGCCTAATGTGAAGGGTTGTTTTTCTTTTTTGTGCGTTTTGTTTGCTGGGTGTGAACCAGTCAGTAAACATCTCTCTCACACCTGCTCTCCCTATGCACAACCATAGGTTTTTCTATTCACCTCAACTTATCAGTGAAGAGAACAGGGATTGTTTCATCTGTGTAACGGAGGCCTGGGGAGAGGGAGGGGGAAATGTGACGGTTGAGTTCTTTTGCGGTTGATAACCTCAGCGGCTTAGTTGACGATGAAACCTTTGAAAAGGACCTCTACACCTTGACAGATTAACAGGAGGGGTCTATCTATTAGCCTGGACTGGGAAACCCCTCTTCTACACACACTTGCTGTCATCAGAACTTAAAGTCATGCTATGATTTCAGTCTCATACAATAATGACCAGTAAATTGTGAAATATTTAATTTGTACAGAGCCTTTAAAAAGTATTCACACCCCTTGACTTTTTCCACATTTTTTTTTTCTTTTTACAAAGTGTGATTAAAATTGTGAGTCTTTTGTGTAGATCATTGATGAAAAAAAGTCAAAGTGGAATACAAATGTGAACATTTGTAAAACATATTAAAATAAAATTTAAAAAACTCTAATACAGTGGTTTCAGAAACTATTCATACCCTTTGACTTATTCCGCATTTTGTTCTTACAGCCTGAATTGAAAAGTTATGAAAGTATTTTTTTTCTCACCCATCTACACACAATACCCCATCATGACAAAATATACTGTATATATTTTTTTATAGAAAATGTATTGAAAATGAAATTCTGAATTATTTCATTTACATAAGTATTTGCACCCCTGAGTCAATACTTTGTAGAAGCATCTTTGGCAGCAATTACAGCTGCAAGTCTTTCTGGGAGCTTTCCACAACTGGATTCTGCAACATTTGCCCATTTTTTTTATTATTTTCTAAATTCTTCAAGCTCTGTCAAACCATTTTCAAGTCTTGCCATAGATTTTGAAACAGATTTAAGTACAAACTGTAAGTTCCATTCAGGAACATTCACTATCTTCTTGTTACTCAACTCCATTGTAGATTTGGCCTTGTGTTTTAGGTTAGTTTAGGTTACTGCTGAATGAATCTATCTCCCAGTGTCTGTTATAAAGCAGACTGAACCAGGTTTTCCTCTAGGATTTTGCCTGTGTTTAGCTCCATTCCCTTTTCTTAAATCCTGAAAATGCCCAGTCCTTAACGACTACAAGCCTATCCATAACATGATGAAGCCACCACTATGCTTGAAAATATGGGGAGTGGTACTCATTTGCTTTGCCACATTTTTGCAGTATTACTTTAGTGCCTTGTTGCAAACAAGATGCATGTTTTGGTGTATTTTTATTCTGTGCAGGCTTCCTTTTCACTCTGTAATTTAGGTTAGTATTGTGGAGTAACTAAACTCAGCAAGAGAAGAAACGTCCCTTTTTTTAGGAACCTGTCTTTCAAAGATAATTTGTAAAAATCCAAATAACTTCACAGATCTTCATTGTAAAGGGTTTAAACACTGTTTTCCATGCTTGTTCAATGAACCATAAACAATTAATGAACATGCACCTGTGGAACGGTCGTTAAGACACTAACAGCTTACAGACAGTAGGCAATTAAGGTCACAGTTATGAAAACTTAGGACACTAAAGAGGCCTTTCTACTGACTCTGAAAAACACCAAATGAAGATGCCCAGGGTCCCTGCTCATCTGCGTGAACATGCCTTAGGCATGCTGCAAGGAGGTATGAGGACTGCAGATGTTACCAGGGCAATAAATTGCAATGTCAGTACTGTGAGACGCCTAAGACAGCGCTACAGGGAGACAGAACGGACAGCTGATCGTCCTCACAGTGGCAGACCACGTGTAACAACACCTGCACAGGATTGGTACATCCGAACATCACACCTGCGGGACAGGTACAGGATGGCAACAACTGCCCGAGTTACACCAGGAACGCACAATCCCTCCATCAGTGCTCAGACTGTCCGCAATAGGCTGAGAGAGGCTGGACTGAGGGCTTGTAAGGCCTTTTGTAAGGCAGGTCCTCACCAGACATCACCGGCAACAACGTCGCCTATGGGCACAAACCCACCGTCACTGGACCAGACAGGACTGGCAAAAAGTGCTCTTCACTGACGAGTCGTGGTTTTGTCTCACCAGGGGTGATGGTCGGATTCGCGTTTATGTATGAAGGAATGAGCGTTACACCGAGGCCTGTACTCTGGAGCGGGATCAATTTGGAGGTGGAGGTTCCGTCATGTTCTGGGGAAGTGTGTCACAGCATCATTGGACTGAGCTTGTTGTCATTGCAGGCAATCTCAATGCTGTGCGTTACAGGGAAGACATCCTCCTCTTTCAAGTGGTACCCTTCCTGCAGGCTCATCCTGACATGACCCTCCAGCATGACAATGCAACCAACCATACTGCTCGTTCTGTGGAATGTCAGTGTTCTGCCATTGCAAGTGAAGAGCCCGGATCTCAATCCCATTGAGCATGTCTGGGACCTGTTGGATCGAAGGGTGAGGGCTAGGGCCATTCCCACCAGAAATGTCCGGGAACTTGCAGGTGCCTTGGTGGAAGAGTGACGTAACATCTCACAGCAAGAACTGGCACATCTGGTGCAGTCCATGAGGAGGAGATGCACTGCAGTACTTAATGCAGCTGGTGGCCATACCAGATGGTGAATGTTGATTTAACTGGAGTTGCAGCGATGAGAAGACTGTAACTACCAATTGGATACCACAAAATTGGGGCGAAAAAGGGGTAAAAGTAACAACAACAAAAAAATGTGAGGTATAGATCGATCATTCTCATTGACAGCAAGTCTAAGAAGCGGTAGATCTGTTTGCTCTATTTCCATGCTTCCTGTTCTTTAAGTTTTTTGTTTTTGCACATCAGCTTCAAACAGCTGAAAAGACATTATTTTTGGTTATTGGAAAGATATTTCCCAGTAGTTTCGATGGTACAGTGATTCTCTACATTGCTTGCTTGTTTAGTCACAAACTTCAATTTGGCAAACTATTTGAATTTTAGCGATTTCTGCGTATTGCACCTGTTATATCCAAAAAGTATTTTTTTAAAGTATTCAACGAGAGCGGGTTGAATACTTATCAACTCAAGACATTTCAGCGTAAAATTTGTATTCATTTGTAAAAACAGAATTCCACTTTGGCATTATGAGGTATTGTCTGACAAAAAAAAATCTAAATGTAATAGATTTTTAATTCAGTCTGTGATGCAACAAAGTGGGAAAAGTCCAGGGGTGTCAATACTTTCTAAAGGCACTGGAAAGACTGAGGCTCATTTCCTGTGTGCCTTCAAACACGGCGGAATGAAAGGGTTTTACGAAGCCTCCTGTCGGGGTAGTGTTAATGCACCTTTTGTTGAGAAGAGCAGAACAGGCCAATCCCACTGCCAACCCTCAGCCCCACCACACAGGACCAATTCCCATCTCTACTACCACACATTCATTTCACAACCAAGCTCCCTCTACTTACATGCACAATGGAAATGCTTTGTAGGTTTGTCGCTTGCCTTAAAATGCTCATTTCAGGCAATCAGCCGACAGTTTGTTGGCAGCTAATTACCACAGACTGTTCACCACATTACGCCTTTCAGAGGTCAATTACGTCAGAAATGACGGTAAAATGGGCCTCCAAGCCCTAATGCTCCAAACCAATTTCTGTCTTCTGCCGGCACTGTGTATGTTTTGACTTGTTCCTTATTGCCTGCTTGTTTTTATATTCCTCCTTTGTTCCCCCTGCTATGTGTTTACAAAGGCTTCATTTGAGGTGATTAATGTAGCGGGTGGGTGGGTTGGGAGGGGCAGAGTGGGGGTGGAGGGGTGCAGAGTGTGCCGGGTGTTTGTTGAGGTGTACTGGGGTTTAGGACTCGGGGAGACACGGCCACTGTTTCAACGACCTGATTTACACACATTTACAGCTACCCAGAAGGCAGGTGTTCCCGGGCCTGGATTTTGTCTGTGCACACACACACACATACACACACACATACATACACATACACACACACACACACAAACTGGCTTAACAAAGATAAGCGGGCCAACCAGTCTCCCCTTATGTAGGCCTTTCCATTCTTATCTCATAAAGAATTTCAGTTCACTCCTGACATTTAAGGCAACATGGCTGTACTTTGACATCGGGGTAATAAGATGGTCGTCGACCATTGTTATTATGGAGCTGTACTATCTGCCCACGTATAGAGAAATCCCTCTTTAATGTCAGCACCCATCTGGCACAGAGAGCGCACTGTGTACCTGAACAATACCTTATCCCTGGCTTTAATTACGTGTGTGTGGAAAGTTGCAGGTCTTTTGTTCCACCATTCTCCCCCCTTTGTGCTGTTATCAACCCATCTGCTGCTGCCTCTTTCTCCCATTCCCCTCTTTTCCTCCTCCACCTCGTTCCCCTCTTTTCCTCCTCCACCTCGTTCCCACTCATTTTTTTGTTTTTGTATAAGATGGACTGTGAAAATTAGGTGCACTCCTGAGTGCACTGTTGTTATGTTTATGCTAATTTTGGAAGGACTACTATGCTACCATTCCTTTCCAGAGCTCAGTGCCTGTCCATTCCCACAAATACACTCAGAAATACATGCAACCTGCTTACAAAACAGGTGTGGTTTTACTGATCATTCAACCAATCAATCCATTGACCATAACCATCTGTGTGATATGTGTGATCCCTTCCAGGACGTTCTGAACACTGTGATCCGTTCCTTTTCCCCGCGCTTCTTCTTCCTGGGCCTGCCTGGCTTCACCATGCTGGTGGGAGACTTCATCACCGCTGCAGCACGCGTCCTCAGCAACGACTCCTCCGAGGTACGCAGGTCTACACACACACAATATGACAAGTCTTACATTGTAATAGCTACAACTGAATTATATCAGTTGGCTAATGTAAATATTCAAATGCAATATTTGATGTAATAACATTTTAAGGTCATTAAACATATTGTACTGAACATCATTCCGAAGTTCAGATTGGAGTGTGTTGAATTCAACACAAGGCCATAAGGCAGCCGCTCTTGGATGAATTTCCAGGAAGCATAATGTTTCATGTTCTGTAGCCGTGATGATGGAAGTCTTTTATTTTCCTCTGAAAGGCTCCGAGGATAGAAGCACAGACCGTCCTTGGGTCGCTGGTCTGTTTTCCCAACCTTTACCTGCAGATTCCACTACTGCAGACCGTTCCCGGAACTGATGGCATCGTCGTCGGGAACGAGGACATCAAGGTATTCAGAGTTCTTCCATGTCCTTTTGACCTTTTAGTAAATACTCAGACAGCAAACCCATTTAAAAAAAGAAAAAAGTATAGCAGTTCCCTGTAGTTACAAAATGTGTACTTTGATGGATAAGATGGAATGTTTGGATGGTATGTGAAGTGGATTGATCATTATCATGTCTTCTCTCTGCCCTCTCCCTTCAGGACTATCTGGTCAACATCTTACTGAAGACGGCACGGAATGAACCCTATGAAGCGGCCAGGTATGGAGGGTTAGGGGTGCAGAATAAAGGTGGTTTGGAAGCAATGGGACTGGTTTTGTATCGAGTGGATTATGGTTCATATTTCAAATAAGTAGTGTATTGAAATAAAATATTTGATGAATTGTTTAATTCAAGAAAGAAGTATGGTGAGGTAGTGAAATTGAACAGAGATACAACACCAGAAAGTGAGTAAATGGTCCCATAGCGTATATCAGTATTCTCACTGGTCTGCTGTGTGTTCTAGGTGTATAGCTGTATGTAGTCTGGGCCTGTGGGTATGTGAGGAGCTGATGCAGCAGAATATTCACCACCAGGTCGAGGATGCCATCAATGTTCTGGGCGTAACACTAAAGGTCAGTGCGTTTTATGCGTCAGCGCCTGTGAGTGACAACATGCTCTGTGGTGTGACTGAAACATTTTTTTTTTGAAGACCTCCGCTCCCCTGTCTATCGGTGGTTAGATGCAGAGGGAACCAGTGCTTTCTGTTTTTTTTTGGGGGATCTCGAGGGCTGTGGCGTAATTTCCAGGCCACTCGCTCAGTGGATGCAGGCCAATTTAAGAAACCACATCTCCCCTCTAGTTTACTACTATTGCAGTCCTTTTCTCTAATGGCGCAGTAATCACTTCCCAACCCAACTTGACACACACTCAGCTGGCCCAAAATAAAGGAGATGTTGGGGGGGGTGGAGGCGAGGGAGGGCTTTTCTAAAAGCAGGTGCTAAACTCTCACGGTCTCTTTTTGTGTTGGGCCATTTCTGCATTGTCTACCCTTGTTATATGTCAAGAGGCACTCAGCCAGAAAACAGGAAGTTCCATTTCTGTGCCCTGAATTCCAAATCACTATGTTCAGCTGTCTGCCAGTCAGTCCATTAATGAACTGTATTTTGAAAGAAAGGTCATTGCAGAACCAAGACATTTTCATACGTTTTTCTGTTGTGCCAGATGGTCCCCATCCTAGTTTTGTACAACTCTCATCCTACGACTTCCCGGAGTTTTTAACCTGGATATCTTGTTCTCCTGTCCCTTCTCTGGTCAGTTTGGGAACAAAGCTGTGGCTCAGGTAGCCTGTGACCTGTTCCAGCTCCTCATCTCTCACTGGGAACACCTCCAGAGGCTAGAGCGCTCTCTCCCAAAGAAAATCATTGAGGCAGGTTAACACAGCTCCTCTTCACCTTCCTGATATGAGACATGCATATTCACTATCACTCGCGAAAAACATGTCGTCAAAGTATCCATATCTTGTTTTTTTTCGTCCCATACAGATCTTTGTGGCCACTATAGCATTTCTGTTGCCGAGCGCAGAGCACTCGACAGTGGAGGCTGACAAAAAGGTACAGGAAATTGAACGAGCATAAAATGGCTGACGTCTGAAGGACCCTTTCTTTCTAGATGTAGCAAGTGCATTTGCTCAGGAATCTTGTTCTGTCTCCCCCATCCTGCTTTCTGTCTCTTTCTCTCTCTCCAGCCCTGACTCTCTCACTTTCAGTCCCTCCTTACCTCTCACCATTGCTCATCTCCTCCCTAGCTGCTTTACTAATTATATTTGCCTGCATGTGGCTTCATTGTGTGTGTGGAGGGCACTGGGCTAATGGAAAAGCCTCTCCTCTCTTTGTGTGACTCAGCTAATGGTGTCTTTGCTGCTGTGCCTGCTGGACTGGTGCATGGCCATGCCCCTGAGTATGCTGCTGGAGCCCATCACCATGCCCGTGCTGGAGGACCCCACATCCCACAAGGCCCCTCTGCTTGACTACATCTACAGGGTGGGTAAAAGAAAAGAATAGTGTCATAGTAATTTGTCTAACTCCCAACACAGCCCTCTTCAGAAGCCCTATTTGACATTTAAAATGTGTTCCATGCCGCCTTGGAAATTAAGTTTCCAATTTTTGCTTCCAGTTTCTACTGGTATGTGAGAATGTCCACCAAACTACCTCACCTGTTTGGTAATGCACATGTGATACTCAAAAACATACATTTATAACAGGGAAGTATTTTATCTGACTTTTTCCCCGATTGGGTAATGAACCCTTATTTGGGGCGACAGGTAGCCTAGTGGTTAGAGCATTGAACTAGTAACCGAAAGGTTGCAAGATCAAATCCCCAAGCTGACAAGATAAACACTGTTCCTAGGCCGTCATTGAAAATAAGAATTTGTTCCTTTACTGACCTGCCTAGTTAAATAAAGGTAAAATAAATGTTTGTTTTTTTAAAATCATTTTGTGATTAAACGCAGAGGAAGAGGCTGAGAAATGAGGTATTATTCAGTGGAGGTTTGACAGATGCGGTCAAAGACAAACCTTTATTTGGATGTCACCCCTGATAAGAAATGGTCAAATTATTTAAATATGCCTTTGTCCTCTTGATAAGCCTGGATTTAAAAGCCTGTCTACTTTTTGAGTTGAATATCTCTTAATATGGGAGAGACTGCACCTGCTATGTAGGAAATAAATACATTTCATTGGTTGTTCTATTGTGCACATACAAGTAAAGTGTCCCTTTTAGTATCATCATTGGTAAATCAGCGTTACCCTGCTGACCTTACTGAAATGCTGGTCCTCTTGTTTTATATTTGGACAACATTTAATGTAATAAAACCAGAAAAATATTGCAATCACACAAAATCACGTCTCTACTGGTCTCCCATACCAAATGGACTTTAAACTATACCCCCCCAAAAACCCACTTTCTTTGAAATATTTTATTCTCAGTCTTTTCAGCTAGGTACTCATTTACATACCAGCAAACCTCACAAAATGAGTAAAGCGTTTTGTCTAGTTTGCATCTCTTTTGGATTTGTTATAGTAACTATTTAGTTGTTTCTCATACCAAATCGTCAATGAACAGATTCAACTTAAAAGTGACCCATTCATACGCCGATGAATAAAGATGGAACATTTCTGCACCTCTGCTGAGGATTTGAGCTTGGTAGTTGGTGTATTTGTGTCTTAACAGCATGAGGCTGGTCTGTGCAAAAGGCATGATTGCTCTGGACCTTATTGGTTCACTGGACCTCCATGCCGTGTACTCCATCTGCTCTCTGCCTGCCTCAGCAGCTGCACCCTCGCTCTGTTGTTGTGTGTTTGCTTGTGTACATGTTTTTGTGCATCCATGAGTGTGTGTGCATATGTGTCTACACGTATCCATGTTTGTTCGGGTATGTGTTACCTTCCTGGAACTGTTGCTATGCGAGGTGCAGCCACTTAGTCGTCAAGCAAGCAGAAGCTTTTTTCCCCCGTCCACAGAGGAACCACTTTGGGGCTTTGGTGTGGCAGCTGTTTGGTTCTGGTCTTTTCACCATAAACCCCCCCCCCCATGCCCAGAGGACTGTAGCATTATAATCCACATACTGTCTGCATTTCCCCACACAATACTGTTTCAGATGACAGGACCTGCACCTCTCCTCTGAGGCTCAGCCAAGTGTGTGTGTGTGTGTGTGTTTTGAATGGGATTAGCCATTCATTTACATAGACCAGCCTCCACAATGGGTTTACCAAGTCCACCCTCTGTGTGAGAGGCCCCACAGTTGATATTGTCTGGTATGTCAGGCGTAGCTTCCAAATGTTATTTTCCTTTTTACATTTTTTACATTTTTTATTTTTTTTACAATAAACAAAAACCTACTTTGACAAAAACCAGTAGACAACTTATCATTGACATACTTCCACCTACTTCCAAACATAGGTGTCTGAGTGTGTGTGTTTGTGTGTGCATGTGGGTGCGGGTGCTTGTTTGTGGCAACATGAGCAGAGGGATAAAGTCTTAATTAAATCAAACAGAGGTAACCTGGCCAATCAGTGTAATCAACTGGACTACCACGTCTTATCTAGCCCTGCCAAACCAACGGACAGATGCCGCACCATCTGTTATGCAGATCGATACTCACTCATCACAGGAGAGATGTGGCAGTGAAGCACCTCTTCTCCCTCAGGTGGAGGCTCACCATGGCAACAGACCATATAGTACCCCTACGTATGTGCCTGAACCATTCAATGCTCGCGTCCCTACCCGGAACGCCTGCGTTTGAGATTACTGTATCCTTTTACATTGACTTGCCTAGTTACTTCCTTACTCTGTTTCAGTTACTGGAAGGTCAATGTTGTTCAAGTGTTCACTGTCTCCCGCTGCCGGCCAGTCCCAACTGATATTCTGTAAATCTCAGGCAGACTGAGTATTGTTTGTATGAGTGTGCAATGTGTCTAATTTCTGAGTCCCATGTATTTGTTGATGCTGTGCAGCAAGCCACACAAAGAAACCACAGCAGTGACTGCATGCAAGGCTCCCACTGTCTTTCTCCTGTGGTGTTTTTAACTCCTACCCTCTGTCCCGTAGGTGCTACACTGCTGTGTCTCTGGCTCCAACCTGCACACCCAGCAGAGCCACTACCTCCTGAGTCTGTCTGACCTCTCCACTGACTACGACCCCTTCCTCATGCTGGGCCAGGTCCAGAGCTCAGAGCCCCTTCTCTCGCACACCGCTGCAGACTTGGGCAGCCTGCTCACCGTGGCCGAGGGTAAGGAGACCAGAGACCTCGCCGCCGTCACCGGCCTCACTACTGTCTCCAGCACAGCGTGGGGCAGAATGGGGAGACGAGGTGCCACCCATTTAATACCTGCTGTGTGGGAGATTGCGCTGGGCTGACGGCGAAATGAAAGGAGGGCTGTGTGCGTTTGTGTGACAGAGAGTGTGCGTTTGTGACAGAGTGCGCGTGTGTGTGTGTGACAGAGAGCAAGAATGCTTGTGAGTGCCCTGTCATCTAAGGTGTGTGTGCCTAGCTGCTGCTGTTGGTTTTCATTACTCTTCCTCTTCCAAACCACCTGGGAAATGAGCAGTGGGTGAACTACATGGCGATGTAACCTTTAATATGTTCCCTTCCATTTGGAGCTTGCTACTCCATTAAATGTAAATGTTTTTAACTAACATTGACGAGACTAACTCATGGAATGGAATGTTTTAAGAGGTAGGCATTAGCGCTCTGCCCCAGGGAGAGGGCCCATTTATAAAAGAGACATCTAAAAATGATTTTTATTAGTGACCTTGTAGTGTCATTAGGTTATGTATTAGAGTATTCCTCTGCTCATCCAGAAGTCCGTTGTTTCGACAACAAGAACCTACCCGTTGATGCAATGTTGGCGAAGCCTAGCTGAAATATCTAGCTTATGTCATTACTTTTCATACAGCGCTACAAAGTCCAGATAGAAATAACAAATGGCCTCAGAAGACCAGCCAAAGAGCACTATGCATTTCCCTTTCAGCTCACATTGATTAAGTCTCATCAAAGGCCCTGTGCATCTACAATGCGGCGCACCGCCCGCTCTCTAAAGAGCTTTCTCCACTTTGATGAGCCATGATGGTATTGATAGCACTGTCACTATGCAGAGCTTGTCTTGTTTTCCCCACGTCGTAACATGGCATCCCTTTTTCATTTTGGCGTCGTCCTGAGCATGTGGATCATTTACATAGATCTGATTCGGGGGAGTAGTGCTCTGTTCACTGTTGCTTTAAACTTGTCCGTCTCATTAGCACCCTGCTGGTCTTTTCTCTCCTGCCGTTGTAACAGACTCAATAGCCTTTTCAAAGTCGTCTCCTATGATTAGATGCTACCTACTTGCGGCAGAGGTGTGCCATTGTGAGAAATGAAAAACGACCCCATTAGTGATTTATAATGGGTAAGCTAGCTTTGTGTTGAAAAGGTGAGCGGATTGAGAGCACGTCTGCCCGTGGTAATGTGGTTCAGAAAGACGGCGGCCCAAGTTCAAGGTGTTCAATTCTGTATCCTGACTCCACTGTATGAAATACACTGATCACATCTGGCGACTGCACGCGGACTTTGAAATGGTTTGTCTCTGCCCTACAGAGAAGAAAAGGCGGAACGTGGAGCTGATCCCTCTGACAGCACGGATGATCATGACCCACCTTGTGAACCACCTGGGCCACCATCCCCTCAGCGGTGGTCCTGCCCTCCTACACAGCCTGGTCAGTGAGAACCACGACAACCCCTTTGTGGAGTCATCAGAGCTCTCCTCTGAGGTGTTCAAGAGCCCCAACCTGCAGCTGTTTGTGTTCAACGACAGCACCCTGGTGTCCTACCTCCAGGTGCCCTCGGAGCCCTCTGGTCCAGGGGAACCCCATGACAACTCCTCCCAGGTACGTGTCATCGTCAGGGACATCTCTGGAAAGTACTCCTGGGACGGAGGGGTTCTCTACCGCACCCAGGAGGGAGTCAATGGGATGCATCAGGCGAGTGAGAACTCCTCCAACCACTCCACCACCAAGCCCACCTCGCCAGGGACCTCTGAGCTCTCCTACCCCCCAGGCTGGGACTCCCAGTCAGGCTGTGAGGAGGTGGATGTCCTGGACCAACTCCTGGAGGACCTTGGCAACAGCAGCCCGGAGTGCCTGCCCCAGCCCCGGCTGAGGCTCAACCAGCCAGCCCCCTCTCCCTGTGGGATGAACCTGGAGCTGGAGGGGGCCATCGTGGAGGCCATCCTCAGGCAGACACAGCAGGAGGAGGAGCAGGTGAAGAGGTGGAATGCAGACGTGAGCGTCAAGGCCGCCAGCCAGAGAGAACCCACTCCACAGGAGCCCAAAGCCCCTTTCTACTTCTGCAGACTGCTACTCAACGACCTGGGCATGAACTCATGGGACCACAGGTACAGAGCCGAGCACAACACCACCACGAACACAGCTGTAGACTAGTTAGGAGAATACCTCGCAGAGAGAGAGAAAAAGAAAGGCCGGAAAGGCATGGCAGGGTGTGTAGCCTGTTAATCTTCTCTCCACAGGGCAACTGTGCCCAACTGTTTTCACTCAGGTCCACCTCGACAGGTGGCATCCTTGTAATGAGAGGCTCGCACCTCTGGGGAAGGAAGCAGAGACCCCCTCCAGTAGATTAGTAATGTCTCCGAGCCCAATTTAAACCTCTACACCTGTTATTCCTCAGACCAAAAACCCAACTGAAAACATGAAACTTTCCTATTCTACTTTCAGTCTGTCTTTTACCATTCAAATAATAATTAACAGGCACAAGCTTTGCATTGGTACACTGTAAAGTACCATCTGGTTGATACTTTTGAAAATCCTAATTGTCAATGGGTGCATTCAAGTTCAGTTTTGTTTGTTCCTTTTCAGGAAAAGTTTTCATCTCCTGAAGAAGAACTCTAAACTCTTGAGAGAATTGAAGAATTTGGATTCCAGGCAGTGGTATGTTCCTACCCGCTAATTATTTAGGGCCTCTTCAGCACACACTGTATCCCTAGATAACATTGGTACACATGATGTGCATCTTGTTAGGCATTAAAAATAATAATAATAATAATAATAATAGTTTTTAGTGAATGATGTATCATAGTGTTTAATTTCCAAAGAAGACTTTAAAAAAAATATAAAAAAATAAACCAACCTAGATTTCAGCTGGCTATATTTTAGTTAAGCCTGCATTCCATATCTGCCATTTCTCTGAACCTAAGCCCACTAATGAAGCATCCTTTCCTCAAAATCAGTAAAGATCACACTCTCAAGGCGACACGTATTAAAACAGCTCCACACTTCCCTCCTCCTTTCCTCCTAATCCACACCGTCTCAGGCTGATCACAGCTCGGCAGCACACACACGCACAGCGATCAATAGGCACTCCACACTGTTAATGACCGGGGCTTATTAAAGAATGCCCCCAGGATCGGGCCTCATTCTGCCAGACCAGCGAGCATACCTGGGCCGCTCATGGCAACCTGTGTCGAAACATGCAAAATTCCCCCGATTTAACACAGAGCCATGCACCACCATGGCAACACTGAAGCACATGGGTGGAACTCTGCACTTGTTTTGTTTGTCACATGAGGCTGGGGGGTATGGGGAAAGTAAACACACGTACTATTGTGCACTCACTCTAACACACACGCTGCTCTAATATTAGACCATATTTGCAGTATTGTGTGGAGGTGTACGTTTGGAGGTGTGTGGTTCACATTTCAGAGCACGCTGATCTTAACAGGGTTGAGTGTGGAGTAGGGATGTGCACGGATATTAAAATACTGAGAGAAAAATATTATAGGCCTATTGTAACACAAAGGCTTTTTCTCAATTAAATTACAATATTAATGTGACATTGTTACATACAAGGGTATATTCAAATTATTAAGGTAATAAAAGCAACAACAACAAAAACGTTTCAATGTAGATTGTATGATGTGCGCCCCATGAAAATGACTGGTTGCCTTCGTGTGTAGTTTGTGAATGTTTGCCATTCAAAGCCACAGAGGCAACATGTGTAGTGAGAGTTCACGAATGCAATGCGATATGGGCTACAATTACGGAATTAAAAGTTAGCGAAATGAGAAGGAGTAGGCTACAACGAGCAACCAAACAGGTAGGCGATAGATTCTAGATTCTCTAGGGTACTCCAGTCAAGACAGACAAGCACTGTTATATGGAATGATAAATAACATTGCGCCTGCTATACGTTAGCTAGTCTTGATTTGTAGCCGAGTTGCGTCTCTCTCTCTGCCTCCATCTGCTCACTCCCAAATCACCAGCCGCTCCACAGCTGCAGCAATGGAGCGCATCACCATCTCGCAGCCGTGCTCAGGTTAAAAACGTATGCTACCAAAACCACACACATTTAGAATATCCAGATATCCGACCACAATTCATCATACCAGTCGAAATCATTTCAAACCGATGTAGAACAGTGTAACATCATCAGGGCCATTGTTCTAACAACAAGTCTTGTGTGTTTCGTCTTACAGCAGAGAGACGCACAAGATCGCTGTGTTCTACATCGGAGAGGGTCAGGAAGATAAGTGCTCCATCCTGTCCAACAGCGCAGGCAGCCAGGCCTACGAAGACTTTGTGTCTGGCCTGGGATGGGAGGTACACACACCCCTGCGTATCTCTCGTCTCGCTCTCTCACACACTGACATCACTTTCCTAACCGTGGTGTGTGTCTTCAGGTTGATCTAGCCACCCACTGTGGCTTCATGGGAGGGCTTCAGAGGAACGGCAGCACAGGACACACTGCTCCATACTACGCTACCTCCACGGTGGAAGTCATCTTGCATGTGTCCACACGCATGCCGTCCAACTCGGACGACTGCCTCACCAAAAAGGTACCATTACTCCCTCTAGATCCAAGAAGTTAACGTCAGAAAAGCCTGCAAAAGGGAAGACAATCAACAATAAAAACCTATTTGTTGGTTTGCCATTGACTGAAAAAGCTCCTTAACCTAAACTGGTTTAAATGCCTATCACTACACTAATAATGTAGCAAGGTCCACAGTCCTTCAAGCAATGTAATGTCTGCGTACAAAACTAGGCTCCAAACACAGTGTATGCAGAGTGAAATGGCCTCCGAGCCGTGCCCTGTCTGTCTGTGTGCCGTCTTGGGTCTTCAATCTGTGCTAAACTGAGGTCAGGTGGTGTAACTCCTGGGTTCTGGCACTGATTAGTAATCTCTGGGCGGGATGAGGAGTAGAGAGAGAGAGAAGCAGGCGTGTAAGAAGGGGCATGTGTGGCTATGGTAATGACCGTGATTCCCAGACCTGTTCCCCCCTCCCTGGGTGCTGTGACCGGGGCCCAGATTCAGCCATTAGCTGTCCCTGTCAGTGCAGGCGCCGGGCCGATGCCTGCAGGACGTTTTTATCCCATTCCGGCTGTGACTGCGGGAGCGATCGATGGTGCTTCAGCGGTTTCCCTGGCTATAGCACACCAGCAGCAGTTAGCATGGAGAAATGAGCCGCGAGGCCCCTGCCCGAGCCACCAGTCTTCTCATATGCTGTCCCACGGAGAGAGGAAATTCATCAGGCCATCCTCATATATACCCCCAACCTCCATCGACACATCTGCCCTTCTCCCCCTAAAAAAAAACAGACCTACACCGACCCCATACTGAACCTGTGCTCAGCGGCTGCGGAAATTAGTTTGATTTTGGCTAGCTGGTGTGAGGCGCTGGAGGGGTCGGCGCATGCCTTCGGCCCGCTTCGATTCATTTGATTGGGAGCCCCTGTAATTGCACCCCACTCTTTCCAGAACCCCACGCTAGCCAAAGGCGAGACAGATATTGGCAGCTCGGCGGCGCGTGTGTAGTCTAACAGGGACGGGAGGGAGGGGGATAAAAAATTGGGATGAAAAAGAGGCTTTATCGGGCAGGAAGTTTCTCAGTCAATTTACAATTTAAACTTTCAGCCTCGCCCGACCGCCTGCTCTTAACTGCATACTGTGTCGGGTGGGGGAGGTCGACGCTTTCGCTGGCCAGAGTGTCTGAGGGAAAGAATCAATGGGCCCCAAGTACACCAAGAAGGAAAATGGAAAAAAAAACAAATTCCTCCAATCCAATTGTGGGCTTTAGGGCAGAGTGGTGCAGCGCCTAGCAGCAGCTGGCTGTAGTAATGCAGTTGTTGGAGCGACCTGGGAGGTGGGGGTCAGGCCACGTAGGGTCCTAATGTCAGAGCAGGGGGCGCTCGGCCGGCCCCACACTCATAACCAGCACCAGGGCTTAACTGAGCTCTGTGTTTTTAAAAGGGAGCACTTGCGCTGCTGAGAGGCCTGCTGTGCTGTGTGGATGGGAGGTCATTGAGGGTTAATTGGACAAGGGCCTTTGACTTAGGCCACACACAGGTGTGATTCTATTGGCACACATAGCTTCAGGGATGTGATTCTTCACCTGATTTAATCAGAATTTCCTGCCTTTCTCACATCCCCCTCTATCATTGAAATCTACCTACCCACAAAACAATATCCTCTTTTTCCTGACTTTCCATGTTCTCCTGACTCACATCCCCTGGTCTTTTGCTGAGTTGCAGTTTAGATGAGGAAATCAGTCAATTGAAATAAATTCATTAGGCCCTAATCTATGGATTTCACATGACTGGGAATACAGATATGCATCAGTTGGTCACAGATACCTTAAAGGAAATGGGCCTCACAATGGGCCTCAGGATCTCGCCATGGTATCTCTGTGCATTCAACTTGCCATGGATAAAATGCAATTGTGTTTGTTGTCCATATCTTATTCCTGTCCATACCATCACCCCACCATCACCACGGGGCACTCTGTTCACAATGCTGACATCAGTAAACCACTCACCCACCGGAGAGAAATTAAAACATTAAATTCTCTGCCAACAGTTCTGGTGGACATTCCGGCAGTCAGCATGACAATTGCACACTCCCTCAAAATTTGAGACATATGTGGCATTGTGTTGTGTGATAAAACTGCATATTTTAGAGTGGCCTTTTATTGTCCCCCTCACAAGGTGCACCTGTGTACTTATCCCCTTACACTGTGTATAAGAAGTAGTTTTTTTTTTTGAATTGTTAGTTAGATTACTTGCTCGTTATTACTGCATATGGATGTTTAATCAGCTTCTTAAAATGCCACGCCTGGCAGGTGGATGGATTATCTTGGCAAAGGACAATTGCTCACTAACAGGGATGTAAATACATTTGTGCACAATTTGAAAGAAATAATGTTTTTGTGTGTATGGAAAATGTATGTGATCTTTTATTTCAGTTCATGAAACATGGGACCAACACTTTACATGTTGCGTTTTATATTTTGGTTCAGTGTAATATTCAAATGTTAATTAAAATCCTTAGGATTTTTGTCAGTAACCTCGACATGCATATTCAACATTCTTGGTTAATTTGTGCCTGTCTGACCTGACCTGCACTGGAGCCATTGATCCTTGTACAGATGAGATGAACCAGGGAGCACGGTGTTCAATCACTGTGTTGTGGATTTGTTGAACATTATCCCATTACCATAATTAAGGGCTTATAATAGAATGTACTAATTGCAATTTTTTGGGTGGCGAGGCCATGTTTTCTTAATGGCTCATTAGACCCAAGTACATTGGCAGATGTTTTCCTCCTCTAAGTGAGTCAGTCGGTGAGGAGGCAAGGCCTTGATGTTGCCACATAATCAGGGACAGGAGTTTTTTTGTCTAAACCTTACTAGGCCCAGTTTATCCTTATCCAGGTCACAAACAAAAAAAACAGGTTTCCCCACGAGTGATGGGTAAAGGCCAGTGAGGTTGGAATAGCCGCCCTTAAACCCATCACTCAATGTCCATGTCAGCCACAATACCGAGGGAAGACTGTTCTCTCACTTCCCCTCTGCCTTGGTTGAAAAAGAGTTCTACAGTACATTAACTATCTGCCAATTTCCTGTCATTTGTGTAATTTCTGTCCTAACTTCATTTGTATTTATGAATAGAACATGGAAATTGGATGCAATTTTATGTCTATGGAGTAAAGTTAATTTCAATGATTGGTTTTAAAATGCTCAATTTAATGTTTTTTTGTGGTTTGAATTTCCAGTGGAAATTCAAATGATAAGAAGCTTTGTCACAACATCCAGAGCTGTGGTAATTTATAACCTAATATTAAAAACCTTTCTATAGGAATAACAAGATGTTCTTTCTGACCGTTGTGATCGCCGTAGCTGTGTCTAAACCCTGTGGTTTGTTCTGGTGCAGCTGCGTCACCTGGGCAACGACGAGGTTCACATAGTGTGGTCGGAGCACTGCAGGGACTACCGACGCGGCATCATCCCCACTGACTTTGGAGACGTGCTGATCATCGTGTACCCCATGAAGAACCACACGTTCTTCATCCAGATCATGAAGAAACCACAGGTACTGGTACTACAGATCAGCTGGCAGGCTCAAAACCTAAATGGCTTTTGCCTCTTGTTTCTGCACTTGCTTGATTATTTTCCACTCAATCTACCTGTGTAATGGATACACTATTTTACTTACTGTCTTTTTAGCACTAAACAAATATTATGGGACTCCTTCAACATTTCACTGCTTCAGCATATCCAACTCTTTGTTTGGAAAAAGCTGTCTGATCTTCACTTAGAGAACCCCTCTCCTTACTCATGTCCCTCCAGACTGCCTTGTTGGTTGAGTGGGTTACCTGTTTGTCTGTTGGTCTGCCTGTGTGACTCTGAGATGGACGCTCTAATGCCCTCCTCTTTCACTCCAGTCCATTACCCTCACTGTGGGTATGTGCTCTGAGGCAGTCAGTGTCGCTCAGCTAGCTTTCATCTTGGTTCTGAGCCGCTGCACACACAGCTCTGGATAGACTGACTGGCTGGGTCAAAGACTACAGGTCACAATGTAACCATCACCGGTAGGCTAGGTTATTATATACAGTGCCTTCAGAAAGTATTCACACCCCTTGACTTTTTCCAAACATTTTTGTGTTACAAAGTGGGATTAACATTTATTTAATTGTCCTTTTTTGTCAACGATCTATACAAAATAGTCTTAAGTGGAAGAAAAATGTGAACAGTTGTATAAAAAAAAGGTATATGCATGTATGTGTGTAATTTAATATATTTTTTTATACATTTTTTTCGTTATTTATATATATATATATTTATATATAATATAATATATATATATAAATAAATAACGAAAAAAAATGTATATATATATTTTTATACATTTTTTTCGTTATTTATATATATTTATATATATTTTTTATATATATATATTATATATATATATATATATATATATATATATATATATATATATATATATATATAAATAAAATAAAATAAAATATATATAAAATAAAATACGAAAAATCAAACACTAATATATCTTGATTGGATAAGTATTCAATCCCTGAGCTTCTTGATATGACACACCTGGCAGGTGGATGGAATTTCTTGGCAAAGAACAAATGCTCACTAACAGCGATGTAAACACATTTTTGCACAACATTTTTGAGAAATAAGCTTTTTTTTGTGTGTGGAAAATGTCTGTGCTTTTATTTCAGCTCATGAAACACGAGACCAACACTTCACATGTTATGTTTATATTTTGGTTCAGTGTAGAATCACATTTGGCGACGATTACAGATGTGAGTCTTTCTGGCTAAGTCTCTAAGCTTTCCACACCTGGATTATGCAACTTTTGCCTATTATTCTTTTCAAAATTCTTTAAGCTCTGTCAAATTGGTTGTCGATCATTGCTAGACAACCATTTTCAGGTCTTGCCATAGATTTTCAAGCAGATTTTAGTCAAAACTGTAAGTTCCACTCTGGAACATTCGCTGTCTTCTCGGTAGCAACTCCAGTATAGATTTGACTTTTTTATTGTCCTGCTGAAAGGTGAGTTAATCTCCCAGTGTCTGGTGGAAGGTAGACTGAACCAGGTTTTCCACTAGGATTTTGCCTGTGCTTAGCTCCATTCTGTTTTTTTTTTATTCTGAAAAACTCCACAATCCTTAACAATTACAAGCATACCCATACCATGATGCAGCCACCACTATGCTTGAAAATATGAAGAGTGGTACTCAGTAATGTGTTGTTTTGAATTTGCCCCAAATATAACCCTTTGTATTCAGGATAAAAAGTGAGTTACTTTGCTATGTTTTTTGCAGAATTACTTTAGTGCCTTGTTGCAAACAGGATGCATGTTTTTAATACTTTTATAATGTACAGGCTTCCTTTTCACTCTGTAATTTATGTCAGTATTGTGGAGTAACTACAATGTTGTTGATCCATCCTCCGCTTTCTCTTATCACAGCCATTAAACTCTGTAACTGTTTTAAAGTCACCATTGGCCTCACTGTGAAATCCCTGAGCGGTTTCCTTCCTCTCTGGCAACTAAGTTAGGAAGAACGCCAGTATCTTTGTGTTGACTGGGTGTATTAATGCACGATCCAAAGGGTAATTTATAAATTCCACATGCTCAAAGGGGTTTATTCAGTGTCTGCTATTTTTTGTTTATTATTTTTTCATCTACCAAAAGGTGCCCTTCTTTGCGAGGCATTGGTCTTTGGTTGAATTTGTGTTTGAAATTCACTGCTCGACTGAGGGAGCTTACAATTATCTGTATGTGTGTGGTACAGAGATGAGATTAATTTAAAACATGTGACTTGTTAAGCACATTTTTACTTGTGAACTTATTTAGGCTTGTCATAACAAAGTGGTTGAGTACTTATTGACTCAAGACATTTCAGCTTTAAATTTTGTATTAATTTGTAAAAGTTTCGAAAAGCATAATTCCACAAGGTGGGTGTGTGTGGGTGGGTGTGTGTGTGTGTGTGTGTGTGTGTGGCCAGTGACAAAAAATCTCAATTGCACTAAATTCAGGCTGGAACACAACAAAATACTATACTTAGATTGGTATACTCTAATATTCATCCTAAACGTGACCCAAAAAATACAATTGGAAGTCCGTCACTTGGACTTCCACATCTCAGATCTATAAGAAACCCTCACACAATATCTCCAGTCTCTTCTAAAGAGTGCCGAAAGAGACTGTGTCGGCCAAACGAGGGGCTTTGGTGTGTTGGAGCAAAAGATGGGGCCAGAATGCATGGCAGCTTTCTCATTCCACTGACCTGCCAGCAGGACTCTGCCAACCTGGGGATGATGCCCATAGACCTCTGTCTGGCCATCCACCTAGGCCTCCTCCCAATATCCACACAGACAGACAGAAAGACACCACCAACAACCACCCAGTCTGCAGCCCAAACCTCCACCATAGAATCCTATGGCCCCCATTACACAGACCCTTTATTGTTCTAGAGCTTCATTGTCCTGAGTTGACCTCTAGAAGTTTGGCTTTTTTTCCTTTTTTTTTACACCAGTAGAGATTGAATGGGCTAGCTGTCAGTTTGAAGTGTAGTCTAATTATTGAAGTGGAGGGACTGTCTGTATAATGAGCTATGCCATGTCAAGTAGACAGCAGGACTTATGGAGAGGCTCTGACACGCACGTCACATTCCAGGTCAATGATCATTAAACTCAGCAGATTTAAGATCTCCCCAAAAAGCATGAACAGACGCATGTGTCACACACACACACACACACACACACACACACACACACACACACACACACACACACACACACACACACGCTGCTCTCAAACACAGAGAGCTCCCACTGTATTTGTTCAACAGTTCAATCAAAGTATTTTCTCCGGTATTGATTTGCATTAGATGTGTGTGTGTGGTTTCTATGCTAAATAAGCTTAACACTTAGTCCTAAGTCACTCAAACTTGAATCTAACCCTGTAGCAATATTAGATATTGGGCTGGGCGTTGCCAGGGACCCCAACAAGATAATGTTATCATGATACTTAGGTGCCAATAGCATATGTAATGTGATTCAATACTTCTAATTTATTGCGATTTAATGTTCCAAACATATTGCTCACTACAGTGGCAAGAAAAAGTATGTGAACCATTTGGAAATAGCTGGATTTCTGCATAAATTGTTCATAAAATTAGATTTCTTCTTCATCTAGGTCACAACAATAGACAAACACAGTCTGCTTAAACTAATAACACACAAACAATTATGCATTTTCATGTCTTTAATTGAGCACACCGTGGAAAAAGTATATTTATTAAAAATAAACAGAAATACCTTATTTGCATAAGTATTCAGACCCTTTGCTGTGAGACTCGAAATTGAACTCGGGTGCTTCCTTTTTCCATTAATCATCCTTGAGATGGTTCTACAACTTGATTGTAGTCCACCTGTGGTAAATTAAATGATTGGACATGATTTGGAAAGGCACACACCTGTCAATTTAAGGTCCCACAGTTTACAGTGCATGTCAGAGCAAAAACCAAGTCATGAGGTCAAAGGAATTGTCCGTAGAGCTCCGAGGCAGGATTGTGTCGAGGTACCGATCTTGGGAAGGGTACCAAAATATTTCTGTAGCATTGAAGGTCCCCAAGATCACAATAGCCTCCATCTTTCTAAAATGGAAGACTCTTCCTAGATCTGGCCAAACTGAGCAATCGGGGGAGAAGGGCCATGGACAGGGAGGTGACCAAGAACCCAATGGTCACTCTGACAGAGTTAATTGAAATGCATTCCAGGTGACTACCTCATGAAGTTGGTTGAGAGAATGCCAAGTGTGTGCACAGCTGTCATCAAGGCAAAGGGTGGCTGCTTTGAAGAATCTCAAATAGAAAATATATTTTGATTTGTTTAACACCTTTTTTTGGTGTGTTTTATTTCATAGTTGTTGTCTTCACTATTATTCTACATTGTAGAAAATAGTTAAAAATAAAGAAAATCCCTAGAATGAGTAGGTGTGTCCAAACGTTTCACTAGTACTGCGTTTGAATAGCATTTTTATGACGCACATTTTCTCCTTCCCTCCGCTCTTGACTGCATGTGCTCATGCTGCATGGGCGGGAGTGTTGCTTAGGCAACCAGACTGGTTTGCTACAGCACCTTGCTTGTTTCAGCACGGAGCAACAAAGTTTCAACATGTTGTAATGAGTCCATGTAACCGCGGAAACGGACTCAACCACACGAATGCCCGGCCGTCCTGTCTTCACTTTTCCTTCCACAGACAAAAAGAAGAATTCAACGGTTATGACGTTTATTTAAGATGGTAACTTTCTCCCTCCCTCCCTCTCTCCTTCCCCTCGTAGGTCCCCTTCTTTGGGCCTCTTTTCAACGGCGCCATCGTCACCGGAACGCTGCTGCCCAGCCTTGTGCGTGCCACCTGCATCAACGCCAGCAGAGCTGTCAAGTCCCGCCTGACGCTTTACCAGAGCTTGTATCCTTTGTGTGAACTCTTTACTCTGTCTCCCCTACCCTTACAGCCCTGTCTGCCTCCACAAGGTTAACAACTGACCACAGAGCCTCAGCAGTTAGGCCGTGCAAGTTTTTCCAGGGACGGTTATCTTTTTATATATATTATTTTTTATATGAATTAATGTTATTCCTCACACTCCGATTATTTGTTCTCATATGTGAAAATATTGAATTTCTAAACGTGTTGATTGTAATCGCGGCGTTAGCCCTTCTAGTGGTTGGCCTGGGTGGATTCCCATGTGGTGCGTGTAGCGTGTTGGGTGATCTGCATGGGTGAGCACTGACACTGATCTTGATGCGCTGGCTGATTTGCATACAGCGATTAACAGCGCACCGGGTTGCGGTGTGTCGCGCAGCCCGTAGTGACATGCAAGGACGCATGTGTCCGTCTGGGTCTGTAATGGGGATCTTGTGGAACCTCTCTGTCGTCTTGTATGATGCAGTGGGTTTAGACGACAGCAGCAGAGACATGACTGTCATTAACCCGTCCTCCCCTCCATCCCTGTAACAGCCTGCCTGTCGTTAAGGGCCTGATCTCCAGCTGTACATGTCAGTTGGTTTAAGACGAGCGTAATCAGCGATGGAGATGAATTTGCATGTGAATAAGTTGAGGACTGAAGGAGGGGAGGGACGTTTTTTTTGGAGCGGGCCCCTGTGGGTGAAATCTGATCTCCCACAAAGCCTTGCAGCTCCACCTCTCCCCGGACAGAGACAGGCTGTACAGAGTGGCCTCGCAGGGACCACAGTAGCTCACTGGGTGTTGCCATGGTGACCAGCAATCTCCAGTTTTTGAGGTTGGACCCAAGTTGTGCACCGCTCTCAAGTATTTATTTTGTCATTGGTTTACGGTTTGAAAGGAAAGTGGGCAAGGGTGCGCGATAATGTCAGTAGCCTGTAGTATGTTTTTAAGATAATAATGTGCACTAAACTTTGGCTACAGGTGTATGTGGCTTTACATTCTGAGTGTTTGATGTGTATGTGCTTGCATTTGTATGCACGGGTGTCATCCCACCCACCCATCAGCGAGGCTCATATCAGCCCCTCTCAGGGTCCCTGGGGGCATCAGTGGGACAGCAGAGAGGCAGATGTCTGTAACCCAAAGCCAAGTGAATTACTCCAGTGTGAGATGTGCTGAGCTGCCAGCGCTGCCTAGCTACCATAGGCCAGTCTGCACTGGGAGCCAAGGGGGAAGGGAGCCAGGGCCGGGCCGGGCCAGACCAGGCCTACCTGGCATTCCTTAGCAAGAAGAGAGCAGCACGACGGCCTGATCTGCGAGATGAGATGATCGCTGGCTGGGCTGGAGCGTTGGCAGTGTGAAGCAGCCAGCCAGGGTGAGGCCCCACATACTGCAGATCTGGAAGATGAGCTGACAAACGGATGCTCCCAGCCAATGGATGCTGGCAATGCCAGCACTGGTGTCTGTGTGTGGGACATTTTTCTGGATGGCTGGAGGATTACGTTTAAACAAAGAAATAGTCATGAGTCATCGAGGCGATGAGACCAATTTCTTTTATCAAGATAGGGCGCACACAAACAAACACAAACTATTTTGTAATTCAGAAGATTTCTCAGGATTTGTTCAAAGAAAAAATACTCCTACCAGTAAATAAAGTTCTGACTATTTTTGGAAGAATGTTTTAAGATATCATTTAGAATGCTATTTGAGGTTTATTAACTCAAAAAAGAGCAGGAACACCAAAACTAATGATACAGTTCCAACCGCCGTGTCTTTGTGAGACGCAGAATAGGTGAATGGATGGTTTCCGCATATATGATTCCCACCATGAAGCATGGAGGAGGTGGTGTGATAGTGTGGGGGTGCTTTGCTGGTGACAATGTTGGTGATTTATTTAGAATTCAAGGCACACTTAACCAGCATGGCTACAACAGAATTCTGCAGCAATATGCCGTCCCATCTGGTTTGCACTTAGTGGGACTGTCATTTGTTTTTCAACAGGACAATGACCCAACACACCTCCAGACTGTAAGGGCAATTTGACCAAGAAGGAGAGTGAAGGAGTGCTGCATCAGATAACCTGGACTCCACAATCACCTAAACTCAACCCAATTGAGATGGTTTGGGATGAGTTGGGCCACAGAGTGAAGGAAAAGCAGCCAACAATTGCTCAGCATATGTGGGATCTCCTTCAAGACTGTTGGAAAAGCATTACTCATGAAGATGGTTGCCAAGAGTGTGCAAAGCTGTCATCAAGGCAAAGGGTGGCTACTTTGAAGAATCATATATACAACATATTTTGATTTGTTTAACACTTTTTTGGTTACTACATGATTTCATATGTGTTATTTCATAGTTTTGATATCTTCACTATTATTCTACAATGTAGAAAATAGTAAAACTAAAGAAAAACCCTTGAATGAGTAGGTTTGTCCACACTTTTGACTGGTACTGTATCTAGACTTGACCCAAAGGCATGACGCATTCCTCCTTCTGCTGAATGGTTTCTGCATTGTACCACTCCTCCATTTATGCTCCCTTCTCTTCCTCATCTCATCTGCCACTCGTCTGCAAAATGTAGGTGTTTTATTTTGGGTTGGAACAATAACCTTGGCTCTTTTCAGAGCAGGCTGTTTTTGTAGCCGAGATTAAATCCCTATCCAGCGTTTCCCCGCCCCGGCGCTCCCCAATCTTCTGTCTGTAGCCAGGCTGCTCTCCAAGGTCATTTGTTTAATGTTTCTACAAAGAAAAGCCACATGACCTCTGCGTCCCCATAAAGGCAGGCCTGGCTCTGTGGTGCTCTCTGGTTTCCTCTCTCCCGCTCCGTCCGCCACAGAACTGGAGTCTCCAGCAGCCAGGCGCTCTGCTGCGCCATCACTCCGGCTAATTGGATTTGATATTGAAATATGACCACCAGCCACATTGCTGGAGACACACACACACTAATCCTCCCTTCCTCTACAATCCGCTGTTTCCTTTTTGGCTCTACACCAAGGTACTTGGAGTAGTTTGTGTGTGAGAGGTTTTGTTTGTGAGTTTTTGTGTGTCGGTGTACGTGTCACACATGGTCAGCGTTTAAGATGTCTATCCAAGTGGGTTTGCGTGTGTCATTCCACTCCAACTATGTACAGCATTCTGCTCTATTCAGTGACTACGCAGTGATGTTATTTCAGAGCCCTCGGCGCTGTGCAACGTGAAAGAGACAGTCCTGACCCCACATACCTTTATATTACAAGGCTGTCAGAAATCACCCGTGTCATTAACATGGCCCTATTAGAAGAGGCTGTGTGAATTCTAATAGTCACCCTGTATGAACAGCCTGAGCACCATGCTGCAGTCTCCTCCACTGCCAGAGGGGAACGCAGACTCACTGTGAGTGGTGAGGACCTGACATGCGGGAGGAGAATACTCTTCACGGCCAAGTTCCCGCTATTTAAGTGGCACACCATATATCAAGAGAATTTCCCCCTGACATGCAATGTGTCATTCATCCCCAACTACTGTATGTGGTCCTACTGTAGTTCAGTTGGTCTCGTATTGGCGCTTGCAACGCCAGGATAGTGGGTCGCTTTGGATAAGGTTCTGCTAAATGGCATATTTATTCTAGATATTATATGGCTGTGGTGGACTCCCTCTGCTTCCATATAGCCTGTTGGGTTTCTGATGGGAGGCTTGATCCAGTCACTAAGTGTTATTCTCTCCTAAACAAGCACTCACTCCAGAGTAAACGTGTGTTTAGGTAGCAGGAGCCTCTAATAGAGGGAGGCGAAGTAGAGCTGACCTTCATTCTGAAACGCAACATCCCCGCTGGACAGAATCAATAGCTTTTTCGCCCCAGTGCCCTTACTACCCTCCCCTAAGCCGCGCACGCACACATACACAGAGAGATCCGTCTCTGGGCAGCAATCAATAGCCATAATCTGTTCCTGCACGTGGCCAGTCATGCGAGCCGGACTTTTAGGTGGCATTGTGGGGGACATGCAGTGTAGTGGCAGAGAGAGGTTTCATCTTCTCAGGGAGGCTCACAGAGCCCAGTGGAACCTAGGGCTGCCAACCTCCAGAGGTGCAGGTCCTTGCCTCATCTAGCCAACCGTCTACCAGATATGGAGCTCTGCCTTTGCATGCTCTTGAAAACATCATATATGTGTGACTCTTGCCACTGATATTGGCCTACTGCTTTGTGTACCTTCTGAATTAAGGCTTTGTTTCTCTCTCTCATTGTCCCTACATGGTTAACAATGTGTTCTTTAGGACAAGAAGTTTCATTACCTAGTCAGGAGGAAAGCATCTTTCGGAGTCTTTGAAAGGAGGTTATGAATGGGAGCTGCCATGTTAGTGTACTGTAGCTGACCATGTACTATTTAGTGTTGCTGATAGGCTCTTATTTGTCAGCTAGTGTGCCATAACAGTCTCCTGCAGACATCTCCAAGCCCATGAACTGAGTGCTTGGCTTGGCACAGTGAGAAGGGTGAGCTGGGCCATCTTCCCTCTGTCATAAGCCTCAGTGAGAAGTGATGTGTACAGCCCTAACTCTCCTCTGTGTCTTTGCCTTTCGAATTAAAGGCTCTGTGACGATGTGTGGAAGAGCAACCTGCTTCCAATAGGTTAGGGTCTTGTTCTGTTTCCAGTCCAGCTCTGTCACGGTCCAGCTCTCAGTTCTGTCACTGTCCAGCTCTCAGCTCTGTCACGGTCAAATCAAATGTATTTATATAGCCCTTCTTACATCAGCTGATATCTCAAAGTGCTTTACAGAAACCCAGCCTAAAACCCCAAACAGCAAGCAATTCAGGCCTAGAAGCACGGTGGCCAGGGAAAAACTCCCTAGAAAGGCCAAAACATAGGAAGAAACCTAGAGAGAAACCAGGCTATGAGGGGTGGCCAGTCCTCTTCTGGCTGTGCCGGGTGGAGATTATAACAGAACATGGCCAAGATGTTCAAATGTTCATAAATGACCAGCATGGTCAAATAATAATAATCACAGTAGTTGTCGAGGGTGCAACAAGTCAGCACCTCAGGAGTAAATGTCAGTTGGATTTTCATAGCCGATCATTAAGAGTATCTCTACCGCTCCTGCTGTCTCTAGAGAGTTGAAAACAGCAGGTCTGGGATAGGTAGCACATCTGGTGAACAGATCAGGGTTCCAGAACAGTTGAAACTGCAGCAGCAGCACAGCCAGGTGGACTGGGGACAGCAAGGAGTCATCATGCCAGGTAGTCCTGAGGCATGGTCCTAGGGCTCAGGTCCTCTGAGAGAGAGAAAGAAAGAATTAAATTCACACAGGACACCGGAAAAGACAGGAGAAATACTCCAGATATAACAGACTGACCCTAGCCCCCTGACACACAAACTACTGCAGCATAAATACTGGAGGCTGAGACTGTAGGGGTCAGGAGACACTGTGGCACCATCTGATGATACCCCCGGACAGGGCCAAACAGGCAGGATATAACCCCACCCACTTTGCCAAAGCACAGCGCCCACACCACTAGAGGGATATCTTCAACCACCAATTTACCATCCTGAGACAAGGCCGAGTTTAGCCCACAAAGTTCTCCGCCACGGCACAACCCAAGGGGGGGCGCCAACCCAGACAGGAAGGTCACGTCAGTGACTCAACCCACTCAAGTGACGCACCCCTCCTAGGGAGGGCATGGAAAAGCACCAGTAAGCCAGTGACTCAGTCCTTGTTATAGGGTTAGAGGCAGAGAATCCCAGTGGAAAGAGGGGAACCCGGCCAGGCAGAGACTGCAAGGGCAGTTCGTTGCTCCAGAGCCTTTCCGTTCACCTTCACACTCCTGGGCCAGACAACACTCAATCACATGACCTACTGAAGAGATGAGTCTTCAGTAAAGACTTAAAAGTTGAGACCAAGTCTGCGTCTCTCACATGGGTAGGCAGACCATTCCATAAAAATTGAGCTCTTTATAGGAGAAAGCCCTGCCTCCAGCTGTTTGCTTAGAAATTCTAGGGACAATTAGGAGGCGTCTTGTGACCATAGCGTACGTGTAGGTATGTACGGCAGGCCCAAATAAGAAAGATGGGTAGGAGCAAGCCCATGTAATGCTTTGTAGGTTAGCAGTAAAACCTTGAAATCAGCCCTTGCCTTATCAGGAAGCCAGGGTAGGGAGGCTAGCACTGCAGTAATATGATCAAATGTTTTGGTTCTAGTCAGGATTCTAGCAGCCGTATTTAGCACTAACTGAAATTTTATTTAGTTCTTTATCCAGGTAGCCGGAAAGTAGAGCATTGCAGTAGTCTAACCTAGAAGTGACAAAAGCATGGATTCATTTTTCTGTATTTTTCTACATAATTTTTGGACCGAAATTTTCTGATTTTTGCAATGTTACGTAGATGGGGGAAAAAAGCTGTCCTTGAAACAGTCTTGATATGTTAATCAAAAGAGAGATCAGGGTCCAGAGTAACGCTGAGGTCCTTCAGTTTTATTTGAGAGGACTGTACAACCATCAAGATTAATTGTCAGATTCAACAGAAGATCTCTTTGTTTCTTGGGACCTAGAACAAGCATCTCTGTTTTGTCCGAGTTTAAAAGTAGAACGTTTGCAGCCATCCACTTCCTTATGTCTGAGAAACAGGCTTCTAGCGAGGGCAATTTTGGGGCTTCACCATGTTTCATTGAAATGTACAGCTACGTGTTAACATTTATGTTTTCGAATTACATCCCCAAGAGGTAAAATGTATATGGAAACAATAGTGGTCCTAAAACAGAACCTTGAGGAACACCAAAATTTAGTTGATTTGTCAGAGGTCATACCATTCACAGAGACAAACTGATATCTTTCCGACAGATAAGATCTAAACCAGGCCAGAACCTGTCCGTGTCCACCAATTTGGATTTCCAATCTCTCCAAAAGAATGTGGTGATCGATGGTATCAAAAGCAGCACTAAGGTCTAGGAGCACGAGGACAGATGCAGAGCCTCGGTCTGACGCCATGAAAAGGTACAGCTCTCAGCTCTGTCACGGTCCAGCTCTGTCACGGTCCAGCTCTCAGCTCTGTCACGGTCCAGCTCTCAGCTCTGTCACGGTCCAGCTCACAGCTCTGTCACGGTCCAGCTCTCAGCTCTGTCACGGTCCAGCTCTCAGCTCTGTCACAGTCCAGCTCTCAGCTTTGTCGCAGTCCAGCTCTCAGGGACATCCATTCCCAAAGACCACCCTGACCCAATAGGAACTCAGAAGTCTGGGGCAGGGTGGATTGCTTGACAGGGTGGAGGTCGGGGTTGTCAGAGGCGGTTGGGTTGGAGACTGTTGTTGGGAGAAGCAGGACTTTGGACTAGTTTGAGTTTGGTGGGGGCTGAGGAGTGGATGAAAGGGGGGCTATGGTTAGGGTTTATGACATTTTGGGATGGAGGGAGTTTCCTCTACTGAATATTTTAACTTAATCCCATGATCAGTGGGATTAGGTCCACTGCTTTACCCTCAAACCCTCCACTCCTCTGTCCTCAACCCCTCTACTCCTCCGCCCTCTACTCCTCCGCCCTCCACTCCTCCGCCCTCCACTCCTCCGCCCTCCACTCCTCCGCCCTCCACTCCTCCGCCCTCCACTCCTCCGCCCTCCACTCCTCCGCCCTCCACTCCTCCGCCCTCCACTCCTCCGCCCTCCACTCCTCTGCCCTCCACCTCTGCCCTCCACTCCTCTGCCCTCCACTCCTCTGCCCTCCACTCCTCTGCCCTCCACTCCTCTGCCCTCCACTCCTCTGCCCTCCACTCCTCTGCCCTCCACTCCTCTGCCCTCCACTCCTCTGCCCTCCACTCCTCTGCCCTCCACTCCTCTGCCCTCCACTCCTCTGCCCTCCACTCCTCCACCCTTAACCCCTCCGCCCTCAACCCCTCCGCTCCTCCGCCCTTAACCCGCCCCCACATCTCTCCAGCTGACCAGCTGTTCCTGGGGCTCACGACAATGTCTGATGTGTTCACATCACTGAGTCCCCTCCCCGCCCACACACCACCACTCCACGCCCGCTCCGCTCGGAGCAGAAGACAGCTCTGCCGCTGGGGCCTAGAAGGGCCAAGGGAGCAGGGGGGAGGAGGGGGGGGCACACACGCACAGACCTGTCAAACCCAACCTTGACTCAGGAGGCAGCCTGGCCGGATGGCATATGGCGTCTAGCTTCATACAACATGCAAAAGTACCCCCCCTGCTGCTAATGCAGAATGACTCACAGCATTATAGTTTTTTCCCTCTCCCCTCCATCTCCTCTCCACCCTGCCTCTAACAAAAGGCGTCCCCCACTCACCCTCCCAGTGAAAGCCCTGGGGGCCAGTGGCTGAGCGGCGGCTGAGCAGAGCAGGGCCACTCTTAAACACAGGTAGAGCAAGCATGGAAACAGACGGCTGATGGCAGGGGCTTGATGACAGCACAGGGCCCTGAAAGACCATAAAGACACGGTCTGTGTACTGATCCTGGGGATGAGAGCAGCACAGAGAGTTGATGAGGAGTTACTGTGGGTTTGTCGGAAGCATTGAAGTGCTATTTCTTTTTTCATCTTTTTGTTGTGTTACGGGGTATGTTTTACTACGGTTGTTAAACTGTCAATAGTCTCCAAATGGGAGAATGTAACCTATCATTTTGTCTGATCGTTGTCCACTCTTGTGATTATGTTACCCAAGGGAATTTTAAATGGATCTTTTTGAAAAATGTTAGTTTAAAAAGATTCGCCGTCCGCCATTTGCAGAACAGACCAATTTTTGTTTTCTATACTTGTGCCACCCCATCACTAAATATTTCAAGTCCTGGGAATGTACACACATTACAGCACAGCATGTTACTGAAAGAATGTCATGCTCCGTGTATCTTTAAACTTGAACGCCTCACAACCCTCCCCTCCCTGCTCCGTCTGTTATGCATTCATGCCTGGCATCTGTCTGTTTTGTAAGAGTGCAGTGAAAGGCTGAGAGGTTGCCAGGTCTGCGTGGGATCCCCTTCTCTCTCCCACCATTCAGCCAGCCAGCCCC
Organism: Oncorhynchus tshawytscha; assembly: GCF_018296145.1. Taxonomy (NCBI): domain Eukaryota; kingdom Metazoa; phylum Chordata; class Actinopteri; order Salmoniformes; family Salmonidae; genus Oncorhynchus; species Oncorhynchus tshawytscha. Next base: position 33,253,618 of record NC_056436.1, on the reverse strand, counting down.
GGTAGGGAGGTGTCGGGTAGCGTTACTAGTATCAGACTGGCTGTATCATTATGAACCTGTCGGGTGAAGCCACAGAGGTGTTTGGTATCCACTAGACACCCCTAGTTCTGATAACTGTGAAAGCTGTCTCTATCACCAGCCATCAAAACCTAGGCCCTTCTTACATATCTTGTTGTTATGGAAATCATTTATCTTTTTATCTGTGGAGGAAAAACATACTTTGAAGGAATCCCTGGTTGAAAAGTATTTATCTGAGAGGACTGGTGCTGATGGATGCTAGGTGTTTTGGCTTTGTAAGCAGTCATAACCGTGGACTTCAGTGGTACTACTCTGTGCACTTGTGCGTGCATTCCACTGTTCAACTCCGTGGATTGGCCAGCCCCAGTGTGCATCAATACTTTTAGTCCTTGTATATGGAAGGCCATCCGCTCTGCCGATCACAGACTCCGTAACGGACTTCAGTGCTGGTAACGCAGTACATTCCATTTTAAGAGGATGTGTTAATAGGGATTGATGTGTGTGTGTGTGGTTCTACGGCGGGTGTAAAACCGGTCTGTCTGCTTTAAGTGATTAGCATCCAACTAGCCATTCCATCTGTTCCCCTAGTCCTGTTTAATTAATGAACTTTCTTTCTCCTCCCAGCCAGCCAAACGCCACTAAAGGAAAGCTGTTAGCCCTCTCAGGTTATCCAAATTGATGCTTGTTCTTGTTTCCACTACAATGGCTGCGTTGTCATTGATTAGTTCGGTTTTGTTTCTTCTTTTTTGTCTCAGGGTTCTTGAGGGAGGGTTTAATGAGCTTCCCTGGGAAGCCTCTGCACATTTTTAGTATTTTTTTGTTTTTTGGGGGGCAGAAAAACAGAACCGTGCAGGTGTGTGGCATACGTGTTCATGTGTGTCTGTGTGGATATTTATGAATAGGATGGGGAAGGTTTTAGCGATGGAAGGGTCCTGGGAGTTTTCTGGTGTTGCTAGTCCATTATTCCTCATCGGAAGCAGAGGGCCTGGAGCACTCAAACACCGGGCTCTCTTCCCCTCCCTTCTCCAGTCTCCAGTCTCCTTAGGCCTGACATCTTGTAGAAGATGGAGGAAAGAATATATGTAAAGCCTCTCTCTCCTTCTCTCCCTTTCTCCCTCTGTCTCTCTCTTCCTCGTCCTCTCTCTCCGCTCTCCTTCTATCTCTCTCGTTACAACGAGGCACTGGACAGCCTTTGTCCACATAAAGCTGGCTTCTTTGTGTGCGCAGCCTTTTGCTAATCGGTGTTGTCGTGTGCCCATGTTTTAGCCCACATTTCACGCGCAGCTCCCCTTTTGTCTGAGGCCTGCCCCGATAAGGATCCCAGTTCTAGGGCCGCTCTGATATTGAAATCCTTCAGCGTCGCGGAGAGAGCCTTCAATCATCCATTGTCTGTGCACCAGTTATTACCATTCAATCTCTGTGTCCCTCATCATCACCGGCCCGAGCACTGAGACTGTCCCCTGAAAAGACCAGGGCTCTCTCTCCTCTCTCGCTCTCTTCTGTCACATTCAAGCATATCCACAGATATTTCTGTAGTCGTCTCGAGACGGCCCGTGTTCAATGCTACCGGGAAATGTCAGCAAAATGTCACTCCTCACATACCCCAGGATTCTCTCAGTCTCTGTGACGTGGCCCTGGGTTAGGGACTTCTTTTGTCTGGAAACCTTTGGCCTCGCTCTGTTTTGTCCTAAAATTGGCATTAGGCTAGCTTTTCAATTCTCTTTTATCATAATGAGACTAGAACCACTGTTAGTCTAAAGATTTTCTTCACATTGCGTTAAATGTCACAGCCTTAATTGGTTATTTTAAAGAGGAATGAGTTGATTATATATATGTTGCCTCTTTAAACAGTTGAAAGGCAGCACCTATTCCTCTTCTGGCCCGGCTCCATTGTTTCTCCGTGGAGGATGTCCTTGTCCTGAGCATTTGCATTTTTGCATTAAATGGAATTTTCCAAATAGAGAGACAAATGAAACATTAAAGTGTGTATAGTGCATTTTCTGCCATTTCCAGAAGGCTCCCTTTGATGTGGTAATAGAGAGGGTATGTGTACGTTGTCAAGTGGCAGCCATTGATTTGGCCACAGAGCAACATACTGTACAGTAGGCCTTTCTATGATTGGCATTGTCATTTGGTGGCCTGAATGTATTTGCTGTGCTGCTGTTGTTGCTCTGGACAAAGAGAAAGCTTGGTTGGTTATCTGGTCATCAGCTCTAGATTTATAACCTCTTAGTAGTCTCTTTCTAAAAACAAGACTTTCGGCTCTCTGTCATTGTAGATGCTCCTCTCTAGGTTTTTCCATTTGAAATGTTGACAGAAAACCTTGTTTATCAGACCTGCACTCCTCCAAAAGGCTTTGGCAGGAAAACAAAGGCCCTGAGCTCTTCAGATTTATGTGCTGTGCACATCTTCATTAGTTATGTATAGCCACTAATTACTATTGATGAGATTCTAGCAGTTTGGGCTACAAATCTATATGTATTGTCATTGTAATGAGTGTTATTTACTCTCAGATCTTCAGGGCAGGGGGATATAGATGGAATGGCCTTTGTGGAGGCAGATATGGCCCTGGCTGCTATAGTCTACACCCACTTGTTTTTGTATCTGCCGACTTTGACCAAATCCCGTTTCCCTCCCCCTACTTTGTCGCGGCCATCTGCAGAGATGTATAGCACTTCCCAGCTCCTCCATCTGTTTTTGTGCGTCCATGAAAAGGCCCATTATAGTCCCTCGCTGTATGTGGACGCACCTCGAGTTGCTAAACAGGATGGAATCCTAGAGGCCTCAGTCTGTCGGTTAATTATTTGAGCTCCCTCTTAGAGATCTTTATTTGAACAAGTTTTCTAAACAACGTTGTCTCCGTACATCCCCATAAAAAGACAGCCAGTCTTGGATGGGGCTGAGGCTGGTAAATGGGATCCATGCAGCCAACACTAGGCTAAGACAGGCTCCTGATTAACTCTTGAGTGACTAGCTAATGTCATTGAAGTAGGACCACCTGGCGATGAGACTGTACAGTCAGCTGCCAGTGGAGGGCCAGAATGGGGAGGACCAGGTGTTAGGCTCCAGCCCCCTAATTGTTGCCATGTAATAGCCCGCTTGACTGCATAGTGTGGCCCCAGGGCTAGGATTAGAAAAGGCTGTTGCCAGCACAGAAGACATCAGTTGTCTTTCTGCCCAGTTTTTTTCATACCTCTTTCTTGCCATCCCACCCCCACTAATCATTCCAGGTAGTAGGGAGACTCCCCATCCCTCCCCCACCTCATTCACTCCAGGCCTACCCCACATCCGGCTGTGCTTTCAGGCCTGGGGAGGGGCGGCGGTGGGTGGGTTTGAGGAAGGCTGGAGAGAAAGACAATGAAAGAAAAGAGGGGGAGGAAAGAAAAAGAAGAAAGGGGGTGTCAGACAGGGGGGAGTTTTTCCGGTATTCCAGAACAGCCGAGTCCGTGTCTATACGGGAGCTTTTGGAACTCCATCTGCTCCTCCTAACCCTTCACACTGTAGACTCGAGGTCCCATAGTTCTGCCCTTCACGCTGTAGAATAGAGGGCCCCATAGTTCTGCCCTGCATGCTGTAGAATAGAGGAGGGCCCCATAGTTCTGCCCTGCATGCTGTAGAATAGAGGAGGGCCCCATAGTTCTGCCCTGCATGCTGTAGAATAGAGGAGGGCCCCATAGTTCTGCCCTGCATGCTGTAGAATAGAGGAGGGCCCCATAGTTCTGCCCTGCATGCTGTAGAATAGAGGAGGGCCCCATAGTTCTGCCCTGCATGCTGTAGAATAGAGGAGGGCCCCATAGTTCTGCCCTGCATGCTGTAGAATAGAGGAGGGCCCCATAGTTCTGCCCTGCATGCTGTAGAATAGAGGAGGGCCCCATAGTTCTGCCCTGCATGCTGTAGAATAGAGGAGGGCCCCATAGTTCTGCCCTGCATGCTGTAGAATAGAGGAGGGCCCCATAGTTCTGCCCTGCATGCTGTAGAATAGAGGAGGGCCCCATAGTTCTGCCCTGCATGCTGTAGAATAGAGGAGGGCCCCATAGTTCTGCCCTGCATGCTGTAGAATAGAGGAGGGCCCCATAGTTCTGCCCTGCATGCTGTAGAATAGAGGAGGGCCCCATAGTTCTGCCCTGCATGCTGTAGAATAGAGGAGGGCCCCATAGTTCTGCCCTGCATGCTGTAGAATAGAGGAGGGCCCCATAGTTCTGCCCTGCATGCTGTAGAATAGAGGAGGGCCCCATAGTTCTGCCCTGCATGCTGTAGAATAGAGGAGGGCCCCATAGTTCTGCCCTGCATGCTGTAGAATAGAGGAGGGCCCCATAGTTCTGCCCTGCATGCTGTAGAATAGAGGAGGGCCCCATAGTTCTGCCCTGCATGTTGTAGAATAGAGGAGGGCCCCATAGTTCTGCCCTGCATGTTGTAGAATAGAGGAGGGCCCCATAGTTCTGCCCTGCATGTTGTAGAATAGAGGAGGGCCCCATAGTTCTGCCCTGCATGTTGTAGAATAGAGGAGGGCCCCATAGTTCTGCCCTGCATGTTGTAGAATAGAGGAGGGCCCCATAGTTCTGCCCTGCGTGTTGTAGAATAGAGGAGGGCCCCATAGTTCTGCCCTGCATGCTGTAGAATAGTGGAGGGCCCCATAGTTCTGCTCTTTACGCTGTAGAATAGAGGAGGGCCCCATAGTTCTGCCCTTCACGCTGTAGACTAGAGGAGGGCCCCATAGTTCTGCCCTTTACGCTGTAGACTAGAGGAGGGCCCCATAGTTCTGCCCTTCACGCTGTAGACTAGAGGAGGGCCCCATAGTTCTGCCCTTTACGCTGTAGAATAGTGGAGGGCCCCATAGTTCTGCTCTTTACGCTGTAGACTTGAGGAGGGCCCCATAGTTCTGCCCTTTACGCTGTAGACTAGAGGCGGGCCCCATAGTTCTGCCCTTTACGCTGTAGACTAGAGGCGGGCCCCATAGTTCTGCCCTTCCCTATGCGCTCCCCTCATGTGTCACATACATTTATCTCACACTTCCTGTCCTCCAATCTGACACTCGCTCACAGCCGCATTATTACCGTGATCTTCAAGGAAAACAACGTGGAGACGATCCTGAGGACAAATTGGCCAGCGATACGGTCTGCTACTGGTTCTAATTTTTTGCAAAGAGCCCCAACCTCATTATGATTGTAACGACATTGATTGAAATATGGCTGTAATGCAGAGATGAGGGCAAATTAATTCCCTTTTTGTCCCTGTAACTAACCTTGGCTCTCCAATGCATTCATAACTCGATGATAACTGTGGTCATCTGTGTAGCCCTGTGCTTATCATTAGCATTTCCGCTAATGCCTGCCATTTTGCATAAGGATCGAGAGCTCTATTTACTGAACCTTTCACTGCCAGGCTAATGTAGGGGCGGGAGAAGGCACTCTGGAGCATGAATCCAGACGCCGACTCCACACGTTAACGCATAGCAATCATTTCCCCGCACCTGAAAAGTTCAGAGGCCTCACCTGTGTGGTAAATGTTTCATTAGCGTTCTGTGGAACACTGTGTTATCGTTGGATTAAACCAAAACCCTTTGGCATAACACCGTGTTGTATGTGGCCCTGCAGGCTATTACGGACGTCAGAATCTCTCTGTGGAGTGGGGCTGACGTGTCAAACGGCCCAAAGGCGGTCTCTCTCTGCTCTGTTGCTGGTCTGGGATTGAAGCAGGATACAGGTGGTACGACTCACATGTTGAATACATGTCTGAACATAGCCATTTTGGACCACGGTTTCAGATTTGATGTACATGTCATGGACACGCATTGTTCAAAGTCATGTCCACCCAGGCACTGCACATACATATTCACCTCCCCTGCTCTGTTGAGGCCCACCATTATTCCAGCCAAACAAAGTGCCCAGGCCACGGAAGCTTTCATCCAAACCTGATTACTTCAGCTCAGATTGGACCAAAAAAGGCCATCTTCAAAGGTTTCTCTGACCACCCCACTTCTAGTCTCTTTCTCCTTGAGCATGTCGGCCAGGCAATCTTCTGTTAATGTGATGGAGCCCTGTGACTGGCTGCTTTTAATCATCTCTCTGGGTTTGATCAATCATGTCTCCGTTGTGCTCCACATCTAAGGCGGACACGTTACTGGCATGGATCAATAGACGGCCCTTTGAACAGGAGATTTGTTACACATCGGAATACTCATCTGACTACACAACCAGCCCTGCCCGTTGATGGCGAACCGTTATGTTGGAATAACCAATTGACAATGTCCGAATTTATTACGTTATCAGAAAAAGGATAATTGTTATCCCTGGATTTATAAAGGACTTAGTTACCCATAAAGTATACCTTAATGTAAAGTGTTACCATCTCAACACTAAGGAGGAGTCTCTATGGCTCACCATCCCCAGTTGACCCGTCACTATGGCATAGTTTTTAGTCCAGTCGACCATAACTCTGGTAAAGATTGCGTTTATTTGATTTGCTATGAAGTACTAATCGATTTTTAGTGCGCCTCAGGGAACTGTAAGCTGGCGGTAACATGGCATGCTTGAGAGAATGGGCTACTTCTTCACTGTGGTCCAGTCATAAATAAGGGTCCATGCCAGCTAGCAGACACAGCCCTCTGTCTGGATTGGTGCTACTGTAGTAGTGATGTCACGGGTTAGTAGTGATGTCACGGCCATAACTCCTCGTGCCTCTGTCTCGCTCTTAGATGGACGGTGGTGAGGTGTGGAGGTTGGCTTGAGAGGCTGACGCCGAGGGAGACTCATCCCCCTGAAGGTGTCGTTAACCTGGCCTTAATGCCAGCGTAATCCCCTGGGGCTCTGATCCTAATTAGGCCCCTTGTTAAAGCTCCTGTAACCTGCCATTACACCACAGACTGCAGTACAGAACATTTTGCTTCTTAGCCAGGTCGTTTCTGGAAGCTTCTCAATTCACATCCCAGGTGACAGAATAGAAATCAATTTTTCTATCTTTCTCTCTCACCCACTCCTTTCTGATTCTCACAGGAACCATCTGTCTAATGAGACACCATGGGTACTTTGTGTACTTAGCATGCGGAGTAGTTTCTGGAATACGCTCTCGCGCACTCTTTATCCCCTCTTTGTGTATTTCGACAGTTCCTCTCTACCTGAAACCAACTTGTTCTCTGAAGCAATCGCACCTCTCTCTCTCTGTTCAATTCAATTGAAACAGCTTTATTGGCATGGGAAACATATGTTTACATTGCCAAAGCAAGTGAAATAGATAAACAATACAAATGAACAGTAAACATTACACTCACAAAAGTTTCAGAGGAATAGAGACATTTAAAGTGTAATATTATGGCAGTGTTATGACAATCTGAAAATAGTTGAAGTACAAAAGGGAAAATAAATAAACATAAATATGGCTTGTATTTACAATGGTGTTTGTTATTCACTGGTTGCCCTTTTCTTGTGGCAACAGGTCACAAATTGTGCTGCCGTGATGGCACACTGGTATTTTACCCAATAGATATGAGAGTTTATCAAAATAATATTTGTTTTCAAATTCTTTGTGGGTCTGTGTAATCTGAGGGAAATATGTGTCTCTAATATGGTCATACATTTGGCAGGAGGTTTCGGAAGTGCAGCTCAGTTTCCACCTCATTTTGTGGGCAGTTTGCACATAGGAAAGGCTATCTTGAGAGCCAGGTCTGCCTACAGCGGCCTTTCTCAATAGCAAGGCTATGCTCACTGAGTATGTACATATTCAAAGCTTTCCTTAAGTTTGGGTCAGTCACAGTGGTCAGGTATTATGCCACTCTGTACTGTCTGTTTAGGGCCAAATAGCATTCCATTTTGCTGTTTTTTTTTGTAAATTCTTTCCAATGCGTCAAGTAATTATCTTTTTGTTTTCTCATGATTTGGTTGCGTTTAATTGTGTTGCTGTCCTGTTTGTGAACAGAGACCCAGGACCACCTTGCCTCTTCTCTAGGTTAATCTTTCTGTATGTGATGGCTTTGTTATGGAAAGTTTGGGTTTCTCCTCCTGTTAGGTGGTTGTAGAATTGAACAGATCTTTTCTGGATTTTGATCATTAGCAGGTATCGGCCTAATTCTGCTCTGCATTAATTATTTGGTGTTTTACGTTATACACGGATGATGTTTTTGCAGAATTCTGCATGCAAAGTCTCAATTTGATGTTTGTCCTATTTTGTGAATTCTTGGTTGGTGAGCAGACCCCAGACCTCACAACTAAAAAGGGAAATGGGTTCTATAACGGATTCTAGTATTGTTAGCCAGATCCTAATTGGGATGTCAAATTTGATGTTCCTTTTGATGGCGTAGAAGGCCCTTCTTGCCTTGTCTCTCAGATCATTCACAACTTTGGAAGTTACCTGTGGTGCTGATGTTTAGGCCGAGGTATGTATAGGTTTTTTTGTATGCTCTAGGGCATGTATTCCCAAACTGGGGTATGCGCAATGCCGTTGGGGATACTCCAACTATAATTGTTTTTGTTTTTTTTTCACATTTTCAAACAGTCCGTTTAGATTCTCCAACGGGACTATACATTTGGGCGAGTTTTGTTTTTTTCACGCTTGAGTAGCCTCGTTTCACTGCCGAAAATAACATTTAACCATCTAGTGTTCAGCGAAATAACACAATGTCAAATACAGCTAGCCTTGTCAAATAATTAACATCCAATCACATTACTCATTTACCGTTACATTTACCGTTCCTTATGTAGCCAAACATAGCTGCTACTCATTCCGTTTGCTCGAAAATGGTATAAATGGTTTTAAAAAGGTACGGCCCATGTCAATAGAGACACATACCATCTCTACTGGTAGTACTGCTACTACCAGCAGTACTACACCAGCACCTGTCGAGGATACACATTTGTTCTGCTTCCACGAGCACATCCAATGCTAGCATCAGTAATTCTACATTTGTTGTTAGCCCAGCTAGCATGGACACTGACAGTTGTGAATCTGAAGCACCAAACAACACAGGGAACCAATGCTGGGGCAAAGGCCAAAAAAAACAATACAGACAATGTCTTCATCAAACAACACTGTTTCACGATGCGTCAGTGACATGGCAGGAGATGTTTTGAACAATTACTGCTTCACATACAAGCCAGTGAATTCTATGTGTTACAGCTGGATGAGTCAACAGACTTGGCGGCCTGGCACAGCTCCTGTCCGTTACGTTTATGGGGGGTCAATTAAGGAAGACATCCTCTCCTGCAAACCACTGGAAACCAAAACAACAGGAGAGGATATTTTTTAAGTACTTGACAGCTTTGCGACATCAAATGGACTTTGGTGGTCAAGATGTGTTGGTATCTGTACTGATGGTGCAAAAGCCATGACAGGGAGACATAGTGGAGTGGTAACGCGTGTGCAAGCAGTTTCTCCTAATGCCACTTGGGTACACTGCAGCATCCACCGAGAGGCTCTTGCTGCCAAGGGCATGCCTGACCACTTGAAAGATTTTTTTGGACACTACAGTGAAAAGTTAACTTTGTTAAAGCAAGGCCCCTGAACTCTTGTGTATTTTCTGCACTATGCAATGATATGGGCAGCAACCATGTAACGCTTTTACAACATACAGAAGTATTGGCATGTTTTTTTTAATTGAGAGATGAGCTTAAAGTTTTCTATACTGACCATAATTTTTACTTGTCTGACTGCTTGCATGATGATGAGTTTCTCACACGACTGGCCTATCTGGGTTATGTTTTTTTTTCGCCTGAATGATCTGAATCTATGATTACAGGGACTATCCGCAACTATTCAATGTGCGGGACAAAATTGAGGCTATGATTAAGAAGTTGGAGCTCTTTTCTGTCTGCATTAACAAGGACAACACACAGGTCTTTCCATCATTGTATGATTTTTTTGTGTGTGTGTGCAAATGAACTCAAGCTTACAGACAATGTCAAATGTGATATAGCAAAGCACCTGTGAGTTGGATGCGCAATTATGCAGGTGCTTTTCAGAAACGGATGACACAAACAACTGGATTCGTTATCCTTTTCATGCCCTGCCTCCAGTCCACTTACCGATATTTGAACAAGGGAGCCTCATCGAAATTGCAACAAGCGGTTCTGTGAAAATGTAATTTAATCAGAAGCCACTGCCCGATTTCTGGATTGGGCTGCACTCAGAGCATCCTGCCTTGGCAAATCGCGCTGTTAAGACACTGATGCCCTTTGCAACCACGTACCTATGTGAGAGTGGATTCTCGGTCCTCACTAGCGTGAACACTAAATGCAGGCACAGACTATGTGTGGAAAATGATTTAAGACTGATACTCTCCAATACAACCCAACATCGCAGAGTTACAGTTGAAGACCGAAGTTTACATACACCTTAGCCAAATACATTTAAACTCAGTTTTTCACAATCCTAGTAAAAATTCCCTGTCTTAGGTCAGTTAGGATCGCCACTTTATTTTAAGTATGTGAAATGTCAGAATAATAGTAGAGAGAATTATTTATTTCAGCTTTTATTTCTTTTATCACATTCCCAGTGGGTCAGAAGTTTACATACACTCAATTAGTATTTGGTAGCATTGCCTTTAAATTGTTTAACTTGGGTCAAACGTTTCGGGGAGCCTTCCGCAAGCTTCCCACAATAAGTTGGGTGAATTTTGGCCCAGGCCGCCTTGCTCGCACACGCTTTTTCAGTTCTGACCACAAATTTTCTATAGGATTTAGGTCAGGGCTTTGTGATGGCCACTCCAATACCTTAACTTTGTTGTCCTCAACTTTGGAAGTATGCTTGGGGTAATTGTCCATTTGGAAGACCCATTTGCGACCAAGCTTTAAATTCCTGACTGATATCTTGAGATGGGGCGGCAGGTAGCCTAGTGGTTAAAGAATTGGACTAGTAACTGAAAGGTTGCAAGTTCGAATCCCCGAGCTGACAAGGTACAAATCTGTCGTTCTGCCCCTGAACAAGGCAGTTAACTCACTGTTCCTAGGCTGTCATTGAAAATAAGAATTTGTTCTTAACTGACTTGCCTAGGTAAATAAAGGTAAAATACATTTTTAAAATACTTCAATATATCCACATCATTTTCCTACCTCGTGATGCCATCTTTTTTGTGAAGTGCACCAGTCCTTCCTGCAGCAAAGCACCCCTACAACTTGATGCTGCCACCTCCGTGCTTCACGGGATGGTGTTATTCGGCTCCCCCTTTTTCCTCCAAACATAACGATGGTCATTATGGCCAAACAGTTCTATTTTTGTTTCATCAGACCAGAGTACTTTTTTCCAAAAAGTACCATCTTTGTCCCCATGTGCAGCTGCAAACTGTAGTCTGGCTTTTTTATGTTGGTTTTGGAGCAGTGGCTTCTTCCTAGCTGAGGTTATGTCAATATAGGACTACTTTTTCTGTGGATATAAACACTTTTGTACCCGTTTCCTTCAGCATCTTCACAAGGTCCTTTGCTGTTGTTCTGGGATTTACACTTTTCGCACCAAAGTACGTTCATCTCTAGGAGACAGAACGTGTCTCCTTCCTGAGCGGTATGACGGCTGTGTGGTCCCATGGTGTTTATACTGGTGTACTATTGTTTGTACAGCTGAACGTGGTACCTTCAGGCGTTTGGAAATTGCTCCCAAGGATGAACCCAACTTGTGGAGATCTACAACTTTTTTTCTGAGGTCTTGGCTGATTTCTTTTGATTTTCCCATAATGTCAAACAAAGAGGTACTGAGTTTGAAAGTAGGCCTTGAAATACATCCACAGGTACACCTCCAGTTGACTCAAATGAAAGCCATGACATCATTTTCTGAAATTTTCCAAGCTGTTTAAAGGCAGTGTATGCAAACTTCTGTCCCACTGGAATTGTGATACAGTGAATTATAAGTGAAATAATCTGTCTGTAAACAATTGTTGGAAAAATTACTTGTGTCATGCACAAAGTAGATGTCCTAAGTGACTTGCCAAAACTATAGTTTGTTAACAAGAAATTTGTGGAGTGGTTGAAAAATGTGTTTTAATGACTCCAACCTAAGTGCATGTAAACTTCTGACTTCAACTGTATGTGCATCCTTTCAAGCACACACATCTCATTAACCTGTGGTGATTTACTCATAATTTTCAAGTAATAAATAAGGTTTTATATGTATGATGGTTAAATAAATTGTATTATTTGTGCCCTGGTCCTGTAAGAGCTCATTGTCACTTCCCACAAGCCGGGTAATGAAAAAAACTCACTCATTCTTATGTTTAATAAATGTATCGTATAGTGTGTGTATGGCAGGCTTACAATGATGGCCAAAAACAACATTTGAAAGTGCGCTGAACCTGGTGCTAGAGGGGGTACGCAGCTGGAGGTTGAATGTTTGAAGGGGTACGGGACTATAAAAAGTTTGGGAACTCTAGGGCAACAGTGTCTAGATGGAATTTGTATTTGTGGTCCTGGCAAGTGGACCTTTTTTGGAACACCATTATTTTTGTATTACTGAGATGTACTGTCAGGGCCCAGGTCTGACAGAATCTGTGCAGAAGATATATGTGCTGCTGTAGGCCCTCCTTGTTTGTGGACAGAAGCACCAGATCATCAGCAAATGGTAGACATTTGACTTCGGATTCTAGTAGGGTGAGGCCGGGTGCTGCAGGTTGTTCTAGTGCCCTCGCCAATTTGTTGATATTTATGTTGAAGAGGGTGGGGCTCAAGCTGCATCCCTGTCTCACCTCATGGAAAGAAAGCTGCATCCCCGTCTCAGCCCATGGAAAGAAAGCTGCATCCCCGTCTCAGCCCTGTGGAAAGAAAGCTGCATCCCCGTCTCAGCCCTGTGGAAAGAAAGCTGCATCCCCGTCTCAGCCCTGTGGAAAGAAAGCTGCATCCCCATCTCAGCCCTGTGGAAAGAAAGCTGCATCCCCGTCTCAGCCCGTGGAAAGAAAGCTGCATCCCCATCTCAGCCCTGTGGAAAGAAAGCTGCATCCCCGTCTCAGCCCATGGAAAGAAAGCTGCATCCCCGTCTCAGCCCTGTGGAAAGAAAGCTGCATCCCCGTCTCAGCCCTGTGGAAAGAAAGCTGCATCCCCGTCTCAGCCCATGGAAAGAAAGCTGCATCCCCGTCTCAGCCCTGTGGAAAGAAAGCTGCATTCCTGTCTCAGCCCTGTGGAAAGAAAGCTGCATCCCCGTCTCAGCCCGTGGAAAGAAAGCTGCATCCCCGTCTCAGCCCATGGAAAGAAAGCTGCATCCCCGTCTCAGCCCATGGAAAGAAAGCTGCATCCCCGTCTCAGCCCTGTGGAAAGAAATTGTTTTTTGCCCATTTTAACTTTGCACTTGTTTGTGTACATTGATTTTATAATTTTGTATGCTTTTCCCCCAACACTGCTTTCCATCAATTTGTATAGCAGACCCTCGTGCCAAATTGAGTCAAAAGATTTTTTGAAATCAGCATGAAAAGACTTTGCCTTTGCCTTTTGTTTGTCAGTTAGGAGTTGCAGGGTGAATAGGTGGTCTGTCGTATGATAATTTGGTTTAAAAAAAACATTTGACTTAGTACATTGTTTTCAGTGAGGAAATGTACGAGTCTGCTGTGTTGACACATATTCCACGGTAGTTATTGGGGTTAAATTTGTCTCCACTCTGATTTCTGACGTGCTATTCCTTATTTTTTCCGTAGTGTATTTCTTTATTTTAGTGATTCACCTTAGTGAAGGTGTAGGCTCAGGTTTTCTGGGTCTTGGTTGGATAGGTTTCTCTATTTATTTCTTAGGTTTTTGAATTCTTCATTAAACCATTTGTCATTATAATTGTTTTTTCTTAGGTTGTCCGCTTGACATTTTTTGTTTTGATATGGAAGCTGAAAGGTTAAATAAACTGTTTAGGCTTTCTACTGCCAAGTTTATACAGTGAAATGTTTTGTCCAGGAAGTTGTCTAAAAGAGATTGTATTTGTTGTTGCCTAATTGTTTTTTGGTTGGTTCCTACACTACTATAGCTGTCCTCAATATTTTGCAGTTCCTTTGGCTTTGCCAGCAGCATACCACCCTGCATACCACTGCTGGCTTGCTTCTGAAGCTAAGCAGGGTTGGTCCTGGTCAGTCCCTGGATGGGAGACCAGATGCTGCTGGAAGTGGTGTTGGAGGGCCAGTAGGAGGCTCTCTTTCCTCTGGTCTAAAAAAAAAAAATCCCACTGCCCTGTGTAGGGTGCTGTCTTTCAGATGGGACGTTAAACGGGTGTCCTGACTCTCTGAGGTCATTAAAGATCCCATGGCACTTATCGTAAGAGTAGGGGTGTTAACCCCGGTGTCCTGGCTAAATTCCCAATCTGGCCCTCAAACCATCACGGTCACCTAATAATCCCCAGTTTACAATGGGCTCATTCAGCCCTCTCCTCTCCCCTGTAACTATTCCCCAGGTCGTTGCTGCAAATGAGAACTTGTTCTCAGTCAACTTACCTATAACAAATAAATAAATTTGATGCCTCATGATTGAGTATTGATCAGTTCAAGTAGACTGATTTTACTATGATCTGATAGGGGTGTCAGTGGGCTGACTGTGAACGCTCAGACAGACTCTCGGTCGTGGTCAGTCAAAAAGTAATCTACAGTACTACTGCCAAGCGATTAGCTGTAGGTGTACCTACCATAGGAGTCTCCACGAAACTTACCATTTACAATGTACAGACCCAACGTGTGACAGAGCTCTTTCTCTCTCTCTCAATTCAAAGGGCTTTATTGGCATGGGAAACAGTAAACAAAAGGGTAATTAACAAGGGACAAATGTGTAAACATTACACTCACAAAAGTTTTAAACGAATATAGACATTTGAAATGTCTCTCTCTCTGTCCCTCTTCCCCATAATCACCTCACACATCTGGGGCTTTCCACTGGGACGAGCTTCACACCTTGGCATGCTCTGTGACACCCAGTACCGCTGGCCTGCCTGGCACTCACCGCCCAGCCCCTGTCCAATCAACACCTGCACTCTCCCTTTCTCCCTCACTCTCCTTATCACTCTCACTCCCTCTCTCTTAAGCATCTCTCTACTATACTCTGCCTGTGTAATGGCTGGTGTCTCCTTTCCTCCTCTCCACACCATTTATTTTTAGGAGATGACACCTTGACACTTTATTAATTTGAATGTCTTCATGCAATGCCATACACACCTGCCAGGACCAAATTAATGAGATATGTACATAATCCACTTTGACTAATGGATGGTGGGTGTGTAGGGGGATAGGGGTGGTACATTTAATTCAGGAGGAAGGAGTCGTGTGTGTGTGTGGTATTCCTGTTCATGCGGCACTAACATCGCTGAAGTATCAGGCCTTTTTCCCCTCTTAACGGGCCGATTATGTGACTGCTGCTAGTAAATGCGGTGGCCGCCCCCACACTCCTCTCCTCTGGAAGGTCAAGCTGATTGGGAGATTAATGGGCAGATCTGAGCGAGAGAGGGTGAGAGTGGGGGTCAAGCACCCACAGGTAGTCTACCCCGTCTCCAAACTGCGAGAGGTCATTTAGCAAGAGGACTTTTATACCAGCACGATTAACCTTGGCTCTTCATTCTCAGCAGTTACTTACTCTCTAGTGTTGTAGGAGAGACTGAATTCTCTGTGCGATTCTGTAATTACCTTGTTGGTAGAGTGTAATACTGGAGGTAATGCAAATAATAGATGGTGAAAGGTCAGTTTAAAGGATAGTGAAATGGTACCAAACCTAGTGGCTACTGACTGCTTAAATAGAGGCTAGTTGAGTGTCTCTTGGGTCAATCCTTCACATGTATCATAGCAGCTCAGTGGGGTGTGGGTAGCAGCTCGGAGCGGAGTGTGATGTGCGTACCACTCAGAACAAAGACAGTCTCTCCTCCCCATAGAGAGAGGCCAGAGCCTGGCCGCCAAGATCCTTGATCTCATTCAGGCTCCTGCCCTGGAGCCCTATGTTTCTAACCTGGCTCCCAGTCAAGTCAGGTTGAGGGGACTCTGGCCACTACATAGGCTCCCCACTGCAGGCTCTGAGTGGAGCTCATTGACCTGTATGGCTCCTGTAGTATCTTGAATAGACCAACATATCAAATCAAATCAAATCAAATTTATTTATATAGCCCTTCGTACATCAGCTGATATCTCAAAGTGCTGTACAGAAACCCAGCCTAAAACCCCAAACAGCAAGCAATGCAGGTGTAGAAGCACGGTGGCTAGGAAAAACTCCCTAGAAAGGCCAAAACCTAGGAAGAAACCTAGAGAGGAACCAGGCTATGTGGGGTGGCCAGTCCTCTTCTGGCTGTGCCGGGTGGAGATTATAACAGAACATGGCCAAGATGTTCAAATGTTCATAAATGACCAGCATGGTCGTATAATAATAAGGCAGAACAGTTGAAACTGGAGCAGCAGCACGGTCAGGTGGACTGGGGACAGCAAGGAGTCATCATGTCAGGTAGTCCTGGGGCATGGTCCTAGGGCTCAGGTCCTCCGAGAGAGAAAGAGAGAATTAGAGAATGACACTTAGATATAATTGGAGGACACAGGATGTAATCTTTACTTGTCCTTTATAGGAACTGATTTACACTGCTGTCTATCATGGAGACCAGTACTCAACTAGCTTTATTGCTCACAGAGCGGTTATCAACCTAGGACCGTTTATAGCGCCGCCTATTGGTTAGATGAGCCAGCATCATTTTTCACTCCAACACTCCTTCCCCCATAAATCTGAACTAACTCTTGGTTAGTTTAACATTTTCAGATCTAACACCTACTGTATGAGTATTCCAATAACAGTAACCATTCTCATTGTAGCTGGTAAGTCATCTCTTCACTTAGCATTAATAACATCACCTTACAGTGTGTTTCTTATATGAACTGAACAACTGATTCAATGTTTGCATTGTCATTTCACTTTTGTTTATTGGAAGCAAGGGTAGACTACCTTACTTCATAAAGGAGAAACAATTATATCCATTACTTTCCAAACTCTCCAAAATGAGCTGGAGGTTTCCTAACTCTTTGAGAGTGTCGCAATTCCCCTCTAGGTGAACCTTTGTTGGTTTCCTTAATTTAACAAGTGCCTTGTCCGTTGGTGGCCTTGGAGTACCTGTGTCCTGTGGTAACTCCTTGCCTGCTGGACTGGGCTTTGTGTTGCATGTCACTGGCTCTGCATAGTCTTGTTCCTGTCTGCTGAACAGCTGATCACCATGCCTACGTACTCCTCTACTATCCCCCACTATCACAGTGTATGAAACAGACCCAGTGAATTCTTGAACCAACCAAGTTATCCATTTAGGTCCACACCCAAAGTTCTTGGTATACACTGAGTCTCCGACTACAAAACTGCAAGCTTTTGCGTGTTTCTTATGCTAAGTTTTCTCTCCTGCTTGCTTAGTCTGCACCTTACTCTTTAGGTCTAACGTGCACCTCAACTTTCCTCCCCATCATCTCAGCCGGTAAAAGTCCAGTGGGCCGTGATGCATTGGCTAAACAACACTCTGCTCAGTTTTGTCTCCAACAAGTCACCTGCTCTCTTTTTCATTAGCTCTTTGAATGTCTGAGCGTCTCTCTCTACCAAACCATTCGACGCAGAATGGTGTGGTGCCCAAGTGACGTGTGTGATTCCATTCTTTGTCATGAACTCCTTACTGTTCTCACACACAAAGCACTGAGTATTGTCTGAAACAACAAACAATAAGACATTAACTCCCCTACCCCGTAGGGGGAGGCATCACAGGAAAGTATCAGTTATTTTCCTTCATCATAATGCACTAACACTCTGCTCGACTGGAACAGTTCTTTTGACAGTTTGAAGGCCTTTTGTTGTTGTGATCGCCAACACCATGGCGTGTCCTTCCTCAGCAGCTTGTGCATAGGAGCCAATAGTGTCGACAGATTCGGTAAGAAACTATTATAGTAGTTTAATAGGCCCAGATACGATTTCAGTTCTGTGACTGTGGTAGGCATTGGTGCGTCCTGCACCGCCTTTACTTTCTCTGGCACTGGATGCCGTCCAGTAGCGTCCACCCTGTGGCCTAGGAATGTCACTTCCTTCTCCATGAAGCTGCACTTACTCCGTTTGAAGCGTAGCCCAGCCTCATCCAGTTGCTGTAACACTCAGTCCAGTGTTCGGATGTGGTCCTGATCATTTCTTCCTGTCAGGAGAATATCATCGAGAGACACTGGGTAATCCCTTGTAGAGTCTCCTCCATAGTGCGCTGGAAGATAGCGGGACTGGAGCTGACACCGAATGGGAACTTGGCATATGTGAACAGTCCCTTGTGCGTGTTCACTGTGACATATATTTATTTGAATCTTCATCTAGCACAATCTGCTGGTAAGCATGACTCATGTCTAGTTGGTGAAATTTACCTCCTCCGGCTAAGGACGTGAACATGTCCTCCATTTTAGGAATTGGGTACTGTTCTAGTGATGACACTCTGTGTGGTGACTATAAAGTAACGGTAAACAATCTCACTGTACCGTCTGGTTTTAACACTGGGACTAACGGTGCTGCCCAGTCTGAGAACCTCACTGGTTCCATGATTTCGTTGTCCTGGCAACGATCTAACTCAGCCTCTATCTTAGTTTTCATTTCAAACAGTACTGACCTTGGTTTGAAGAAACGGGGTGTGGCATCACTTGATACATGCATCTTTGCTGTGAATCCTTTCAACGTGCCCAACTCATCGTTGAACACTTCCTCATGTTTCTTTAACACTTCCTGTAGAGCATATTTTGCTGTCAAGCATCATATTCATGGTATGCCAGTCCACATCCAACATGGTGATCCACCCTCGCCACAGCGGGTTTGGTCCTGACCCAGCTACAACTATTTGACTATTCTTTTGTGTTCAACTTTCACATTAGCTGATCCTACAATGTCCACTTTCTGTCCTGTATATGTTTTCAGAGTGATAAAACATGTACCTGGCTCTGGAACCTTTGCTTTCTTCCCTAGCCTAGCATACTCTGACTGTGACATTATTGTTATGCTACAGCCAGTATCTGTTTCTTATTTCACTTTTCATCCCATGTACTGTTAAATTTAAATAGTAACCGCAAGGTTGCAAGTTCAAACCCCCAAGCTGACAAGGTACAAATCTGTCGTTCTGCCCCTGAACAGGCAGTTAACCCACTGTTCCTAGGCAGTCATTGAAAATAAGAATTTGTTCTTAACTGACTTGCCTAGTTAAATAAAGGTTAAAAAATAAATAAAAGAATACGGTCTAAGCGGAGGTACCTTAGTAATGGTTAGTGTCCGTGTTGTGAATAGTAAACACATCCCCACGACACTCTTCCTCTTCCTATATGTCTTTCTCTCCCCCCTCGAATCGTTATAGGAGCCTTCGTGCTCATTTTGTCTGCGACTGTAATTCTGTGCTTTGTCAAATGTCCAAAATCTCCTCAGATAAAAGGCTCCGCTGTATCTTATCCTCATTACCCCACATACTAATCAGTCACGTAGCATCACTGTGAGGGTGTCTCCATAGTTACAGTCCTGTGCTAGCTTCCTTAGCTCCGCCACATTTATTTTTGTTTTTTAAATGTTGACAATTTCACAATGTGTCTTGTTGTCAAATGGTGCCGCCGATCCTACTGTGCCTGCCATCCTGTCCGTCGTCCAGTCACTGCTGCCAAAGAAAAGGCAAAGTCTTTCCTAGCTTCCCCATGTCGAAGGCTTAGCCTTTCCTAGCTAACTAGCATGCTAATATTCACTCACGGTAGTTTCACCGTCCAACTCGACCTCCGTAGTCTCCCCGAAAACTTCTGATTTTTGCCTTGTCGCCGGATGTAGTATCTTGAATACACCAATATATAATTGGAGGACACAGGATGTAATCTTTACTTGTCATTTATTAGGAACCGTTTTACACGTCTATCTATCATGGAGACCAATACTCAACATTCTTGATTGCTCACAGAACGGTTACCAACCTAGGACCGGTGATAGCGCCGCCTATTGGTTAGATGAGCCAGCATCATTTCTCACGCTATAACTGCTCCTGTCTAGCCTGTGAGAGGGAGACCTCAGGATGGGGTTTTAAAGCCCTTTTCTCCTCTGGACTCTAAACTAGTAGTGTGGAGCCACCCTTCTGTGAGGCCCTCTCAACAGATTAACCTCTTGGTGTGTCCTGAACTCTCACACTGCCAGCTCCCATCCCACAGTCTAAAATTGTGGTTTCTTTTTGCTTTGTACAATTCTCAGAGGATGAGAGGGCTGCTTTCCAGTCCTCTGGAAGTTCCACTTGAAAGAAAAGGAAATACTTGTTTTCACACTGCTATCCATTGTCTGTCCTTGTGCTGTTCTGGTGAACTAATAATCCTAGTCCTTTGGCCGGTATGAATGATAATCCCAGCGATGTATGTGTATGTCCCTCCCTACTCTGTGTGTAGAGCACTATGTGTGAGTGATGTTGTGCAAGGTAGAGGTCTGCACGGGACTGATTTCTTCATCCCTCTCCCGCCCGCTACCGAAGCTTTTCATACCGCTCCCCCTGGCTTTCTGTCAGACTCAAACATGCTACAGCAAGAACTGCTCTCGAACCCAACTGCAGTCCCGCAAAGTTATTTTAGGCGTATGTGACACAGCTCACTTGCCAGCCATGGTCCCAGCATTTGTGTGCCCTATAGACAATATCAAAATGCGTAAACATAACATACACTGGCTCTGACAATCGTCGGATGTGGCAGGGCTTGTAAATTATTACGGACTGCAAAGGGAAACCCAGCCACGAGCTGCCCAGTGACGCGAGTCTACCAGATGAGCTAAATGTCTTTAATGCTCGCTTCGAGGCAAGCAACACTGAAGCATGCATGAGAGCGCCAGCAGTTCCAGACAACCGTGTGATCACGCTCTCCGTAGCTGATGTGAGCAAGACCTTTAAACAGGTCAACATTCACAAGGCCGCGGGGCCAGACGGATTACCAGGACGTGTACCCGGAGCATGCGCAGACCAACTGGCAAGTGTCTTCACTGACATTTTCAACCTCTCCCTGACAGAGTCTGTAATACTTACATGTTTCAAGCAGACCACCATAGTCCCTGTGCCCAAAAAAAGCGAAGGTAACCTGAAATGACTACTGCCCTGTAGCACTCATGTTGATAGTCATGAAGTGCTTTGAAAGGCTGGTCATGGCTCACAACAAGACCACCATCCCGGAAACCCTAGACCCACTCCAATTTGCGTATTTCCCCAACACATTGGTTTGGTCGGCTTCCGGGTTAAGTGGGAATTGTGTCAAGATGCAGTGCGGCTTGGTTGGGTTGTGTTTCGGAGGATGCACGACTCTCGACCTTCGCCTCTCCCGAGTCCGTACGGGAGTTGCAGCGATGAGACAAGACTGTAACTTAAATCAAATCAAAGTTTATTTGTCACGTGCGACGAATACAACAGGTGTAAACCTTACAGTGAAATGCTTACTTACAAGCTCTAAACAATGGTGCCTTGTGAAGACTTACAGAAAACGTTTGACCTCTGTCATTGCCAACAAAGGGTATATAACAAAGTATTGAGAAACTTTTGTTATTGACCAAATACTTATTTTCCACCATAATTTGCAAATAAATTAATAAAAAATCCTACAATGTGATTTTCTGGATTATTTTTTTTTCATTTTGTCTGTCATAGTTGAAGTGTACCTATGATGAAAATTACAGGCCTCTCTCATCTTTTTAAGTGGGAGAACTTGCACAATTGGTGGCTGACTAAATACTTTTTTGCCCCACTGTATATGATGAACAGAGAGTAGCAGAAGTGTAGAAGGTGTTTTTTTAAACTACCAATTGGACACCACGAAATTGGGGAGAAAATAATGATGAGTGGACACTTGCACTTTCAAAAATGTGGGATTGCACCTCGACTAAGGTTGGTTGAACGTCCTCCACTTTCCATTATCAATATTTATGTACAGACACTGTAGTAAACTATAGCCTATTCCTATTTTAGTACATTTCCTTGGAAAGATAACTGCCTGTCATTCTCTGCCCGTGCATAGTCGGTCTACTCTATTTCATTGAGAACACACATATACTAGGCACTCTTGATCTCGCAAGCCCAACTAGAGAGGAAGGCTACTGGATTCTGAGAGTGTGAATAATGCAGCAAAGATGTCCTTTTCATACAATAGGTAGGCCTAGGCTAACACATACAGTCGTGGCCAAAAGTTTTGAGAATGACACAAATATTAATTTTGACAAAGTTTGCTGCTTCAGTGTCTTTAGATATTTTTGTCAGATGTTACTATGGAATACTGAAGTATAATTACAAGTGTTCATAAGTTCACAAGTGTCAAAGGCTTTTGACAATTACATGAAGTTGATGCAAAGAGTCTCTGCAATCCGCCCTGGCATGCTGTCAATTAACTTCTGGGCCACATCCTGACTGATGGCAGCCCATTCTTGCATAATCAATGCTTGGAGTTTGTCAGAATTTGTGTGTTTTTGTTTGTCCACCTGCCTCTTGAGGATTGACCACAAGTTCTCAATGGGTTTAAGCTCTGGGAAGTTTCCTGGCCATGGACCCAAAATATTGATGATTTGTTCCCCGAGCCACTTAGTTATCACTTTTGATTTAGGTGCAATCTTACTGGCAGCAATATCCTTGCCTGTGAAGACTTTTTTTGTGCAAAGCAATGATGACTGCACGTGTTTCCTTGCAGGTAACCATGGTTGACAGAGGAAGAACAATGATTTGCAAGCACCACCCTCCTTTTGAAGCTTCCAGTCTGTTATTCAAACTCAATCATCATGACAGAGTAATCTCCAGCCTTGTCTCCTCATCAACACTCACACCTGTCTTGATGAGAATCACTGACATGATGTCAGCTGGTCCTTTTGTGGCAAGGCTGAAATGCAGTGGAAATGTTTTTTGGGGATTCAGTTAATTTGCATGGCAAAGAGGGACTTTGCAATTCATCTGATCACTTTTCATAACATTCTGGAGTATATGCAAATTGCCATCATACAAACTGAGGCAGCAGACTTTGAAAATGAATATTTGTGTCATTCTCAAAACTTTTGGCCACGACTGTGGTCTTTCTGTTTTGTACAGTTTCCAAATAATCTGCGGGGAAACAAAAATGTAGCATCCCAAAGTTGTCTGTCTGAAATGCCTGATAGGGAGAGGACAGGGGCGTGGGGGATTCGCGGAGGTTCAATATAAGTCCCTCTGGACTGGGAGGGTGCAGAGAGAGACTGAGGACGGGTCCCTCTGGAGAGAGGGAGAGAGGGTGTAGGGGTCCTGGGCCAGAGCAGCCTGTTAAGAGCCATCTGAGGCCCTATTCACCTTGAACATGGCCCACTGCTGCTGCCTGACCTTGGTTTTGTTCCATAAAGGCGCTTGACCCTGGATTCCCCCTTGGCCACCCTGCCATCTGGACATTACGCTCAAACACACACACACATATGCATCATGCATTAACACATGCACGCACACGTGCACTATTGTGTGTGACCTCTGTTTCAGGGAACACACATCGGCTTGTTTATAAGAGTGCCAGAGGTGGAGGCTCCATGTGTGGTGTGTGTACAATTCACATCACCCAACAGCCACACACCGGCTTTATCTGAGCCATAAGTCACTGCCTTTTGTCCCAGTGAGCACCATGGGGGCAGAGTTAGGGGACGGGCTTTTATAGAGCTGGAGGATGACTTTTATCTACTAAATGCCTACATTATTACCATTGTCAAGTGGATTTGAAATGTGCTTTTTTTTGGGTCATAACTAATACCTTTGTGATTTCTCCTTCTCTCACAGTTTCTTTTAAAGGCTGACCTTGTTGTTGAGTGACGTCAGAGCGTTATTTTACGTTACAGGTTGTTTCCAATCTCGTCTGACTGAAGAGGTTTCTCAGTTGCTCAACGCAGCGTTCTGACACGCTTCACAGACATGATATTCCCACTCCTCTCCTCTCCCTAATGGGAATGTGCAGCTGCTTGGAACTTGGGGGAATATGCTTCTGGAAGCCTCTCGACCACTCTTTTTTTACTTAACAGTTCAACTGTGAAATGACAATTATTCTACGGATGACTTGTATTGCGTTGATACTGCGGAAACTTATTGTTGTTTTCATCCTGGCAAGGTCCCTGTAGTATAGCCTAATGGTTTTGAGTGCCAGAGGCCAACAGTAGTAGCCAGAGGCCAACAGTAGTAGCCAGAGGCCAACAGTAGTAGCCAGAGGCCAACAGTAGTAGCCAGAGGCCAACAGTAGTAGCCAGAGGCCAACAGTAGTAGCCAGAGGCCAACAGTAGTAGCCAGAGGCCAACAGTAGTAGCCAGAGGCCAACAGTAGTAGCCAGAGGCCAACAGTAGTAGCCAGAGGCCAACAGTAGTAGCCAGAGGCCAACAGTAGTAGCCAGAGGCCAACAGTAGTAGCCAGAGGCCAACAGTAGTAGCCAGAGGCCAACAGTAGTAGCCAGAGGCCAACAGTAGTAGCCAGAGGCCAACAGTAGTAGCCAGAGGCCAACAGTAGTAGCCAGAGGCCAACAGTAGTAGCCAGAGGCCAACAGTAGTAGCCAGAGGCCAACAGTAGTAGCCAGAGGCCAACAGTAGTAGCCAGAGGCCAACAGTAGTAGCCAGAGGCCAACAGTAGTAGCCAGAGGCCAACAGTAGTAGCCAGGTACATTATCAGTAAATGATAAATAACATACCAACATAGCCATCTCTCGGGTAATGGCCATTCCACCTGAAGAGGTAATTCCTTAAAAGATATGTGTTGCCACAGAGAGAGAGAGACCGCATGTTTGTCGCCCAGGGAAGGGTCAGTGGGTTTGGCGAATGCGACGTGGACATGCTTTTTCCGTCGTCGTCCTTTGATTTAATTACTGGGTGCTAGGCAAGCAGGAACAGCTTTTGTGCACATGTAGGGGAACATCCTGTACCAAGCCTATAGTCATTAGTGACAGAGACAGAGGGAGGGGACAACCATAGAAATAGAGTCTCTAGTTCAACATTACCACTCACCTTGTATCTGAGCTTTTCTAGGGATATCTGTGCTACAAGATTCAAATCCGCAGAAGCCGTGCATTTACTGATTGCACTCAGTCGATTCTCTTTCCTGATCTCTCTCTCTCCCCGTTGGTTATAGTGGGTAGAGGAATCGACAGAGTGTAGGAGAGGTGTGTGTCAGAGGAGAGTGTAGGGCCACCCCAGCTGGAGTCAATATTTGCTCTAAGAATCTCAGTAATAGGCCGGGACACAGTCATCTGCATCTCTGATAATGGACAACCATATGGCTCTGTTGGCTCAGTGGACTGGAGTTCTCTCGCTCGTTCGCTCTCTCTCTCTCGATTTACAGATTTTCTCTCCCCCCCCCTCCCACGTACATTCATAAAACCCGGGATTTGACCCGTCACATTGTGCTGTGACCTGGGTTGCCATGGCAGCAAAGTCTGTGATGTTCTCTATTGTGTCCCCACTCCTGGTTGAATCAGCGGGATCTGGAGGCAGGTAAAAGATCACTGTGCAGCCTCACAGCTATCTTTACTGGCAGCCTCACACACAGCTCAGGTGATCTTAACCCATGCCCTTGTGTTGCCCATACTCCGTGGATTTAGAACAGACTTGCTGCACCAATGAAGCTTATCTCCCTCTCTTTCTCCATGCCGCTCTCCCACCGTGTGGTGAGCAGCTTGCCTGTCCTCAGGCTGGCCCAGGCCCTAGGCTCAGGTGCCCGTCAGCCCCAGTTTGAAACGGCTGCCTTTCAGCCATTCGTCATGCCTGCCTCAACCCCTGCTGTGCCAGCATGTGCCCAGTCCATTCCATTTTAGCCAACCCAGCTTAGTCCAGCCCATACACATTCCCAGTAACATCCACTACCAGTGCCAGCCCTTCTTCTCACCAACACTCTACCAGAGCAGAGGGGCCCTAGCAACAGCCTAGCAACACTTACTACAAGCAGCAGTCTGTTAATGAGAGCGGAATGAGGCCAGCAGGTTCCTGGAGTCGGGGGCTGTAGTAGATGCCTGTTTGGGTCGACTCTTGACGTGGTGACTGAATAGCCATATGTTAGGTGCAGTTATTTAGAAGGAAAGACAGAAACCTACAGCTAGCATAGTTTGTGACATTCTAACACACACACACACAGAGAGCAGCATTTTGAGCCCTTTTTTGTTATTCTGTTATGTTCTATCCTGACTGTCTGTATCCATCCTGCACCATATTCCCAGGTTGCTCTCCCTGCCTGCCACTCTGAATTTGAAATGTCTACAATTTTCTCCCTGACGGGTTGGAGAAGTGCCAGGGTGGGAGGGATGTCCGAAAGCATCTCTCCTCCTCCAGCAGGGGTTCTATTAGAGTGCCCAAGGGTTTTTATTTGATATTACCTTTATTTAACTAGGCAAGTCAGTTAAGAACAAATTCTTATTTTCAATGACGGCCTAGGAACAGTGGGTTAACTGCCTTGTTCAGGGGCAGAACGGCAGATTTTTACCTCGTCCTCTCAGGGATTCGATCTTGCAACCTTTCGGTTACTGGTCCTATGCTCTAACCACTAGGCCAAGGAGAGGCGAGAGGTTCATGCCTGTAGTGTTTTTATTTGGTGACTGCGTTCCCATTTGTGGCTGCGTGGCCAGGCTGAGTGTCCTCTCCAACGGTCTGGTTATTGCTACTCCTCTGTCTACTCATGCTGCCTTTTGTCTGTGTCTGCTACTGTTGTTGGTCAGAGAGGCTCATTTCTCTATTATGTGATGGTGCGATGGGTTTTCTTCACCAGTTGTTTTGTCTTGATTGACTAAGTTCCTGTATTGATGAATTTAGCACTTTTGTTTCGATTTCATTGGGCTGTAAATTATCCGTTTTCTTGGTCTCTTCCTCTGGTTTTACTTAACCCTGACCCCAGCTATGAGGAGCGGGCGCTGTACCTGGAGGCCATCGTGCAGAACCACCGGGAGGTCATGACCTTTGAGGACTTTGCCTCGCAGGTCTTCTCCCCTTCACCCAGCTACTACCCAATGAGTGGGACAGGTAAGAATCCCATGCGCTCCTCCTCTCTTCTTCCACTTCCTCCTTTCTTCCTCCACAGCAGCACACCTGTTAGCCCTCTTCAGGCCCCTCCATCTCTGTTTCCTGGTCCTTGTCTCCTCACACCCACACTCTGATGAATATCAATGGCAACAGGGCCAATCTCTCTCCACTGTCTGAGCAGCAGCATCAAAGACCTCACCCGTGGCTCAACAACTTAGTTGGGCCCTGCTCCTTGTCTCACTGTGTACTGTTTCATCTCACCTCCTCTTTTCCGGTTTTTATCTCCCTCTCATTTAATGAGCCTGATCGAAATATACATATGACATGATTGAATGTGGGTCAAGCAAAGTGTATGTGATCGGACTCTTCTTATCGGAGCCTCCGTCCCCGTATCAGAGATGTGTAGTAACGAACAGTCGAGGGTGAACACTGGGCTCACACTGCTGTCCTCCCTCTCCTCAGAAGGAGGAGAGGGAGGGGGACTTCACTAAACAATGTCTCCTCGTCCTGTCCTGCCTGGCCTAGATCTGATGGGTCTATAACAACAACAACACCACTAGCATCCAATCGATACAGCAATGATAAAACTGGACACTTGTGCTGTTCTACTTTGTGATAACTGAATCTGTTATTGCGTGTGTCTGGTCTACGTGTGTGTGTGGGGGGGGGGGTCCAGATCTCAGCGAGCAGCCCCAGAAGGCAGGGTTGATAAGCAGACTGGCGGAGGCAGGGGGTAGCAGGTCTATTAACATAATTACAGTCTGCTCCCTTTACTGCAGAGGTGGACAGGAGCCCCAACCACACCTGCACACTGTTTTTATTTGTTTATCTGTATTGTTGTCTATCAATAGTTCACTTTGGTGCAAATAAATATTTTCTAAAATAAAAGAAGTCCCAAACTGATCTCTATTGACCTTTTTATCATCCAGAATACTAAACAGGGACTATTCCTCGGGGAGAGGGAGGAAGTGGGAGGGAGCGATAGAAAGGCAGAGGTAAACAGAAAGGGAGAGATTGAACCAGCGAGAGAGAGTGATGGAGAAAAGACATGTAATTACCCAGCGCCGGGTCATGTCTATCCTCTGCTGTTGTGGGTTATTTCAGCAGTGGGCTCTTCTGTAGTGGGGCAGGAGTAGGATACCTGGTTGGCTCCTCATTGGGATTATGGGAGCAGAGGCCAGACAATAAACCATTATTTTCTCATATTGTTAAATAAGGATTGGTTTCACAGTATTGTGCATCAGCTGTGTCTGCTGAGAGCAGCCAACAGCAAGACTTAATATACTAACCCTCTTTAATGCAGTGGAAATATAGAAATAAATGGGCAAACATCATTTTTGGGCTATTGCTTCTGTTTGTGTGTCCATGTAAAAGTGTGTGTGGTGTATGCATACATTTGTGTGTGTCCAGGATTTAGGCTTTTGTCCACAGTGGGTTTGTAATCAGCTGGCCCTCTGCATCAACTGTTTCTTGGCACAGCTCCACGCCACAGAGATGCAGGGCAATTTCAGGACTCATTCTTGGTCTGCATGCGGTCTTCACCTGGTAATCTTTTAAACAAGGGGGAGGTTAAGTCCTAGTAGTACACGCACACGCATACGGGCGGCAGGTAGCCTAGTGGTTAGGGCATTGGACCAGTAACCGAAAGGTTGCGAGATCGACTCCCCGAGCTGACAAGGTAAAAATCTGTCGTTCTGCCCCTGAACAAGGCCGTTAATTAACCCACTGTTCCTAGGCCGTCATTGAAAATAAGAATGTGTTCTTAACTGACTAGTTAAATAAAGGTCAAATAAAAATGAACACACACATACACACAGGTCTTGCAGCTTCATCCAGTGATAAACCAGGCATTCCCTTCTTTTCTGAGAAGTTGTTTTGAAATGGTAGTTTTTTTGTCACCATATTTTCATGTATTTCTAGCAGTAGTGTGGATAATGTGCAACACATTTATATTCATAACATACGGCATGTTTATGTCCTGTGTATGGTTCTATGCATCAACAGGTGGTCACTAATATATCCTCACAACAGCCTCCTTTAGTTTTCTCCCTGTTAGTGTATCGTTGCTGTGTACTACCCTCTAATACAAGGTTCCCTATTTTATTTGGCCCACCAAGTTTTTGAACAAGGAAAAACAACATATTGTTGGACATAAGACCGTTAAAAACACCAGCAAATCTGCTCCAAGTGATTTTAATCTAGGAAATCTGCCCCAAAGTATTCTCACACATAATAGAGCGATATAAGTGATCGTACAGAAATGTAAGGTTTGAAATGAATGTTTCGGTCATATCTGTTTCAGCATACACTGAGTGTACAAAACATTATGAACAGCTGCTCTGTCTATGACAGGCTGACCAGGTGAATTCAGATCAAAGCTATGATCCCTTATTGATGTCACCTGTTAAATCCACTTCAAATCAGTGTAGATGAAGAAGGGACGGGGTTAAAGAAGGATTCTTAGGTCTTGAGACATGGATTGTGTCTGTGTGCCGTTGAGGGTGAATGGGCAAGACAAAAGATTTAAGTGCCTCTGAACGGGTAGTAGTAGGTGCCTGGCTCACTGGTTTGAGTGTGTCAAGAACTGCAACGCTGCTGGGTTTTTCCACACTCAACAGTTTCCTGTGTGTATCAAGAATGATCCACCACCCAAAGAACATCCAGCCAACTTGATACAATTGTGGGAAGCATTAGAGTCAACGTGGGCCAACATCCCTGTGGAACGCTTTCAACACCTTGTAGAGTCCATACCTCGGCGAATTGTGGCTGTTCTGTTTAGGTGTTCCTAATGTTTTGTGCACACAGTGTATATGTTCTTGCGGGCGATTGACAAATGATTTGTAATTAGGTTCTGGCCCCCTGATCGTGCGTTTTAAGAGGAAATCGTCCCGCAGCTGAATCTATTGTGGTGCTTATCGTTCCATATGCTGCTGCAGTGTGTGTGCTTGTCAATACTCCTGCTTTGGCTCATTGCTCCACTAACATGTCATCCATGATGGGCAGCGTGCAGGTTTTGATCGGGGATGGTTTGGGACGTGGAGTACCCCTGGGCCAAGCTGGATGCCCATTGTCTACCCTCCACCAGCAACATTAACCTGTCCTTCACCCCTAACCCCACAGCTACGCCATCTCAGTGAACCTCAATCACCCCCCCCCATCTTCCTCCTCCTGCATGACCCATCTTATAACACACAGTAGATTGCTGTCATCCTCCGCACTGAGGGTCTGCAATGTCACTCATTAGAGGGTTGTGCTCTGTCTGTCTGGATTTGGATTCATGTGGTTTGAGTGTTTGTTGGCATGTTGGTTTGCCTATGGACTGTGCATTTTCCTGTGGAGTTCTACACTGGCTGCAATACATGTGAAGTTGGAGTTACACATGATTATTCAACGGGTTGAATAAATGTGGATTTTAAAAGAGGTAAACAACTTCTCTCATGAGACCCAGCTGCTAATGGATTCTAACTGAAGAGCTCTCAACTCCCCAGAGTCTAGACAGGCCTCCCTCTCTCACCCTTAAACCACTGTCTGTCTGGAGACAACAGCTCTTCACCTGCTTTCCTCGTCTACCTCTGCTTTAACTGCATCGGTTGGCTACTGAAGAGCCTCTAGCTTTCACCATGTGTCAGAGAGGTCAACCTGGTCGGTGGTTTTTGTTTGTTCGCGGGACAGCACGCTGTATATACTTCAGTGCAGATTAATTGTGTTATCATATACACATACACAAGCACTGTTTCATTAGTATGTGGTATATTTAAGCACTAAGGCATGAGGGGCTGTTGTATATGGCCAATATACCACAGCTAAGGGCTGTTCTTAAGCACGACGCATAGCGGAGTGCCTGGATACAGACCTTAGCCGTGGTATATTGACAATATAGCACAAACCCCTGAGGTGCCTTATTGCTATTATAACCTGGTTACCAATGTAATTGAGCAGTAAAAATACATGTCTTGTCATACCTGTGGTATACGGTCTGATATTCCACGGCTCTCAGCCAATCAGCATTCAGGGCTGGAACCACCCGGTTTATAATGACTTGTAAAACACAGATATGGTAATATGCCTTTTTTTCCATCTAACACTGATCTCTATCTCATGGTGTTTAACTGGTTCAGGAGCTTTTCACATAATTCGGCCCAACATATTCTTATTTTATAATATCAGTCATACCAACCTATGCAATGTAAAGTTACATAAATCATTTACCAATCAAGAGCACCCAAGAGACTCCAACACAAAAGTGGACGTCTCGCTGTCTGATAATGCTGCCGTCTCTTAACATATTAAATGTCTTATTGGATGCGTCCTGTTTCCTTGTTTCTTGTATGACTGTGATCCTCACTGTGACAATAACTAACCACACAGGCTTCCTGAATGTCCCCCTCACCTCCCTCCCTGACTGTCGGTCTACAGCAGGGCTGTGTTGTGGTGACTGTCTGTCGGTCTACAGCAGGGCTGTGTTGTGGTGACTGTCTGTCGGTCTACAGCAGGGCTGTGTTGTGGTGACTGTCTGTCGGTCTACAGCAGGGCTGTGTTGTGGTGACTGTGTTGTGGTGACTGTCTGGTCTACAGCAGGGCTGTGTTGTGGTGACTGTCTGTCGGTCTACAGCAGGGCTGTGTTGTGGTGACTGTCTGTCGGTCTACAGCAGGGCTGTGTTGTGGTGACTGTCTGTCGGTCTACAGCAGGGCTGTGTTGTGGTGACTGTCTGTCGGTCTACAGCAGGGCTGTGTTGTGGTGACTGTCTGTCGGTCTACAGCAGGGCTGTGTTGTGGTGACTGTGACTGTCTGGGTCTACAGCAGGGCTGTGTTGTGGTGACTGTCTGTCGGTCTACAGCAGGGCTGTGTTGTGGTGACTGTCTGTCGGTCTACAGCAGGGCTGTGTTGTGGTGACTGTCTGTCGGTCTACAGCAGGGCTGTGTTGTGGTGACTGTCTGTCGGTCTACAGCAGGGCTGTGTTGTGGTGACTGTCTTAATGTGACGCTCTACTGTCTGTTTTTCTTTTAGATTAAAACATGTTAAAGGTGTCATTACAGTAATTGAACAAGGTAAGCACCGGCCGGAAGCTTGTGTCGCCCTAAGAGCCTACCCTCGCTCACCCGTTCACTCATCTCTGGTTTCTCCTTTATTTGGTACTAACACGCTTTATTTACCCAACTACCGCTTTTTAAAGGAACGTTAACATCAAGTTGTATGGGGGGTTGATATGACGTTATATGGGGATTGTGTTCTCTATTTATCCAGGCGGTAATTGCAAGTGACGCTGCACGGTTTGGGACAATTAGCACCTCAGTAGTAGCATGAGCAACACAGCCACTCTTCTCTCTGGCTAAGCTTCTGCATGTCACGCCTTTATATTTATCTCCCCAGCGCTGTTTCTCTCCCCTGTTCGCCTGGGGCAGAATGTGATACTAACACCTGCCCTACTGGAAGAAAACGTCTGTCATTTAAGCTTTTTTTTAAATGCTGCAGGGGACCGATGGGGATGAGGCCCATTTATGTCCTTGTTTTTTTTTTGGGGGGGGTTTGTCTCTCTCCTTTTATCTTTCTCTCTCTTTCTTTCTCTTTCTTTTTCTTTCTATGAAAGGATCTCTGATTAAAGGCACCCTGTGCAGGTCTCTGCCCCATCATGGCCTCTCTCAGGATAGTTGTTAAAGAGATAATTCAGGATTTTGGCAATAAAGCGCTTTATCTACTTCCCCAGAGTCAGATGAACTCGTGGAGACCAGTTTTATGTCTCAGCAGGTAGTTTAAAGGAAGTTACTAACTAACGGTAGCACAATTGCTAACTGGCATTAGCACAAGGACTGGACGTCTATGGAAACTGCTAGCATGCTAGTAGATATTGCAACGACTGGAAGTCCAAAGTGCTGCAATTTGAACCAAGCATGAGTGTGTTGTTAATGGGTATTAAACCGAGCACTCAATCTATAGAGGTGTCCATTGCATGGGTGGGTTCTAGGTAGCATGCTGGTGGGCTAGTAAATGTAACGTCTGTGTGGAGGCCTTTACCTGAGAGGGTTAACTTATCTGTGGCCCAGCGGGCCACTTCCCTCCCCATTATCCAACAACTCTACGAGAGGGTGGGGCGTGGCAGGGCCAGCGGGGAAGTTCAAGTGGTGGAATGGTCAAAGTGGAAGCTAGTGGAATTCTGGAGTTGGAAGTGGGGCTGCAGGGTTGGACTTGGTTTAGGCCTGCCCCTACGTCGACTCACAGCCCTCCTCTGTTCTTTTCACATGCATCATGAAGATCCATTCTGCTAACACACCCACCCACCCACACACACCCTTAACCCCTCCCCCTCTGACTGAGTGGAAGTCAGGGATGCTTGTGTCCGCTGGGCTGAGTGTCTGTTACTGCAGCCATCTGCTGTCCCTTTTAGCTGCAGGAACTTGAGATGCTTCAGAAAGATGGAGAGAAAAAAGTGGAGGAAAGAAAATAGGCAACCAGATGCCATCTTGGCCAAAGCAGGAAAGTTGTTTAAACTTGAGGCATCGCTAAGATGCGTTGGGGGGTGTACGCAAAATATGTTTGCTCTTACCGGCCTCCCCCTCACATTTCACTGCTTGCAGCCTGTAACCATTTTTATTTTGTATTTATTTAACCTTTACTTAACTAGGCAAGTCAGTTAAGAACAAATTCTTATTTACAAAGATGGCCTACCCCGGCCAGACCCTAACCTGGACGACGCTGGGCCAATTGTGCACCGCCCTATGGGATTCCCAATCATGGCCGGCAGCCTGGAATTGAACCAGGGTCTGTAGTGACCCCTCTAGCACTGAGATACAGTGCTTTTAGACCGCTGCACCACTCGGGAGCCCCGATCCACATTGTTGAACAAAAGGCGTCTCTCCACATGCTTGCGACATGCCTGTCCAGTTAACATAATGTTCCATTCACTTTTTACAATACACCATTATAAAACTTGAACAATCTGTCACATCCTCTTTATGCTGAACAGCGAAGGCAATTTTATTCTTAGGACCATGTGGTTTAAAATAGATTAAGTTTTTTTCCCCTACTCATGCAAGCATCTGCCCTCCCAAACCCAAAGTGTTGGGAGAAATATCCAGCTTCTCTCCCCTAGTAGCCTCTAGTCTAGCCAGTCAAAGCACGTGATGAAAGAATGGTGAACATTGCATCTGATTGTGTATATAGCTTGATCTAGTCCACACACGTGCCACTTTGCAAACTGTGAGGAATTAAAGGTTCAAATCAATCTATACGCCTGTTTCTGTTTTGTTTTGGTATTATACATTTAACCTTAGAGGGAGTAAGCTGTTTGGGGTGTCTGCTTTGGGGGACGGGGAGCGATGACATGCATGGCAGTCAGAACATGGAGTATGCCAGTCTTATCAGCGCTATGTTATCCTGCCACGTCTCACCACTTCTCTCCATCTTTCTCCCCCATTCTATCCCTTCTCTCATCCCCTCCCTCTCTCTCTCCAGGCTCTCTCAGCGGCAGCACGAGTGCTGAGCTCAGTGTTTCTTTAGGAACGGACCAGGCGGACCAGGTCTCCCCCACGATTCCCCGTGCCACAAAGAACAGAGTTTCCGGAAAACTCCGCCGATCAGCCAGCGCCATAAGCAAATCTTCCAACTGAGCTCTCTCGCCCGACCCACCTCCCAAACCTTCCCTGCTTCGTCTTTACTACAGGTCCTGCTGTGAAACCTCATACCTTAACCCCTCATGACTGCAGTTTGGGTGTGTGCGTTGTTTGTTTTATATCTCGTTTAAAAATATAACTGGAGCATATTGCAATGTTTTATTTATGTGGCAGTTATTGATACTTTGATACATTTCCAATTGTTTTACTGTTCAACTGCATATTTGACCTGAAGAAAAGATTTAAGCTATTCAAGTTTGTTCGGATGTTGCTGCATTTTCTGAAAGAATCTGATTAATATCACTTGTCAGTCAGTACAGCGATTAAATATAGACAAGGAATTGACTGAACAATCATGTCTGGTGGCTTAAAGTCCACATATCATCAACATTTCAAAATTCCCTTTATATGTCACAACAAGGATCTCTATGGTTGTGACATAGAAAAGGAATATGATCACCCATATGCATTTTGGTAAAGGTCTTTCCACAAAATGAGTTCCTTTTGTACCCCCAAGTAGAAATTGTGCACCAATATTGAATTTTAAAAGCCTCTTATATTAAATGAAGTGCTCTTTAAAAGACTCCACATGGAGAATTCAATAAATCTGTTTTTCTTTCATGAATAAAGACTTGCTGAAGTGCCAAAATGCAGCGTTTTGACATTTCCCTCTGACTTTTCGGAAGATGTTAACCCACTTAACCCCCAAATTCCTCCAAGTCTTGCTTTAACAAAGTAATTCCCTCATTTTAAGGTCAACCCTGCTATGTGAACTTTTACTATAATGTACTAGTAATAATTTTTTCAAAAGAAACGTTGAACATCTCATAGTAAAATCCTAGTGTAAAAGCAGGTTCTTGATGAGCTGGTTATCTTTTTGCCTAATTTGTGGTGGAGAACTGAGCGGGTCGAGCATAACACATTAACCCTGTTACTCATAGATAGACAGGCTAGAAATGTTTTTAATTTTATTTCTAAAATGGTGAAGCTACATTCAATTGCCCCTCCCTGTCCCTGAACACAAGCTTCCAATCCCCCTGTCGCAAGTGGAATTATGGCGGATTTAAGAATTTTATTATCATTATTTTATTTAACCTTTTATTTAACTAGGCAAGTCAGTTAAGAGCAAATTCTTATTTACATTGACGGCCTAGGAACAGTGGGTTGACTGGTCTAGGAACAGTGGGTTGACTGCCTTGTTCAGG
The DNA here is from genome assembly GCF_018296145.1 of Oncorhynchus tshawytscha. Lineage (NCBI taxonomy): Eukaryota > Metazoa > Chordata > Actinopteri > Salmoniformes > Salmonidae > Oncorhynchus > Oncorhynchus tshawytscha. The sequence continues at coordinate 33,217,923 of NC_056436.1, read as the reverse complement.
GTGAAATCATCAACCCTGTTACTTTTTTTTGGCACTTAATAGGCACTTAAGCTTTTTATTTAACCTCTTGAGATGGTAAAACCTGTTTTTTATTAAGTTGAACATGTGTTCTTTATGAACACATGTTAAATGTTAAAATTATATGAAATAAAACGTATTTTTCTTCACCAAGTTACACTACCCAAAAGGGACTCATTTCATGGTTTTCCCATCTCATGCCCCCCGGTGCGATTCTGCTCTGTAAATCACTGATGATACTCTTGCTGCTGACAGGATAGGATCATATTTAAGTGTGTTGTTTTGTCCTTGGCCTTGAGCCATGGAAGCCTGTGTGTCTGTTTGGACCATACTCATCCTCATGTTGTGGAGAGGTGGAAGGGCTGACATAGGAGGTGCTGCTCTAGCATAATGCTGCACCACACCACACACTTCCTGGTTACGGAGGGCTGTGAGCCAATGCAGTAGGAGTCTGTTTTTAATAGTTATGAACCTGGAGTGGACAATCAATGATGTCTTTCCAACCCCGAGGTGAATCGAAACTTGTGTTGGGTTTTTTATCGCTGTAAGGACCTTTTTAAATGGATTCTGATGGATTTTTGTCTTCCTTTGATTTATGCAACTCTGCTGGAAGTGAGAAAAGACTGCATTTCTAATTGTTTAGTGATGTTACCCTGTGTAGGATTGTTTAACCTGGGTTCATAACCTGTAATCCAGTAACTTCCATCTGGCTCTTCCTCTGCCATTGTTCTCTCATGTTGTAAAGTTAAGAATGACATTCCAATGTTCCTACAGATGAACTTTTGCACTCACTGTCGTTGATAAACTAGCAATGAATGTGTATTTTCTCTTTATTCTTGGATGTAAATAGCTTTATTTGATGTTTGTGGTGTTGTATAATGTATACATGTGTTGTTTTAGAGGAAAACGCCACCAGAGCCTCAGGTGAATCTTAACTCCATGCACTGGTGTGTGTCTGTATGGCTGTGTGTATTTGTGAAGGAGCTTCTCACAGTGCCTGTGTAATGTCTGTCCACCAAGATCCATTCCAAGACCCCCACCACTGTAAACCACTGTTAGACATCATTGGATTTATTTTGTGTCTGTTCATTGCAAGAGCAAAACGGCTAGCCTTGCCTTCCTGTCTCATGTCTTTGTTCTAGAGGGAGAGACTGTTTTTTCCCCCTGTGTGACTGTAAAGGTCAGCGTCTTGTCCTCCCCGTCCTCACACGTTTTATATGAACAGATTGACTGGGTTTGGCCCACTTTTGTTTCGTCTTTATTTGAGGTGCTCTGTTCTCCTTTCTCTCTGAATTGGAATCAAATGGCACCTACTCCTCCTATTTCCCATGATGAACCCCGAGTAACCTCGTGAGGCCACAGTGGAGGGGTGGGGGGCTGGGGAGTTAGAAGGCATACCAGCGCTGTACTCTGGCGACCCTCTTAGCAACAGGCAGGCTGGCGCTATGCTACTCACGCTGCCTCCTTCGCCACAACCTGCGCCTTTGGGTTGCCATGGGAGCCAGGTGTTACGCACACATTATGCAGGGTTCCATCAGAGCTGCATCCCTGTCTGTTGCACTACTTTGCCTTACCTGTACATCCTCTCTTTCATTTTGTTCTCTCTCTTTTTTTGTGTCCCTTTCTTTCCCAAGCACTGATTAATAACATAGGAGGCATGAACGGAGAGTTCGTTCAGAGATAATGAAGTCCATTTTGTGAATTTGAAGAATGTATGTAAATACTGACCTGAGTCAGATCAATGCTTTCACCTTCCCAGTAGCCACTGTAAAGAACTACCCAGCTCTTTTTACCAGTCTTCTTATGGAGTCTAGATTGTAGATTAGATGTTGTGGATGGGATCCCTGTTATATATGGGAGTAAATGGGCGTAAGGTTTGATTTGACCAGGGCAAGGATTGTGTCTTACTCAAGACTGGTTCAACTCATGTGAAGCAACAGAGTTAGTGTTAATTCTAGGTTTTGGTTTAGGAATCCTGTACATTGTGTCAAATCGAGGGTTTTAGTCCTTTACCATAAATATATTAATGCCTGTAATATAATATTTGTATAAGAGGAAGAGGGGGAAAAGGCTTGAAGATTTCATCATTACTTGTTAACATATCAAACTGTTTTTAATGACTGAAGTCATGCTATCTTTATTAGAAATGTGAAAATCAAAAACATTTCATTAAATCAATTTGAAATCCTATGTGTTCTCTGTGTTATTTGTATGGGTCTATTGATCTGAATGTTTTTTTCATAGCAGTGGTGCGGAAGTAGAGAAAGTAAATTCAACCTTTTCCTTTAAAACTGTCATTGCAGAGATGGTTACTACCTAACCCTGTCACAGTAACGCCTATCCTCCATGAATCATCTCGTGAGAATCTGCTGCTTTGGCTGCAGTGACAGGTTGACTGTAACCTCTGGCTTTGGGGGAAGGGGGGTCGATGGGGTGTAGGGGTGACTTGATGGTGCTGTTGTCTTGGTTTTTCAACCCTGGCCCAGAAGCAGCAGCCGGGGTAACCTGACCCCCTTCCCATCTGTTCCCCTGCTGCTCCAGGAGAGGAGGCTGGGATAATGGGCCCCCACCGAAGGTACAGGTGCAAAGTCTACAGCACCTAGCCAACACTGCGAGGACTGTTACTTGTTAGACTTAAGAGGATAATTGGTGATGTGTGTCTGTCCGTCTATCTTGCCTGACCATGTCCCTTTGGACTTTCTGAAGCTCTCCTGCGTTTGTCTACATTATGTGATTTGAATATTCACAAGTTAAGAAAGGAGACTAAAAGTGATCTGCAGAAGGTATAGGTTCAAGACACACTGCGTATACCAAACATTAGGAACACCTTTCTAATATTGAGTTTCAACCCCCCCCCCCCTCCCCTTTTTGCACTCACATCATTCATCGGGGCATGGACTCTACACAGAGTAGACGCCAATGCTTCCCACAGTTGTGTCAAGTTGGCTGGATGCCCTTTGGGTGGTGGACCATTCTTGATACACACTGGAAACTGTTGAGCATAAAAAACCTTGACACAAACCGGTGTGCCTGGCACCTACTACCATACCTCGTTCAAAGGCACTTCAATCTTTTGTCTTGCCCATTCACCCTCTGAATGGCACACATACACAGTCCCAAGTCTCAAGGTTAAAAAATCCTTCTTTAACCTGTCTCTTCATCTACACCGATTGAAGTGGGATAAGGGATCATAGCTTTCACCTGCATTCACCTGGTCAGTCGATTTCATGGAAAGAGCAGGTGTTTATAATGTTCTGTACACTCAGTGTATGTGAACAGTCTATTTTTCACATTGTGACATATCAAGAGTTCCAAATGTCTACTGATTACTGCCTAGAGGCCTGTCCTCATTAGTGAACTACATGATGGTATCCACCCCCTCATGGGCTGTCTGAAGCCACACACGCACTTCTGGAAGTTGTTACCAATCTTTCTCTCCATGGGGAGTGTATGTGAACCTGGATGTTCAGCCTCGACAGTCAGGCAGCCATTTAAAAAGGGGAAATCAAATTCTGAGTCTCCTCAAGAAAAGAGAAATGTCCTGCTCTTGAGGTGAGTTGTGTGGTCATCACCTCTTTGTCCTGAGCCATGTTCTGACCAAGCATTATGGCAATTTATGACTGGAAGCTAAGTGCTCTCTGTCTCTTCTTTATAGAAACCAAAACCAGGCTTGAATCATCATATCAATAATACAGTGACGATCAATTTAGGGTATCTTTTCCGTTGCCTAGAAAAAATTGCTGGCATCGGATGCAATCCCAGTTAAATGAAACCTGAAAGGGGTCTATGAGGAATTAGGTTGGTTTGTTTAGAGGAGTACAGTCCTTGAGAAGTCTCTGACATCAGTCACATCATTGTAGAAATGATGCATCCATAGTGAATATGCCTGCATCATGGCTTGAGTATCCATGGTAATTAGGCTATTATACATCCTTTACTAATTACCCACTTGAGTAGGCTTCATCTATGATTCGTTTTGAGCTTTCACATAGCCTGAAGATTCACACAAATAGCCAAATTAATGTTGTGAAGCTGAGAGAAATTGTATATGATATTTTGTTGTGTAGGCGAAGTCCAGTGGAGAAAATGAAAGAATAATTTTCAAGACATCTTCTTCCCCATATACACCCATTTCCCAATAGCCTACCATTTTTTTTTTACCTTTATTTAACTAGGCAAGTCAGTTAAGAACAAATTCTTATTTTCAATGACGGCCTAGGAACAGTGGGTTAACTGCCTGTTCAGGGGCAGAACGACAGATTTGTACCTTGTCAGCTCGGGGATTTGAACTTGCAACCTTCCGGTTACTAGTCCAACGCTATAACCACTAGGCTACCCTGCCGCCCCATTTAGACTTATTCGGCGGAAGATTGTGTCTCTTGAGTTTCTACCCAGGTGGATTTCCATAATATCTAATTTACACGCTAAAAATGGTTTTGTTTTGTTTTTCTAAAGGACAAATAATTATTTCTGACATCCATTTTAATGAATAATTCCCTATAGGTCCGTTTATTTTCTTGTTGATATGACTTGAAGTCAGGGAGGGCAGGCAGACCTGGGTGATGTAGGAGTAGTATTATTCAAGACAGTTTGTGTCAATGTCAAACTATAGCAAAATAAATGGTTTCATTTTGAAAATATTTTTTTATTTTGATGGACAGATAGATGACAACAGTGTACACATACAATCAAAGCGCTATAAAAGCCAACATTTAAGAAAATAAAAATGTTCATAGAAAAAGATTGCATCTAAGATAAGAGCTTTACGTTTTACAAGAGCTGTGGAGATTGAAGATTTAGACCGGTCCACGACAATTATCACAACTCCTAATTTTGACAAAACATTTGGCTACCACATGTGAACTGCCAGAATGACACAGAATAATCACACAATACAACAATAAATTACAGAATAGAATTGCAAATAGAATAAATAAATAAATACAAGTATTATGACGAAACAATATTGCAACAATTAATAATAAAATATGTGCCAGCATTCAAAATTAAAACAATCATTATGTTGACTTTTTTAAGGCAGTTGTACAGCAGAGTTTCGATGTGTTTAGGCTATATTCTAAAGGCATTTGTGGTTCTACTAAAAGGGAATGATTCGATATTTGCACGTTTTTAAGACAAAGTTGATAAGTCTGTCCTGTGATTCATAAGTTAGCATAAAGCTTAATGAAACAGAAATTCACAGTCTGTGAATTAAAAGGCTTTTATGAGGGAAAATGAAACAGTTCTTAGGTCTAGAAGCTATTAGGCTACTTGAGCACGTGTGCAGCTGTCCTAGAAAAATACCTTTAACAGTCAAACTAACACTTTGTTTTCTTTCAATAAACTATTTGAGAGAAATCTCAAAATATATGCCTATTTTTTTATTTCAAGAAATAGATAAGCATTCAACAACCATCTGATTGGCATGGATAGGACAGCTCTCATCGAACACACAATCTAAACATCAAGATGCCTGTCTTTCAGTAGTGTAGGCAATTAACTTGTTTTCCAACGCTCCCTTTGCTCAGCAAGCAGGGCGCACGGGCATTTGAAGCAGGATCACCTGCCTATTTTCCGACGGATGACATTTGTTGATGTGCCTCGTGAGTCCCGGTGAGCTGTAGAAAGTGGCAGAGCAGTACTTGCAGGAATACACCTGGGAGGAGTGCATGAGACGCAAGTGTCTCTCCTGGTTGGCCCTGTTGGGGAAATTCTCCCCGCAAACGGGGCAGAGAAGGCAGTCCACGGGGCTTAGATTCAGGGGACTTTGGTTTGTATTTTCCTCTGAGATTAAGGACACTGGCACCTGCTCTTCCACTCTGTCGCTGTTTTGAAACGTGTGGTCCTCGAACATTTTATTCTGCAAGGCTTGGTGTCCCAGGATGTGTTTTCTTAGGTATGCTTGGCGCTTAAACCTCTTCCCACAGTGTTGGCAGTTGTATAAACCGTCTTCTGAGCCCGATTCAGACATACCTGGGCTGGGGGAGTCTCTGTCACTCAGAAGCTCGATTCTTGGGTCTTTGGCTTCCTCTGGGGTGGACTTGACACCGGGGGGAATTTTGGCGATTTCAGATTTGATGCTCGGTGTAGATGGTATCCCGGCTGCACTCTGCGCTCTCGGTTTGTGCCAGCGCCGGTGAGAGGCGAGGTTAGCCGGGCAGCTGAACATCTTATCACACTCAGGACACCTGTACTCAACTCTCACTATCCTAGAGCACTTGTGCTGGGCCAAAGAAAATGGATCAGCGTATGCTTCCTTACACAATTGACAGACAAACTCTCCTAACGGCTTCCCACCTGCCGACGTCTGCGTTCTGGGTTTAAAGTCGACAGGAGCCTCTTTGATTTTCAAACCAAGTACCGGAGACGTTGTCATTTCGTCTTCAAAATTCAGTTTTCTGATGGCTTTGGGTTTTTTGGAGGCAGGTTTGCTCTTGCGCTCAGTGTCGGATGCGGGCCTCTTAGTACCGCCCCTGATGGCTGTAGCGGGGATCCTGCTGGTGGTGCCGCTGCGGTTGCTGTTGCTAGTGCCTATTTTCAAATCCACGGGGGCGAACAGGAGATGATCTAAACTGCTGAGGGAGGCAGGTGTCGGGAATGATTCAGCAGAAATTGGCGAACCTAGATTAAAACTTCTTTCGTAATATCTCCTCTCGTGGTCCTTGCTGATGGGCCTGGTGGGGCTGTAGAGGGCTTGGTACACAGCCTCTTGGTTGCCAAACTGAACCCCTTTAGCATCCAGACTGGGGACCGGGGCGTCTGCTGCGATGTCTGGTGATGGAGCTGCGCGGTCCGGACTGGACGCAATAGAGACAGGCGGAGATGAGTCCACCTGACTCTGAAAGGCTGGGATGTGATGCTCCTGCTCATATTCATCTGTACGAGTCCTGTAGGAAACATGTGCTGATTTCTTGTTTCTTTTTACCAGGAATCCTTTAGGCATCTTTGCGAATGACAGAAAGGCACTTTGGAGAGGTGGGCGAAGGCTCGGATGATATCCAGGTTTGTGAAATTACAGTCACGCCAGGAGCCTCGGTTGCTAACTTATATTTTCGCTAAGCTATTGATCTCTGTGGTGCTGAAATGTTTTCGTCTCCAAGGCATAGCTGCACTCTTTTTATGCCAGAATGATGCTATTGTTCTCGCCCCTTGTTGCCGCATCCTCAACCAATCAGACGAAACGAAGATCCCGGTGGATTTGGATGTGGGAGGGTTCAAAGCCTGTGTTTGGTGGATTTCGTTGAAGGATGTGCAGATAGCTTAGCAGATGTACTTGCGGTTTATTACATTAATGTGTGCGCTCGGCCACTCCCCGACAGAGGCACACGCCCGGGCCCTCCTCCTTTTACGGTTTGATGGTTCTCTATACAAATACACACGTGCCACGGCTTTGTGCCTCTCCTTTGGGGGCCACCGAGCTGCCAAAAGGAAATGTCCGTCACTGCCACAATCATCAGAATTGTGAATTAAGACGGGGATTGGACTGGAGAGGGGTCCGGTTGAGAAGGCAACAAAGACGTTGCAAATGGGTTATTTGCATTACTAGAATAAAAGACAACAAAATGAAAATCTAAAAACTTGGGCAGAAAGTGATGTCAGTGGCGATAGTAAAGCAATGGCACACACGTGTTGTTGTAGGCTATTGTGGTGTAATGGGACTTTCCCCCCAGTCAAAAGCAAGCTTTACGCACGAACCTCCAACAACATAACAACATGTGTGTGTGTGACATTGGTATAAGGCCCTATCTTCCAAAAGTCGATACGCAGGGTTATTGTTTTACACAAGCAAGGCAAGACTTCTTGAAAATAAACATGATTTGGTACGAATGTATTTATTTGGGCACGAGTCTGTCTCGGCAGTTTAACTGTAGTTATACATCAGACATCCCACTATAAGTAATAAGAAGGGTTCTGGTCATGGTACACAATAGCCACGGGAACGTCTGCCCACACTGGATATCCCGTTTTTGTTTGAAAGGCAAATTGACCCCTTCACTGTGAAATAAGACTCACCGCCAATCTGTCCTAGAGATAGGCGCGTGCTGTGTGTAATCACTGCCCGAGCGCGCACAATGTTGCTCTGTCTGGAATGTGATATGGATGTCATGTGCAACGATAAAACATTTTTATGTCTGTAAAAATATCCTTTTACAAACTGTTCTTGTTTGATAAGGTTACGTTCTTGTTGGAAACAAATCCATGCATCTGTATCCTACTATTACTCATTTTGTGAAATATTAGTTGGTTTTCAAAGTTTTACTCTGAAGTTTACATTTGGAATTAATATATCGTCTACCTTCTTCAAATCAAGATTGGTTTGATGTTTTTAATTTTGGCACTTTAAGTTGCATGTAGGCTATTATAAAACACTTTCAGAAAATCAGAAATCTTGCATGGTTCAATTCTTTGAAAATGTATTTCCAAAGGATATGTAAATTGAGCATTTTCATACTGTGTTTTGTAGTCAGGGTTATTTTTGATAATTTATTGTCAGTTTTGTGCATACATTACATTTAAATGTAGGCCTATACAATCTTACAGCCATCAAGTTTAGAGAGTACGCTATATGCTTACAAGATCGATCATCTACGATTATTTTTGTCTAGTAGGCCAAGAGTTATGGTTGCCTGCGTTTTATAATAATATCTTCAGATGAGCGTGCATGCATCACTTGGCAGAGCGTGCTTTCTTTTTCTCTGCGTGGGGAAGCAAGGCAAGAATAGTCGGGGAGGCCTATTGTTCTCCTAATTTGCATAAAGCTGCTGTATGACCAAGTCAAATAATTACACCATCTTTAGTTGAAACATGCGCCTTTTGAATGGGTGGCTCTGTTCTGATGCGCTTTCGCTTGTTTGAATGCAAACCGTTAGCTTTGTGTAATTCACATTTTGTCTCTCTTAAATTATACATATATAGCAACGTCTTTCTACATTTAACTTTTTACATTAACAAGTTTAAAAACGAGTTTTCTCCCCTTATCAGGCCATAGTGTTGTAAAAATGTGAAATAGTCAACAATATATAGGTCTTTGCTAAAGGCCAGTCACATTATAGGCCCACGTAGGCCTACAACCGTTCATGAATCGGCCCTTATACATTTGAAGTCGGAAGTTTACATACACCATAGCCAAATACATTTAAACTCAGTTTTTCACAATTGCTGACATAAAATGTAAAAAAATCCTGTCTTAGGTCAGTTAGGATCACCACTTTATTTTAAGAATGTGAAATGTCAGAATAATAGTAGAGATAATTATTTCTTTCAGCTTTTATTTCTTTCATCACATTCCCAGTGGGTCAGAAGTTTACATACACTCAATTAGTATTTGGTAGCATTGCCTTTAAATTATTTAAATTGGGTCAAACGTTTTGTGTAGCCTTCCACAAGCTTCCCACAATAAGTTGGGTGAATTTTGGCCCATTCCTCCTGACAGAGCTGGTGTAACTGAGTCAGGTTTGCCCCCTTGCTCGCACACGCTTTTTCAGTTCTGCCCATACATTTTCTATGGGATTGAGGTCAGGGCTTTGTGATGGCCACTCCAATACCTTGACTTTGTTGTCCTTAAGCCATTTTGCCACAACTTTGGAAGTATGCGTGGGGTCATTGTCCATTTGGAAGACCCATTTGTGACCAAGCTTTAACTTGACTGGTGTCTTGAGATGTTGCTTCAATATATCCACCTCATTTTCCTCCCTCATGATGCCATCTATTTTGTGAAGTGCACCAGTCCCTCCTGCAGCAAAGCACACCCACAACATGATGCTGCCACCCCCGTGCTTCACAGTTGGGATGGTGTTCTTCGGCATGCAAGCCTCCCCCTTTCTCCTCCAAACATAACGATGGTCATTATGGCCAAACAGTTCTATTTTTGTTTCATCAGACCAGAGGACATTTCTCCAAAAAGTACAATCTTTGTCCCCATGTGCAGTTGCAAACCATAGTCTGGCTTTTTTATGTTGGTTTTGGAGCAGTGGCTTCTTCCTTGCTGAGCGGCCTTTCAGGTTATGTCAATATAGGACTCGTTTTACTGTGGATATAGATACTTTTGTACCTGTTTCCTCCAGCATCTTCACAAGGTCCATTGCAGTTCTGAGATTGATTTACACTTTTCGCACCAAAGTACATTCATCTCTAGGAGACAGAACGTGTCTCCTTCCTGAGCGGTATGTTGGCTGCGTGGTCCCATGGTGTTTATACTAGCGTACTATTGTTTGTACAGATGAACATGGTACCTTCAGGTGTTTGGAAATTGCTCCCAAGGATGAACCAGACTTGTGAAGGTCTACAATTTGTTTTCTGAGGTCTTGGCTGATTTCTTTTGATTTTCCCATGATGTCAAGCAAAGGGTCACTGAGTTTGAAGGTAGGCCTTGAAATACATCCACAGGTACACCTCCAATTGACTCAAATGATGTCAATTAGCCTATCAGAAGCTTCTAAAGCCTTGACATCATTTTTTGAAAATGTCCAAGCTGTTTAAAGGCACAGTCAACTTAATGTATGTAAACTTCTGACCCACTGGAATTGTGATACAGTGAATTATAAGTGAAATAATCTGGAAAAATTACTTGTGTCATGCACAAAATAGATGTCCTGACCAACTTGCCAAAACTATAGTTTGTTAACAAGAAATTTGCTGCGTGGTTGAAAAACGAGTTTGAATGTCTATAACCTAAGTGTACGACTTCAACTGAATATGTTTTGGCTATAGTCCGTGTTTGTTCCACAACGTTTTTGCTGGCAGTTCTATTATTCGTGGTTCGTGGAGCTACACGCTTTGATGGCATTTTAAGGAGTTCCTCTCCACCCTGTGATCAATTCTAAGAGCGCGTGGGCCGGTATGTTGGGGTTTCAGCGGATGCGTGTGCGTGTTTGCTCAGTGGCGCGTGCTGCCCTGCAAGAGTGGAAGCGCTGAAGGATCGGCGCATCATTAGCATACAGCTGCCTTTCCATCCATACATAAAGTCATCTTAATCCGCCCCTAAATAGACTATATATTTGGAGCCCTGAGCCCTATGCCACAACATCACTCGGCCTGGTTTAATGTTGGAAAGGGGGTCTTCTCTCTAAATGTCAAATAATGCTTAGTGATGTGGGGAACCATTCATGTCCAGAGTTTCTGCTTGTTAGTGCTGCTCTTTTGATTGACTGATGTAGGCCTATTTAACAAAACACAATTCCCTAATGTGCTGCAAGTGGCAACTTTTAATAAATTACACTAAAGTTAAATATCAAACATTGTATGCCACTTTTGTACAGCATGATGATACAGGCCTACAACATTTACCCAGAATGAACCTCTTTCTGTGTTCATTCAATTCAGACTCAGCTCACAGTCTGCCTATTTTATAGCACCACCTACAGGTGAAATTAGGATGCAGAAATTGAAGCAAGGGGGATCACTCTGAATAACTGTTGGCTCCCTTTCTGGTCGAATCCTTTTGGGTTGCGAGATATGAAACATAATTTAAAAAGATCGCAAAAACTATCAAACTATATTTCTCTTTATGATAAATAACACCCTCTTAGGCCTCACTCCCCCCTATCTGAGATATCTACTGTAGCCCTCATCTTCCACATACAGCACCCGTTTTGCCAGTAACATTCTGTTAAAGGTCCCCAAAGCACACACATCCCTGGGTCGCTCCTCTTTTCAGTTCGCTGCAGCTAGTGACTGGAACGAGCTGCAACAAACTCAAACTGGAAAGTTTTATCTCAATCTCTTCATTCAAAGACTCAATCATGGACACTCTTACTGACAGTTGTGGCTGCTTTGTGTGATGTGTTGTTGTCTCTACCTTATTGCCCTTTGTGCTGTTGTCTGTGCCAAATAATGTTTTGTGATGCTAGCATGTTGTGTTGCTTCCATGCAGTGTTGTCATGTGTTGCTGCCTTGCTATGTTGTTGTCTTATGTCTCTCCTTATGTAGTGTTTTGTTGTCTCTCTTGTTGGGATGTGTGTTTTGTCCTATATTTATATTGTATTTATTTATTATTTTTTATCCCAGACTCCCGTCCCCACAGGAGGCCTTTTGCCTTTTGGTAGGCCGTCATTGTAAATAAGAATTTGTTCTTAACTGACTTGCCTAGTTAAATATAAAAGAAATAAATGATCCCCGAGATATCCATTTCACCTATTCCGTTCGCCCACTGTCTGAATCTCACCCACCCCCATCCTGTTAGAATGCTCAAAGGATGTCACTGTAATTTACACTCATCATGACATGGGCTCCATGAATGGCATTGTCAATCAATGATTGTCATGGATGAGCTGTAGGGCCATTGTGCTTGTGTGTAATCTGCTAGGGAGAATCCATTCAGCATCAAGGACAGGGCCAGTGAGGAATCTAGATTTAATCGGGGACTTGGGGGTTTCTAAGAACCAGGACAGAAAGACTTATAGACTTTGTCTCCTTGCAGGTGGACAACATGTCTGTCCGACATTTCACCTATTAGATCCTGAAACAATATTTAGGAAAACATTGTTTTTTCTACAATATTTTACGATATACAGTACCAGTCAAAAGTTTGGACACACCAACTCATTCAAGTGTTTAGCTTTATTTGTACCATTTTTCAACATTGTAGAATAACAGTGAAGACATCAAAACTATGAAATAACACATGGAATCATGTAGTAACCGAAAAAAATGTTAAACAAATCCAGATGTATTTTATTTTAAAAAGTAGTCACCCTTTGCCTTGATGACAGCTTTGCACACTCTTAGCATTCTCTCAACTAGCTTCACCTGGAATGCTTTTCCAACAGTCTTGAAGGAGTTCTCACATGTGCTGAGCACTTGTTGGCTGTTTTTCATTCACTCTGCGGTCCAAACCATTTCAATTGGGTTGAGGCCGGTTGATTGTGGAGGCCAGGTCATCTGATGCAGCACTCCATCACTCTCCTTCTTGGTCAAATAGCCCTTACACAGCCTGTAGGTGTGTTGGGTCATTGTCCTGTTGAAAAACAAATGATAACCCCACTAAGCTCAATCCAGATGGGATGGCGTATCACTGCAGAGTGCTGTGGTAGCCATGCTGGTTAAGTGTGCCTTGAATTCTAAATAAATCACAGACAGTGTAACCAGCAAAGCACCCCACACCATCACACCTCCTCCTCCATGCTTCACGGTGGGAACCACACATGTGGAGGTCATCCGTTCACCTACTATGCGTCTCACAAACACATGGCGGTTGTTACCAAAAATCTCCAATTTGGACATCAGACCAAAGGACATATTTTCACCGCTCTAATGCCCTTCGCTCGTGTTTCTTGGCCCAAGCAAGTCTCTTCTTATTACTGGTGTCCTTTAGTAGTGGTTTCTTTGCAGCAATTCAACCATGAAGGCCTGATTCACGCAGTCTCCTCTGAACAGTTGATGTTGAGATGTGTCTGTTACTTGAACTCTGTGAAGTATTTATTTGGGCTGCAATCTGAGGTGCAGTTAACTCTAATGAACTTATCCTCTGCAGCAGAGGTAACTCTGGGTCTTCCTCTCCTGTGGCGGTCCTCATGAGAGACAGTTTCATCATAGTGCTTGATGGTTTTTGCGACTGCACTTTAAGAAACTTTTAAAGTTCTTGCCATTTTCCAGATTGACTGACCTTCACATCTTAAAGTAATGATGGACTGTCATTTCTCTTTGCTTATTTGAGATGTTCTTGTCATAATATGGACTTGGTCTTTTACCAAATAGGACTATCTTCTGTATACCACGCCTACCTTGTCACAACACAACTGATTGGCTCAAACGCATTAAGAAGGAAAGAAATTCCATAAATTAACTTTAACAAGGCACACCTGTTAATTGAAATGGATTCCAGGTGACTACCTCATGAAGCTGGTTGAGAGAATGCCAAGAGTGTGCCAAGCTGTCATCAAGGTAAAGGGTGGCTACTTTGAAGAATATATTTTGATTTGTATAAAACCTTTTTGGTTACTACATGATTCAATGTGTTATTTCATAGTTTTGATGTTTTCAATATTATTCTATAATGTAGAAATTAGTACAAATAAATAAAAAACCCTTGAATGAGTAGGTGTGTCCAAACTTTTGACTGGTACTGTACAATGATTTCCTAAATAACATCTTCCAAATATTGAGTTTTGCCTTCAGAACATTCTCAATTCGTTGGGGCAGCATCCCTCAATTCGTTGGGGCCCATCCCAACATGGGCCAGCATCCCTGTGGAACGCTTTCAACACCTTGTAGACTCTACAAGGTGTTGAAAGCATGTTGACTCCAATCAAGTTGGCTGGATGTCCGTTGAGTGGTGGACCATTCTTGATACACACAGGAAATTGTTGAGCGTGAAAAACCCAGCAGCGTTTCTGTTCTCGACACACTCAAACCAGAGCGCCTGGCACTTACTACTATACCCCGTTCAAAGGCACTTATATCTTTTGTCTTGCCCATTCACCCCCAGAATGGCACACATACACAATCCATGTCTCAATTGTCAAGGCTTAAAAATCCTTCTGTAACCTCTCCTCCCCTTAGCTAGCATATGGAAATGGTTCCCGGAAACATGATGTCTCCTAGCCCTGGGGCATAAATTAAATCATCTGAAACTTCCGAGAGCTGCTCAGAAATCTCTCCAGTCCGTTGGTTGTGTCCCACCAGAGCCTCCTGTCACCAAGCCCTGGAATGTTAAATTGTTAAACGCTAATTCACCTCAGAGCCATGGAGGTGGATCAAGTGATTGTTCTATCTGGGCTGGTTAAAATGTGATGCCCTGTCTCTCTCCTCAGGGTTCACCTCTGTCATTCCACACATTCCTTTTCTATATTCATGAGCGAACCACAAAGAGCAAGCGGTGCGACTGCTGTGTTACAGATAATAAGGACAGCAGGCGCCAAGCTCCCCACTGCAGGTTTTCTCTCTGCTACAGCTCATTCAATTATCTGACAAGAGTTCTTTGAGACAGAGCTGCACTATGGGGGTGCAGAGAGGGAAATTGAGGTACATACGGGTGGAGACACACACACACACACACACACACACACACACACACACACACACACACACACACACACACACACACACACACACACAATCCAACCATTCTCCAAATGCATTTTGAAACAACAAACGCGCAGGTTTTCTTCCCTGGTGGATTCTATTAACAGATGTTTACTCATGACTGTAGATATTATTTTCTGTAGTGCGGCAGCATGGTGACCTAGTGTTTTTTTTGTGTTTTTTTTTTACGGCTGTGTATTTCTTTTCCTTTAAGATCAGAACGTACTGTGATGTCCATTTACACCCCAGGTCATGAACAACCAACCATAATGACCGTAGTGACTCAATGTACAGAAATGAAACTGGAAACATCGCTCATATGGATTCTTTTTTGAGGTCACCATTATCTTGATGAAACTGCTGAAGACAGAGGCATCATCAAGAAAAAGCAAGAAAGATGGCCGCTCAGAAACCTAATGAGCCACATCCTCCCTCGATTGACAAATGGAGCCCTCAGCACTTCATCTTACATTCTCTATTTTCCTGTGAACCATACATCAACCACCATCCCCTTTCATAACCTGCCAGAGAATCAGGTCACAGCTTACCTACCCCACTGAAGTTCAAGTTTAAAATAGTTAAGGTAAAGGTTAAGGTTAGGGTTGGAGTTAGGGTTGGGTCAGGGTTAGGGTTAGAGTAGGGGTTCAGGTTAAGGGTTAGGGTTTAGGGTATTTTGACCAATCACATCAGAACGCAGCCTATACGTATGAATGTAGGCCTATTCAAACCACGTTTTATTGGTCACATACACATATTTAGCAGATGTTATTGCAGGTGTAGCGAAATGCTTGTGTTCCTAGCTCCAACAGTACAGTAGTATCTAACAATACACACAAATCTAGAAGTAAAAGAAGGGAATTAAGAAATATATTAATATTATATAGAGAAATGTCAGACTGGCATTGACTAAAATACAGTAGAATAGAATACAGTATATACATATCAAATGAGTAAAACAGAATGTCAACATTATTAAAGTGACTAGTGTTCCATTATTAAAGTGACCAGTGATTCCATATCTATTTAAATGGGGCAGCAGCCTCTAAGGTGCAGGGTTGAGTACCCGGGTTGTAGCTGGCTAGTCTCAGTCCCAGCTTTGATGCACCTGTACTGACCTCGCCTTCTGGAAAATAGCGGGGTGAACAAGCCGTGGCTCGGGTGGTTGATGTCCTTGATGATCTTTTTGGCCTTCCTGTGACATCGGGTGCTGTAGGTATCCTGGAGGGCAGGCAGTGTGCCCCCGGTGATGCGTTGAGCAGACTGCACCACCCTTTGGAGAACCCTGTGGCATATTCACCTATGACTTGTTTGCAATGTTTTGATCGATATCAGAAACTGTTGGTATTAGTTTTAGTGCTTTGACCTGAGACACCCACCAAGCTGTTAAAGGCTAGAGTAAAGGATGTCACTTCAGAACCCTCTGGATGGAGAGTGGCACTGTGGTAGCTGTCCATGGTGCTGTATCTTAACTCATGACTTAGAATGAGGGTAGATGGGATGAAGAAGACATGACTGGGTGTGTGTTGTAGGATAACCTTAGGTCAGTTAGTCGAATCCATTTAATTTATCCGTAGGTGATTATTAGGCTTACCCTTCTTCTACTCAGAATACTTAGCATTCATTTGTCATTATGATTTACTGAGGGGAAAACCCTGATATCAAAGAAGCCTAAATGACTTCAGCGGCTAAGAAACGGATGAATGTTTCATGTTAATTAAAGTTTGTACTAATGTATCAATGAGATGATTTATTCAGCTGCTTTGTCATGAATCATTTGTATATCTGTTGCAAACTTGTCATCCTTTGTTAATTAATTCATTTTTCCAGTAAGATGTTCTTCAATGCATGAGAAATACAACGATTAGATGGAATAATTTGAGACTCAGACAGTCCTCAAGTATACACAACATATACACACACACAAAAATGACGATGTGTGATGAGTTTTCAATGTCACATTTCCCAAAGCTTGTCCAAAATGGACACACTCCTGATTTAGATGGCATAATTAGCATTCTTCTTTGATTATTAAATGATCCCCCTAATTAGTCACTATAATGGGGTTAATCAGACTCTGCTCATCACACTTATTATTTTCTCCCAGAAAAAAAATACTTAATTAATTATATCAATCTTTTCATCAGCAAGGGCACCATACCTCCCTCCGAAATTAATATCATGTTGTAAATGGAAGTAAGGAGCAGGCCGGATCCAGACAGATGAAAGATTCCTCTCATGTTAATTAAGTCCTAATTATGCAGTGGGAGTTGGGAGCCGTTTGCATAATAAATTAGATGAGATCAGTCATGGAGTGGCCTGTGGAGTTGCTCCGAGACCCCCTCCACCACCTACCCCTACTGCCTCCACCACCTACCCCTACTGCCTCTACCACCTACCCCTACTGCCTCCACCACCTACCCCTACTGCCTCCACCCCACTACCCCTACTGCCTCCACCACCTACCCCTACTGCCTCCACCACCTACCCTTACTGCCTCCACCCCACTACCCCTACTGCCTCCACCCCACTACCCCTACTGCCTCCACCCCACTACCCCTACTGCCTCCACCACCTACCCCTACTGCCTCCACCCCTCTACCCCTACTGCCTCCACCACCTACCCCTACTGCCTCCACCACCTACCCCTACTGCCTCCACCCCCTACCCCTACTGCCTCCACCCTCTACCCCTACTGCTCCACCCCTCTACCCCTACTGCCTCCACCACCTACCCCTACTGCCTCCACCCTCTACCCCTACTGCCTCCACCACCTACCCCTACTGCCTCTACCACCCCTACCCTCCACCACCTACCCCTGCCTCCACCACCTACCCATAGTGCCTCCACCCCTCTACCCTACTGCCTCCACCCCTCTACCCCTACTGCCTCCACCCTCTACCCCTACTGCCTCCACCACCTAACCCTACTGTCTCCACCACCTACCCCTACTGCCTCCACCACCTACCCCTACTGCCTCCACCCCTCTACCCCTACTGCCTCCACCCTCTACCCCTACTGCCTCCACCACCTACCCCTACTGCCTCCACCACCTAACCCTACTGCCTCCACCCCTCTACCCCTACTGCCTCCACCACCTACCCATGTACTCTGTGACCCTGTAGAGAGGCCTGTCAGCCAGCTGGGAGTAATGAAAATGTTAACATGGAGCTTAGCGGTTCAGCTAGTTGGGCTTCTGCTAGTATTAGGTAGGGTCAAAGAACCTGGAGGATATTAATAATGTACATACAGTATATATGTGTTTCAATGTATCTTGAGGTCCTCCTTTAAAACAATGCTCCATTCTGGGTACAGGGTAGTGAACCTTATTGTCCCACCTAAACACAAACAACCTGCATGCATTTGCCAGAGGATTAAAATACCCCAATACTGCCTGCACTGGAGGCCGCCTGTGACTGAAATAAACGCTGTACCTCGTAATTGTGTGGTTAATCACTGCCATTCTGTAGTGTATGGACTTAGGTTCCTTGAGCTGATTTGCTCCATACCCTTAACAATCAAGTGTTGTGTGATTGGAGTCCACAGTCATGCGTTGCCCTCCACGGCCGAGTGGGATTACAAAGAGTATGATTAGTTAATCAAATCAAGATCCCCATTCTCTAGATTTCTGTCCTTTCTATGTTTGTGTGTACACCTTATCTAAATGGAAATTATACTGCGTTGCACTTCAGGGAGGATGAATCTGCATGTGAATGGTGATAGTAGGCAACAGACAGTGGTGAATATATGATAGGATCTTTCACTCTCAATCATAGTGTTATGGCATCATAATCCTATAGTTTAACTGCGCAATTATCCGTGTTATTCACAACTGAGGACTCATTCAATGGTCAAGAAAATCATAATTTACGAGAAAAACTGCACTTCAACTGTATGTAAGGATACACAAGACAGAAAAGTGCATTACGTGCAATACGTCAAAAGATAGGGCCATTTCTCAGTTTAAGAACATCAAATAGCATGTGAAAGACACAATAGGCTGGCACAGTACTCAGCTCAGGGAAATCATGTTCATTCTATTGTATTGGTGTGTACCCCTGGGGTTCAGGACAGACTGTGGCGCCCAGGAGAACAGGCAGCGATGTCAACAGATAAATGGGGTTCTGTCCGGGGCCTTCTGATATTTCCTTCCAGGGACAGCTAACTTGACCTGAGCACCATGCCTGGGACCAGCTCAATTATCTACCAATGACAGAAGCCCATTGTCAGAGCGTCTTTACCAAGAAGATACAGGGCCGTGGATGCCCCCATCCATCTCTGTCCCGGGGGCGATTGATTGTGACGTGGGGTAGGGGGGGATTCCATTCTGATGACTGATGGGAGGACCCCTTTGACTCTCAGCACATGGTGAGCAGAGGCAGGGGTATGATGAGGGGTCAGGGCAGCTGGTGGGGGTAACAGGGGTTGGATAGGGGGTGGGGGTAGCCGGTATCACAAGATCGAGGGGTGCCTGGACAAAGCACCCCAGCCAACCCCCTGAGTCTATCAGCCACCCCATCCATCACCCGCTCGCTTTGTGATTAGCCTAGTGTCTGCTAATCGTTTCATCATCAGAGGGATATAATGGTGATGACAACAGACACAGGCTGACAGTGAGGCCCTGCTAGGAGTGTCAGTCCACGGGGACCTAAGTGCCCGCAAGGTGCCGTATGCCAGCAGGCCAGCTGTATTAAACGTGTGTCCCTGTATGCTTTCTTCCTGGGGTTTCTAGCAACTGAGAGTCAACACTGCAGCCACCACAGAAGGTGTATTCATGACCAGATAGGTCATACTGTATTGTGTTTGAAGAGTGGTTAATGGTTACACAAGGAAGAGGCCGACATAGGTATCTATTGAGTTTGGGTATTCTGAAATGAACACCTGCCTTGTTCAGTAATAACTGCTGAACCATTGCCATGGTGTTTTTGAGTTTCTCGAGAATGTAACATTTCATTGAAAATCAATTTCCATACACAACATTAGGAAAATTAAATAAAGATGATCTCTAAATCTCATTACATCTGAGCAATGTTCCAACTTGTCTCCTCTTCGTCCTCCAGCGCTCCCAGAAATCTGCCAGTGAGAGTATGATATTAGAGTTAACCAGCGGAGAGAGGATGCCTTTGGAAGGTTGTTAAACACAGCCTCGCTCCACTGGCCTGCTCCAGCAGCTTAGCACCCTAATCAGCCTGAGAGGCCCTTATGACAAGCTCTGGAGCTCCACTCGGAATACGGTGTTGCTGGAGGGATGTGGGGATACATATGAGATAACCTTGGGCGAGGCTAGGCGTTTTCCCCTGACTTCATGACCAGGAAAAACACTGGGCTCTGGTTCCAAATCAAGTGTCATTCATCTATCTCTAATAGTTGTCTGTAGTTGTGCGCACATAAGAAATATCAACGGACGCAGAGAAGCTTGAGATTGAACTTCACTCAGTTTTCCCCATTAGTTAACACTATCAACATTTCCCTTTACTGTGGGATTTGTGATTGAATCAACACAATATTAATCACTTTCAATGCAACATACCGAAACAAAAGAAACTATGCAAGACATAGTATGCAAAACGAACTATGCAAGAGATGTTGTTGTAGGCAGGATTCTATTGCATTGATAGGCATGACTCAGGGCCGTACACCACACAGACCTGTGGCCATAACCTATAAGAGCTGCAGTAGGCCTATAGGCAATAGACCATTTATATTTGGATCTGCCATTCACTTTGAACTGGACAGTTTTTATAGCATGAGCGGTCGTCAGTTGATGCACTTGCTTTGTTGTTGATCAAAGTGAGCGCTACATGCAGCAACATGTGCATATTTGTACATTTGTTAATATCCTTTGCTAGTTAGTGGGTTATTAGCCCAGTTATAGATCATTTGTAGTCAGC
The DNA here is from genome assembly GCF_018296145.1 of Oncorhynchus tshawytscha. Lineage (NCBI taxonomy): Eukaryota > Metazoa > Chordata > Actinopteri > Salmoniformes > Salmonidae > Oncorhynchus > Oncorhynchus tshawytscha. The sequence continues at coordinate 33,196,996 of NC_056436.1, read as the reverse complement.
AATGGGGGAGGGATTGCTTCCTACAGGAGCACAAAACATGTGCATATCTAGACACCTTTTGAAATGCAAGTCAGGAAAATTGCTTTTTTGTGTGTTAAAGGGGCAGTGTTGTATTTTGAGACAGACTTGAATAAGCTAAGTAGCCAATAGGCAGAGGGTAGCATAATTTGTCTGATTCTCTGTAATGGAATGGGAATAATAATGTATTTTATTTTGTGAAGTGGTTTCTTGCGTCAAATAAAACAACAACATTTTCAGTCACAGTGGATAAGCATGTTTTTTTCAAAAGTCTCATTGAATGTAGGCCTACATTGAACACCACACATTGGCTGCTGCTGTTGGCTGAACGATAGAACAGCTATTTCCATCTTTTAATGTTATGGGAAGCATTTTCTCTATTGTTTTTGATGGTAAGCAACTCTGGTAGACACTGAGATGCAGTGCCTTCGACCACTGCGCCACTCAGGAGCCCAGCGGGAGCCCATTCACGGAGTCAGTGAATGCAATATTTGTGTGAAGGCACTGCCAAACATGGTCAGTCTATTTCTAATAACAGGAAGTTGTGCAACCTATTGAGAAGCCACCCAGCCAGGTGAGAGCAGGGTGAGGTGAGGCGCTCCAGGATGCCACAGGTAACCTGATCTGATGTTGACAGAATGGGACAGGTGCTCTAAGTCTGACTGGATCCAATTCACATATGCTGCAAGCAGGGCCAACCTTAGCCTTTTGGGGGCCCTATGCAAGATTTGGTTTGGGGGACCCCCCACCTCGTGGGCAACACATTTTAGTGGCTCCCCTCTTGATGGTGGAGAGAAACATTTTTAGTTTTAAAGTACATTTCCTGCAATTCTACACATTTTGCCATGACATGCCATGTTAATGTGATGTCTGAGTGAGAGTGACTAACAAAATCAGTGAGGGCCCCCTGGCAGTCAGGGCCCTTGAGCACGTGCCATTTGTGCCCGGTTGATAATTCTGCCATGATTTCTGCAAGTTTCAATAACTGGGTAGACTAACTTACCAATAAAAAACAAAAATTTTGCTGACAGCGCTAATTGAGTGACTGTCAATGACTGACATAAGAAGAGGAAAACTGCTGATGCACAACCACATTTCCAAATCCACCTTGTTTATTCTTCTATTCTAATGCTCAACAGTAAGTTGAGACCCCGACTGAACCCCCCCAATATATTTTAGATTCTTCAAAGTAGCCACCCTTTGCTTTGATGACAGCTTTGCAAACGCTTGGCTTTCTCTCAACCAGTTTCATGAGGTAGTCACAAATGAGGCAGTCGCAAAAACCATCAAGCTCTATGATGAAACTGGCTCGCATGAGGACCACCACAGGAAAGGAAGACCCAGTTAACTGCACCCCGATTGCAGCCCAAATCAATGCTTCACAGAGTTCAAGTAACAGACACATCTGTCTCCTGTTAAGAGGAATCAGGCATTCATGGTCAAATTGCTGCAAAGAAACCACTACTAAAGGACACCAAGAAACATGAGCAATGGATATTTGACCGGTGGAAATCTGTCATTTGGTCTGATGAGTCAAAATGTGAGATATTTGGTTCCAACTGTTGTGTCTTTGTGAGATGCAGAGAAGGTGAACGTGTGATCTCTGCATGTGTGGTTCCACCGTGAAGCATAGAGGAGGAGGTGTAATGGTGTGGGGGTGCTTTTCTGGTGACACTGTCAGTGATTTATTTAGAATTCAAGTCACACTTAACCATCATGGCTACCACAGCATTCTGCAGTGATACGCCATCCCATCTGGTTTGCGCTTAGTGGGACTATCATTGGTTTTTCAATAGGACAATGACCAAAAACACACCTCCAGGCTGTGTAAGGGCTATTTGACCAAGGAGAGTGATGGAGTGTTGCATCAGATGACCTGGCCTCCACAATCACCCGACCTCAACCCAAGTGAGATGGTTTGGGATGAGTTGGACCACATAGTGAAGGAAAAGCAGCCAACAAGTGCTCAGCATATGTGAGAACTCCTTCAAGACTGTTGGAAAAGCATTCCTCGTGAAGCTGGTTGAGATAATGCCAAGCGTGTGTAAAGCTGTCATCAAGGCAAAGGGTGGCTACTTTGAAGAATCTCAAATATTAAATATATTTATATTTGTTTAACACTTTTTTGGTTACTAAATGTGTTATTTCATGGTTTTGATGTCTTCAATATTATTCTACATTGTAGAAAATAGTAAAAATAAAGATAAACCCTTGAATGAGTATGTGTGTCCAAACTTTTGACTGGTAATATCTATACATATATGTGTGTATATTGTGGGGGGTTGGGGCCCCCCTTGCGGCCGAGGGCCCTAGGCAACCACCTATGTCGCTTATGCCCAGGTCTGGCCCTGGCTGCAAGCTGTAGGTGATCTATTAGACAACTACAGTAATTCAGAGCTCTGAGACTCCCTTCTGTTCTCCCTTACCTGGTTGCCATGCTACCACATTGCAATAAAGTTTATGTACCTTATGTTCACAGTAGATAGTTGTTTGAAACATGAATACGGAGAATGACTGGACTCGACTGGACTGGAGGGGTATAACATAGGTTGAAACTATGGAAATAACTTGTTAGTCACCCATTTCTCATAACTATTATATTTACTTGATTCACATAAGAGAATTTGTTATAGTTAACATATAGGACAACATCCCAGCATGTTAAACATTTTTGTTTGTTCAATAGGCCTACAAATCAGTTTTTAACATCCAATCATATTCAGATCCATCAAAAAATATGATGGCTTAAATAGTCGATTGGATAAACCTTGACAAATGTCATGATCAAACTCTCTTCCCTTCCATTATCCCCTAAACAGCACCATATGCCAAATACAGGTTAACAGGCAGAGATGTGACATCTGCTATGTCCTGATTGGCTAATGGGGATATGATATGCTGCTCACCTGTTATCCACACACCAGTGCATGGTAAACACTCCCAGTCCGACATGTAAGAGAGACCATCTGGCCCAGCGCATTAATACCACCTCTTTAACAATGGCTTCTGGGAAGGGAAAAGGGCAGATTGCACCACAACGCCCAATAAAAAAAAGGCTATGCATGACATTTTGCTCCTAATACAGGGCTTTAGCTCCACACAGGTTGCACTGTACTCTGTGCTCTACCAATAAAAGACAGGGCATTTCAGAGAGTGCAGGTTGCTTTGTGTAAAAGTCTGTTTTAGTCAAGGATGTCATATTTTTCTTTGCGGGGATGGCGGAAGATTATACAATTAAAGGCAGTGATGATTCTCATGTTGCTTTCAAGTAAACTTCAGGTGATCTAATATGAGCCCATATAGGTTTTGTTACAAAGGGTGAATATCATTATATTCTTCAATTGGGGTTGACGCATTCTGAAAAGAATTAGGCACAAAAAAAGTAAAAAAATTACTTTTTGGGTGAAATGTCATGCATTTACCTTGGTGGACAGTGTGTAGTTTGTTGATAACTGAACAGTGAATATTGTGGTCCTATGGGTGGATTGTATGTCAAATAAATGCAATTTTACAATGAAGACTTGTCAAGATGTTGCTTTTGCAGAACAGTGCCCTCTTGTGTTAGATTTGTCTTCCGAAGAAGAAAATGTTCAATGTGTGTAGACGTTGGACAAAAGAATGATCACTGTTTGGTCGGTGTACGTCGTACAATCAAATTCTAAATAAAAGCTGAAAATGTGACACAATTCAGCCACATCTCATGGTCAATCTAATCCTAACCCTTTGCACGTAAGCCACCTATGTCCCCTTAGTTATACCCCCCCCCCAGACAGCAAAAAAAACTGTCTGTCCAAAAATCAGGTAAGAGAGCAAATTGCATTATAGCTTTGACATTTGTATTTGTGAGCTGCTAAGGTGGGAAGGAGAAATGTTTGAACTAACATCCTTGTGGGTTGCAATACTCTCCAATAAATTGATGTTCTCTGTTGTTTTCTCGTATTTGTGATGTCAGTAGTTGTCATTGTCATAAAATAGATTAGGACTTAAAGCCATGGGCTGGTTGCCCAGACACAGATTAAAAGTTCTGGACTAAAAAACAGAAGATCCAGTGGTTTTTGTATATGGGCCCTGGTAAAAAGTAGTGCAATACATTGAAAATAGTGTACCATTTGGAGAGCAGCCAGGTTAAATGTGTGTTAGTCCTCAGGTCCTGCAAAGAGAAGACCCTACAGACTGGTTGCTGTCAGTTTTGGGCTGCAGTGTGTTCTGCACATCACTCTGAACATCTCCTTGCCTCTGGCCCACTGTGAGTCCATTATCTTCTATGTAGGGTGTGATTTTTTTAATCATACGCTTTATCGCTAGATTGCAAAATGAAGACAAATATCTGGCACAATGAAGAAAAAAGAATGTCCGTTTTTAAAATGAAGATACAGATCTGTTGAGCAGGGCTGTAGCGTGGAAATGTCACCTTTCTTTCAGATGTTCTCAAATAACTGATAGACTCACAGCTTCTTTCAGGGAACTCAACCACAGCTTCCTGTCTTATTCAACCACAGCTTCCTGTCTTATTCAACCACAGATTCCTGTCTTATTCCAGCTAACTTATGGCAGGAACTAATAAAGGCCAATTATATCAACCTGACTAAAGAGAGAGATCAGCTACAGGTCAGTCACAAGAACCTGACTAAAGAGAGAGATCAGCTACAGGTCAGTCACAAGAACCTGACTAAAGAGAGAGATCAGCTACAGATCAGTCACAAGAACCTGACTAAAGAGAGAGATCAGCTACAGGTCAGTCACAAGAACCTGACTAAAGAGAGAGATCAGCTACAGATCAGTCACAAGAACCTGACTAAAGAGAGAGATCAGCTACAGGTCAGTCACAAGAACCTGACTAAAGAGAGAGATCAGCTACAGATCAGTCACAAGAACCTGACTAAAGAGAGAGATCAGCTACAGATCAGTCACAAGAACCTGACTAAAGAGAGAGATCAGCTACAGGTCAGTCACAAGAACCTGACTAAAGAGAGAGATCAGCTACAGATCAGTCACAAGAACCTGACTAAAGAGAGATCAGCTACAGGTCAGTCACAAGAACCTGACTAAAGAAGAGATCAGCTACAGATCAGTCACAAGAACCTGACAAAGAGAGAGATCAGCTAAGTCACAAGAACCTGACTAAAGAGAGAGATCAGCTACAGATCAGTCACAAGAACCTGACTAAAGAGAGAGCTACAGATCAGTCACAAGAACCTGACTAAAGAGAGAGATCAGCTACAGATCAGTTACAAGAACCTGACTAAAGAGAGAGATCAGCTACAGATCAGTCACAAGAACCTGACTAAAGAGAGAGATCAGCTACAGATCAGTTACAATAACCTGACTAAAGAGAGAGATCAGCTACAGATCAGTCACAAGAACCTGACTAAAGAGAGAGATCAGCTACAGATCAGTTACAATAACCTGACTAAAGAGAGAGATCAGCTACAGATTCATCACAAGAATCTGACTAAAGAGAGAGAGGATTCAGTTTGAGCTGGGTGAGTAATAAAATGTGTGTGTATGTTTGTGTGTTTGAGTGTGTGTGTTGGATCAACTAATAGTGCATACAAACGCCAATTAATAGAAAGCAATTCATATTATGTATTCTTATTGCTGTCTGAAAGAATGGAGGAAGTTTAACTCCAGCTGGTATTACATCTCCAACCAGTATAAAACCTAAAGAGAGGAGCAGACAGGACTATCTGAAGAAAGGAGCAGACAGGACTGTCTGAAGACAGGAGCAGACAGGACTGTCTGAAGAGAGGAGCAGACAGGACTGTCTGAAGAGAGGAGCAGACAGGACTGTCTGAAGAGAGGAGCAGACAGGACTGTCTGAAGAAAGGAGCAGACAGGACTGTCTGAACAGAGGAGCAGACAGGACTGTCTGAACAGAGGAGCAGACAGGACTGTCTGAAGAGAGGAGCAGACAGGACTGTCTGAAGAGAGGAGCAGACAGGACTGTCTGAACAGAGGAGCAGACAGGACTGTCTGAACAGAGGAGCAGACAGGACTGTCTGAAGAGAGGAGCAGACAGGACTGTCTGAACAGAGGAGCAGACAGGACTGTCTGAACAGAGGAGCAGACAGGACTGTCTGAAGAGAGGAGCAGACAGGACTGTCTGTAGAGAGGAGCAGGCCTGGCGGTCATAAACAGCGAAGAGGAACAGATGAGAGAGAGAAATTACCCTTTGAAGTTTTAAGATTTTTCAAATCTTTCAAGATTCAAACCAATAACCCTCAGGCTACAGGTCTCATCACGAATGCATTGCATTCAGTGCAGTTGTATTATGACTTAACTGTTGCTCTCTTTCTTCCAAGGTGTTTATCAGTGGACTGAACAGCAAGCCCTGGCTTGGTCTGACTGATAGAGTTTCTGAGGGGACCTGGAAATGGGTGGATGGAACCCCACTGACCACAGCGTAAGAGATGGTGACCTGTTTTCGTCACCTCAACAAGTCTTAATACACAGGATTTGGAATATGTAGGTTCTGGAATTCTGGAGAGCCTAATAACAGAGGTGGGGATGGAAACTGTGTCAGCCGTGGAAACGGTGTCAGCCTTGGAAACTGTGTCAGCCTTGGAAACGGTGTCTGCCTTTACTACCATACTACCAAATCTGTGCTGAATAACTGAAATGACCTGGCATGCTACGCTTTGATGAAATGGACCAATGAGATTGTAATTGACTGTTCTACAGACAAACAAACACACAGACACACACAAACAAGCACAGACACACACATGCGCGCACGCACACGCCCATACGCAAGCTAGCAAGCTGGTATGTAGACACACACACATACTGTACATACAAACATATTGGCAGGTAGATATACAAAAACACATGCAGGTAAACACACACACACACCTTTAGAGAGCTTTTAATTGCTTTTAGAACACCAAAAGGTTTTTCTTATTTATTGTTTTTAATGAACTCATTTCAGGTATTAGATTCTACTGTAGCTATTACTACATTTAAAAAAAGTGTCTGTTGCATTTTAGCATGCAATCTCACTGTAAAATCTAACAAGTCATATTTTTTATGTACAAATACATGTTTATAAATGTAGTCCCTCTCTGGTAATACGTTACATTATAGTGCCCTTATTACTGTGCCACTACTGATGTAATTACAGTGTAACAAGTAATGTAATAACTCATTATTACACTGTACTTACAGCAGTAACCCTAACCCTAAACCTAACCCTTACCGCGTATCGCTGACTCAATTTACGAGCTGTGTGTACTCCACAACATCCTCTTCAGCTAATCCTGCTCCCTCTCAGACCACTCCTGTTCCACACCAATCCTCATTAAATAGATGGGCATTCAGGCAGATGGAAGAGACTTGGCAAAGGCATCCAAATATTACTATTATAGGGCGTAGATGTGTCAATTCAATTCAAAGAGCAATATCCCTCAATGGACAGTAATGCTGGACAAGCATATCTGTTTTTTGTTTAAAAATATATATATATTTGTGAACATGTCAAATCAAATCAAATCCAATGTATTTATATAGACCTTCTGATATCTCAAAGTGCTGTACAGAAACCCAGCCTAAAACCTCAAACAGCAAGCAATGCAATTGTAGAAGCACAGTGGCTAGGAAACACTCCCTAGAAAAGCCAAAACCTAGGAAGAAACCTAGAGAGGAACCAGGCTATATGTGTGTTACTATAAGTTAAATAGAAGGTTGGGTTATACCCATTGAGATCTGCTCCTCAGATGAGCATTGGTGCACAGTGAAGAGAGAGATGGTTGGGGTGGGGTCTGAAAGGCTAGCCACACTGAGCTCTCTACAGCTGTTGTCACTAATGAGGATAATTACCACAGTAATGACATTACCGTATCTGAGGGAATGGATGGGAAAACAAGTGGTAGTGTGTGTGTGTGTGTGTGTGTGTGTGTGTGTGTGTGTGTGTGTGTGTGTGTGTGTGTGTGTGTGTGTGTGTGTGTGTGTGTGTGTGTGTGTGTGTGTGTGTGTGTGTGTGTGTGTGTGTGTGTGTGGGTGTGTGTGTGGGTGTGTCACTCGTTCTTTCCTGCTTTGAATTACAGTAAATTGACATAACTCTCTCTCTCTCTCGCTCCATTTGTATATATCAATCATTCTCTCTCTCTCTTTCGCTCTCTCCCTCTTTTGCTCTCTCTCTCTTTCTTTCTTGCTCTCATTCTGTCACTCGCTCCCTTAATCTCAATCTGTCTTTATTGGACTGCAATAATTGTATTTGTGCCTCATATCCGCTATATCAGATTCTAGTTTGTACAAGGTAATTAGCAGAGGAAGGGGAGCCTCCACACCATGAGGAGATGTCTCATTATGACATCATCTCTGCACGCAATCGGAAATAAAAAAAAATCTATCTGGCTGGTCCCTTCAGAGATGAGTGTCAATGAAAGGTGGGAGAATGGAATTAATGAGAAGAGAATGGGAGAGAGGTAATACATGTGTGAGAAAAAGAGAGGACGAGAGAGAAAGGAGAGGTGGCGGGAAAAAGAGAAGGTTGGATGGACTGTGTCTCCCCCCAAGTTTCTGATCTCTTATCAGCGTTGACTAACATAGAACCTTTCACAGCAGTCTAAGTGCTAATGCAGGCTGCTATTCAGATGAAGCCTCTATATCCAGCAGGGACCAGTGGATGAACTGAACAGAGGAGAGGATTAACAAGCCAGGCAGGGAGTGGCACACACACACATTCCCTCTGGTGGGTCACATATTTCAGTCCTTCAGTCAGTCTCTCTTTGTCTCTCTCTCTTTCTCTCTCTCTCTCCCACTCCATGTATTTTTGCCTCTTCCTGTCTCTCTGCTTATATTTCTCCCAACTTTATGTCAGCTTGATCTTATTTACAGCAGCTAACAACTGCTTGCCATATTTCTCGAGTGTGTGGAGAGAAAGAGAAGGATGACCAGCCTGTCGGCTGGAAAATATAGACTGCGTCCTTGTTTCAACAGAACCACTATGTCAATAGTATCTCAATGTAAACATATACAAGACCTAAACAAATATCAGATCTGCAAACACTAAGGACTTGGAACTATAGGAAGGGACCAGTGATTTACAAACTCCCAGTAAGTATTTACAGTTTTTCTCAATTGCTAAAACACTAATACCCATTGGCTGAACAAAGTTCTCAGTTGCCTGGACTCATTTAGCTAATTATGCAGTCTGTTGTCAATACCTTAAACCATTTGACATGGTAAAACACAATTTGCAGATCTCACTTAGACTTTTCAGCAAAACTCTAAACACATTCTCATTCTCAAAACACATTCTGCACTCTAATGTCCATGTCATCCATACTGGTAAACACAAGTGGCAACAATCAAAAAAAATTGAGAACATATGTCATTGCTTGAACACAACCACTCAAAATTGATTTAACCTGTTTCAAATGATGCGACACAACCAATATAAGTCAGTTCAGAGAGCAAACAGGTTGTTGAAGGTGGGAAGGAGAAAGTCTGAGAATGGATAGAAGAAACAATGTGAGAGGACGAGGACAAGTGTGTATGCGAGGTGGGCGATGAGGAGGAAGAGGAGGAGGAGGGCGAGAAAGAGGAAGAGGAGGATGAAGAGGAAGAGGAAGACAAAGAGTGGAAATACAGTATCTGATGAAATTCGAGCAACAGTTATAGACCATGTTCTTGTCCATGGACTGACAATGAGGGAAGCAGGACTTAGAGTACAACCCAATTTGAGCCGATTTTCTGTGTCCACCATAGTAGGGACATTCAGAGAAGAGAACAGGTACAGGATACTACTGTATTTTTGTAATTGTAAATTTACTGTACTACACTATATGCAGCTGTTTCAATAGACATGTGTAAAGTTAATCACTGTATGTATTGTACTGCATGAATATGTTTTGTAACTGCACAACTAATTTTTGTAGAATTGCAAGGCTACCACATGCAGGTGGAAGGACAGCTATATTCACTCGGGAGCAAGAGGCCGTTATAGTTGGCATGGTCCTTCAAGATAATGCAATACGACCCAGAGAAATCCAGGAACGAGTGATACAAGACAACACACACTTCCAGGGAATCGACAGTGTGAGCATTTCCACAATTGACCGTGTCCTCCATCGTAACAGGATGCGAATGAAACAAGTATACAGAGTACCTTTTGAGCGCATCTCACTTAAGGGTGAAAGAACTGCAAGCTCAGTATGTGCAAGTAAGTGTACATTCAGAAACATTTACTGTAATCCAGATTGTCTACCGTACTAACACATACTATGTGAATGACATTATTCTTCAGTACATACAATGTATGTGAATCAGAAGCCTAATTGTACTCTACAGTATAGCACTGTCTCTGTACGACTTACAAAATCCTACATACAGTATATTGTATTTCTACACAGACAAAATTTGACTTGGAATCCTTGGACAGACCTCATGAGTTCATCTTTGTCGATGAAGCAGGCTTCAATCTAACAAAGAGGAGAAGGAGAGGCCGAAACATGATTGGACAGCGGGCCATTGTTGAAGTCCCTAGTCAACAAGGTGGCAATGTCACAATCTGTGCTGCTATCAGCAACCATGGTGTTCTACATCACCATGTTACACTCGGGCCATATAACACCCAGCACCTTCTAAGATTTATTGCCAATCTAAGAGATATTTTATTTGAGCAGCAGGTTCAAGAGCAGCAGGGTCAAGAGCTACATGAGAATCCCATTCCCACCTATGTGATAGTGTGGGACAATGTCAGTTTCCACCGAGCTGCTCAGGTAAGGGAATGGTTTAACATCAATGGGCAGTTTATGAACTTGTACCTCCCTCCATACTCGCCTTTCCTGAATCCGATTGAGGAGTTTTTCTCCTCTTGGAGATGGAAAGTGTATGATAGACAACCCTACACCAGAATAAATCTGCTGCAAGCCATAGATTTAGTCTGTGGTGATATAGGTGAGGAATCATGTCAGGGCTGGATACGGCACACAAGAGGCTTCTTCCCCCGTTGCCTCAGGAGGGACAATATTGCTTGTGATGTCGACGAAGTGCTCTGGCCTGACCCAGCCCAAAGACAAGAAGAAGCACATTGATCACATGTTTACTCCTTTGATTTTTGTCCCTTTTAGTATTGTATACTGTAGTACAGTGCATTGTAGGCTGTATACTGTACAGTACTGACTGTATTACAGTTTTTCTCAATTGCTAAAACACTAAAACTAATTGGCTGAACAAAGTTCTCAGTTGCCTGGACTCATTTAGCTAATTATGCAGTATGTTATCAATACCTTAAACCATTTGACATGGTAAAACACAATTTGCAGATCTCACTTAGACTTTTCAGCAAAACTCTAAACACATTCTCATTCTCAAAACACATTCTGCACTCTAATGTCCATGTCATCCATACTGGTAAACACAAGTGGCAACAATCAAATACAAATAGAGAACATATGTCATTGACTGAACATAACCACTCAAAATTGATTTAACCTGTTTAAAATGATGTGACACAACCAATATAAGCCAGTTCAGAGAGCAAACAGGTTGTTGAAGGTGGGAAGGAGAAAGTTTGAGAATGGATACTGTAGTACAGTGCATTGTAGGCTGTATACTGTACAATGGACAAATTGTATGGCCCTGAACATTGTGCTTTCCATATACAGTTTTTCTCAGTCGCTTTGGTGCATTTCTTAGATCAAAAGTGCAATTCTTGATACTACTTGTACAAATTCCAAATCATCTAGTCACTTGTGCACATCATTAAAGCAATTTCTTATTCCTTTGAACAAATTGCAATTGATAATGTACAAGTGTCAGCTTTTTTCCACATTATCAATTGCTCATGTCATGTTGATCAAAATATAGTAGATGGTTCTCTGTTGAATAGTCTTACCCCTCAAAACATCTAGGCATTAGTTCCTTGCATAAGCCATTACATGCAAAATTGTTGAACTATTTGTCATAAACTGTCAAGCATAGTTTTACACATTTCTATTAGACCTTTTGTACAAAAACGTGAATTGATGAATCGTGCAGGTGAAATTGACCCTCACTCATGAAGGAATGTAAAGTGTTAGTTCAACCAACAATCAACCAGTTGTCTAAATTGCTCAAAGTTGCATCTCATGAAGAATCAATTGGCAAGCATATATAGACAGACCACAACACAGAGTTGAAATTTTCCAATAATGGATGGACCAGGAAACGAATAGGGTCAACAGCCAAGAGGAGGAAGAAGAGGAGCAAGGATGCGTGGTGGAAGGCAAAACAGAGGAAGAGGCAGAAGAGGACATAGGCGCATATCTGATGACATAAGGGCCACTATTGTAGACCATGTTGTCAATCATGGCCTTACAATGGCTGAGACGGGTCGAAGGGTGCAGCCGTATATTGGGAGATCAACCGTGTCCTCAATAGTTCAAACGTTTCGAAGAGAGAACAGGTATGTCCACCAATGTACAGTGCACTGTTACTGTATATAAGCAGTATACTGTATACTTCCTACAATGCTTCATATTACAGTAGTCCACTTGTATTTCACAGCATACAGAAATATACTCTATACAGATACATACTGCACCTTACATGCACCCACCTGTATGTTTTACAGTAAAATGTGTGTTCGCATAGTTTTTGTCTATGTGAAAGTGTGCGATGCATCACTGCATTTCCCCACATAGGACTGCAAGATTACCTCAAACCGGTGGCAGAGGACGCCTTTTCACACCTCAACAGGAGGAGGCTATTTGCACCATGGTTCGAGTAAACAATGCCATGAGACTCAGGGAAATACAAAGGACCATTATAGAAGACAACGGTGTCTTTGAAAACATCCATACGGTTAGCATCTCAACCATCGACAGGGTGCTGCATAGAAACCAGATGAGTATGAAACAGCTGTACCGTGTACCATTCCAAAGGAATAAGGACAGAGTTAAGGAGCTACGGTACCAGTATGTACAGGTAAAACATATATCTATGTAACTACTTTACAGCAACATTTTATAGTGATACATAGTACAGTAAGCATAAACTGCACCCATTTCCATTGCTGTGGAAGGAACATGCAATATATGTACATTTTATGTCACTCTTCCTTACCAAAACAAATTCAACTGTGTGTTCTGGGATATAGCGTATAATGGAGTTAGAATCAAGTGAACCCTCTCTCAACTTTGTATACATGGATGAGGCTGGCTTCAACCTGACCAAATGCAGAAGGCAGGGTCGGAATATCATCGGTCACAGAGCTACTGTCGATTTGCCAGGCCAACGGGGAGGAAATATCAGCATGTGTGCTGCTATTTCGGAGCATGGTGTCCTAACCCATATCCCCCTTATAGGGCCATACAACACCCAGCATCTACTCAACTTTTTAGAGACTCTCTACAGGGCTCTCATCCCTGATGATGAGAGGGGTCTGTTTTAGAGAGGATTTGCGAAAGTACGTGGTCATTTGTGATAATATGAGTTTCCATCGATCAAACATCATAAGGCAATGGTTTGTGACCCACCCGAGGATGCTCATAGAATTCCTCAAACCTTATTCACCATTCCTTAACCCAATTGAGGAGTTATTTTCAGCATGGAGGTGGAAGGTGTACGATCGTCAGCCACACACATAGATGACCCTGCTGGCTGCAATGGATGCAGCATGAGAGGACATCACAGTAGACGCCTGCAGAGGATGGATAAGGCATTCCAAAAGATTCTTTCCACGTTGCATTGGAAGGGAAATATCTGGTGTGATGTGGATGAGAATATGTGGGCCGACAGACAGGAACGTCTGGATGTGTAGAGACAGCACAACAGTGCTGCGGGCAAAGTTGTGCCTTAGGGGTGGTTTCCTGTGTTTCTTTCTAATTTCGTTTTTTTTCCTTTGTGCCCCTTGGGTTGTCCAGTCTCTTTCAATCAATAACCCACATACAGTAATATGTAAATAGTACTGTTGAAATTGATATATGCCATAGAAGTGCAGCCTTGTGCATTTTCAATACAGTAACTGTCATCCAAACTGTAGCCTAAGTTTACATCTGGTAATACTGTCAAAGTACACAGTTACATTGACAACATGCCTAAACATTTTGACGATCTTGTTCGTGAACAATGACTCAATGACTTATCATTCTGATGACACTGACATGATCATTGGCATGGATATTTACTTTTGAGAGATGTACTGAGGATTTTTAGTGACTGACTAGTTTTCGAAACATATCTATTGTATATTGCAGTTTGTACAAATTGTTCTGAGAAATGCACTTATTATTTTGCACATGTTAGGGATGATGTGAAAAATGCACCAAAGCGACTGAGAAAAACTGTAACAGTACTGACTGCTCAATAGATTTTGACTGGATGCAGGTTCATATCAACAAAGAACAAGAATTACAGTATCACAGAGATGAAGGACAAGTTTGTGAGATGCAGGGTACAGTACTGTAAAAATAGGGGTACAAGGAGGAGGAAGAACAAAAAACAAAATTGCAAAGAGCAAAGCAGAGTAGTAATTTCTGATCAATTTTGAGCTACTATGATAGAACATGTTTTCATTCATCAAAAGACAATGACGGAAAAATATGAATGTTTTTTTAGATTAAAAATGTACTTCTCCCTGAGAATTGTATGTTTTGAACAATGTGTTTTCTATTTTTCGGTGTATTGTTTACTGAGTGCTTGAGAGTGTATATCATTTTGATCACTTTGTTTATGATTTGTGAGCAGTGTTTGATTTTGAACACATGTAAAATTGTTTTGAGGCGAATGTTTCATTTTGCGAGAGGAGTCAGAGGTTATGTAAATAGTGTTTGAAGATGAGGTTTTGTGTTTAATGTTTTCAGGAAATGGAGCAAGGTTTCAGAAATGGTGTTTTAGCAATTGAGAACAAGTGTAATGCATGGGCATAGCACCCTCTGCTGCTGTGATTCAGAACAACATGCAGAATGCAAATGGAAAACAAGTTGCAAATAATGACATACAAACATACAAAAAGTTAACAACAGTGTTTTATTGTCTTCGTGCTATGATAATGCGTGCCATACACTAATAGAAAAACTAGTCTACTGATATGTGGCATTCTACGTATGAGGACATTTAGTTAACAAACGTCATGCTCAGACTACATGCTCTTGCTCCTCCTCTCCTTTGGTCAGTTGGTTCATTTTCTGTAAGTTAAACACTGTTGTTGTTATATAGACCCACAGTTCATCCCAGGTAGTCTCCAGATTCTGTCTGCCCATCATCGCTGCCTTCCTCAGTGTCGTCATAGTAATACTCCTCTTCATCCTCCTCTTCATTCAGACGGCCTTTCAGAACCCTCAGCTCTGATGTAGAGACAGATCGGGGGGGTGAAGAAGCCAATGGTGAAAACACCTGTTACAAATCATATGCAGTGTTGGACTGGGATCTTACAGATGGAATGCTTTATGGATAGTATTAGCTGCCCTGTCTCACCCTGTCTGAGCACCGTGAGACGGGCGGACGCAGACGTCTCCCCCAGTGCATTGTGGGAGATGCAGGAGTAGATCCCTGCGTCTGAGAGGTGAAGATTCTGTATCTGCAGCCAGGTAGAGACTGTGTACCTCTGGGGGCCACCTCGAGCCTGGGAGGAGGAGAGGGAGGGTGGAGTCTGGGTATACAGGACCAGACACAGGCCACATAAATACACCAGATGTCACGTGCAAGTCCAACTTCAACAACGGAATGTAAACTTTGACATAAATAAATAGTAAAGTGGTACACTGGTGACATCATTAGACCTGGACAGAGATGTGTGGATCGTCCCCTGGCAGGAAGTTGTCACTGCCCTTCTTCCTCCAGCTGAGGTTGGGCAGAGGGAAGGCCGAGACCTCACAGCCAAACACAATGTCGTTTCCAGTGTAGTTGGACAGGTCTCTGGGGGCTCTGGAGATACGAGGAGCTGAGCCAGAGAGGAACGCCATATAGAGACCAGGGTTTACATTGTGGCTCTTTTCACAGAACATATCCACATTACTTTTTAAAAATATAAATAATGTAGTGAATCTTTAAAGCTGTAGCTATGTTAAGACCTTAAAACCATGTCACAGCAGCAGTCTCTCTACTCTATTATTAGACCAATAGCTTTAACCTGACTGATGCTAGAATAAGAATTGACTATAGTCACCAGAGTAGCATGGTCCCTGTCCAGTGAGCCTCAGAGTGGTTCCTTTCCGGCTGGCTGCCTCTCTCAGCTGACACAGGTTGGGATAGGTGCGTCCATCAGAGCCACACACAGAGCCCTGTGCCTCACACACACACTTAGGTTCTGGTTCACCCCTCCTGCGTCCCCTCCGTCCTCTCCTGGTTCTCCTCTGGCAGACCAACCCCTCTCCACAGCGCCCATAGAACAACTGCGCCCCATCCGGGTCACATTGCTGCCCCTCCACATTGCCACACTGCTCACAGCAGCCGCAGCTGTCCTGCACTTGCCCTGCTGGACAGTTAGAGGGTGCCAGAGGGCAGCGCTCCCTCTCACACTCCCCACAGCCCTCGCCCTCCTCCCATAGACGCAGCCAGCCGCGGTGCTGGGGGGGCACCCCAAGGATCAGATGGACAGATACACTCACACCGACACACATACACAACCACACCCCAGCCCAGGCCATGGTATGTACTTCCCACAACAAACACACAAGCGCAAATGCTCAGTCACTGTCAGAGCAATTTCTCCTTGGAAACTTACAGAAAGAGGAGACACTGCAGAACCCCAAACCAGCACCAAACTGCAAATGGCTTGTTTCTGTAGAACCCAAACCCCTGGCTCTGTCCAAAGCTGGAGAATGTTGATCTGGTTGTTATTGTGTAAAAGCCTGTGGCTGTGTTGTTCTTCTCTGAGCTGAAGTAATATAATAAATGTTCCCTTCTGTCTTCAGTGCCACGTTGGGTTGGTCCTCCTCTAGATTGTTGGATTTCTGTGTTTGTTCCAAATGCCTTCTTCTTTTGTTCACCTTTCTCAAATAGTGTCTCCCGTTTGTGTTTCTCCAGTTTTAGAGAAAGCGATTCAATTCTGCACGTAAAGGAGGTGTGAGGAAATTGTACCCACCGAATACTTCTCTCTTCTCTTCTCCCGTCTCCTCTCCTCCGTCACAATGACTGCCTTTCTTCATGTGCCAGTGTTCCTCGGCAGGCCTGGAATGGTGCAAGAGTTTCAAAAATGCCACACCATATAAAAGAATGCCCCTCAATGTCTATTTCACATAGGCCTCCTCTCCTACAAATCTGTCATCTGCACAGACCATAAGTAATCTCCCATACACACTGAAACATGTATCTACGTTAAGATGGCACGTAAATGTCCATTTATGATGACATCCTTTCGATTTTATCATCCCTCTCTCTCTCACTTTCTATCAGAGCCACTCTGGCTAGTGGAGCCATGTGACATTCCTGGGTCTGGCAATGCTTTGTGACTGCCAGTGAATCTGTCTGCATTTTGGGAATACACATGCAAGAATGTTATTTAATATCTCTCAGTTGTTTTGTGCATTTTTGAAACACATGTTTTTTGTTATTATTTGGTAAACAAATTGTTTAAAGCTGAGATACAAAGAAACATATTGTTCTGCCTTGAAAGTTTGGGGGTATCATTTGCAACGATATAAAATCATCTTGGATAAGAGGATGGCTTGAATCATGTCCAAATTAGAATGGAAGTTTGCATTTTTTATGTTTTTAAATATCTGTTCATAATGATGATTCATTACTTCCTCCTGCCCAAAAAATATGTTAACGATGCTTGTACATATTTGTGTCAGGGTAATAATTTTTTTCTAACTCTGTAGTTTCTGTTCCTTCAATGTGGCCATAGCTGGCCAATCCAATGCACAAGCTCATTGCCACCACAATTACGGTACTGTCTCTAAATAGTCAAAGGCATGGTTTCATCCGGTGAATTCTGACGTCAGAGCATGTGAGGCTTCGTTGTTTGACGCCGTCCACGTATCAGTGCCAAGAAGTTAGCGCATGTGGTCCAGAAATGTTTCAACTGAACTGGGTGACGCTACAAAAATAAAAGTCCTCTCTGATAAATAGAAATAGAAAGTCAAATATGATCATTTCTGATAATACAATTATAACATCTTTAAGTCTCTAAGAAAATCGAGCTCTTCCTGCATTAATTATATCTGCTTAAAAAGTCAGGAAAAAGGCTTTAAATGGGCTTTTAATTTGAAAGAACCGCGCATACGCTACCGGATGTAGTATTTGATTGTTCTGACTTACGCATGGTCCACGTATCTGAACAGGAAACAAGAAATATGTCCAAACAACTGCACTGGACAAGGGAGACTTATTTCAGGTGATATCTTTATTTTTTATTGGCAGTCGTTGACACGCACTCTATCTGTACTATATTCTTCGGACGTCATCTTTCCCGCGAAGACAATTCCCGGAGAAGAGGTTCAAGTAAGTATTTTAATTCATGTATGATCTCCTGGGTGAATGACAGTGGTAACTCATCCAGTGGTGACAGCTTAGCTGCAATAACTCAATCAGAAGAGTTTCATGTGAATGTCTTGCTAACTTTACCACATCAATAATGTTCTCGTTAACTGCCGATTTTAGTTGGACAATAGACTTCAGACTCTAGTGGCTGATGATTTACAGGCAGGATTGTCACGCATAATATAGCAGTTCAGTTGCTTTTTAGAATTGAATTATGTTGCTGATGTGTCTTGAAAAAAAGGTTCTGCCTGGTCTCAGTCATATTCAGGTTATGTCATGGAGTTAATTGCAACTGCAGTATAATGTGATCTGGCAGAGACACTTTCTTCACTGCACCCTACAGTGCCTTCAGAAAGTATTCAAATATATTGAAAATTAAATAGAGAACTCATTTACATAAGTATTCAAACCCCTGAGTCAATACTTTGTAGAAGCACCTTTTGGGGGTGATTACAGCTGTGAGTCTTTTTGGGTATGTTTCTAAGAGCTTTGCACACCTGGATTGTACAATATTTGCCCATTATTATTTAAAAAATGATTCAAGCCGATTTAAGTCAAAACTGTAACTAGGCCACTCAGGAACATTCAATGTCATCTTGGTAAGCAACTCCAGGGTAGATTTAGCCTTGTGTTTTAGGTTATTGTTCTGCTGAAACGTGACTTTGTCTCCCAGTGTCTGTTGAAAAGCAGACTGAACCATGAAAAGTGTACCCATAACATGATGCAGCCACCACCATGCTTGAAAATATGAAGAGTGGTACTCAATAATGTGTTGGTAGCTTTGCCCCAAACATAACGCTTAGTGTTCATGACAAAAAGTGTATTTCTTTGCCACATTTTTTTGCAGTATTACTTAAGTGCCTTGTTGCAAACAGGATGCATGTTTTGGAATATTTTTATTCTGTGCAGGCTTCCTTCTTTTCACTCTGTCATTTACGTTAGTATTGTGGAGTAACTATAATGGTGTTGATCCATCCTCAGTTTTCTCCTATCCCAACCATTCGTCTCTGTAACTGTTTTTTTAAATCAACATTGGCCTCATGGTGAAATCCCCTGAGCAGTTTCCTTCCTCTCCTGCAATTTAGTTAGGAAAGACGCATGTATCTTTGTATTGACTGGGTATATTGACACACCATCCAAAGCATAATTAATATCTGAAAATATGTGGAAAAAGTCAAGGGGTTTGAATACTTTCTGAAGGCACTGTATGTTACCTTTTCATCATCTGTTTCCTAGTTGTACAGGTGCACTAAGGGGTGACGTGGGTGGGGCAGTACCTCTTGCCATTTATTTTCTAGCTTTACAAGCACTCCAGGTTTTATGGGTTGTTATCTCTAAGACAAAAGGTAACCTGGGCTGTCCTGAAATATTGTGACGGTCTCATTAAAGCCAGGCATTGATCTAAGGTAGATCTGAGGCCGAGCACATCTCTAGAATGTTGCTATGTGCACTAATGATTGTTGTGTGTCGTGTGTTGCTGGTGTGTGATGTGTTTTGTCTTTGTAAGGCAGGGGGTCACGATGGCACAGAAAGTCCTGGTGACTGGGGGAGGAGGCTATATCGGCAGCCACTGTGTGGTGGAACTGATTGAGGCAGGATTCTGCCCTGTGGTCATAGATAACTTCAGCAATGCCGTCCAAGGTAAATGTCCTTATTTTGCCTAGTGCGGCTTTGCGAGTAGGCTAATACGGCCTATGACACTCTATCTGTTTGACAGTTACTGTTTGTTTTGTGTGTGATGCTGATAACACTTACAGTATAGGTGTGTTTTGTGTATGTGAGTTGATCATTGTTCCACATCCTTTTGTTTTTTGGAGGAGAAAGGGATGTCCCTGAGAGCCTGCAGAGGATAGAGAAAATACTGGACACCAGCATTGAGTTCTATGAGCTGGACCTGCTGGACCGCCCAGGCCTGGAGAAGCTCTTCAAACAGGTTTAAAACTGCACATGTATCCCTGCTGAACAGTGTTCACAGGCTTCAACTAGGCCCCAGAGGATTTCCTCATCAGGTCATGGAGTCAGGGACAACTCCTGGCCCTATTAGCATTTTTGCTCAAGACCTTTTGTCTTTGTTTCGGTTTCTACCTGTTTGTCTCTGTCTTCATGTCCTAACAGCATTCATTCAGTGCTGTAATGCACTTTGCTGGTCTAAAAGCGGTGGGTGAGTCCGTTGAGCAGCCATTGAGGTACTATCAGGTCAACCTCACTGCAACCATGAACTTGCTTGAGGTAAGCGAGAACACCTCAATCTTAACTTGCCTTGCATTTTTTGAAGCGACCAATTATGTAATGGCATTCACTGCTGCTTGCCTAGAACTGCTACCAAAGTGCATGAGTGCTTGTGGGTTGATTTTATAACTTTGTAGCACTGTACTTGTCTTTTACTTTTGACCCACTACTAGTGTTTGTGTCGCTTGCAATAATCTCAACCCGCTTCCTGATGTTAGTCTGCATGCTTAAGCGTGTGTGTGCCTTAGATTGATGTCTCAAGGGCTGCTGTCTGTCCGTGTGTGTGTGTGTGTGTGTGTGTGTGTGTGTGTGTGTGTGCATTTGCATGCCTCCCAGGTGATGCAGACTCATGGCGTGCGCAATCTGGTCTTCAGCAGCTCAGCCACGGTGTATGGAGACCCCCAGCGGCTTCCCATAGACGAACAGCACCCTGTTGGGGGGTGCACCAACCCCTACGGCAAGACCAAGTTCTTCATAGAGGAGATGATTATTGACCAGTGTAAGGCAGAGAAGGTACTGTACCTACCCCAGGTTCTCTATTCAACATCACACACACCCTGGCCATCTGTCACATACGTCCCATGCATGATAGATGTCCTGAATAACAGTGTGTACCAATGTGTACAACAATACTACTGTATGTATTCACAGGACTGGAACGCGGTGCTGCTGCGCTATTTCAACCCGATCGGGGCTCACTCCTCTGGGCTCATCGGAGAAGACCCTCAGGGCATCCCCAACAACCTGCTGCCTTATGTCGCCCAGGTAACCACAAGCAATGTTTATCCACCTTGAATGACGCGATATATACCACTTTGACTTATTCCTTTTCTAATCTCTGTTCTTGTCACTGGGATGTAGTATTGTAATTGACTTCACTTTATGTGCTGTGGTTCTCTCGTCGCTAACCCAGGTGGCCATTGGGAGAAGAAAACACCTCAATGTGTTTGGGAATGACTACGATACTATTGATGGAACAGGTAATGATGACTGACTTTATGCTTAAACAAAAGTGGGTTGATTGACATTGATTGAAAACAACATTGAATAGAATTAAATCAAAATCATAACCGTCTGATGATAAATGTCAAGTCATATTTTTTTTTTGTGAAATGCATCCAATTCGGAAAATAATCCTTCTCCTCTTTCTCTCTTTAGGAGTGCGAGATTACATCCATGTTGTGGATTTGGCCAAAGGACACATAGCTGCCCTCAAGAAACTGAAGGACAATTGTGGATGCAAGGTACAGTATACCGACTGCCTGAATTACCTGAACACACTATTACCTGAGGGATTTTTCCTGTCTTTCCTCATTCAGTCACAATTTCTCAGGTCTTGGCCATGTTCATATAGAAATGTGACATTTCTCCCCTCTCTCTCCCTCCCTGTATCTCACTCTCTAGGTGTATAATTTAGGAACAGGAACCGGTTACTCTGTGCTCCAGATGGTGAAGGCTATGGAGAAGGCCTCAGGGAAGGAAGTGAGTGACTTGAGACTCTTTTAAAAACTTCAGAGCCTTCATCCAACAGTATTTCTAGATTTATTTCCTCTTGATTGTAGGGAATGGTATCATTTTTAGAACTACATGTGTAGAAAGCGGCTACTTCAAGCAATGCCTGTCTGGCGGCTAATTTCAGATCAAACCATTTCACGTGGGGGTGGTTGTACTGTAATGATTGTCTTTGCCACAGATCATGTACCTGATCGCCCCTCGGCGAGGAGGAGATGTAGCATCCTGCTATGCTGACCCCCTTCTGGCTGAGAAAGAGCTGGGCTGGAAAGCTGACTTCGACCTGGAGAGAATGTGTAAGTACACCTTTATTGAACTACTACTACCCTTTTACTTTCATTGTTACTCTGAGTCTGTACATCATTTGTCAACACAACACGACAGCTCCAGGCCTCAGTTCTTGATCTTGATTACAAAGAGCAAATGTTTATTCTCATAATGTCATACCTCTGGTGGTCTCCAAAGGTGAGGACCTGTGGCGCTGGCAGTCCAAAAACCCAACCGGATTCACTAATAACAGCCCGTCTTCAATATGATGTCACTCAATGCTCATCTTCTTCACGTACTCCTATGTTACTGGGCCAAAGCAAATCATAAAGTTCTTCATTTTTCTTTCGCGTACACACATGAAGAGACCTCAAGACA
This sequence comes from Oncorhynchus tshawytscha, assembly GCF_018296145.1. Lineage (NCBI taxonomy): Eukaryota > Metazoa > Chordata > Actinopteri > Salmoniformes > Salmonidae > Oncorhynchus > Oncorhynchus tshawytscha. The sequence goes on along the minus strand of NC_056436.1, from coordinate 33,174,184 downwards.
AAATGAATGATTTATATTTCATAATGACTTAATATTATGTTGTTGATTCCATACAGGTACTTCTCTAATGCTTAGGTGAAAAATACCATGTCTTATCTCTGTCTTGTCATTTGTATGTATTGTCATAGACATTTTCTCTAATGATATAATAGCTGAGTCAATAGCCATAAAAATGGGGAAATAAATACAATTTCTAAACAAAGAAAATATATTGTGTCATTGTGAAATCATTTTTCATTGACCCTGGTAAGAGATGCTGTAGTGTATATGGTGCTTGATTGTTTGATTTTACCATATAACTGAGTGGTAGCTATAGTGCTACAATATACATGTGGGAGGGCTATGTTTTTGGAACAATTAGTTCAAATTGTTTTTTTTTTTACAAAAATTAAGATGATCTGGTTGGACTAATCTTAGGAATGTTATTATTTCAATACTTGCAAATGTCAAGCCCTAAAAAAGGTGAGTATAGTCTCTAAAAGGGGGCACTTGTACTGTAAGTGGCTCCTTGGTCTTCGGCGCTCAGCACTGCCTGCACTGCCTTTTTTTTTAATCGTCTAACAAACGGGTTTCGGTCTTTAGGGCTGAGCAGGAAGTGAATGTGTAAAAGAAAAGAAAATTGCCCAATACTTTTAAAAAAAAGTGGCAATGATGACAGAGATTGGGGCGAATAGAGCATATCGGGCACCGGGCGAACCAGGTCACCGTAGAATATCGATACCTTTTTGAAGTGGTAGAGCATTGGCAGAGACCGGGCAGGTGTAAACAGGATATTGGGTATGGGGAATGATTCAGGCCAAAATTAAGCCTAGGCAACAGTACCACCATGTGGCTGTCGTCTACTATTGAATGTCCGGCTGAAATGAGGTGATACCAATGCCTTACTAACGTCTGCGTGACGCCTGCGTATGAATAAAAATCCTATAGTTTTATATTTGTACCATTTTCCCCATGCAAGCCAACATACCGATGTAGCTAGCCACATTGGCCTATGGTGTTGCCTACAGCTTGTGTGTTTCTGGCTATTATGGCCTAGAAAAGATTACGTCTAATATATAAGTAATTTGGCTTTTCCTCAACACCTCATGGGATAGTACGTTATCTTATCTCGCTGTATACAGATCTAAACATTGTTAGCTAATCACAGACTGTGTTGTTACCAGTTACCACTGCATCAGACAACCAATAAGGTTTATATTTTATTTTTATGAAGGGTGGATCAGCTTAATATTGCGAAAAGATTGTTGCTTCCATCAATGTAATTGGCTGCATCATTTCCAATCCCCCATATATATATTTTTTGTAAATATATATTTCCATATACATACACATATGTATACACATTTATACATACACATACCTACAGTGGGGCAAAAAAGTATTTAGTCAGCCACCAATTGTGCAAGTTCTCCCACTTAAAAAGATGAGAGAGGCCTATAATTTTCATCATAGGTACACTTCAACTATGACAGACAAAATGAGAAAAAAAATCCAGAAAATCACATTGTAGGATTTTTAATTAATTTATTTGCAAATTATGGTGGAAAATAAGTATTTGGTCAATAACAAAAGTTTAACCACAATATGTAGATTAAACTGAAATTGCAGCCAACTTTCTTAGGCGTGTTTAAAAAATGACGATATTTTAGAGATTATTTCCTTTTCAAACAACCGAAAGTGAGCAGGTGTAATCTGAATAAAGGGGAAAAGGCCATTCTTGAACATAGGATGAGGCATTCCTAATCTGGCTTTTCCTCAACAACTCATGGATAGTACGTTATTTTATCTCGCTGTATACAGATCTAAACATTGTTAGCCAATCACAGACTGTTGTTACCAGTTCCCACTACGTCAGACAACCAAAAGGGTTTGTGTCCATGACTTTCAGTCGAATAGACCAGTTCATAGGATTTCCCAGAGGGTCTGTGCTATCCAGGATCCTTATATGTCCCTATCTCAATCAAGTAAAAATGCAAAGTGGTTAAGTTTAGTGTCACTGGGGATGGGAGGACATGGCACCCACACACTCTGGAATTGCATTTTTGTCCCCCCCAGTTTTACCATTGCACTGTGATACAAAAAGTGGTGTTGGTGTGGTTTAGGACCATGCGGACCCCTCAGAGTGGTCGGGTGGGCTGTTTGGTGGTTTGAGACGGCTGGATTTAGGACCACGTGGACACCACAGAGCGTGTGATCAGAGGCAGCTGTTGTCTGTGTGTGTTGTGCTTTTTCTCCGAGTTGTAACAGCAAGCAGAGAAGAAACTGGCTATTCCTTATTTGACTGATGTAGCTGGCAAGATAACTGCTGTTTGACTTAATTGAAAAAAAAGCATTTATTCCCAGTGCTAAGCTAGTAGTGTAAGTGACGTGTAATGTTAGCTAATGTTTAATCCCTTCTCAACTGAAGTTTTGTCTTAATTTAGTAGCTAGTAGCTACCACAGCCAGTTCAGTTCTAGCTTCTAGCTATCTGTCAGGTAGCAATATATAACAGCTGTTGTATGTATGGAAATGTTTTGTAGCCTTTGTTTTGTCCCGTCTCAATAGAAGTAAACGTTTTCGCCAGTTAATGTACCATTAGAGCTAGCCAAAAGTTGTCTAACATTAGCTATTACTTTTGCTTCAATCACACTAGACCTGAATCAAATAATGAAACCAGCGACCAAATGATTGAAGACGGATATTCTGACGTTTTTTTGAGAGCGCAATGTGAGTTTTTATTTGAGTCAGTATATGTAACGTTATTGATCTGTCAGTTTCCCTAGGTAATTCCTTACTTTTCACACTGACATGGTATGAACAGCTTCACTGTCATGGTGCACAGTCAGTACACAACACTATGCTCATCATGTCTTAGCAGGATCAAATGGTGAAAGGTGTCCCAGCAGGGTCAGACAGTCAGAGAAGACCAGTCTATGGAGCTCAAGGGAATTTTGCAGTTTATTATAACAGTCAGTGAATGGATACAACGTTCCATCTTGAGTTGATGGTCAGGCTACAGTCTGAGATGTGGGAATGATGGACATTTCAGTAAATGAACCATTGATTCTATTCTTGGATAATAAAATGTATAAATGTACACCAAGGTAATTATGCGTCTTGCCTCATCGGAGCAGGATCAGATGGTGACAGGGATCACAGCAAGGTCAGGCAACCAGGAAAGACCAGTGTGTGACGGCGCTAAAGTGAACTTTTGCAGATGCAACACATTATTCTCTCTGTGCTGCAAACACTGGACAGGCCAGAAGCTTCAAATATTTAAACTATTCTAAAGCAGTCTGACAAACCTCTAAAGTTGATTTACAAACTGTATCAAGGGTTGATAGAGGCTTTTCCCAATGACACAAAATATATAAAACAATAATGTGAGGAAGACCTGGGAGACACTATTGATGATGATGAATGGATACAGATGTGTTTGAATGCCCAGTCATATTCATATCATCTCAGACATACTCAGACATTACTGCAGTTTAAGACCATCCATAGAACGTACTATATGCCAGTGAAACTGAATATCACGCACTCAGAAATGCAATTCCACTGCTGGAGATGTAAAACACAAAAGGGGACATATTTGCATATGTTATATGGTCTTGTCAAGGCTGGCTGAATTTTTGCAAAGAGTATGTTATTTTATCTCAGCATGTCTACAGACTCTACCCTCTCCCTGTTTTTGTTTGCTTGGAAATGTTGATACTGGAGACTGTTATCAGAAGAAACTGTGTAACCTAGCATTTATAGCAGCTAAGAAATGCATTGCCATTCATTGGAAGGTTGGGTATCCTCCCACAATGTCACAATGGATGGCAGAAATGTCAAGTTATGTATCACTAGATTTGAGTTATTACAAAATGTAGAGTATACTGTGCAACGTTCATAAGTTCTGGATGCTTTATGTGGAATACTGTACGACAAAAGGAGTCTGTATTGAAATCATGCCCAAATCAGGGGATACACTATATATATATATATAATATATATATATATATATATATATACAGTGCCTTGCGAAAGTATTCGGCCCCCTTGAACTTTGCGACCTTTTGCCACATTTCAGGCTTCAAACATAAAGATATAAAACTGTATTTTTTTTGTGAAGAATCAACAACAAGATCATGAAGTGGAATGACATTTATTGGATATTTCAAACTTTTTTAACAAATCAAAAACTGAAAAATTGGGCGTGCAAAATTATTCAGCCCCTTTACTTTCAGTGCAGCAAACTCTCTCCAGAAGTTCAGTGAGGATCTCTGAATGATCCAATGTTGACCTAAATGACTAATGATGATAAATACAATCCACCTGTGTGTAATCAAGTCTCCGTATAAATGCACCTGCACTGTGATAGTCTCAGAGGTCCGTTAAAAGCGCAGAGAGCATCATGAAGAACAAGGAACACACCAGGCAGGTCCGAGATACTGTTGTGAAGAAGTTTAAAGCCGGATTTGGATACAAAAAGATTTCCCAAGCTTTAAACATCCCAAGGAGCACTGTGCAAGTGATAATATTGAAATGGAAGGAGTATCAGACCACTGCAAATCTACCAAGACCTGGCCGTCCCTCTAAACTTTCAGCTCATACAAGGAGAAGACTGATCAGAGATGCAGCCAAGAGGCCCATGATCACTCTGGATAAACTGCAGAGATCTACAGCTGAGGTGGGAGACTCTGTCCATAGGACAACAATCAGTCGTATATTGCACAAATCTGGCCTTTATGGAAGAGTGGCAAGAAGAAAGCCATTTCTTAAAGATATCCATAAAAAGTGTTGTTTAAAGTTTGCCACAAGCCACCTGGGAGACACACCAAACATGTGGAAGAAGGTGCTCTGGTCAGATGAAACCAAAATTTAACTTTTTGGCAACAATGCAAAACGTTATGTTTGGCGTAAAAGCAACACAGCTCATCACCCTGAACACACCATCCCCACTGTCAAACATGGTGGTGGCTGCATCATGGTTTGGGCCTGCTTTTCTTCAACAGGGACAGGGAAGATGGTTAAAATTGATGGGAAAATGGATGGAGCCAAATACAGGACCATTCTGGAAGAAAACCTGATGGAGTCTGCAAAAGACCTGAGACTGGGACGGAGATTTGTCTTCCAACAAGACAATGATCCAAAACATAAAGCAAAATCTACAATGGAATGGTTCAAAAATAAACATATCCAGGTGTTAGAATGGCCAAGTCAAAGTCCAGACCTGAATCCAATCGGAAATGAATCTGTGGAAAGAACTGAAAACTGCTGTTCACAAATGCTCTCCATCCAACCTCACTGAGCTCAAGCTGTTTTGCAAGGAGGAATGGGAAAAAATTTCAGTCTCTCGATGTGCAAAACTGATAGAGACATACCCCAAGCGACTTACAGCTGTAATCGCAGCAAAAGGTGGCGCTACAAAGTATTAACTTAAGGGGGCTGAATAATTTTGCACACCCAATTTTTCAGTTTTTGATTTGTTAAAAAAGTTTGAAATATCCAATAAATGTCGTTCCACTTCATGATTGTGTCCCACTTGTTGTTGATTCTTCACAAAAAATACAGTTTTATATCTTTATGTTTGAAGCCTGAAATGTGGCAAAAGGTCGCAAAGTTCAAGGGGGCCGAATACTTTCGCAAGGCACTGTATATATATATATATATATATATATATATATATATATATATATATATATACAAACGTATGTAGATACCTCTTCAAAATAGTGGATTCGGATATTTCATCCACACCCGTTGCTGACAGGTGTATGAAATTGACCACACAGCCACGGCATCTCCATATTAGATTTAGTAGAAATGCAGGAAATTAGCTTTAGATGCCCAGACCCCCGCAACGTTATGCCCCCCACACTTCTAAAACCAAAAACAGACACGGTATTTGAGAGCTCGCTAGCAACACAGACATTAATTGTTTTGGGGGGGTTTAAACAGGAAAAACTATGGCAAAGAAATGGTACACCATACAACAAGAGAAAGGCGCGATTTTCGAGTCTGCCCCAGATAGACGATTAAAAATAATTCACAAGATGTCCTTGATCCTATTGATGAGTGAGTATATTTAAGTTCTGATATTGTTATTAAATATTTAGGCCTACTGTGTTGGTAAGGCAAATATGGTTTATTTGAAAATAAGTACTTTTTGCTGAGTTGACAACGTATAGTCGAAGGCACGTAGGCAAATTTATTTACTGTGTCGATAGGGGAGTAGGCTAGTATACAATAATAACGTCATTTGATGTATGGTATTATTTATTTAATGGATTAATTCAATTGTAAATTAAAATATACACACGGGGTGCTATAGGACATTTACACGTTTTACATTGTAATACACTACCCCTACATGCCATTGTGTGCTGAAGCTATGGGACATTCACACTCAGACTTAATTGAATGGGGGATGCATAACTACTTTTCCATGAAGGATGGAAATGAGATACAACATACAACTTCGATTGAAGACCTAAGATCACGCCAGTAACATAACGGTATCCTATTATATTGTGGATACAGGAATAGCCTATTCTACAATAATGTAACTGTATGTGCTTGTATTATTTATCTAATTGATCAATTAAATTGTAAATGTGGATGGGTACGCTACTTCATTCAATGAGTACAGCATTGTACAAGGTAGATACAGGAGTAGCCTATAGTCTACATAATAAAGTCATTGAATGTCCTATAGTATAATTAATTTATTTGAAGAATGAAATTGTATATGCGGAATGGGCAGGGTAGCTACTTCATTGAGTGAAAACTGAATATCTTGCTACCTCTGGGACCATGTTCATGAAGTCTATTCAGCTGTTGAACTATGACAATGTCAAACTAATTTCTAAATCAGTCTTTCTTTTATTCAAGATGATGTCATGAGCCAGATCAACCAATCAGCTTCACTGAAACTGTTCAACCCACTACACCCACCACTCTCCCTCTCCTGTTCAACTCATTTGCAGCCGCACAGAAAAGGGCTGTACATACCTCTGTGCCTATCTCAGTGCAACACGATTCAACCAAGGCCTCAGTTGGACGCCTAAAATGTGAGAAATGTAAACAAGATGCTACAGACGTGTGTTTGTGTGTGCGTGTGTGTGTGTGTGTGTGTGTGTGTGTGTGTGTGTGTGTGTGTGTGTGTGTGTGTGTGTGTGTGTGTGTGTGTGTGTGTGTGTGTGTGGTTATGGATGGAGTTCCAAGAAAATACATGAGTGTGATGTGCCCCTCTGTGTCAATGTTGAAATGCCATACATGGAAGATGGCAAAGTGATGTGAGTGAGAGCATATGAAAATAAAGGCGCCCTGGGATCTGAAATGAATGTGGGGTGCCCTCTTGTGTCCCCTTTTTGTCCATTTGAGGATGCTACAGTCAACCCTGGTGGAAGTTCTTGGAACTGCTATTTAAGTCTGAGCAGAGGTTAATGTGCTATGTTGCGTGTTATCTGGATTACCAGGCAGATGTTTGTTGAGGACAGATGGAACTTGTTGTGTACGCTCTTGAAAAAGAGGTTCCAACAGGGTTCTTTGGCTCTCATCAAAGGAGAACCGTTTTTGGTTCCAGGTAGAAGTATTTTTGATTCCAGTAAGAACCCATTTGGATTCCATTTAGAACCCTCTGTGGAATGGAACCAAAAAGGGTTCTTCAAAGGGTTCTCCTATAGGGACAGTGGAAGAATCCTTTTAAGTTCTAGATAACACCTTTTTTTCCTAAGAGTGTAGGCCTATATTGTATTGGTGGTTCCATGGTTTTCTGGTGGTGAGTTAAGATAATCAGAAATACGATGAAACATCCCCACTTTTAGCATACATTTGCAAGCAGGCAAAGTAGCTTACTTCTACAAAAAAGACACGCTCACACGCCAACAAAAGACCATGAAGAAACTGACAAAACAATGAAGAAATTGACCGAATTCGTCAATGTTATGAAATAAGTGTAGCATTGTGTAGCATTTCGAATTGCATGAATAGAAATTGCCGTAAATCAACATTGAAGATGATAAAATATGGGAATTAACGGTGAACATTTACTGGTGGTGAATTCTAAATAAATCATGGTCAAATTGCTGCAAAGAAACCACTACTAAAAGACACCAATAAGAAGAAGAGACTTTATTGGGCCAAGAAACAACAAGCAATGGACATTAGACCGGTGGAAATCTGTCCTTTCGTCTGATGAGTCAAAATGTGAGATTTTTGGTTCCAACCGCCATTATTCTACGATGTAGAAAATAGTCAAAAATAAAGAAAAACCCTTGAATGAATAGGTGTGTCCAAACTTTTGACTGGTACTGTATATAACGGAATTGATCGACATCAACAAACAAAGGGTAGCCTAAACAATTCACACAATGACACAATTAAAACGCACGATTTGTCAGGAGACAGAAACATGCCTTTGGTGCTCTTCACCACACACCCATTCCCAACTTCTTGTCTAGACATTGTTTTTTATTCCACTCAATACAATCTTTACAAGAAACAGGCCTAGGCGTAACCTTAACAACGTGGTCAGGTATAAAGCAGTAGTCATTTATGGAAAACAAATGAAAAATCAAAGTCCATGCAGAGCATTGAAAACAATTATTGTTAATGGTGCCTGTTTAATAATAAAAAGCAGAAGATAGTAAATATAATTAATCACAATGGTTAACCTATGCAAATTAATCTGAAAACATCACAGCCTTATTAACTGAAATTAATAGCCTGATTCAATGTGATTCTGAGAGATAAAAATGTTATCTGTTAAGCTCTTTGCTCTATGAATAGACCAATACTGCTTCTATCTTTTTGGTCTTTTGTTTTAGGCATAGCCTACCACTAATATTCTAAATTGCTGAGCATTTAAAATAATCATATTTATCTTGGGATAATGACTCTTGCATTACATTTTAAAGTAAATGTTTTCATAAGCCCATAGGCCTACCAAGAACCCTTGTTGAGGCTGGTCAAGACCTTCAATAGGCTAGTCATGGAGTTCATCATTGTTATAGCCTAGATCGCTTTATATAATCTGGACTGTTGTTTTTTCTAAGGCAAAGCTAACAAGGGGTAACATATGCTTTTTGCCCTGCCCTGCTTTTAACCATAAGACATCTCCATAGAAATGACTAGCCTAAGGACTGCATGGTGACAGTGACTGTGTCTGTTAAACAGGTAAACTTGTGGTAAACTGGGAACTCTGGGGGGGAAACGACGTCAGAAAGATGCCCGAGTTTGGATGACCGTTCAAATGTTTTTACTTATGTTTAATTCCCAGTCTTGAATACACTGAAGTCTGAATTCAGAGATTGCCGAGTTCCCAGTTGTTTGAACTCTGTGCTAGAGAGATAGGCCACATCTTCTTTCTGAATAGGGCTCCATCCAACAAAGAAGCCCTCTTGTCCTTATTGATTTGAGAAATAGGCATACCTACACGGTAATCAAATCAAATTGTATTGGTCACATGGTTAGCAGATGTTATTGCGAGTGTAGCGAAATGCTTGTGCTTCTAGTTCCGACAATGCAGCAAAATCAACAATTAATCTAACAATTCCACAACAACTACCTAATACACACAAATCTGAAGGGATGGAATAAGAATATATACATATAGATGTATGGATGAGTGATGACCGAGCTGCATAGGCAAGATGCAATGGATGGTATAAAATACAGTGTGCATATGGGATGAGTAATGCAAGATATGTAAACATTATTATTAAAGTGGCAATAATAAAGTGACTAGTGATCCATTTGTTAGATTGGCCAATAATTAAAGTCTGTATGTAGGCAGCAACCTCTCTTTGTTAGTGATGGGTGTTTAGCAGTCTGATGGCCTTGAGATAGAAACTATTTTTCAGTCTCTCGGTCCCAGCTTTGATGTACCTGTACTGACCTCGCCTTCTGGATGGTAACAGGGTGAACAGGCAGTGGCTCGGGTGGTTGTTGTCCTTGATGATCTTTTTGGCCTTCCTGTGACATCGGGTGCTGTAGGTGTCCTGGAGGGCAGGTAGTCTGCCCCCAGTGATGCGTTGTGCAGACTGCACCACCCTCTGGGGAGCCCTGCGGTTGTGGGCGGTGCAGTTGCCGTATCAGGCGATGACACATCCTGACAGGATGCTCTCAATTGTGTATCTGTAAAAGTTTGTGAGGGCTTTAGGTGACAAGCCAAATTTCCATCAGGAAGTCCAGGACCCAAACGCATAGGGTGGTGTTGAGACCCAGGCTCTCCAGCTTAATGATGAGCTTGGAGGGTACTATAGTGTCGAATGCTCAGCTGTAATCAAAGAACAGTATTCTTACATAGTTAGTATTCCTCTTGTCCAGATGGAATAAAGCAGTGTGCAGTGTGATGGCGATTGCATCATCTGTGGACCTATTGGGGCGGTACGCAAATTGCAGTGGGTCTAGGTTGGCAGGTAGAGGTGGAGGTGATATGATCCTTGGCTAGTCTCTCAAAGCACTTCATGATGACAGAAGTGAGTGCTACAGGACGATAGTCATTCAGTTCAGTTATCTATGCCTTCTTGGGTACAGGAACATTGGTAGCCATCTTGAAGCATGTGGGGACAGCAGACTGGGATAGGGAGAGATTGAATATGTCAGTAAACACACCAGCCAGCTGGTCTGCTCATGCTCTGAGTACACGGCTAGGGATGCTGTCTGGACCGGCAGCATTGCTATGGTTAGCACGTTTAAATGTCTTACTCACGTCAGCCACGGAGAAGGAGAGCTGGCTGCAAATCAACTAGCCATATACATCTTTTTTATATAGAGGTGAAATGCATATTTGGTGAGATCTTTAATGAAAACAAAACTTTCACATAAAATAATATGTGACACATAAGTATCGCGTGTACACAACGTGAAAGCATGATGTACACGTAGATGTTATGTAGATGTTGTTAAGGCTTTCAAGGTGAGATCTTTCATAAGAAACGTCTATATGATGTGTCACGTGACATGAGTTGAACATGACATGAACGTGTCGGCGGTTTGACGCCATAGAAAAAAACTCCATTGACAATACATGTTAATTGATGGCAGTATCTTATTGCGCTAGGAAGATGTTAGGGGACTTGGTGAGAGGTATCAGTAGCTTCATTAGGCTGAATTCTGTCCTGAATCACTCCCCATAGGCATGGGACAAATGATTGTGTAGTTTCAGTGGATAAAGTTGTGTGCGTCAACTGTAGGGGTGCCCATGTTGTTGGGGATTGGAAGTGTCCGGTGCAAGAGAGGCAGATTGAAATGCCCAGAGTCAGAGTTGTGCAGAAGGTGTCATATGATGAGGCAGTGAAGAAAGTAGAGGAGGATGGGGTCAAGGGTGAGGGATCGTGAGAGTAGATTGGTGCCAGAATAGAGGGATAAGCCAATGAGTGATATATGCTTCAGTAAGGTTGGCTTCTTAGCGTTCATAGCAATGGTTATCTTCTGTGCTGCAGAAATGGAACGCACTGTAAATCACAGAAAATAGATGTGGTGGCAGTTGCAGAGAAGTATTTGAGTTTACGAGATTTGACTTCAGAAGAGTTACAGAGTGTGTTGAGTGGTGGTGTCCCGTCCTCCCAGGCCGTTGGCATGGTTCAGGAGAAGTTAGGGTCAACGTAGTGGAATGGGGCAGTGGGTTTTTAATGAGTGTAGGTGGCAGCTGCAGAGAAGTACCTGGGTGTACGAGATTTGACTGCAGAGGAGTTATAAGATATTTCGAGACTGATTTTTATTATATTGTGGTATATAGGTGTAGGGTTGGTTGGTGGTGCAATTTTGTATTTTCTCTCGCTTCCTTTTTATTTTTGTATCACAAATGTAACGTGATTGAACACACGCTACCGCACAGTAGGTGGCAGCATGCACAAACAAAATGTGCGAACGCCATGATACCAAAGAAGAAGAAGAAGAAGAAGAAGAAGAAGAAGAAGAAGAAGAAGAAATTGACGTTAACGCTAATGTTGGACTAAAATGGCGGCTGTCATGAGATTTGTCAAAAGAAGCTGTTTTGGTTCTAGAATGGGTCTTCAATGTTTATCCTTGAGTCGTTCAGCAGCAGTGGCAAAATTAGTAAGTCCATATGTTTTTCTTTTTCAATGTCTACTCAATGCAGTGGCTTGCTTTTTTGACTAGCTACATTTGATTGCAAATGAGTGCCCTTTAATAAACACAAGCGCCTGTTGTTAGCCTACGTTTGCTAGCTAGCGACTACAGTACCAGGATCATTGATACTAGGTTGGCTAGCTGTTTTTGTTAGAATTGATGATCAATGCCGCTTTTAAAATGTGTGTGTGATACTATATTTTGGTATAGCCGTCAATGTCATAGCCATAATGCGATTTGGTTTGCCTTAATCTGAGCGTGTGCGGTTCTTGTGTGTGTTGCTTTTAACTAACGTTACGTGCACTGCCTCACAACGCTCTGTTTGACAGGTTCAGGATGGCGCGTCTGCAGGGAAAACTCTCCCAGAGAGGGTAAAGATAGTGGAGGTGGGACCCAGGGATGGCCTGCAAAATGAGAAGGTAATATTTCACTTTATTAAGATTTGATACTTTTTAAATCAGTCCACCAGTGAATTACATATTTTTGGCGGTCCATTGCATTGGATTGAGTGGGTGGGCGTGTCACTCAAACTCATGAGGAAAAAGTTAGTCCTTCCAGTTATGGGGAACTGGGTCAAAAGCCACCGGTTGCAGATGTTATTGTCATAACTCCTGTCTCTCTCCTGTTGGCCCTGTCAGACTGTCGTTCCTTCTGAAGTTAAGATTCACCTGATTGACATGCTCTCAGAGGCGGGTCTTTCTGTCATCGAAGCCACGAGCTTTGTCTCCCCGAAATGGGTTCCACAGGTGAGCTTACTAGAGTGATTTGGGACCATGATTTGGGGGATTTTAACTAAATTGAATGCCATAGAAGGGTCCTTTGGAATGATTGTTGGCATATATTTGACATTTGTATCTTAATAGAGACATAATTCATTGAAGTTAGAACATTTTACATTTTGGCCTTACCCAGGACTCCATAATGTTTCATCTGTATGTGCTACAGAGGAAAAATGTGTTTCATATGAAGCTTTACTACTTCCTCTGTAGAATGGGTAGTATTTTGATTTCAATAACAATTTTATTACATTCATATATGAATATTGAAAAATATAAACATCATTATAGAAAATATGAAACATGTCTATTGTTATATATCAATATATTGTTGAACATAATCTACTCTACGGGCATATCAAAGTTCCAGAGTGGAATCTCAAATAGTTTTAGAGTTATTGCCCATTTTTCTACAGAGAAATTGGCATAGTTGGCAATCACAGCCCCTCTTTTACTTGTATTTAATTATTTTTTTTAAATAACTTTTTTTACCTGGTAAGTTGACTGAGAACTCATGCTCATTTACAGCAACGGCCCAGGGAATAATTACAGGGGAGAGGAGGGGAATAGTTACAGGGGAGAGGAGGGTGATGTATGAGCCAATTGTAAGCTGGGGATGATTAGGTGACCATGATGGTATGAGGGCAGGATTGGGAATTTAGCCAGGACATCGGGGTTAACACCCCTGCTCTTACATGCCATGGGATCTTTCATGAGCACAGAGAGTCAGGACACCAGTTAATGTCCCATCTGAAAGATGGCACCCTACACAAGGCAATGTCCCCAATCACTGCTCTGGGGCATTGGGCTATTTTTTTTTAGAGGAAAGTGTCTCCTACTGGCCCTCCAACACTACATCCAGGAGCATCTTGTCTAAGCAGGACAAACCCTACTTAGCTTCAGAGACAAGCCAGCAGTGGGATGCAGGGTGGTATGCTGTTGGATTGTATCATTGCACATCCTGCAAATAACCAGCAGAGGGTGACCAATTTTGATCCATTTTCACATTCACTCTGTTGGAAATGCTTACAAATTGGAACATAACTCAAACTAGCAGAAATCCCACTCTAGAACTTTGATATGCCTGTACAGTAGATTAAGAGTGGGGATCCTTAATAAATACAAAATAGTGTGTTTAATTGTGTATTAGAAACACAGTTTGAGATTGTGAGGGGATTTTGCCAGTGGATGTATTTGACTTCCTGGAAAAATGTTGTCCAAGGTTGTAACAATAACCAAGGGTACCGGGACTTAGCGAAGACTCCATTGCATAGTTTGTGATGTGTCCTCAGAGACGGAAGAGGAAGTGAGACATCACACTCCTTCATTTCTTCGAGTTCATATACAGTCAATGAACTAAGCAGATCAGACCCAGCTGCTAATGCATTGGTGTCTATGGGAGAGCTACCCTGTTAAGCAGACAGAACTTACAATTTATTTTAAATGGTAAATGGCCTGAGTGGGACATCTTCATTTATCCATCATCTTTGATGTCTTTTCCCCCCTGATTGGCAGATGGCAGACCAGGTGGAGGTGATGATGGGGATCCACAGAAGGCCAGGTGTGTCCTACCCCGTTCTGACACCCAACCTCAAGGGATTCCTGGCAGCTGTAAGTTCCTACCTGGGCTCCATGGCACTCTGCTTATGTCACCTCAATATCATATCTATACACAAATGACTTAAAAGCGAGAAGTTAGAATAACTAATGAATTCCATCAAGCGTCATCATACACTGTTGTAAAATCAGTGTCCTACTTTATATTGTAGGTATCGAGCAAGTATGTTGCTGTTTGTTTTCCCAGGTGAATGCAGGCGCTGCAGAGGTGGCCATATTTGGTGCAGCCTCGGAGCTGTTCAGTAAGAAGAACATAAACTGCTCTGTGGATGAGAGCCTGCAGCGCTTTGAGGTCGTCACCAAAGCAGCCAAAGAGGCCGGCGTGCCAGTCAGAGGGTAAGACGGACTGACAGACGGACAAAGAAGCTGAGGTAGAAAATGAGGAGCAGTGATTGTCAATGGAGAAAATCTGTAGGGTTGGTCACATTCTTTAGGGTTGGTCACATTCCTCTTATGTCCATGCTCTGTTCCCTCAGGTATGTGTCATGTGTGCTGGGATGCCCATATGAGGGCAAGGTGTCACCAGACAAAGTGGCTCAGGTGAGTTCCTCTGACTCAGACCAAGCCTAGCATTCTTTCCCTTTTCACTGAGAAATATCTCATCTTCCCTTATAAATGTCATTATCCTCCAAATAGATTTAATTGAACATTGTTATAGAGCTTTAAAACTGCTTGAGGATTTCACTTGTAACTCTTTAATGCAGGTAGCCAAGCGTCTGTACTCCATGGGTTGCTATGAGATATCTCTGGGTGACACCATAGGTGTGGGTACCCCAGGTGGCATGACTGAGATGCTGCAGGCGGTGAGCAGGGAGGTGCCCGTCAACGCTCTGGCAGTCCACTGCCATGACACCTACGGTCAGGCCCTGGCCAACATTCTCATTGCCCTGCAGGTACTGTATAGTCCCAGTTGGCATTAGATAGAACATTGCGGCCCCACTCGCCTATGGGGATACCAACCCGTGTTTACCCCATTGGCTCACAGCAAAAAAACGTGACTTTTTTCAAATGTAATTTTCTTGTTTTCTGCTTGTTTTAGTCAATTGCAAAACTACATTTAAGAAAGATACAACATGTCTAAAGATGACTTTTCAACATTGCCTGCTCTAGAGCGTTCTCACATCTTACAAAAATGTAATGCTGTAGGGCTTCTCTTAAGCCCCTTTTAATGATGGCGCTAGCAGCTACGCAGGTGCTAGCTTGCTACCAACAAGAATATTAAGCTAGCCAAGACCAACAACACAAACAAATATACGATACAGCTACAAGAGTGAGTAGAGTTACAGACTATACAAGTTAAATGTCTTACCTGTGATGACATTTTTTCCATACACATAGCTACACTACCGGTCAAAAGTTTTAGAACACCTACTCATTCAAGGGTTTTTCTTTATTTTTGCTAATTTCTACAATGTAGAATAATAGTGAAGACATCACAACTATGAAATAACACATGGAATAATGTAGTAACCAAAAAAAGTGTTAAACAAATCAAAATATATTTTATATTTTTCAAATAGTCACCATTTACCATCATGACAGCTTTGCACACTCTTGGCATTCTCTCAACCAGCTACATGAGGTAGTCACCTGGAATGTATTTCAATTAACAGGTGTGCCTTAAGTTAATTTGTGGAATTTCTTTCCTTCTTAATGCGTAATCACCCTTTGCCTCGATGACAGCTTTGCACACTCTTGGCCTTCTCTCAACCAGCTTCACCTGGAATGCTTTTCCAACAGTCTTGAAGGTGTTCCCACAAATGCTGAGCACTTGTTGGCTGCTTTTCCTTCACTCTGCGGTCAGACTCATCCCAAACCATCACCATTTGGTTGAGATCGGGGGGATTGTGGAGGCTAGGTCATCTGATGCAGCACTCTATCACACTCCTTGGTAAAATAGCTCTTATACAGCATGGAGGTGTGTTGTGTCATTGTCATATTGAAAAATAAATTAAACTAAGCCCAAACCAGATGGGATGGCGTATCGCTGTAGAATGCTGTGGTAGCCATGCTTGTTAAGTGTGCTTTGAATACTAAATAAATCACAGACAGTGTCACCAGTAAAGCACCCTCACACCATAACACCACCTCCATGCTTTACGGTGGGAAATACACATGCGGAGAATATCCATTCACACACATCATGTCTCACAAAGACACAGCGGTTGGATCAAAAATCTCCAATTTGGACTCCAGGCCAAAGGACAGATTTCCACCCGTCTAAGGTCCATTGCTCGTGTTTCCTGGCCCAGGCAAGTCTCTTCTTATTGGTGTCCTTTTGTAGTGGTTTCTTTGCAGCAATTCGACCATGAAGGCCTGATTCACACAGTCTCCTCTGAACAGTTTATGTTGATGTGTCTGTTACTTTAACTCTGAAGCATTTATTTGGGCTGCAATTTCTGAGACTGGTAACTCTAATGAACTTATCCTCTGCAGCAGAGGTAACTCTGGGTCTGCCATTCCCGTGGCGGTCCTCATGAGAGCCAGTTTCATCAGAGCGCTTGATGGTTTTTACAACAGCATTTGAAGAAACTTTCAAAATTCTTGAAGTGTTCCGTATAGACTGACCTTCATGTCTTAATGAAATGTTGGACTGTTGTTTCTCTTTGCCTATTTGATCTGTCCTTGCCATAATATGGACTTGGTCTTTTACTAAATAGGGCTATCTTCTGTATACAAGCCCTGCCTTGTCACAACACAACTGATTGGCTCAAACGCATTTAGAAGGACAGAAATTCCACATATTAAGAAGGGACACCTGTTAATTGAAATGCATTCCAGGTGACTACCTCATGAAGCTGGTTGAGAGAAACCCAAGAGTGTGCAAAGCTGTCATCAAGGCAAAAGGTGGCTACTTCGAAGAATCTCAAATAAAAAATATATTTTGATTTGTTTAACAGTTTTTTACTACATTATTCCATGTGTTATTTCATAGTTTTGATGTCTTCACTATTATTCTACAATGTAGAAAATAGTACAAATAAATAAAAACCCTTGAATGAGTAGGTGTTTTAAAGCTTTTAACCGGTAGTAACGTGTAGCCTACTTGGACACCGGGTCCCCACATTTCCTACTCTCCCAACCCAAATAGCCTGAAGCCACAGGGCTCTTCTCGCAGGCTCTATTTCCCTACGTGAGAGCATTGCAAACTGTAGTTCAGAATTTTTTAAAACCTGGTTACATGTACTGTACATTGAACAACATACAGTGGGACAAAAAAGTATTTAGTCAGCCTCCAATTGTGCAAGTTCTCCCACTTAAAAAGATGAGAGGCCTGTACTTTTCATCATAGGTACACTTCAACTATGATAGCCAAAATGAGAGAAAAAAAATCCAGAAAATCACATTGTAGGATTTTAATGAATTTATTTGCAAATTATGGTGGAAAATAAGTATTTGGTCAAGAACAAAAGTTTATCTCAATACTTTGTTATATACCCTTTGCTGGCAATGTCAACCGCTTTCTGTAAGTCTTCACAAGGTTTTCACACACTGTTGCTGGTATTTTGGCCCATTCCTCCATGCAGATCTCCTCTAGAGCAGTGATGTTTTGGGGCTGTTGCTGGGCAATACGGACTTTCAACTCCCTCCAAAGATTTTCTATGGGGTTGAGACTGGCTAGGCCACTCCAGGACCTTGAAATGCTTCTTACGAAGCCACTCCTTCGTTGCCCGGGCGGTGTGTTTGGGATCATTGTCATGCTAAAAGACCCAGCCACGTTTCATCTTCAATGCCCTTGCTGATGGAAGGAGGATTTCACTCAAAATTTCCTGATACATGGCCCCATTCATTCTTTCCTTTACACGGATCAGTCGTCCTAGTCCCTTTGCAGAAAAACAGCCCCAAAGCATGATGTTTCTACCCCCATGCTTCACAGTAGGTATGGTGTTCTTTGGATGCAACTCGGCATTCTTTGTCCTCCAAACACGACGAGTTGAGTTTTTACCAAAAAGTTATATTTTGGTTTCATCTGACCATATGACATTCTCCCAATCTTCTTCTGGATCATCCAAATGCTCTCTAGCAAACTTCAGACAGGCCTGGACATGTACTGGCTTAAGCAGGGGGACACGTCTGGCACTGCAGGATTTGAGTCCCTGGCGGCGTAGTGTGTTACTGATGGTAGGCTTTGTTACATTGGTCCCAGCTCTCTGCAGGTCATTCACTAGATCCCCCTGTGTGGTTCTGGGATTTTTGCTCACCGTTCTTGTGATCATTTTGACCCCACTGGGTGAGATCTTGTGTGGAGCCCCAGATCAAGGGAGATTATCAGTGGTCTTGTATGTCTTCCATTTCCTAATGATTGCTCCCACAGTTGATTTCTTCAAACCAAGCTGCTTACCTATTGCAGATTCAGTCTTCCCAGCCTGGTGCAGGTCTACAATTTTGTTTCTGGTGTCCTTTGACAGCTCTTTGGTCTTGGCCATAGTGGAGTTTGGAGTGTGACTGTTTGAGGTTGTGGACCGGTGTCTTTACTGATAACAAGTTCAAACAGGTGCCATTAATACAGGTAACGAGTGGAGGACAGAGGAGCCTCTTAAAGAAGAAGTTACAGGTCTGTGACAGCCAGAAATCTTGCTTGTTTGTAGGTGACCAAATACTTATTTTCCACCATAATTTGCAAATAAATTCATTAAAAATCCTACAATGTGATTTTCTGGATTTTTTTTCTTCTCATTTTGTCTGTCTTGGTTGAAGTGTACCTATGATGAAAATTACAGACCTCTCATCTTTTTAAGTGAAAGAACTTGCACAATTGGTGGCTGACTAAATACTTTTTTGCCCCACTGTATAACAAAAAAATCTACGATGAAGTTGGCTCTTTTACAATGGGGGTATGTTTACCCCAATTTCTGGGCGTGGTCGAGGGGAGTTCCTTGTTATGACGTGAATATCGACTCTGAAGCTCAGTGCAATATAGAGGACTCTGATTGCTGTATGAATAGTACTGGAATTCTACTGGCATGCATTTGATGAAGATGCTGTTTGCTTTTTGCAGATGGGTATCAGTGTTGTGGACTCGTCAGTGGCTGGCCTTGGCGGGTGTCCATATGCACAAGGGGCTTCTGGCAATGTGGCCACAGAAGATGTGGTGTACATGCTGCACGGACTTGGCATTCAGACGGTGAGAATTCTCCTCTTCCCTCTTTTTACCGGTCTCCCACTTTCACTTCCTCCCTCAGTTCAATGGAATCTGGCAAACTGTTACGAGATAGTGTTCTACTTCCTCTGTATTGACAGCATCATTGTCATCAGTGTTTACTTCGACACAAAGCGTTTTGATCTGTAGGAGAACCAGTTATCTTTTTTAAACTAGTCAGTGCACACAATTGAGTTCCCTGTTTGTGTGTGACTCTGTCCTTCCTCTCTCAGGGAGTGGACCTGCCAAAGCTGATGGATGCTGGAGCTTTTATCTGTCGTTCCCTGAACAAAAAGACAAGCTCGAAAGTGGCCCAGGCCACCTGCAAACTCTGAACCTGGCTCCACAAAGGCCTAGAAGAGGGATGTCACGAGTGATTCCTACAGACAAGGCTAAAAGGCATTACTAAGGCAACACACACCTGTGCCACCGAGGTGTAATATATTTTGATTAGCTGTAGATAAAAATGGTTGTAAGAACTATGTGTTCCATTATTTGATATAAGTCAAGTACCTCGCTTATAAATGAAGAAATCTAAATAGTTGGAAAGCCTTGCTCAAGTGGTGCCTTATCATTCACATCATGTCCTACATAAACCTGGTGCCTTGCCCGCTACCTTTGTGTGTTACATGATTATTGCAAATACACAATGGATGGAAACGTTATTCCGAATAAAGTATGCTGTTTTAATATAATTTAAAGTTACATGAACAACAAAGTTAAAAGAAGGGATTGCCTGACTTGTACTTCAGTTGCTTGGTGTACAAACAGCCTTGTCCTTATTTGTCAATCCTTATGTTTAGCCAGTTGTCGTAACAGTGGCAAACGGATGGGTCCTGCCAGTGTATTGCAGTAGGTATCCTAAACAGATCTTAATGTTTGCAGAGTGGAATAGAAAATACATGTATTGATAAGAATCAACTGATTGTTATCTATTATGGGACAGGAAGTCACAGGATTTAGTCATTCTGATGTCATGTTTATTTCCATTTAACCAAACTTCCAACTATCCTTACTTGAAAACCACTTGGGAGTTACAAGCCTACCATATTAGGACAATTAAAGTCCATTCCTGCAGTTTGAGTGGAATTTGTCTGTTTTTCTTTTTTTGTTTAATTCTTGGTTTTGGTGTGTCTCGTTGAATGTAAATATTTATTGTAAAAGGTTACACTTCTGAATTAAAGCCATTTGAAAAGTTTGTCTCAAATCTAAGGAAGCACATTTTTTTTGCTGTATTTTCAAAAAATAAATACTAACATTTTTAATGACTGTTATGCATATTTAACAGAACAGGTTATATAATCTAGTGCATTTACACAGCCAGTGTCTGTGACACGTCTACAGTGTAGCCAAAATGTCTACCAGCACAACACTCCCCATCCCACTAGGATGAAGAAATGACTCACCTAGGGATCTGGTGATTATATAACAGTAGACTAGTTGAGGATTTGACATTCATTCATAGGCACTACAAAACCAATCAAAGGTGGATCCATTGAGATATTTGTAAACCATTGGATTTGTGTATGTCCCTAATGGTTGAGTGATATAGTCTGAGAGGTGATTTTGCAATTTTACTGGAAAGCAAGTGATGCAAATCAAATCAAAGTTTATTTGTCACGTGCGCCGAATACAACAGGTAGACCTTACAGTGAAATGCTTACTTACAGGCTCTAACCAATAGTGCAAAAAATGAGTTATGTGAACAATAGTAGTGAGGCTATAAAAGTAGCGAGGCTACATACAGACACCGGTTAGTCAGGCTGATTGAGGTAGCATGTACATGTAGATATGGTTAACGTGACTATGCATGTGTGATGAACAGAGAGTAGCAGTAGCGTAAAAGAGCGGTTGGTGGGTGGCAGGACACAATGCAGATAGCCCGGTTAGCCAATGTGCGGGAGTACTGGTTGGTCGGCCCAATTCAGGTAGTATGTACATGAATGTATAGTTAAAGTGACTATGCATATATGATAAACAGAGAGTAGCAACAGCCTAAAAAGAGGGTTTGGGGGGTGGCACACAATAAAAATAGTCTGGGTAGCCATTTGATTACTTGTTCAAGAGTCTTATGGCTTGGGGGTAAAAACTGTTGAGAAGCCTTTTTGTCCTAGACTTGGCACTCCGGTACCGCTTGCCATGCGGTAGTAGAGAGAACAGTCTATGACTGGGGTGGCTGGTGTAAAGGTCCTGGATGGCAGGCAGGTTAGCCCCAGTGATGTACTGGGCCGTACGCACCACCCTCTGTAGTGCCTTGCGGTCAGAGGCCGAGCAATTGCCATACCAGGCAGTGATGCAACCAGTCATGCTCTCGATGTTGCAGCTGTAGAACCTTTTGAGGATCTCAGGACCCATGCCAAATCTTTTTAGTTTCCTGAGGGCGAATAGGCTTTGTCGTGCCCTCTTCACGACTGTCTTGGTGTGTTTGGACCATTCTAGTTTGTTGTTGATGTGGACACCGAGGAACTTGAAGCTCTCAACCTGCTCCACTACAGACCCGTCGATGAGAATGGGAGCGTGCTCAGTCCTCCTTTTCCTGTAGTCCACAATCATCTCCTTAGTCTTGGCTACGTTGAGGGATAGGTTGTTATTCTGGCACCACACGGCCAGGTCTCTGACCTCCTCCCTATAGGCTGTCTCGTCATTGTCTGTGATCAAGCCTACCACTGTTGTGTCGTCTGCAAACTTAATGATGGTGTTGGAGTTGTGGGAGCCTGGCCATGCAGTCGTGGGTGAACAGGGAGTACAGGAGGGGACTGAGCATGCACCCCTGTGGAACTCCAGTGTTGAGGATCAGCATGGCAGATGTGTTGCTACCTACCCTCACCACCTGGGGGCGGCCCGTCAGGAAGTCCAGGATCCAGTTGCAGAGGGAAGTGTTTAGTCCCAGGATCCTTATATTAGTGATGAGCTTTGAGGGTACTATGGTGTTGAACGCTGAGCTGTAGTTAATGAATAGCATTCTCACATAAGTGTTCCTTTTGTCCAGGTGGGAAAGGGCAGTGTGGAGTGCAATAGAGATTGCATAATCTGTGGATCTGTTTGGGCAGTATGCAAATTGGAGTGGGTCTAGGGTTTCTGGGATAATGGTGTTGATGTGAGCCATTAACAACCTTTCAAAGCACTTCATGGCTACGGACGTAAGTGCTATGGGTCTGTAGTCATTTAGGCAGGTTGCCATTGTGTTCTTGGGCACAGGGACTATGGTGGTCTGTTTGAAACATGTTGGTATTACAGACTCAATCAGGGACATGTTGAAAATGTCAGTGAAGACACCTGCCAGTTGGTCAGCACATGCCCGGAGCACACATCCTGGTAATCCATCTGGCCCCGCAGCCTTGTGTATGTTGACCTGTTTAAAGGTCTTACTCACGTCGGCTACAGAGAGCGTGATCACACAATTGCCCGGAACAGCTGATGCTCTCATGCATGCCTCAATGTTGCCTGCCTCGAAGCGAGCATATATGTGATTTAGCTCGTCTGGTAGGCTTGTGTCACTGAGCAGCTCGAAGCTGTGCTTCCCTTTGTAGTCTGTAATAGTTTGCAAGCCCTGCCACATAAGACAAGCATTGGAGCCGGTGTAGTATGATTCAATCTTAGCCTGTATTGACGCTTTGCCTGTTTGATGGTTCGTCGGAGGGCATAGCAGGATTTCTTTTAAGCTTCCGGGTTCCGAGTCCCGCACCTTGAAAGCGGCAGCTCCACCCTTTAGCTCAGTGCGAATGTTGCCTGTAATCCATGGCTTCTGGTTGGGGTATGTACGTACAGTCACTGTGGGGACAACGTCCTCGATGCACTTATTGATAAAGCCAGTGACTGATGTGGTGTACTCCTCAATGCCATCGGAAGAATCCCGGAACATGTTCCAGTCAAATGACTGAGTCAGATCTAGATGATTATTGTTTTACCATTTGCCTATTTCCTCATTATGGCACAGAAACATTTGTTGAGATTCTCTGAGAATTTGTGTGAGCAAGCTAAAAGAATCTGCATAGCAGGCCCAGCTTGTCATTCAGGTTTCTCTTTGCATTAGGACAAGGAGTGTTTGTCTTCCACTCCTTGTCCTAATGCAAAGAGAAACCTGAATGACAAGCTGGACCTGCTATGCTGATTCCTTTAGCTTGCTAACACAGACTTCCAGAGAATCTCAACAAATGTTTCTGAGCCACAATGAGGAAATAGGCAGATGGTAAAACAATAATTGTCTAGATCTGACTCAGTCATTTGAATGTTTGTTGGTCTATTTTTGTCATTGTCATCATTGATTGGGAGAATGCAGAACAGGAAACGGTAAAGTAGATGTTGTCCTTAGCTGGCAGATGTGGGCCAATGAGTTGATGACTTGAACATACACATCAGAGAAATTCCAACATCTAATTAAAAATTAACACTAAAGCAATATTTAGTGTTAGAAACATCCTTTCACTGACTGTACGTGTGTGGACCTACATCAATACGACATACTGTATTACATGGTTATAACAGGATGTCTTTGCACTTGTGGTCCTGTATGTCACATGGGTCTGTTTTATTGTCCTGACTAGAGATGTTCTGATCGAGTCAGTCAGGGTCACCTGAATGGGGCCAAAAGTCAAGTACTTGTCTAGAATCCATAAAAAGATAAGTCAACAGGAATGTCAAATAACTACTGTAACATGAGACTGAAGTAAATTAAATGTAAACATTTTATTTATCAAAATAAAAATGTTCAAAATAGAAGTTTGAAGCTGATTGTAAAGGTTCTGCTCCTGACAATGTGAGGCTATCAGGTATCCACACCAATGTTCCATGAGGAACACTGTAAGGCTGAGATTTTATCCACTTTATTGTCCACCCTGTTCTTCTTTGCTTTCATGTGCTCCAGCTTTCCAAGATGCCAGGGTTTACTTGCATAAGTGGACTTGATCAATTAAATAGCAGCGTTCCTTGTCCCTCATTTGAATCAACATAAACCTTGGATGAGGAAGGTTGGTTTACAAGCATGTAAAAACACAGGCAATCTATTGTAGCTTTGCAACATAAATCTGAGTGGAACCATGCTAATGTAGTCTTGCAATAGAGTAAGTCAAAAAATACAAAATATCCGTAATAATTATAGAGGAGCTTCTATTAGAATAAATGCTGTAAATAAAACTAAATAAATGATTAGAGCATCAAGTAGTGGGAAGCCACTGTCCATTTTAGACTAATCTTGCAGTAACACTATAAAGTCCAAAGTAAAGAGATTTGTTATCATTCTGTAGTCCTCATATTGAGGTCATAAAACAGGGTAAAAAAATGTATTTGAGGGTAATGTTCTACTAGTTTTCATGCAATCTTTTTTCACTTTTTCACTTACACCAAACATCTTAGGTATATATACAATTGTGCGACAAACATCCTCTGTAAAAAATGTATTACATCTGTTTTGATCTGTTTTGAGGATGTGTTACTGGCTATGTTGTTGCTACGGTGGCTTACGAGGGACAAACAACAGTAATATTGCTGCTTTTTTCTTGTTTTTCAAGCGAAGGTCTTTAGGGAGTATGCGAACACAGACGTTCACTTCGCCTAGCCTAGTCTTGCTTTGAACAAACCAAAACTAGTATGTGGGCACCTTTACCCTTGGCAAGAAAGCCCAAAGTAATGTGAAAACAAAGTGAGACTAACTGGAAAAGCTTTGTAAGATGTTACAGTAGACAATTATAGATTTTTTTTGTATTTTTTTGTATTCAGTCTGGCAGTGGGAGCTGAGTTGTATAAAATGGGGTGTGGCTGAAGATCAGGGTTGTCTAGCCCCAGGGTCATGGAACATCAGTACAAAGCCTTGCACCATGGCAGTATAGGGCAGTAATAGGACAGTAGTGTCTTAGAGAAAAATCTGTCTCTCATACAGAGTCTTAAAGGAGGACAAGCATGAGCAGGCTTGATCAATAAGGTGAGACCTGGCTCCATAGGAATACATGTTGTGGTTGAATCTTGGTATAGTTCAGGCATCCTATGCTGCAGAGGACAGGTTAGGGGCAGACGCCCGCATGTGAGTCGGTAAAGGGGCTTGAAGGTGGCCTGGGGACTGGAATCTTAAGGGTTGTTTCTCCAGCTGAGACATAGGCAGAGTGCAGTCGCTGTAGGAATTCTCCTTGCTGTACCGTTCATTCAGGGCCATGGTGTTCTGTTTTCTCCTCTTATTTTGTGCTATGTGAGCGATCCGCTTGGAGACAAGGTATATGATCTCACAGACGTTGAGCACAATGCAGAGGGCCGAGGCGCCCACCATGAAGTAGGTGAAAACTTTCTTCTCTGTGGGGTGGCCGATGTAGCAGTCCACCTGATTGGGGCAGGGGCTGACCTCACACTTGACCAGCCGGGGCAGGTAGAAGCTGTCGTAGATTTTGTGGAGGATGTAGAGGAAGGAGATCTCGATGCCCGTCTTGACGAAGAGACTAAGCAGGTAGGTCCACCAGAGGCCGCCGTGCCTCTTCCCTGTGTTCTCGTACAGCTTGTCCTTGTTGCCGTGCATGGTATTCTTCCGTTCGCGTTCATCGCGATACGCCACATGCATCATCACCATAAAGGAAGGGCAAGTGACAAAGATGAGCTGCAGGGCCCACAGGCGAATGTGGGAGATGGGGAAGTAGTGGTCGTAGCAGACGTTGGCACAGCCGGGTTGCTTGGTGTTGCAGTCAAAGTCCTTCTGATCATCGCTCCACACACGCTCCGCCGCCACCACGTACACCATCACCCTGAACACAAACACCACAGAGAGCCAGATACGACCAAATGCCGTGGAGTACTTATTCACCCCACTCAGGAGGGCTTGGAAGGTCTTCCAATCCATGGTTGAGGCTGGATGTTGACAGTCTCTTTTTCAGAACTTGCCTCCTTTCGTTCGATAACTATGGAACACTGGAGCAACCTGAGTAGATAAAAGAGAAGATGGTTGAGGGAAGGCATCAATGTAACCTGGATCCTGGTATGAATTAATTGCACAATGCCCTTCAAAATGGTATGATACAATCCACACAAACAAAAGGAGCTTTTCAGCTTTTTGGGTGTAGGCCTATGTTTATGTGTAGACCTCAATCTACAGCATTTTATAGCAACCAGAAGTACATTATTTCTTATTTGAGAACTTAGGTTTTCTACATTGACTGAGATTTTGTTTCCCTTTTTCAATCGATTTTTTTTATCAGTTTACTTCCACATATCTCACGTATTCATATTCATATAGTCAGCTTTAGTCATCAAAGATCGCTTTAGAATAGTTTATTTCTCCTTGTAATATTTAACTCTTAATATCTAAGGTTTACACAACCTTCATATAAAGTCAATGTGGCAATTAATACATTTTAAAAACTGATGACAGTAGATGAGAATTGGGGAAAGGGGGATACCTAGTCAGTTGTACAACTGAATGCCTTCAATTTAAATGTGTCTTCCGCATTTAACCCAACCCCTCTGAATCAGAGGTGTGGGGGGGCTGCCTTAATCTACATCCACGTCTTCGGCGCCCCGGGAACAATGGTTTAGGGCCAGGTGGGCATACAAATTAAGGCATATGCTACTATAGTAGGCCTTAAAAAGACTCACTTTACCACACACTGACTAGGCTATAACAGTTGGGTTGTCTGTGATATATTGGATAAGAATAATTTTCCAATTAAATCAGAGTTTTACTGTGTGGCTGTACAGGGAAGGAAATCAATGCCATCATGTTTATTTGTTCTTTGTTCCCTCATTGTTTATGTCTGCTTATACATTTTACATTTTGGTATAAAGCCAATGTGAACTGTTCAAAAAGTATCCCTAAGAAAGGAATGGATACAGTTGAAAGTAGAATACTTTTTACGCATAGGCCTACCTGCTGTTCTTATTGCGCATATTCAGGTGGCTGAGTAACCTATAAACTATATGATATGTCCGAACAGAGTAAATCTCAGACTTTTGTAGTAACAGAGTAAATTAAATGGGCTATCTGGTTACGCCAAAACTTTAGGCTACAATTCAACATCAGCGGAGTAAGACAATCAAAATACCTTTTTACACCATGCTCTCTTAAACTCATCCACAAAGTAAGGAACAGATACATTCATAAAAATAGATAGCCTACTTTTCACTTACTTAACAAATGTCAATCCATTGTTTGTGCTTCAGTTCATAATCAGTTTTCTTCTGTTTTCTGTAGTTAATTCGTTTTACGCATAGATTAGCCCCGCTCAACAGATAGAATGCTGTTGTCATGATTGATGTGTCTTTGGCGTTTGTCTGTGGGTGGGGTTTAAAAAATAAACTTGTAGCCTACCAATTGAGGCCCAGATGTTTTTTTTTCTGGAATGGGCCTACACCACACTGTAAAACATTTCCTGTAAAATGTACAGTAACTTATTGGCAAGCAATTGGTAGTAAGTTACTGTATTTGATTATTTTACAGTACAGCTACTGTAATACATTTTATGGTACCAAAAATGTTCATGTAATCTAATTTACAGTACCACGTCAGTTACTGTAATATAATTTACAGACCAATTACAATTACAGCATATTAATGAAATTACCCAGTGACATATTACCAAGTGTTTTTGCAAGTTTTCATTTTTATATTTTCATTTACATTTGGGTCATTTAACGGGCACTCTTGTCCTTAACAATTTACAGTTGGTGCATTCAACCAAGATTGATAATTTAAAAAAACATCATAGTCATAGCAAGTAAAACTTTTCTGTCATCGTTACTGAAAATCCTGTTGTAGTTAAGGATGTACAGGTCTTCAAAATAATTGTAATTACAACAAGACATCTTATGGTATATTTCTGACTATCTCTGGATAATGCTAATACATTACTGAAATATTCACGGTAATTGGATGCCTGCTTCCTATAAATTACTATAATGTCAAAGCAATGAAAGACAGTACAATACTGTAAAAGTGACAAAGAAACGGTAAGAAAGTCATTTTTTACAGTACTTTACTGTAATTACGAGGGAGTGGTGCAAGCAAGTTGGCTGATAGGCATTTGTATATTATAGCATATTAATGAATACTTGGTGTTTTATATCACTTGCACTTCTAGGGGCCTAAACAAAGGCTTCCAAACTGGCTGTAATTACAGGGCATTACAGATTTGATTAAATAGTCAACCATTAAAGGTTTAACACCAGCCATCACTCTGATCTGATTCTGTATACTTCTGGCCCTTCTTTGGACACTGTCTCTCCTTCCGTGGCCTCCAATTGCTCTTAAATACAAGTAAAACTAAATGCATGCTCTTCAACCGATCGCTACCTGCACCTGCCCGCCTGTCCAACATCACTACTCTGGACGGCTCTGACTTAGAATACGTGGACAACTACAAATATTTAGGTGTCTGGTTAGACTGTAAACTCTCCTTCCAGACCCATATCAAACATCTCCAATCCAAAGTTAAATCTAGAATTGGCTTATTTTTTCGCAACAAAGCATCCTTCACTCATGCTGCCAAACATACCCTTGTAAAACTGACCATCCTACCAATCCTCGACTTCGGCGATGTCATTTACAAAATAGCCTCCAATACCCTACTCAACAAATTGGATGCAGTCTATCACAGTGCAATCCGTTTTGTCACCAAAGCCCCATATGCTACCCACCATTGCGACCTGTACGCTCTCGTTGGCTGGCCCTCGCTTCATACTCGTCGCCAAACCCACTGGCTCCATGTCATCAACAAGACCCTGCTAGGTAGTCCCCCCTTATCTCAGCTCGCTGGTCACCATAGCATCTCCCACCTGTAGCACACGCTCCAGCAGGTATATCTCTCTAGTCACCCCCAAAACCAATTCTTTCTTTGGCCGACTCTCCTTCCAGTTCTCTGCTGCCAATGACGGGACAAACTACAAAAATCTCTGAAACTGGAAACACTTATCTCCCTCACTAGCTTTAAGCACCAACTGTCAGAGCAGCTCACAGATTACTGCACCTGTACATAGCCCACCTATAATTTAGCCCAAACAACTAGCCTCTTTCCCTACTGTATTTAATTAATTAATTAATTAATTTTGCTCCTTTGCACCCCATTATTTTTATTTCTACTTTGCACATTCTTCCACTGCAAATCTACCATTCCAGTGTTTTACTTGCTATATTGTATTTACTTTGCCACCATTTTTGCCTTTACCTCCCTTATCTCACCTCATTTGCTCACATCGTATATAGACTTGTTTATACTGTATTATTGACTGTATGTTTGTTTTACTCCATGTGTAACTCGGTGTCGTTGTATGTGTCGAACTGCTTTGCTTTATCTTGGCCAGGTCGCAATTGTAAATGAGAACTTGTTCTCAACTTGCCTACCTGGTTAAATAAAGGTGAAATAAATAAAACATTTAAAAATCTGTCCCTTATATAGTAGTACCTCATATAACTTAAATCAGTACAGAACTCCTCACTAACGGGTGCAACAACTATAGCCTCTTAGAAGACGCACCTCAAAATATGTTAATGAGCCAGCGATTATTTTCTCTCCCAAACTATTTTTCCACGATGAACCATAATATACAGTATGCTGCATTAAATATACAGCAACACATATTCAGCAATTGCTGATAGTAAATATGTATACCAAACAAAAATATAAACGCAACATGTAAAGTGTTGGTCCCATGTTTCATGAGCTGAAATAAAATATCCTATACATTTTCCATATGCACAAAAGCTTATTTCTCTCCAATTTTGTGCACAGATTTGTTTACATCCCTGTTAGTGAGCATTTCTACTTTGCTAACATAATTCATTCACCTGACAGGTGTGGAATATCAAGAAGCTGATAAAGCAGCATGATCATTACACAGGTGCACCTTGTGCTGGGTACAATAAAAGGCCACTCTAAAATGTGAAGTTTTGTCACACAACACAATGCCACAGACGTCTCACGTTTTGAGGGAGCATGCAATTAGCATGCTGACAGCAGGAATGTCCACCAGAGTAGTTACCAGATACAGTGCCTTGCGAAAGTATTCGGCCCCCTTGAACTTTGCGACCTTTTGCCACATTTCAGGCTTCAAACATAAAGATATAAAACTGTATTTTTTTGTGAAGAATCAACAACAAGTGGGACACAATCATGAAGTGGAACGACATTTATTGGATATTTCAAACTTTTTTAACAAATCAAAAACTGAAAAATTGGGCGTGCAAAATTATTCAGCCCCTTTACTTTCAGTGCAGCAAACTCTCTCCAGAAGTTCAGTGAGGATCTCTGAATGATCCAATGTTGACCTAAATGACTAATGATGATAAATACAATCCACCTGTGTGTAATCAAGTCTCCGTATAAATGCACCTGCACTGTGATAATCTCAGAGGTCCGTTAAAAGCGCAGAGAGCATCATGAAGAACAAGGAACACACCAGGCAGGTCCGAGATACTGCTGTGAAGAAGTTTAAAGCCGGATTTGGATACAAAAAGATTTCCCAAGCTTTAAACATCCCAAGGAGCACTGTGCAAGCGATAATATTGAAATGGAAGGAGTATCAGACCATTGCAAATCTACCAAGACCGTCCCTCTAAACTTTCAGCTCATACAAGGAGAAGACTGATCAGAGATGCAGCCAAGAGGCCCATGATCACTCTGGATGAACTGCAGAGATCTACAGCTGAGATGGGAGACTCTGTCCATAGGACAACAATCAGTCGTATATTGCACAAATCTGGCCTTTATGGAAGAGTGGGAAGAAGAAAGCCATTTCTTAAAGATATCCATAAAAAGTGTCGTTTAAAGTTTGCCACAAGCCACCTGGGAGACACACCAAACATGTGGAAGAAGGTGCTCTGGTCAGATGAAACCAAAATTGAACTTTTTGGCAACAAAGCAAAATGTTATGTTTGGCGTAAAAGCAACACAGCTCATGACCCTGAACACACCATCCCCACTGTCAAACATGGTGGTGGCAGCATCATGGTTTGAAATACATCATCCGTATTTCCGGTCATGTGAAATCCATAGATGGGTGCCTAATGAATTAATTTCAATTGACTGATTTCCTTATATGAACGGTAAACTCAGGCAAATCAAATGTCATCAAGATCAACATTAAAAAATTACAAAATTAAAAAGGGGGTGTCCGGGTCTGATCATTTCATTGTAGATGTGGATGAGGGCCTCTAGCGGGTCATTGGTGTTGTTGGGTGGTTCTTGGCTGTCATTGGGTCTTGACCTGACTCCCCACTAACTGCCTGGTGGCCCCCTGTACTGACTGGATGATGGGATAAAGGGTGATAGAAGGGATGAAGGTGGTTCGGAGGACCATGGGGGTCTGGACTGAGGCTGGCTGGTTAGCTGTGTGGGATCAGGGTTAGTAAAGAGTGGAGGGTAGGTAGGGAGTAGTATGGGGAAAGGTTTTGGAGGGGGAGACGTTCCTTTGAGGGGGTGGGGGCTTTTGAGGGGCCTGCATGCTGGCTTTGGAGTTAGGGTTTTGATTCGGGGATTGTTTTGTTACCTGGTTTCTTGTTGGTGTGTTGTTTAGATAATTTGGCGGGTGGGCCTGGAAACCGGCTCCCCTCTAGCCTGGGTTTTAAGAGGGGTAGAGGTGGCCAGGAAGGGGGAGCTGATGGAGGGCCCGGTGAGGGTGGGGTTCGTTTCTGGGGCATCTTGGGAGTTGGTGGGGGACGTTTCTGGAGAATCTTGGATGGGGGCAGGGGAGGGGGTCGTTCCTGAGACATCTTGGGTGAGGACAAGGGTGGGGTCTGTTTCTGGGACATCTTGGGTGGTAGGTTGGATGGTGCCTGTGGAATGGTCTGGGTCTGGTTGTGGTCTGGGTCTTTGTTGTTGTCTGGGGTGGGGGGTTGTTGGTGTTGGTGGGATTGGTAGGGGGTTGGTGGGGTTGGTGTTGTCAGTGGGGTTGGTGGGGTCGGTGTTGTTGGTGTTGACACTTGCCCTGCCGGCATAGGAATTGGGGAAGGTTTTCAAAGAAGTGGCCCCCTTTCCTGCACAGGTTGCAGGGTCATGTGGAAGTACAGTCCGAGGTGGGATGGTCCCCTTTACAGATTCTGCAGAAGATGGCTGTGCAGTCTGCAGCCAGATGACATTGGCCACACTTTCTGCACAGTTTAGGCATGCCGTAGTAGTGGGACTGTCTAGTACTGGGACTGACGTGGTTTGGTAACTTTGGTTCAACTTGGACTAACCCACAGTGACACGATGAAATGTGATTTTCTCAATCATATACTCATTCTGTATATGTAACACAACAACAGAAAGACACCCCCCCCCAATAGTGATCGACTATCGAGGATCACTATGGGGCGCAATCGGGCGATGTAGGCTTGTACACAATCGCCCAACCTTAACACACACACACACACTCTCTCTGTGTGGTTACAGTAGGCTAATGTCAATGGTTTTAGGAACAGCAGTAACATCAGGGAGGATTTAGGCTACCGATTTTGGCTGCTGTCCAATTCAAATTGTAATCCCTTAAATGAAGAGTTTATGCGCTGCACACCTTTTAAAATCGCATAATTTTTTATATTTGGGTTTGGGGAGGGCATCAAGTCATAAGGCTCAAGTCCAAGTCAAGTCACGAGTCATTGGTGTTAAAGTCAAAGTCGAGTTGCAAGTCATCATATTTGTGACTCAGTCTGACTCAAGTCCAAGTCATGTGACTCGAGGCCACACCTCTGGTATCTGGTGTGGCCACCAGCTGCATTAAGTACTGCAATGCATCTTCCCCTCATGGAC
Source organism: Oncorhynchus tshawytscha (assembly GCF_018296145.1). Lineage (NCBI taxonomy): Eukaryota > Metazoa > Chordata > Actinopteri > Salmoniformes > Salmonidae > Oncorhynchus > Oncorhynchus tshawytscha. The sequence continues at coordinate 33,140,890 of NC_056436.1, read as the reverse complement.
TGCACCAGATTTACTAGTTCTTGCTGTGAGATGTTACCCCACTCTTCCACCAAGGCACCTGCAAGTTCCCGGACATTTCTGGGGGGTATGGCCTTAGCCCTCACCCTCCGATCCAACAGGTCCCAGATGTGCTCAATGGGATTGAGATCTGGACTTTTCGCTGGCCATGGCAGACCACTGACATTCCTGTCTTGCAGGAAATCACGCACAGAACGAGCAGTATGGCTGGTGGCATTGTCATGCTGGAGGGTCATGTCAGGATGAGCCTGCAGGAAGGGTACCACATGAGGTCGGAAGATGTCTTTCCTGTAACGCACAACGTTGAGATTGCCTGCAAGGACAACAAGCTCAGTCCGATGATGCTGTGACACACCGCCCCAGACCATGACGGACCTTCCACCTCCAAATCAATCGCCGCTCCAGAGTACAGGCCTGTAATGCTCATTCCTTCAACGATAAACGTGAATCCGACCATCACCCCTGGTAAGACAGAACCGCGACTCGTCAGAGAAGAGCACTTTTTGCCAGTCCTGTCTGGTCCAGAGACGGTGGGTTTGTGCCCATAGGCGTCGTTGTTGCCAGTGATGTCTGGTGAGGACCTGCCTTACAACAGGTCTACAAGCCCTCAGTCCAGCCTCTCTCAGCCTATTGCGGACAGCCTGAGCACTGACTGTGCGTTCCTGGTGTAACTCGGGCAGATGTTGTTGCCATACTGTACCTGTCCCGCAGGTGTGATGTTCAGATGTACCAATCCTGTGCAGGTGTTGTTACACGTGGTCTGCCACTGCGAGGACGATCAGCTGTCCGTCCTGTCTCCCTGTAGTCTTAGGCGTCTCACAGTACGGACATTGCAATTTATTGCCCTGGCCACATGAGCAGTCCTCATGCCTCCTTGCAGCATGCCTAAGGCATGTTCACACAGATTAGCAGGGACCCTGGGCATCTTTCTTTTGGTGTTTTTCAGAGTCAGTAGAAAGGCCTCTTTAGTGTCCTAAGTTTTCATAACTGTGACCGTAATTGCCTACTGTCTGTAAGCTGTTAGTGTCTTAACGTCCGTTCCACAGGTGCATGTTCATGAATTGTTTATCGTTCATTGAACAAGGATGGGAAACAGTGTTTAAACCCTTTACAATGAAGATCTGTGAAGTTATTTGGATTTTTATGAATTATCTTTGAAAGACAGGGTCCTGAAAAAGGGACTTTTTTTGTTGCTGAGTTTATATACACTACTCACACATGTTAAGTTACATACACAATAAATAGGTATTAGCATATTGTTGAAAGGCCATCTCTTCTCCATTAACTAAACTCAGGACAAACGGAGATAAGGAAACAGCAGATTGTTTGAGCATGTTTTGTTTGTGTTGATGTTCATTTCTATCGCCTGTTTCTATGCACAGTTCTTTCTTCTAGTTGAAACTTGTTCCAGAATGCTTCCAACCCTCCACTAACATAAGAGACCGCCACACCCAGAGATGAATATTTGTTCAGCTGCTGTTTCTTACACCTGATTGGTGGAAAGCATCAAAGGTTTACCTGGTGCTAGGCAGTGGTGGAAAAAGTAACCATCTGTCATACTTGAGTAAAAGTAGAGATACCTTAATAGAAAATGACTCAAGTAAAAGTCACCCAGTAAAATACTACTTGAGTAAGTCTAAAAGTATTTGGTTTAAAATATACTTAAGTATCAAAAGTAAATGTATCAAAAATAAATGTAATTGTTAAAATATACATAATCGTTTCAAATTCCATATATTAAAGAAACCAGATTACACCATTTTCTTGTTTTTAAAATGTACGGAAAGCCAGGGGCACACTCTAACATTCAGACATAATTTACAAATGAAATAAGTGAGTGAGTCTGCCAGATCAGGGGCAGTAGGGATGACCAGGGTTGATAAGTATGTGAATTGGACTATTTCCCTGTCCTGCTAAGCATTCAAAATGTAATAAGTACTTTTGGGTGTCAAGGAAAATGTATGGAGTAAAAAGTACATAATTTCCTTTAGGAATATAGTGAAGTGAAAGTAAAATAAAGGCACAGCAATTCCTTATCATATTACCTGTTTTTCTTTTAAGTTACCCTCTTTTCATTGTGTTTCTCTACCCTCTTTTCATTGAACACATTTCATTTTTACTTTTGTTTGTTGCATTGACATGCAGAGAACTTCCTTTGCAACACAATATTAGGAATGTGTTTCATTTGGCTATTTCAGCCACACCTGTTGCTGGCAGGTATATTTATTCTTATTTATTTGACCTTTATTTAACTAGGCAAGTCAGTTAAGAACAAATTCTTATATTCAATGACAACCTAGGAACAGTGGGTTAACTGCCTTGTTCAGGGGCAGAACGACAGATTTAAAATCGAGCACACAGCCATGCGATATTCATAGACAAGCATTGGCAATAGAATGACCTTCCTGAAGATCTTTTAACGATGGCGGAGGAGATGGCTGCCGTTTTACGGGCTCCTAAACAATTGTGCTATTGTGTGTTACTTCACGTTATTTGTAACTTATTTCGTACAAAATGACCGAAAAGAGCTTCTTGATATCAGGACACCGATTACTCACCTCGTCCTGGACAAAGATTTTTTCAGTAAAATAATATACATACATACATACATACATATACATACATACATACATACATACATACACACACACACACACACACACACACACACACACACACACACACACACACACACACATACACACACACACACACACACACACACACACACACACACACACACACACACACACACACACACACACACGCCATTTACCACATAGAAGCTAAATATTTTTACAATTTAATTATTGGTCGCCCTTTTTCTTTTATCTCAGGCTTTATCTAAATATTCCGCAAACAGAAATACACATTTCATTTTCTCCTCATCACTCAGCCACATAACACCAGGGTATATCTGGTGTGCTTTCTGGAATAAGAGCAAGCGTATGTCGTGGTAGAAAGGGCAATAGAGGATCAAATTAGTTTCATTCTCTATTTCTTCGAGGTCACAATAGTTACATAGTCTTTCCTCTTCCATTTCACCACAATACCGACCTGTTTCAATATGAAGAGACAATATCCCTGATCTGACCCGTTTCAATACGCAGAGACAATATCCCTGATCTGACCTGTTTCAATACGCAGAGACAATATCCCTGATCTGACCCGTTTCAATACGCAGAGACAATATCCCTGATCTGACCTGTTTCAATACGCAGAGACAATATCCCTGATCTGACCCGTTTCAATACGCAGAGACAATATCCCCGATTTGACCCGTTTCAATACGCAGAGACAATATCCCTGATCTGACCCGTTTCAGTACGCAGAGACAATATCCCTGATCTGACCCGTTTCAATACGCAGAGACAGTATCCCTGATCTGACCTGTTTCAATACGCAGAGACAATATCCCTGATCTGACCTGTTTCAATACGCAGAGGCAATATCCCTGATCTGACCTGTTTCAATATGCAGAGGCAATATTCCTGATCTGACCTGTTTCAATACGCAGATGCAATATCCCTGATCTTACCTTTTTCAATACGCAGAGGCAATATCCCTGATCTTACCTGTGTACATAGCGATCTTTTGCTTTTAGGTAGGTTATACATAATATATCTCTCACACACAAATTCACCCTTAGTATTTATCACCACAAACCGATGCTGGCACTAAGACGGCACTCAATGAGCTGCATAAGGCCATAAGCAAACAAGAAAATCCAGAGGTGGCGTCCTAGTGGCCGGGGACTTTAGTGTAGGAAAACTTAAATCCATTTTACCTCATTTCTACCAGCATGTTAAATGTGCAACCAGAGGGGGGACTCCAGACCACCTTTACACCACACACAGAGACGCGTACAAAGCTCTCCCTCGCCCTCCATTTGGCAAATCTGACCATAATTATATCCTCCTGATTCCTGCTTACAAGCAAAAACTAAAGCAGGAAGTACCAGCGACTATCTCAATAAGGAAGTGGTCAGATGAAGCAGATGCTAAGCTACAGGACTGTTTTGCTAGCACAGACTGGAATATGTTCCGGGATTCTTCCGATGGCATTGAGGAGTATACCACATCAGTCACTGGTTTCATCAATAAGTGCATCGATTACGTCGTCCCCATAGTGACAGTACGTACATACCCCAACCAGAAGCCATGGATTACAGGCAACATCCGCACTGAGCTAAATGGTAGAGCTGCCGCTTTTAAGGAGCGGGACTCTAACCCGGACTCTTATAAGAAATCCCGCTACGGCCGCCGACGAAACACCAAACAGGAAAAGCTTCAATACAGGACTGAGATCGAAGAATTCTACACCGGCTTCAATTCTCGGATGTGGCTGGGCTTGCAAACTATTACGGACTACAAAGGCAAGCACAGCCTGTAGCCGATGTGAGTAAGACCTTTAAAAAGGTCAACATTCAAGGGTAAGGGTAGGTAACAACACATCTGCTACGCTGATCCTCAACACGGGGGCCCCTCAGGGGTGCGTGCTCAGTCCTCTCTTGTATTCCCTGTTCACCCATGACTGCATGGCCAAGCACCACTCCAACACCATCATTAAGTTTGCCGACGACACAACAGTGGTCGGCCTGATCACCGACAAAGGTGAGACAGCCTATAGGGAGTCGTGAAGAGGGCACAACAACGCCTGTTCCCCCTCAGGAGACTGAAAAGATTTGACATGGGTCCTCAGATCCTTAAAACGTTCCTCAGCTGCACCATCGAAAGCATCCTGACTGGGAGTCAGGAAGCAAGTCCTGTTTCTATGCACAGTCCTTTCTTCCAGTTGAAACAAGCAGCCTAGTGACCTAGAGGCCGGAGAGGGAGCACACGTGACACATAGCCTGTTCTCTCTGCTACAGCATGGAAAACGGTACCGGAGCACCAAGTCTAGTTCCAAAAGGCTTCTTAACAGCTTCTACCCCCCCAAGCCATAAGACTCCTGAACAGCTAATCAAATGGCTACCCGGACTATTTGCATTGTCCCCACCCCAACCCCATTTTTACGTTGCTGCTACTCTCGGGTTATTATCCATGCATAGTCACTTTAACTCTACCTATGTGTACATTTTACCTCAATTATCTCTACTAACCGGTACCCCCGCATATTGACTCTGTACTGGTACCCGCTGCATATAGCCTCGCTACTGTTATTTTATTGTTGCTCCTTAATAATGTTATTTTTTAATTTTTCATATTTTTTTTCCGGCATGTTTTGTTTTTGTAAGTACATTTTTTAAACTTCAGTTTATTTTAGCAAATACTTTCTTAACACTTTTTTTCCCTTAAAACTGCATTGTTGGTTAAGGGCTTGTAAGTAAGCATTTCACTGTAAGGTTGTATTCAGCGCATGTGACAAATAAAATGTGATTTGATTTTCAGTGACTTTCAATGTGGCACCATCATAGGATGCCACCTTTCCAACAAGTCAGTTTGTCAGATTTCTGCCCTGCTAGAGCTGCCCCGGTCAACTGTAAGTGCTGTTATTGTGAAGTGGAAATGTCTAGGAGCAACAACGGCTCAGCCGCAAAATGGTAGGCCACACAAGCGCCACACAAGCTCACAGAGCGGGCCCGCCGAGTGCTGAAGCACGTAAAAATCGTCTGACCTTGGTTGCAACACTCACTACCGATTTCCAAACTGCCTCTGGAAGCAATGTCAGCACAAGAACTGTTCCATGGACGAGCAGCCGCATAAAAGATCACCATGCGCAATGCAAATCGTTGGCTGGAGAGGTGTAAATGCTCGCCACCTTTGGACTCTAGAGCAGTGGAAACGTGTTGTCTGGAGTGATGAATCACGCTTCATCATCTGGCAGTCTGACGGACTAATCTGGGTTTCGCGGATGCCAGGAGAATCAACCCAATGCATAGTACCAACTGTAAAGTTTGGTGGAGGAGGAATAATGGTCTGGGGCTGTTTTTCATCGTTCGGTCTAGACCCCTTAGTTCCAGTGAAGGGAAATCTTAACGTTACAGCATATAATGACATTCTAGACGATTCTGTGCTTCCAACTTTGTGGCAAAAGTTTGAGGAAGGCCCTTTCCTGTTTCAGCATGACAATGGCCCGTGCACAAAGCGAGGTCCATACAGAAATGGTTTGTATAGATCGATGTGGAAGAACATGACTGGCCTGCACAGAGCCCTGACCTCAACCCCATCGAACACCTTTGGGATAAATTGGAACGCTGACAGTGAGCCAGGCCTAATCACCCAACATCAATGCCGACCTCACTTATGCTGGTGTGGCTGAATGGAAACAAGTCCCTGCAGAAATGTTCCAACATCTAGTGGAAAGCCTTCCTAGAAGAGTAGAGGCTGTTATAGCAGTAAAGGGAGGACCAAATCCATATTAATGCCCCTGATTTTGGAATAAGATATTGGACTAGCAGGCGTCAACATACTTTTGGTCATGTAGTGTAGTGGTCATGTACACTGCTCAAAAAATAAAGGGAACACTTAAACAACACAATGTAACTCCAAGTCAATCACACTTCTGTGAAATCAAATTGTCCACTTAGGAAGCAACACTGATTGACAATACATTTCACATTCTGTTGTGCAAATGGAATAGACAACAGGTAGAAATTATAGGCAATTAGCAAGACACCCCCAATAAAGGAGTGGTTCTGCAGGTTGTGACCACAGACCACTTCTCAGTTCCTATGCTTCCTGGCTGATGTTTTGGTCACTTTTGAATTCTGGGGGTGCTTTCATTCTAGTGATAGCATGAGACAGAGTCTACAACCCACACAAGTGGCTCAGGTAGTGCAGCTCATCCAGGATGGCACATCAATGCGAGCTGTGGCAAGAAGGTTTGCTGTGTCTGTCAGCGTAGTGTCCAGAGCATGGAAGTGCTACCAGGAGACAGGCCAGTACATCAGGAGACGTGGAGGAGGCCATAGGAGGGCAACAACCCAGCAGCAGGACCGCTACCTCCGCCTTTGTGCAAGGAGGAGCAGGAGGAGCACTGCCAGAGCCCTGCAAAATTACCTCCAGCAGGCCACAAAGGTGCATGTGTCTGCTCAAACGGTCAGAAACAGACTCCATGAGGGTGGTATGAGGGCCCGACATCCACAGGTGGGGGTTGTGCTTACAGCCCAACACCGTGCAGGACGTTTGGCATTTGCCAGAGAACAACAAGATTAGCAAATTCGCCACTGGCGCCCTGTGCTCTTCACAGATGAAAGCAGGTTCACACTGAGCACGTGACAGACGTGACAGAGTCTGGAGACGCTGTGGAGAACGTTCTGCTGCCTGCAACATCCTCCAGCATGACCGGTTTGGAGGTGGGTCAATCATGGTGTGGGGTGGCATCTCTTTGGGGGGCCGCACAGCCCTCCATGTGCTCGCCAGAGGTAGCCTGACTGCGATTAGGTACCGAGATGAGATCCTCAGACCCCTTGTGAGACCATATGCTGGTGCGGTTGGCCCTGGGTTCCTCCTAATGCAAGACAATGCTAGACCTCATGTGGCTGGAGTGTGTCAACAGTTCCTGCAAGAGGAAGGCATTGATGCTATGGACTGGCCCGCCCGTTCCCCAGACCTGAATCCAATTGAGCACATCTGGGACATCATGTCTCGCTCCATCCACCAACGCCATGTTGCACCACAGACTGTCCAGGAGTTGGAGGATGCTTTAGTCCAGGTCTGGGAGGAGATCCCTCAGGAGACCATCCTCTACCTCATCAGGAGCATGCCCAGGTGTTGTAGGGAGGTCATACAGGCACGTGGAGGTCACACACACTACTGCGCCTCATTTTGACTTGTTTTAAGGACATTACATCAAAGTTGGATCAGCCTGTAGTGTGGTTTTCCACTTTAATTTTGAGTGTGACTCCAAATCCAGACCTCCCTGGGTTGATAAATTTGATTTCCATTGATACATTTTGTGTGATTTTGTTGTCAGCACATTCAACTATGTAAAGAAAAAAGTATTTAATAAGAATATTTCATTAATTCAGATCTAGGATGTGTTATTTTAGTGTTCCCTTTATTTTTTTGAGCAGTGTATATACTACCTACACATGTTAAGTTACATACACAATAAATAGGTATTAGCATATTGTTGAAAGGCCATCTCTTCTCCATTAACTAAACTCAGGACAAACGGAGATAAGGAAACAGCAGATTGTTTGAGCATGTTTTGTTTGTGTTGATGTTCATTTCTATCGCCTGTTTCTATGCACAGTTCTTTCTTCTAGTTGAAACTTGTTCCAGAATGCTTCCAACCCTCCACTAACATAAGAGGCCGCCACACCCAGAGGTGAATACGAGGTTTTGTTTGGCTGCTGTTCCTTACACCTGATTGGTGGAAAGCATCAAAGGCTTACCTGGTGCAAGGCAACTCTATTATTGAATGGAGAGGTGGGCCAGCAGAAGGCGCGAGGCAGTGGGTGAGAGGGAGGGGGGCACTTTCAAATCAGCAAGAGAATTCATCCTTTCAACTTTTTTAATAAAGGCACAGCAATTCCTTATCATATTACCTGTTGTTGCTTTTTAAAGTTACCTGACTTTTCATTGTTTCTCTACCCTCTTTTCATTGAACAAATGTTATTTTTACTTTTTTTTGTTTCACTGACATGCAGAGACCTTCCTTTGTTGTCTCTTTATTCCCTTATTCTTATTCTTCATGGTTATCGAGAGGCCAGGGATGGACTGAACTAGAAGGTTTTTGCTTACTATGGAGATCATCCCAAATCTAAATCTCCAAGGAAATGGACTGCGGCTCATTTCTCCTTGATACGACCAGCAACCACCCACTTTTATGAGCAAACTTTGGAGATAAGCTTTCATAGAAGATGTTCACAATGTCTTTTACTGGATGGTTGTGTTGATGTTCCCAGGACAAAGAGTATCAGTATATTTTCAGATGGCCATAAGAACATCTTTGTTGGGAGAATATTTGTGGGCAAAAAAAAAAAACTCCCAGATGTGTGGTGTATGGAAAACATCATCAAATATCTACTTGTGATAATTCCCCAAACATGTCAGAACATATCAGCTCTATGAGGAGGATTGCCTCTATTCAACGCTATCACGTTACTGTATGTCCCCACGCATGACACAACAACAAAGGCAAAAAGGCTTATGTTATATGAATGTACAGTTCCTACATGTGCATTCAACTTTACTGTGTGTGAATAGTATGTATTTGAGCATCCATGTTCTCAAACAGACACACAAACACACCTGAGCTATTGACATATATTATATTTCATACAGGCTGATACGTACTAATGCTTCAGGATTATAACACACTGGGATCACACGTATGTACCCATGGGATGTGAACTTTCAATGACATCAAACACTTTCTTCATTTCATATAACACCTCTCTCAACTAGTGTTTACTGTTCATCCACTTTGCCCACGCATCAGAGGTCTCAGCTCAGTGAATGGGCAATCTCCCCCACATACATTCCTGCCCTTGAACTGGTTTCTATTTTTCTGTATTTTGTTCACATCCACCAAGGAGAAGTATTCTACCTCTATTCACATTCCACAGGCTATTCACAACGACTCATCCAATAGATCCATGCAATCCTTTAGTCGCTCAATCAAGGGCTGTGTTTTACACAAATTCTGATATTCTGCCAAATGACTGTCAAAAGAGCTGATCTGTTTGGTCAAATTACAAATTAGGGAAACAAATATCAGAATTGGGCTGTGTAAATGCAGCCAATATGACAGTTAGGCTCAACGTAACTACATAGACAAAGGATGTGACTTCTGTCTAGCTTTTGAGAATGAGGCATGATGGTAATGGTTCACCACTAGACTAAAAGTTGTCATCAGGTATTGTAAAAGATCCTCCCAGATATCACACTTCAGGAATCTTTACAATGGTCATAGGCCTCTTATAAGACACGTCAACATCTTCCCTGGCAACACTTGCTGTAATTTATGTACTAGGTCTAGGAGACAGGGATGGAGTGGAAAGTTCCTTTTTGACTCCAGTTTAATGACAACTGATCCAGGCAGTTGGACGGGCACACCTGATGGAATGCAGCCCATGACTCAACCGCTGTGCAGCGCATGTCTCCACACGCTGAGAGAATAGAACAGGAAAACTACTCCAATGTTCTGTGTCAGTACTTGTCTTATAGGGCGGTGTACAAACAGAAGATGAGGAGCTGGGGCAGAACTAACAGACAATCCTGTACAGTCTTGCTGCTGCAAAGGTGTGTTATTTTCTTTGTATACGCAGTAAAAGACCCACAAGTCCTGATTCAAGATGTTGAATAGAGAGAAAGGATACAGGCAGATTACATTCACTGTGTCAACAGACATGGTCCATCCTTGATCCCTGGTTGACTATTACAGAAGACAAAAACATACACATCATTGAACAACTTTAAATGCCTCTTTCTGGAATACCAAGTGAGAGTAACTTGTTTGATTTCACCTCACAGCCCTGTGTTCACCTTTACTACACACATCATCCCTTTTCTTTTCTCTCATTTCCATGTAAACAGAGGAGTCACCAACTCAGAACCTGTCCCAGAGATGGTCAAATTCCTCCACTGGGGGGGGCTACAGTTCTGGCTAACGTGTTAAACTGGGGACCCAACCTCTGTTCATACAAATGGCAGTGGTGGAAAAAGTATCCAATTGTCATACTTGAGTAAAAGTAAAGGTACCTAAATAGAAAAGGATTCACGTAAAAGTGAATCACCCAGTAAAATACTACTTGGGAGTAAAAATCTAAAGATATTTGGTTTTAAATACACTTAAATATCAAAAGTAAATGTAATTGCTAAAATATACTTAAGTACCAAAAGTAAAAGTATAAATCATTTCAAATTCCTTATATTAAGCAAACCAGACGGCACCATTTTCTTGTTTTTATTTTATTTACAGATACCCAGAGTCACATTGCAAAACTCAGACATAATTTACAAACGAAACGTGTGTTTAGTGAGTCCGCCAGATCAGAGGCAGTAGAGATGACCAGGGATGTTCTGATAAGTGTGTGAATTGGACCATTTTTCTGTCCTGCTAAGAATTCAAAATGTAACGAGTAGTTTCGGGAGTCAGGGAAAATTGATAGTGTAAAAAGTCGATTATTTTCTTTAGGAATGTAGTGAGGTAAAAGTACAAGTAGTCAAAAATATAAATACTAACGTACAGATACCCCAAAAAATGACTTAAGTAGTACTTTAAAGTATTTTTACTTAAGTACTTTACACCCCTGACAAATGGACAGGTCCTCTTATACAATGAGAGTGTGCTTCATATGTTCTGGTCCCCATATAGAATGAGCTATATGAATAACTGCTGTGACTAATGCACTGGTGATGATATGGGACTAATATCAGCACCCAGAACCAAACCATCCAAGGCTGTCACAAGAGAGTAAAAGGGGACTGATACTGTATAATTCAGAAATTATGATTAATCTGAAATAAAGTATATTTCCTACCATACTCAAGGACTTTATTCATGGTCTTGATCCTTATTTAAGAATCTTTAAACAAAAAAAACCCTTCATTTGAATACTGTCTGTTGTGCACTTCAGTCATTGTATTTATCAAATTTATTTGAAAAATACATAAATTGCATTGTATAAATATACAAACAAAAAAGTGAAATAGATCAACTGCAACTGTACTTTGATAAAAATATGTAAATATACTTATAAGTGGACCTCACTGTTTGCATCCATGTAATATACATTCTGGGACATATCATCAACAACTATGTTTACTGAAACACATTCAAATCAACACGCTTTACTGGCTTTGTGCAGAGAGCATGTATCTTATAATCTATCATACACATGAACACAGAAATGAATCGTCAGTATTCAAGCCATAGTTGTGCATAACCTACTGACAAACAACATGACCAAAAAAATACTCTCTCAATATCCAGAAGGATTTAAAAAATCTTTCATCATCTGACAATATTGACGTATGCGCCATCTTTTCACAACAAAGCCTAAAGCCGCCTCTGCTATTAGTAATGGAGGATGAGACAGGTAACACTTCCCAGGGCATAAGAACAGCAATGGTGTGGGCACAGTGTGGCAAGGGTTGAGTCCTTCCCGAAAAATAACAATGGTAAAGTTGTGAGGTGTGGTAGACAGCAAACAAATAACTTGAGAATATATCACATTGCCCAGCCCGGGTGCAAAACTCTGCTAATGATGGATGTTTTATTTAAAGTGACTCAATTAATTTGATTGTGTTGTAATCAAATTGATCACATGCGCCGAATAAAACAGGTGTAGAGCTTACCGTGAAATGCTTACTTACAAGTCCTTAACCAACAATGCAGTTCAAGAAATAGAGTTGAGAAAATATTTACTAAATAAACTAAAGTTTAAAAAAAGTAACACAATAAAGAGGCTATACAGGGTGTACCGGTACCGAGTCAGTGTGCAGGAGTGGGGGGGGCGGGGAAACACCGGTCATCAACACAAAGGTAAGTAAACACTGCCTACAGAGGAACAATGAAGAACTCTGGCCAAGTCTTGCCTATCCAGAAGAGAAATGGAAGATATTTCTCATTGCCTCCAGACTCGTTATTCGACTTCTTTACATTCTCTCTTTTTGGTGTGTCATCATAGTGGTCTTTCACTTGTGGTCAGACTCGCTCAGGTGGAACAAACTTAAACTTGAAACCTTTTTTCAATGCTGAATTGAATGTCAGAGAAAACAGAAAGGTGTTAATGTATTTTTTTTGTTGCCAAAAATCTTTTCTAAATGTAAAAGTAATCAACAGTATCTGTAATCTGATTACAATATTTTTGTTGGTGACGTAATTGATTACCTTTTTTTTTTAGTAATCAGGTTACATGTGACTGATTACATGTAATCAGTTACTCCCCAACCTTGAGTATAAGATGGGGCTGAGGCATCCTTGCTGGGCAACTTTAGAGAGTTGGACTCCATTTGATTCTTGCCACCGATCACCAGAGACGAAGCCATGACGCCCTGGCGTGACTGGATGGTGGAGTTGCGTGATTGGTGTATCTGGGTGAAACACTCTTTACATCGTTTCCCCACCAGGTACAGGATCTCAAAGAAAGATAGCAGGATACAGGCCAGGCTGGTGACCACCATGAAAATGGTGAAGATACGCTTCTCTGTGGGGCGAGAGATGAAGCAGTCCACCTTGTTGGGACAGGGCTTCTGCTCACACTTGATGAGAGAGGGGAAGTCATAGCCCTCGTAGATATGATAGATTAAATACACAAAGGTGCCGTCCACAGCTATCTTGAAGACAAGGGTCAGGACGTAGGTCCACCACAGCCCCCCGCGCTTCTTGCCGGTGTTCTTGTAAAGTTTCCGACAGCCCTCGCCATATTTGAGTGTGTGTTTGCGCTCACGTTCATCTCTGTAGGCCACGTGCATCACCACCATGAAGGAGGGACAGGTGACAAAGATGAGCTGCAGGGCCCATAGGCGGATGTGGGACACAGGGAAGAAGTGGTCGTAACAGACATTATGGCAGCCAGGCTGGGCCGTGTTGCACTGGAAGTCCTTCTGCTCATCCCCCCACACCTTCTCTGCTGCCACGACAAACACCATGACCCTAAAGAGGAAGACAACGGACAGCCACACACGGCCGAATGCCGTGGAGTACTTGTTCACCCCACTGAGGAGGCCCTGGAGGAATGCCCAGTTCATTGGGAAGCTGACTCACAATCTACCTCTCTGACGGAAGTTAAGATGGAGGATGGTGTGAGAAACCCTTTTCGGTTGAAAACTGTTGGTTGAGATCTCAAGTCAAATTCTGGAGTGTTCTTTACTTCCAGCCATCTATAGAAGAGAGAGAGAGGGAGTAGGGGGAAGAGATGGCCTTTGAGTATGAGTGAACAAAAACATAACTGGTGTTATGACATCAAAACTGAAATAACACATGGAATAATGTAATAAGCAAAAAATTGTTAAATCAAAATATATTTTATATTTGAGATTCTTCAAAGTAGCCACCCTTTGCCTTGATGACAGCTTTGCACACTCTTGGCATTCTCTCAACCAGCTACATGAGGTAGTCACCTGGAATGTATTTCAATTAACAGGTGTGCCTTAAGTTAATTTGTGGAATTTCTTTCCTTCTTAATGCGTAATCACCCTTTGCCTCGATGACAGCTTTGCACACTCTTGGCCTTCTCTCAACCAGCTTCACCTGGAATGCTTTTCCAACAGTCTTGAAGGTGTTCCCACAAATGCTGAGCACTTGTAGGCTGCTTTTCCTTCACTCTGCGGTCAGACTCATCCCAAACCATCACCATTTGGTTGAGGTCAGGGGGATTGTGGAGGCTAGGTCATCTGATGCAGCACTCTATCACACTCCTTGGTAAAATAGCTCTTATACAGCCTGGAGGTGTGTTGTGTCATTGTCATATTGAACAATAAATTAAACTAAGCCCAAACCAGATGGGATGGCGTATCGCTGTAGAATGTTGTGGTAGCCATGCTTGTTAAGTGTGCCTTGAATTCTAAATAAATCACTGACAGTGTCCCCAGCAAAGCACCACCACACCATCATACCTCTTACTCCATGCTTCACGGTGGGAACCACACATGCGGAGATCATCCGTTCACCTACTATGTGTCTCACAAATACACGGCGGTTGCAACCAAAAATCAGCCCAAAGGAAAGATTTCCACCGTTCTAATGTCCATTATTTGTGTTTCTTGGCCCCAGCAAGTCTCTTATTATTGGTGTCCTTTAATAGTGTTTTCTTTGCAGCAATTCGACCATGAAGGCCTGATTCACGTAGTCTTCTCTAAACAGTTTATTTTGAAATGTGTCTGTTACTTCAACTTGTAATATATTGATTTGGGCTCCAATTTCTGAGGCTGGTAACTCTAATGAACTTATCCTCTGCAGCAGAGGTAACTCTGGGTCTTCCTTTCCTGTGGTGGTCCTCATGAGAGCCAGTTTCATCATAGTGCTTGATGGTTTTTGCAACTGCACTTGAAGAAACTTTCAAAGTCCTTGACATTTTCCACATTGACTGACCTTCATGTGTTAAAGTAATGATGGACTGTCATTTCTCTTTGCTTATTTGAACTGTTCTTGCCATAATATGGACTTGGTATTTTACCAAATAGGGCTATCTTCTGTATAACACCCTTACCTTGTCACAACACAACTGATTGGCTGAAACACATCAAGGAAAGAAAGAAATTCCACAAATTAACTTCCACAAAGACACATCTGTTCATTCAATGCATTCGAGGTGACTACCTCATGATGCTGGTTGAGAGAATGCCAAGAGTGTGCAAAGCTGTCATCAAGGCAAATGGTGGCTACTTTGAAGAATCTCAAATATATTTAGATTTGTTTAACCATTTTTTGGTTACTGCATGATTCAATGTGTTATTTCATAGTGTTGATGTCTTCACTATTATACTACAATGTAGAAAATAGTAAATAAATAAAAAACTGGAATGAGTAGGTGTGTCCAAACTTTTGACTGGCCTTGTATATATTTAACCCCCGGGCGCTGAAGACGTGGATGTCGATTAAGGCAGATTCAGAGGGGTTTAAACTGAAATGTGCAGAAGATCCATTTCAGTTGAATACATTCAGTTGGACAACTGACTTGGTACATTATTCCCATGTTTTATTCACACATAATTGGTTTTCCCCTGTGTAAAATTCTCAATAAATAGGCATAACTGGGAGCTATTTTCACACTTACCGTCTTTTTCAAAATGAGATTGAATGATGAATAATAATGTGTATGTATCAAGGATGGCAAAAGCACCCATGTCCTAAAAGTACATGACAAGATTCCTATTTAGTAGCAAGTTAACTATTGCAAAAAGTCAAGTTAAATGTTCAGAGTAGCACCGACAGGCTATGCAGCAACTACAGTACTTTATTCCCCACTTGTTTATTCCAGTGAGTTCGCTGAATAATAGAAAAAGAATAGAGAAAACCTTTCCCAAACGCAGTCTCTTCAACCAATGAAAAATAACCCAAACTTTCTCTATCGTAATCTAATAACCTTACACTACTAGTATTGATACACAGGTGGAAATGTAAACAAATCATGTACTTACACTTCAAAATGTCTATGACAAAAGGACCATAAATTCAGTTGGGGAAGTTGCAGTCCGAATAGGAACGGAGAAACACTCTTTGAATGCGACCCTACCGATGAAAATCGGTTTCTCAACGCAGGCGTGTGGGTGGAGCAGTCAGTCACACATAGCGATGTTGTCGTGCAACAATGAACTTGTTCAGGTGTGGCGGGTGGGGCTCGTGAACCTTGCAGATGAGCGGTTTCACGGGCCATTTAAATGTACAGAACTACAATATAAACATGCATTAATTCAAAATATTTGACTGAGTTATCAGTTAATTTAAGGAAATCAGTCAATTGAAATAAATGCCTTAGGCTCTAATCTATGGATTTCACATTACTGGGAATAAAGATATGAGTCTGTTGGTCACAGATACTTTTGGTCAGGTAGTGTATGTGGACACCTGCACATCGAACATCTCATTCCAAAATCGTGGGCATTAATATGGAGTTTGTCCCCCTTTGCTGCTATAACAGCCTCCACTCTTCTGGGAAAGCTTTCCACTAGATGTTGAAACATTGCTGCAGGGAATTGCTTCCATTCAGCCACAACAACATTAGTGAGGTTGGGCAATTAGGCCTGGCTCAACAAACCATTTCTGTTTGGACTTTGCTTTGTGCAGCGAGGCATTGTCCTGCTTAAACAGGAAAAGGATTCCCCAATCTGTTGCCACAAAGTTAAAAGCACAGAATGGTCTAGAACAGGGGTACTCACCTCTTACCCTACGAGGTCCGGAACCTGCTGGTTTTCTATTCTACCTGATAGTTAATTGCGCACATCTGGTGTAAGTCAGTCCCTGATTAGAGGGGAACAATGAAAAAATGCAGTGGAACTGTCTTTGAGGTCCAGAGTTGAGTTTGAGGGGTCTAAAATGTTATTGTATGCTGTAGAGTTAAGGTTTCCCTTCACTGGAACTAAGGGGCCTAGTCCGAACCATGAAAAACAGCCCCAGACCATTATTCCTCCTCCACCAAACTTTACAGTTGGCACTATGCATTGGGGCAGGTAGCGTTATCCTGGCATCCGCCAAACCCAGATTCGTCTGTCAGACTGCCAGGTTGTGAAACTTAATTCAACACTCCAGAGAACGTTTCCACTGCTCCTGAGTCCAATGGCGGCGAGCGTTACGCCACTCCAGCCGACACTTGGCAGTGCACACGGTGATCTTAGGCTTATGAGCGGCTGCTGGGCCATGGGAACCCATTTCATGAAGCTCCCAACGAACAGTTCTTGTGCTGACGTTGCTTCCAGAAGCAGTTCCAGAGGCAGTTTGGAACTCAGTAGTGGGTGTTGCATTTTTACACGGTACATGTTTCAGCACTCGGCAGTCCCGTTTTGTGAGCTTGTGTGGCCTACCACTTTGCGGCTGAGCTTTGTTGCTCCTAGACTTTTCCACTTCACAATAACAGCACATAGTTTTCCCTGCGGCAGCTCTAGCAGAGCAAAAATTTGACTTACTGACTTGTTGGAAAGGTGGCATCCTATGACAGTGCCACATTGAAAGTCACTGAGACATTCTACTGCCAATGTTTGTCTATGGGGATAGCATGGCGGTGTGCTCAATTCGATACATCTGTCAGCAACGGGTATGGCTGAAATAGCCAAATCCACTAATTTTAACTCGTTTCCACATACGTTTGTATAGTGTACATTAGAAAAAGTAGGAGCGGAGATCAGAAAACAAGTGTGACCACCATTTGCCTCATGCTGAAATATGAGGTGATGGTGGCAGATGAATGGCACGACAATGGGCCTCAGGATCTCGTCATGGTATCTATGTGCATTCAAGTTGCCATTGATTAAATGCAATTGTGTTTGTTGTCTGTAGTTTATGCCTGCCCATACCATAACCCCCCAGACACCATGGGGCACTCTGTTCGCAACGTTGACATCAGCAAACCGTTCGTCCACACCATGCCATTCATGCTGTCTGCCATCTGCCAGGTACAGTTGAAACCGGGGTTCATCCGTGAAGAGGACACTTCTCCAGCGGCCATCAAAGGTGAGTATTTGCACACTGAAGTCGGTTACGACTCCGAACCGCAGTCAGGTAAATACCTTAGTGAGGACTACGAGCATGCAGATGAGCTTCCCCCGAGATGGTTTTTGATAGTTTGTGCAGAAATTATTCAGTTGTGCAAACCCAGAGATTCATCAGCTGTCTGGGTGGCTGGTCTCAGACGATCCTGCAGGTTAAGAAGCCAGATGTGGAGGTCCTGGGCTGGCATAGTCTGCAGTTGTAAGGCCGGTCTGACGTACTACCAAATTCTCTAAAATGACGTTGGAGGCGGCTTATGGCAAAGAAATTAACAGTCAATTCTCTGGCAACAGCTCTGGTGGACATTCATGCAGTCAGCGTGCCAATTGCATGCTCCCTCAACTTGACATGTGGCATTGGTGTGACTAAACTACACAATTTAGAGTGGCCTTTTATTGTCCACAAGGTGCACCTGTGTAATGATCATGCTGTTTAATATCTCACACCTGTCAGGTGGATGGATTATCTTGGCAAAGAAGAAATGCTCACTAACAGGGATGTAAAACAAATTTGTGCACTAATGGAGAAAAATAAGCTTTTTGTGCAAATGGTACATTTCTGGGATCTTTTATTTCAGCTCATGAAACAATTTACATGTTGCGTTTATTTTAGTTCAGTATAATTTGGACTGGAGCTGCTGAACATAGGCTTTCATTTCAGACATTTTATTTAAAAAATAGCAGAGAAAATACATGACCAAAAACATTTAATCTAAAACAGGTCAATTTTATAGTGAGTAGATGTTGGTACAGTATTGTGAAATACAACAAAACGTTTCATTTTACATCTGGAAAATGTGAAATTGACACAGAAGCTGTTCATGTTCATAAAAAAAAAAGTGTTTGCAATATTTACATCACAGAGAAGGTGGAACCAACAGGAACAGCAGATGAGTCATAGGCAACTGCAGTACATGATACAACATTTGCCCTTTTAACAATTCTGCAGTCTGACACTGCTCATTTTTCTCAAACATTCAGTCACACAGAGCTACAAACATACAACAGTCACTCTTCTGTACTTCAACTCAAACATACTCTCCACAGTCTGAAATGATCACTTTTTGCTTGGGCTTGCCTTCTTTTGTTCCTTCTGCCTGTGGGGACAGAAAACAACATGACAGTCTTAGTACACAACTTCTTCACAGTCTGTAACCACCTATAGGACCATTCTTCCCCTTCACCACCTCCATGCATGTCCCTCTCCACCGCTTACCTCCATGGCTTTGACCACCTCCATGCCCTCCATCAACTCTCCAAACACCACATGTTTGTTATCCAGCCAATCCGTTTTATCACAGGTGATGAAGAACTGAGAGCCGTTGCTGTTTGCTCCAGAGTTAGCCATTGAGAGCTGACCTATTACACACGAGGAGAGCATTGTGATCAGAAACCATATTCAACCAAATCTGCGTATGGCAATGCCTCTCGTGCACTTCCTCACCACTCTACACATTAATTCACAGACAGCCATTTAGACCTGGGTGTGTCTCACCTGCAGCAGTGTGTTTGAGGACAAAGTTCTCATCGTCAAACTTGCGCCCGTAGATGGACTTGCCCCCAGTACCGTTGTGGTTGGTGAAGTCTCCTCCCTGACACATGAACTGAGGGATGACGCGGTGGAAACTGCTGCCTTTGAAGCCAAAGCCCTTCTCATGTGTGCACAAGCAGCGGAAGTTTTCTATAGGAGATATCAGGGTCGAGAGGGTTGGAGATTTTAGGGGATGCTCCTTTCTATTTAACAAGCATACAGTACTTCAGACTAGCTGCATGTTTCCTGCTTTACATATGAGCTCTGATTTGATACGTCCTGATACCCAGTCACTTCACCCTGCCTTCAGAATGTATTCATACCCCTTGACCTATTCCACAATGTTATAGCCTGCATTCAAAATGTTTCCCATAATGACAAAGTGAAAGTTTACAGAATTTTTGAAACACATATCTAATTCACATAAGTATTCACACCCCTGAGTCAATACTTTGTAAAGGCACCTTTGGCAGTCTAAGAGCTTTCTACACTTGGATTGTGCAACATTTAAAGTTACCATTGGCCTCATGGTGAAATCCCTGAGCGGTTTCCCTCCTCTCCGGCAACAGAGTTAGGAAGGATGCCTGTATTTTTGTAGTGAGTGGGTGTATTGATTCACCAGCAAAGTGTAATAACTTTACCATGCTCAAAGGGATATTCAATGTCTGCTTTTTAATTTTTACCCATCTACCAATAGGTGCCCTTCTTTGCGTGGCATTGTAAAATCTCCCTGGTCTTTGTAGTTAATCTGTGTTTGAAATTCACTGCTCTACTGAGGGACCTTACAGATAATTGGATGTGTGGGGTACAGAGATGTGGTAATTCAAAAATCATGTTAAACTATTATTGTATACAGAGTGACAAATACAATTGTATTTGAATATCCCTAAATAATCCCTGAAGTCTAATGATTAAGTGTTCTATTTTCAGAAATGTCCCTGGTACTTTATAACAAGGAGGAGCATAGATACCTGCTGTCATAGGAACAATGTCTGCTCGGAGCAGAAAGCGAAGTCTCCCTGCTGGCTTGTTGCCAATCTTGATGTCCATGTAAACCTGGGGGTTCGTTCTGCCCTTCTTGGCTGGGGGCTCGCCCTGCAATCAGTGATAATATATTATCGTGTCAGGCTTTTAGATCATAATATGATACTATGCAATGTACTACACTCACAGAGACAGGCAGGAACACACAGTCAACTTACATCTGCTGTTGTTGATTTGGCTGATTCTCCAGTGGACTCCGTAACCTCGGCGTCTTCGACAGTCGTTCCCGAGAACTTCTTCAGCCAATCATCATCTGACCAAACTGAGGAAATGATATACAGTTAGAGGTTTTACCACATCTAAAAGCCATGGGACAGTTTAAAGTCTTTATAGAGAGACTAACGCATATCACTCACCTGGACGAGAAGAGCCCTCTTTGATCCTCATAGGTTTGGCAATGTTGACCCGGATGGTTCTTCCAAACAACTCTGACTCGTTCTGTCAATAAAACAGAGGGAAAACATGCATCAATAAGAATTGTCCAATACCACAGCTTTTAAACATGTGAGTCACTGTCTCAGAGTACATACTATCAAAACAAGGGATAATGCAAATCACTGTTAGTTAAACCAATTTGTTAGTGGGAAGCAAACACTCACCATGTTATCAATAGCAGCTGCAGCATCCTGTGGAAGATGAAGAGGGGGATGAAAGACAATCACAGCAAAATCACCATGATGACTAATGACCATCCACCATAACCTAGATTAGGATGTTAGGTGACACGACAAACGGGCGCAATGCTAGAATTCTACAAAACACAGCAGTGATCAAATCAATTTTCACTAAACGTCAATAATGTGGTCATCAAAATACATAATAAATCATCTGAAAACATGAATGTGGACGTTGTTAACCATGTCTAAAAATCACAATACTGTACGATATGATATTTATGTGAAATGACCCTAAATGTATGTAAAATCATTTTTAAAGCATACCGCGATCCATGCTGAACCTGTGGAATGACCTCACAGTGGTAACTAGCTAGCATCTCCAACATCATTTTGTATACTTACATTGAGGTTTTCATTAAACTTACCTCTGCCAATTCAAATTCAATGAAGGCGAATCCTCTGTGCTTCTCTGCAAAGTAAACAATAACATGAGACGTTAACGTCTGCTCTAAACTTCTGGGTTTCATCTACAAACAGTAGCAGTTTGCTCCGGCTAAGTAAACAGGACGGATAGATTACTTTCTTTTTACTGATTCAGCTGATTGTTTATGACAAATTTGAATGGTAAAGCCATTTATTCTGACCTGTTTCATAGTCTATTGGAATCTGAATGTCTGTGACATCCCCGAACGGAATGAATGCCGCGTGCAGCACTTTTTCGTCCACCTCTTCTGTGAGACCACCTGTCAAAACAGGCACACACAATCAAGTTATTTTAGTATGAGTTGATTCAAATCAGATAAAACGCTCTTTCAAGCTTTTATAACTAAAGGTGTTCATATAATATCACGAATGGGGCATTACAACAACCAACAGCTTGATAGACGTTAAATTGCTAACGTTACACACACTTGCTGCCTGCAACTAGCTAACTATCTAGCCAGCTTATTCACAGACTGGTCCACTTTACACGTAAAAAATGTGTAGCTTAATTGCCAGGAGATTACTAAGATATGTTTATTTCAACTACACAGTAACTACGTACAAAAACTAATTGCAAAGAGTAGCCAACTCACCAACATACAGCACTCGTTTGGTCGCCGCCATCTTGTAACCTTTAACCCTTGAACCCAACAAGACTCGTGATTGGTGCGTTACAACCAAAGCCCACCTCTCTGGTGATTCACGTTTGAGCTCCGGCGCCACCTGTCTTTTCCATTTAAAAATGATCGCTCAATCTTAACCAGTGGGACTCTCCAAAAACTGAAATCTTACAGCTCAACTCAAAATTTATAGTACCTACTTACTGTTGCTGGCTAGTTGTTATAATAGTTGTCTTACTTCTCAATTCCCCAAACCTATTTTTTTTTTATGGTCCTCAGTTCCTGCGTAGGTAGCTAGTGTTATTCATGTAACATTAATGAGCGTTTTGGTTGTGAAATTAATGAATAATTTGATCAATAACCAATAATCTAATCTTTATTCAATGCTTCACTTGAGCAATGAAATGTGTACACACTAGGCCTTTTTACACTGCATTATTCTTAGCTCAGGGTTAAGAGTCCCTGGACTAGCTTATCCGGTTCAAACAAGCATTGGTTAACCTAAGATTTAGCCCTGGGATAATGTGCAGTGTGAACACGCCTACTATGGGGCTATGGCAGTATGCAAGCTATTGTGGAAAAGAAAAACAAACATTGTAAATTTGATATTCATCCCTTTATTGAGAATACCATATACCACACCACCCATGATAACATGATGGGACGGAGGAATCCAATTGTCCAAAACAAATCATAAAACAAAACTTTCAAACAAAGAATAAGAGCAAAGCAAATTTTCATCAGAGAAAAGGGGTCTGTCCTGGCCACAAAATAAAGGGCCTTATTTAGTTGGAAGTTTTGCTTTTGGTAAAGTTCAAATGTATTACAGAACTTTTTTATTTTATTTTATTTTAATTAGACAAATTAAGTACTGTAATCTCTTAAAAAAAATATTTAAGTATGTTTAAAAAAAAAAAAATCTATGTTTTTATTTATTTTTGCATAGGATTTTGTAGAGATGACCCAGTCATTTGAAGCCAATGTAGTGATCTCTCCCCATCTTTTTCTCAGTTGATTGTGTCCTGGGGGGGACACAAAAAGCATTGGATAAGAAATATGAACCCACTACAATTGAACTAATCAAAAGCAATGGATTAAGTTTGCAAATCTATACACCATTAATGTATGTTGCCAAAAAGTTTGAGTAGACACCATTATCAGTGCTAGGGCAAAAGCTCATGCTTCGGTGATATCATAGCTCACATTTTCTCATCTATTAACAAAACTAATCTAACAAACATTTAGTAAGCGGTCTTACACATCAGGAAGTAGAGGCAGCAGTGGTTGTAGGGATGACTCCCACTTTTTGTGTGGCATCCTTCTTTGCCTGGTGGGCCTGCAGAACGGCAACAGCCTCCTCCACCTGCACAAACACGCAGAGAAATAATTAGAGCCTTAGCCAACACTATATGACCCTAGATCCATTTTTATGATCTGATATTATCCTGTTCCTGGTACCTTGGAGCGCAGGGATTCGTGGGACTCCAGCATGTGCAGCAGCTCAGAGTTGTCAATCTCAAGCAGCATCCCAGTGATCTTCCCTGCCAAGCTGGGGTGCATGGCCTGGATCAGGGGGAACAGGCGCTCCCCTGAGAGAGACAAGAGACAGGGAGGGTTAAGATTGGCTTTCACGATTTCAAATGTTACTGTATTATAATTGCACCTTATTGCAATGATGTTCAAAATCCCTCCAAAAGGTTCTAGACTCTAGATTCTAGAATTTGGCATTGAACTTCCAAGGACCAATATGACACACCACCAATCTGTTCCAGCACTCACCCAGCATCTGCTTCTGCTCCTGGGGTGGTGCAGAAGCCAGCATGGAGGATGTGAGAGGCTCCTGACCCTGCACATGTACAGCTGGCTGAGCCTGAGAGGAGGAAGACAGGGAAGAAAGTGGTTAAAACAAGGGAGTGATGGAACAGAAAAATAGTGGAAGGGAAAATAGAGATGAGGGACAGAAGAGATGAAGGAGGCAGCATTAAGTATGCTAAATATGGAGGTTGGTGAGATTTACCTGCTGTAAGGCGATGGGTTGCACCACTTGGGGGTTAGTATTGCGTATGCTGGTGGCGTACTTGTAGGGTGGCATGGCACGAGGGGCAGGGACTCCCATGGAGGGACGAGGACCCATAGCCTGGCCAGCACCTCCTAATGGTAGGGATGACACAAGGATGTATGATGAGCCAGTATATCAAGCTTGATGAGGTCATATTTCCACCATGTAAATTATAGTCAGTGGCTATCAGATATACTGAGGCAATCCAGTCTTACCAACTCTCTGAGCTCCAGCAGGCCCCATGCCTCGTGGGCCCTGGGCGCTGGGAGCCAGGTGTCTCAGGTTTGCACGTGGACCAGGCTGGCGCAGGGAGTTGGGCATCCCCTGGAAACCACCTAGAGAGAGAAGAGGGGGGTGGCAGTGTTACTATTGGACAGCAGTTCAAGTCAACATAATGTCACTAGGACATATAGTAATTTAATAAATATAGCCTGTATATATAGCCTAGATATATAGCCCATGATACATTTAGTTATTATGTATGATGTCATCTCTAACCCTCACCTTGGCCTCTGCCACCCTGCTGCTGCCAGCGGGGGTTGGGCCTCATCTGGGTCAGCTGATTGGGTGCATAGTAGGTGGTCCTGTTTTGGCCCTGGGACACACACACACAGTTAATGACAGAAGTGTAACCATGTACGCAATAATGTTGCACAAAATTAAAGTTCTACATCCTGTAAACAACAACTGACTCACTTGTTACAGTGCCAATTTTCTTACTGGTATTTGCACAGCAGTATTTATCATATCAACTGTCAGAACCTTGACATGGCTTTTTGAAGGGCATTTTAAGGGCATTTCCAGTAAATCCCACACAACTTTCTCTCAAACCCATTTTAACCCTCTCTCCCTCCCTCACTAACCTGAGGCACTGCAGGCATGAAGTATCCACTGGCGGGCTGGAACTGGTTGATGATGGCGTTGGCAGGCATGGCCCTCATGCCAGTGATGCGCTGCATGTACTGGTTAGTGAGGTGGGCCTTGCGCTCTTCTTTACGCTGAGCCAAGGCCACGTAGAGGGGCTTGGAGCCCACAATGCGCCCGTTCATCTCAGTCACAGCCTTGGTGGCCTCCTCAGGAGAAGAGAAGCAGACAAACCCAAAGCCCTTGGAACGCCCCTCCTCCAGCATCACCTGCAGCAAGAGAAGCCATGTTATATCTGGATAACACACTCCAAATACACAACTGAAAATAGTAATTGTGGTGCACTGTTTTGGCTTCTGCTGCACTCTCTCACTTTGGCACTGGTGATGGACCCGAATGGGGTGAATTCCTTGCGCAGTTTCTCGTCGTCAATGGTGTCGTCCAAGTTCTTAATGTAAAGGTTAACGCCCTGAAACCAGAAAAACAGTGTCATGACCACAAACATACATACTCAGCCTGGCTTGTTCCCTTAATGGATGGGTACTATGAAACAATATGTCAGGTTGATTAATGGCATTTGGTTGTAATCAGTGTTCTATTAGACATAGTGGTGCCAGAGGAGAGTGACATGCTAGTTGACCTGGTAACGGCTGATCCTCTCCTGTTTCAGCATCTCAAACTTCCTCTTCAGCTCCCCCTGCCGTTCAATCTTCTTCTGAGCGCGTCCCACAAACACAGTCTTCCCATTGAACTCTTGGCCGTTCATCTCCTCACATGCCTGAGTAGAGATCTATTTGTTACAGCCAGTCTATATGCCGTAAACCCATAAGTTAACACAATGTGATTATTCGTACGATTGTCTCACTTAAGTCTTTTTTACACCAACCACGAAAGCCTGCTGACTTGTATTGACATGACTGTTGTTATGAGGGTATAATAGTACCTTGTTAGCATCCTCGTGTTTCTCGTAACTCACAAAGCCAAAGCCTCGAGATTTGCCACTAGGGTCGGTCATAACCTTCACACTGAGAATTCTACCTGCAGGGGGAAAACAAGAACAAATGGGACTCTGCTATATGCGTTTTGAGAAATGCAAGTGCATGTCTCGTTTCCTTGAAAAGATTGCAAGACAAATATGTGATAAACAAAAACGTCTCCACTAATAAGCAAACTGTGTATGTTTCAGTCACAGCTTACCGTACTGGTCAAACATTTCCTTTAGCTTGTCATCGTTCATGTCGTCTCCAAAGTTCTTGATGTAGACGTTGGTGAACTCCTTTGCTTTGGCCCCGAGTTCTGCCTCCCTCTCCTTCCGAGACTTGAAACGTCCAACGAACCTAAACACCACGAAAGAGCAATGACAACTCTTGTAAAACGGTCCTGAGCAGCAGGGAGAAAGGGACTGTGATCCATCTCTTATATTTTCCATCTGAGATTCATGTTTTCACAGCACTGACATTGAGGATTCCCAGACTATTAAATGGAAGGAAGCACTTTGTATAGAACAGCAGCACAGTGAGTCAGTCAAGGACCTCTCAGGAACAACATTGAACTCACTTCTTGCACTGTTTATGGCACCACAATCAGGCAAACTGAGCATTCATGCTATACACCCAGAACACACCAGACACAATGACGTTTCCTGGTCCAAGACTTGAGGCATGGAGGGACAGAGGTCCATAAAAAGGAAAGCTGAGGACCAAACTAGGTTGATAGATCATATTTTTCTACTCAGACTGTACCTTGTTATGCAGACCTCTCCCAATCTGGCTCCAGTATTGCATTCCTGCATTCGCTCCATCACTAAAACACACAAGCGTGGTTACACACACACACACACACACACACGACAGGCAAGTGGACGGGTGGACAAACGTACAGACAGAAGGATGCTCAGCTGACACATGGAGTGAGGTGACCACAGAGAGTCGAAATGGGTTGTTGTATAGGTTTAAAGGCACATTTCCCTGTAAGCACTGCAAAAAACATTCACTGTTAGTTGTGTAATTCACGCAAATCACACAGAAAGACAGGGTGTATGGGGACTGAGTGTGAGAAAGAGGCTCGTTATATGCATCTACAGCAGGGATGGGCAACTGTGATGGGGGCGGGGGCCACAAAATAAGATAGATCTGCGGGCCCGTGGGCCTCCAGTTGCCGATCCCTGATCTACAGGTTGCTGTTCCTCTGCTAACCTCACCCTTTTGTCGTGTCACAGTATAGGCCAACATATGAACTACTTCAGACTCCAACCATGTACAATCCTCATCAATATCCTAGCTGCCCTTGATTGATCTAAACTGTCCACTTTCTACACAATGTTGTAACTCCAGTTCAGCCCCTTCCCCACACCTCCCCACCCGCTCTTCGTTGATCAGACACTCACACCTTGCGGTCGTTCAGAAGCATGCCATTCATCTTCTCAATGGCGCGGTCGGCTGCGTCCTGCGTCTCAAAGTGGACAAACGCGTATCCCTTGGATCCATTCTCATCACACACAACCTGTTTGAGAGACAAGTTGATGCTCTTTTTTTTTTTAAGTACACAAGTCTATGGTCATACCAGATGTCTATGGTCAGAAACACTGCAATCTTACTTTGCAAGACAGAATGTTCCCAAAGGCAGAGAAGGTGTCATAGAGGGCCTTGTTGTCAATGGTCTTGTCCAGGTTCTTGATGAACACGTTGCCCACCCCAGACTTCCTGAGTGAGGGGTCTCTCTGTGACCACATGATTCTGATTGGCTTCCCTTTCACCACATCAAAGTTCATGGTGTCCAGGGCTCTCTCGGCTAGAGGGGAGAGGTCAGAGTGTTAACTTACATCATGGAGCCAAAAACATATCAGCCACTGTGTACACCACCAAACACCATGTTGTTTATGCTATATAGTGCTCACTTCAAATCATGCACACCGCACCATGCTGCATGCTACACCATACGTACATCTCCCAAATCATTCACACTACCACATTGTGTCGTGATGGATAGGACCAGGAGTTACTCCTGGTCAAGTCATGTGGTCAGGAAAAACTACTGGCCCTAGTTTATTGCACACTTAAGAAACCATGCTACTACTGAATTGTCCGAACTACTACACCATGTGGCTATGGAGTCTGACCTCCGCCTGCCACCACACTGAGCAGCTGTTGGGGGGCAGTTGGCTAGGCAGGAGCACATGGTGCTAACACACAGACAAATGGGACCAGAAGTGCCACAAGACACAAGTCATAATAGTTGATTCACCCTCTCATAATGAATAGATACAATGGCAGACATATAGTGCATATACAGATATAATTCAGTGAGGCAAATGGCTCTTAAACTTTACATTCTCTTATAGGTTCTCCAATAAACACCAGCCATTGCATTATTTTTCATGGTCCATCCTACCTATGCCAGTGTGTGTAACTTTCCAGATCTGCCTATCATGATTTCTGTTGTGCCAGTTCTCATTTTCCTGCCCCCTCTCTCATGTCCATCTGGGTACACATGCCAACCAGAGAGCTCCCCTTTGTTCCTGTCACTCCACAGCAACACACACCCAGGCTTTAGAGCTAAAAATGTCTGTTAAACAAAACGGAGCTCCCTTGCGTCTGCTGGCATCAGCAGTTTGCTGTGCAATTGTACTTCACACAAACCAGCTCAGAGAAGGTGTGTGACGGTCACCCTGTCTGTCTAGTTCTCGAAGGTTCCCATGGCCATGCTTGATGAAAGACCCTGAGCACCATGTGGAGCTGAGATTGCTCAATGGATGAATAGCAGAGATAAACATGATGAAATCAAATAAGAGGTAAAGTGAATGTGACACACAAAACAAGTGAACTTCACTGGTCAGTTTGAAGATATTATACTGTAAATGTATTTAGTCATACAGCTGAAAACTGGATAGTTTATTCTAGGCGAGGCTGATAGCCACCCTAATTAATTGTCAAACATTACCCTTGTATGAAGACTAAAACTTTTTAGATATTATAGGCAGGCAACATTTGGACTGCCTGAGAGAGCGACTATATTTAGAGAGGGGTCCTGAGAGGTATGTGCTGGTGTGGAGTGAGTTTATTCATTCTCTTCCATTGATGGAGGGAGACACATTCAACAAGAATGTTCAGATGAGCAACCCCAGGTCTTGTAACTATTTACAAATGCAGCTGTGACATGCTGAAACCCAAGTGGAGACGGTCAGCCAAAGCTAGTTTAGTCACACGAAGGAACACTACTCCCCTCAAATATGTGGTTGTAGTTGTAGGCCTACATCTGTGGTAGTTGTACTACACTTTTACTTCCTGACATGTTATATTGATTGTGTATTGTCATAAAAGTACAACCTTCAGGTTATATTGTGACCACAGAGTTCTCTAGCTACACTAAGTCAGATATCTGGTGGCAGGTGTGGAATGGAAAACAGCCCCATAGGTCCACACTGCTTAACAAGTTGGCAGACACACTGTCGTAGAACACACCCCATATGCTACGTTCTACCCATATGCTACAGCTCAATCGTGTCAGGTCACACCCCCTAACAAATACATGATTCTACTGCACATAAAAGCACTACTTTGGACAATTAGAAGATGAGTGATTGTTGAATCGAGTGGTAATTCAAAGAGTGCAAGTCTGTGTTAAACGTTCAGACTTCTTACAATAGGAGCAGGGGCTTGGATACAAATGTTGGAAATTCCTCCAGTGTACCCTGCAAGCACGTACATTGTAAGCCACTACGACCTGAGCAAAACATCACAGATCAACATGTAGAGGAGAGAACATGGAGGTGTTGAGAATGACACACTTCAACAATTACTCAAGAAAACCAACCAGAAAAGGGTGTTGAATCCACATGAAAAGTTTCAGCAAAATTGTATTCGCAGAAGCAATCTATTCAGACTTATTCTCCTCAGATCAGAGGACATCACATGATCCCCAGAAAGCAGGGAAATGTAAGTTAGGTCATGTTCTCCTGCTTAGACATTTCTGACTCATGCCAGATCTTACAACGCCTGGATAGGTATTTTAGGTATCAGCAAACCACATATGTTTTAGCACTCTAGTGCCCGACTGCACAGTTAATAAAGTGGTACGCAACCATTGGTTGGTGCGTGCAACCTCTAATCATTGGGAACGTGGCCTTACTGTTCAGCTGGGCCGTTTCTTCCTCTCTCTGTAAGGCAGCAGGGAAGGTATTGGGAATTAATTTCACTACAGAACGGTTCCCTTATGGCCCTTTAAATAGGAACAGAAATGGGTCACTTTGGGTTAGGCACTGTGGAGCAGGACTCTGGAGCAACGCTGCAGCCATCCGTTCAAAGTTAGAGGCACAACACAGACAGTAGGCTGGTTACAACATATCCAAAGCAGGAGTCTTGTACATGTGAAAACAGGAGTCTTGGAGCATGTCCTGGTCAATCCTCAAACAATGACACACTGAAGTGGGCCACCATTATTGCTATATGGGTCAAGAGATATTCCAAATGTTGTACTTCTCCACTCACCAGAGTTAGTCCATGAAGGGTAAAAAGCATTCTGAGTCCATACTGCATGTATTAGTTGTCTGATTCACTGTGCCAGGCATGGTTCAGTGCAAGTTGTGTGGAAAACATTCTCTCCCACTATAGTTTTTCATTCATTCCGTTCCATGCAGCATTGGGGCTTAGCCTACACCTCTTAGATTGCCTGTGTATTGGTATGTCTCTATTATGTCGTCTGGAGGTAACCACTGAGTGCTAGACAGGTGTGAATGCTGTAGATACCTTTTACAGGAAATCACATCACAACTGATTTACACTCAATAAAATCAAGATGTGCTTTACATTGTATTCTCTATAGGACGAATGCACTGAACTGTTGACATGCTCAAATAAATCCAACATCCAAGCAACGCTTTACGCCGTTATCTTGGAGGCATGCTTGATTGCTTACCGTCGGTGGGTTGCGAGAAATTCACATAGGCATAACCCAGAGAGCGTCGGGTGATCATATCACGACATACTCGAATAGACAACACCGGTCCTGCTGGGCTGAATTTCTCATACAGCATAGCCTCCGTGATATCAGGGTGCAGATCGCCAACATAGAGAGAAGCCATTGGATAACTCCCTGTAGTCTCTGTGTTCATTTCTCGGAGTGCACAAAATGTATGAATTCTTCCTTCGCGCTATAATCACGGGAATTGTTGATAAGAAATGTTCCCTGGGGCCGAATCTAAGTAAAAACACTGAGTAAAAACACTCAGAATGCGACTTGTGTTCAGATCGAAGTTTCAAGACTTGCTGACAAGGAAAAGTGACAGCTAAAAACAGAATGGAATCTCGGCGTATTCTCCTGATAAATATAATTGTCTTAAACGTCGGGTTAAGCCCGAGGCCTCCTGTTAACACAATTTAGCGACGTATTTTTATTTTGCATATTACGGAAGGCCTATTTATTTTTAAGATTTTATATTTTGTATTTTTTATATTTTTTTGTTTTTTTAAAGTTGTTAAAGAACGGTGAGTTAGACACTCACGGTTGTTTTGTGGCCGGGGAAAGAGACTGCGTGGGAAAAGCACGGTCACTTTATAGACAGTGCAGTGCGCAGAGGAAATAGACAGGGTCAAACTTGGAATAGAAAAAAAACAGTGCATGAGGTGTAAAAGGGAGAGCGGCGGGTGTACGGTCACAACTACCCACCACAGATCCCTACAGCGACATCTGGGTTTGACAACGTGGTCATTATAGCAGGGGCCCGCTTTAGTGTGAAGGGGCCCAAAACGCCTAAGTTTTAAGGACAAGAGAGAATATTTTGGCCAAAGTTACACATTTAAATTGAAAAAGTGGAGTTACAATAACAGAAACTGAGTGTATAAACATGTTCATTGACTACTCCACCTTGTTCATTGGATTAGGCTACTCTGCCTTGTCCAGCTCCCTAAAGAAAAATTACAAATAAAAACAGTTATGAATGAAAAACCATTCAGTGGAAAAAGTCTAAGAGAAGACAATACATTAAAATAAGCCTGAAACATGAATGTACTGTCAAGTCCTAGAAGATTACTATACAGCCATGATACTATAATCACATTAAGACCTTTAAAATCATAGATACGGACCAATGAATAAGTTCTTATTCAGAGCCTTTACACCTGGAGCCACAGCAGCTGCACACAACATCCCCACTAAGCTTCTCTCATCTGTAACAGATTGGCCACCCATTAAAGCTACATGTTATAGAATAAATCAATGTTTCCCTAGCCCATGCCCAGATACCTTGATTTGATCTTGTTGCAAGACTTAGCATCTGGAGACACCATGATTAGAGATGATCACACTGCAGTGCACATAGGTCTAGGAATGACAGATGAATTCAGAATGGAGTCTAATGTGGACAGAGAACTTATTGTCCTATGGGCAGGCCTGGTGGACACATACCTGGAGGTGGATGTGCTGCCCTCTTTGATAGATACTGGTTTCAGATGCATTGGTCCAGAATGCTGCAAGTTCCATGCGAACATTATATTTTTAAAAAAGTGTCAATTTCACAGTGTCCCCTTTATCATGACTCATAGTTCATCACATTCATAGCATGTAAGACTCCAGTCTGTTCAAACAAGTGTAGTGGGACTCATCTCAGAACTGAGATAGAACAATATTGTAATTAAGCAACATACAACACCCACATTACTTAAACACAAATGTAGAAGCTTTGAAACAAACCTGTGGCATGAAGGTATCGACAGTACAAAAGCAGACAGCCACCAGGTGGGAGTTTCTAGGGTTTAAGTGGAGGACATTGGAATAGGTCTCAAATCCATTGTGTGTAGTATGTTATACACGTATACACATTATACACGTGGAACCTATAAAATCATTGAGAGATGATATTTGCAAATGAATTGCTTACTGGCTGGTTGGTTACACTCAATTGTATTAACTAGTCTGATTGTGTGGTCTTTTACATTACTTTACCCTAACATACATACATACATACATACATACATACATACATACATACATACATACATACATACATACATACATACATACATACATACATACATACATACATACATACATACATACATACATGTATGTATGTATGTATGTATGTATGTATGTATGTATGTATGTATGTATGTATGTATGTATGTATGTATGTATGTATGTATGTATGTATGTATGTATGTATGTATGTATGTATGTATGTATGTATGTATGTATGTATGTATGTATGTATGTGTAGGTAGGCCTAGGCCATACATCATTGGAAGTACAATTGAAATTCCCTTCTGCTCCGTATTGACAGACAACTATTTCACAGGTAATAGAGGTGGGGCGTAGTTACAGTTAGTTAGACAAAGATATGTGAAAACTGGGTCATTCCAACCATATAGTGTCTCTTGGACCTCATAACATTTCGGGAAAAGGTATATTTCTTAAATGTGTATTCTATCAGAAAAAGGACACGTTTGACTTTCAGAAAAACATATTGGTCAAGCTCGGGCACAGACTTTTTTTAGGTGCATTTTCCAACCTGTTAGGTGCATAATCCTAACAGGGTGGACATTTGGCCATCGCTCTGTGAGTGAGCAATATTGAGCCAGCATAATGGTGAATGCTTGAACAACATTTGAACTTCTCTATCAAACATATTTAGAAATGTTAATTTTCTCTATAATTTTTCCTAATGGTGAAAATGTATGATTTGTACGTACAGACTAACAACATGAAACATGTAAAAATAGATAAAACTGAGTGTTTATTTATTTAGTTTTGCACCATTGTTTTCCCACCAAAGAAAAGATGACACTTCCTGAATGTGGTGTCATTGTAGGAAGGGTTATTATCTTAAATGGAGAATTACAGCAAACTAACAACGTGGACAGTGATATCAGGGCCACACAGAAAATCTTAAATAAAAAATAAATACAACCGTGAAAAAAAACGTTATTGATGAGAGAATTTAACTAGGACTATAAAATAATGAAAGATTGAATATTTTATGGCTTATTTCTTGTGGAAGTTGATGAATAACACCCAGGGTCATAGCAAAACCCCCTACATCCCAAAAAGTTTTTTTTTAAATGCATAAAATTCCCATTCAAGGTCCATATTGTTTTGTTTTTAAGGTAAAGGACACCTGACCTTATTTAAAGCTTTTTTGGAATCCATATTTACACCACATAAAAAGTTATATTTCCTGGGGACAGAAAACGCACAACCGCAAACTTGGAATGACTCAACTATGAATGACCCATACTCGATGAGGTTACAGCGCATACAAAACGCCACAATGGAACGTATGGATTCTAAAAATGCAGAAAATAGATATTGTGGTGGCAGCTGCAGAGAAGTACTTGGGGGTACGAGATTTGACTTCGGAAGAGTCACAGCGTGTGTTGAGTGATATCTCAGGCTGTTGGCATGAGGTAGGATCAGATAGATTTAACCCTATGGCAACATTTTGTATAAACTAAGCTGTAACTTCGAGTATGGAAACATAGTTATCACATATCTTGTGTCACAAACTGTAGCTAGGCAAAGTGTAGCATAATCATGCTGATGCACAGGCAACAATTGTCTATAATATTGACAAGATGGTCGACTGATCGCACTTAACAATGGAAATACATGTCCCCGAAGGCGAAAGGCAGGCGGGGGGAAGCGAGATCAGGTGGGAACCAATGACCTTCTGTAGAAAACATATCAATACGCTTGTAACAATCTAAGCATTATTAAACTTCTATTCACTCAAATAAGCCTCACATATCAAAATAGCAAATCATTTTTATCTGTACCAAATTTGACACACTCTCATTGCCCCCCATTACAAAAACTCCTCATTTGCAAAGGTCGCGTTCCCCTGCTCAGATGTTGCATGCATCAACCAATGGTTGAGTGCCACGTCATTGAACTGTGTCATCGACTAACGGAATGTAATAATTTACAGTACCAGTCAAAAGTTGAGGGTTTTTATTTTTACTGTTTTCTACACTGTAGAATAATAGAAGACATCAAAACTATGAAATAACACACATGGAATCATGTAAATCAAATGTTATTAGTCACATAAGCCGAATACAACAGGTAGACCTTACAGTGAAATGCTTACTTACGAGCCCTTAACCAACAAAGCAGTTTAAAAGAAACAAAAAAATACGGATTAGAAATAAAAGTAACAAGTAATTAATGAGCAGCAGTAAAATAACAATAGCGAGACTATATACAGGGGGGTACCTGTCAATGTGTGGCGGAACCGGTTAGTTGAGGTAATACGTACATGCAGGTAGAGTTATTAAAGTGACTATGCATAGATGATAACAACAGAGTGTTGCAGCGGTGTAAAAGAGGGGGGCGGGGTGCAGGGCAATGCAAATAATCTGGGAAGCCATTTGATTAGGTGTACAAGAGTCTTATGGCTTGGTGCTCCGGTACCTCTTGCCGTGAAGTAGCTGAGAGAACATTCTATGACTAGGGTGGCTGGAGTCTTTGACAATTTTTAGGGCCTTCATCTGGCACTGTCTGGTATAGAGGTCCTGGATGGCAGGAAGCTTGGCCCCAGGGATGTACTGTGAAGATGCTGGAGGAATCTATATCCACAGTAAAACGAGTCCTATATTGACATAACCTGAAAGGCCGCTCAGCAAGGAAGAAGCCACTGCTCCAAAACTGCCATAAAAAAGCCAGACTACAGTTTGCAACTGCACATGGGGACAAAGATTGTACTTTTTGGAGAAATGTCCTCTGGTCTGATGAAACAAAAATTAGAACTGATTGGCCATAATGACCATCATTATGTTTGGAGGAAAAAGGGGGAGGAATGGGCCAAAATTCACCCAACTTATTGTGGGAAGCTTGTGGAAGGCTACCCAAAACGAATTACCCAAGTTAAGCAATTTCAAGGCAATGCTACCAAATACTAATTGAGTGTAAGTAAGTAAGCTTCTGACCCACTGGGAATGTGATGAAAGAAATAAAAGCTGAAATAAATCACTCTGTACTATTATTCTGACATTTCACATTCTTAAAATATAGTGGTGATCCTAACTGACCTAAGACAGGGAATTTTTACTAGGATTAAATGTCAGGAATTGTGAAAAACTGAGTTTTAATGTATTTGGCTAAGGTGTATGTAAACTTCCGACTTCAACTGTACATAGTGTGGTCTACAGCTTATCGTGAGATACTATACCTCAGGCTCGAGATTTCCTTAGGTATCGTGCACCAGCTGTTATTTACAAAAATACATAGCCTGCCACCCCTTGTCTTACCAGATGTCGCGGTTCTATCCTACCGGTACAGCGTATAACCAGCCAGCTGTATGTTGATAGTGTAGTCGTTCAGCCACGATTCCGTGACGCATTTGATATTACAGTTTACTTATGTTCCACCATAATTTGCAAATAAATTCATAAAAAATCCTACAATGTGATTTTCTGGATTTTTTTTCTTCAAATTTTGTCTGTCATAGTTGAAGTGCACCTATGAGGAAAATTACAGGCCTCTCTCATCTTTTTAAGTGGGAGAACTTGCACAATTGGTGGCTGACTAAATACTTTTTTCCCCCACTGTATATAGATTAGGGTCAAATACATTTATTTCTATTGACTGATATCCTTATATGGACTGTAATTTAAAATCTTTGAAATTGTTTCAGGTTGCATTTATATTTTTGTTCAGTACATAACATCTTGGTAATCAGGATTTATAAACTGGGTGGTTCGAGCCCTGAATGCTGATTGGCTGACAGCTGTAGTATGTCAGACCACATATCACGGGTATGACATTTTTTATGCTGCTCTAATTACATTGGTAACCAGTTTAATAGCAATAAGGCACCTTGTGGGTTTGTCGTATATGGCCAATATACCACAGCTAAAGGGCTGTATCCAGGCACTCCGTATTGCGTAGTGACTAAGAACAGCCCTTTGCCATGGTATATTGGCCATATACCACACCCATTCGGGCCTTATTGCTTAAATACAGTACACCTGGTACATTTTTGCCTACCCGTCACAATAGCTTTTTTGTTAATTGGCCCCTGCCCTCTTGCTGATGTGGGTGCTGTTGGTGGGCAGTTTTGTGTCAGGTCTTTTGGCAACCACCTCCACTGTGGGGTTATCCATTTCCATGGTTAATGCCATTATGAGTGGAGGTCAGGGCCTGCTGAAGCATTACAAGGTCCCTGATGCCATTGGCTACTCTAGCATTACCAACAAGTGCCCCTTTGATCCCATAAGGATATATGTAAGTCCTTTAATAGAAAGCTAGTAGACGGGATACACCTGTGTGAATATATTGAAGTTTCAAAAATGGAAGAGTTGAATTGATTGAACAGATTCTGTAAGTAGTGAGGTTATTTGTTTACAAGCAGAGACGAAAAAGGTGTCTGCATACATAGGTTCAGTTTGCACCTAGAATAACTTGGCTTGGCAAAATAAGTGAACGTCTGCGATCGCATACGTGCACAATTTTACATCTAAATAAGAATTTTTTTTTGCATGAAAATGAGTCGTCTCTCGTTGAATGACAACAAACAATTAATTGAAGAATCCCGTCCATAGTTCCCACTCCTACTAGTGGTACTGTTGACCAATCACCGATGAATGGGCATAAACTTTGGCTACTGAACTTTGACTTGCCTGAATAAAAAAATAATGTGCATGAAGAGCCAAAAGAAAACCCTGGTGAACACCAAAACATACAAAAACGTCACAAAATTGTCATAATATATGTGCAAACTGTTTCGACTGGGAAGCATGCGACAGGCTTTACACTATTCGACTAAAATACCATACTCACGCCTTTGTTCCTCACTAGGGAACTACTATTATTCTGCGGGTGCCTCTCATCATTTTGTCTGTGGTGGAAGTGCTTCTCTCAGGCCAGCTGTTTCATTACCTGCACCTCCTTCCTCCACACGTGCAGGAGACCCAGGAAGATGGCCTACCCTCCTGGCATTGACTAACTACCCTCACATGAATGAGGAGTTATCTGACCTGAAGACTTGTAATAGCTCACAGAACTAGAGAGCTGAAGCCTATGTGTGGGTCTCTGGTGTGGGCTAATGCGGCCTTGAGGTGTGTGTATGATTGGTTTGTATCCAGGTCGGTCACAAAGTCCTGCCTTCACTTACAAACTACAATGCTAAACGTTTCACTGACACTGCTGATCAGAGG
The DNA here is from genome assembly GCF_018296145.1 of Oncorhynchus tshawytscha. NCBI lineage: Eukaryota > Metazoa > Chordata > Actinopteri > Salmoniformes > Salmonidae > Oncorhynchus > Oncorhynchus tshawytscha. Next base: position 33,102,408 of record NC_056436.1, on the reverse strand, counting down.
TGTATTCATTAGTTGGATTCCATTCATTTTAATTTGATGGTTTCCACGTGTTGCCATTCCAATCCGATAGTCCGAAGTGTTTGGCACAAGCTATACATCTACAAATGATCGCTTCTTCCATTCTCTAAAGTGAAGTCCACATAGTTCCTTCCAACTTCTTGTCTCTTTTCTTTTTTAAGAGAGACACGACTTGAAGCACCTTTGGCAGTGATTACAGCTTCAAGTCTTCTTGGGTATGACGCTACAAGCTTGGCTCACCTGTATTTGGGGAGTTTCTCCCATTCTTCTCTGTAGTTTGATGAGGAAACGGAGCTCCACAGCTATTTTCAGGTCTCTCCAGAGATGTTCGATCGGGATCAAGTCCGGGCCACTCAAGGACATTGAAACTTGTCCTGAAGCCACTCCTGTGTTTTTGCTGTGTGCTTAGGGTCGTTGTCCTGTTGGAAGGTGTAACTTTGCCCCCAGTCGGAGGTCCTGAGCAGGTTTCCATCAAGGCTCTCTTTACTTTGTTCCATTCATCTTCCCCCTCAATCCTTTCTAGTCTCCCAGTCCCTGAAAAACATCCCCACAGCATGCTGCTGCCCCCACCATGCTTCACCGTAAAGATGGTATTGGCCAGGTGATGAGCTGTGCCTGTTTTCCCCCCCGACATGACTCTTGGCATTCAGGCCAAAGAGTTCAACCTTGGTTTCATCAGGCCAGAGAATCTTTTTTCCCATGGTCCGGGAGTCCTTTAGGAAAACTCCAACCTGGCTGTCATGTGCCTTTTACTGATGAGTGGCTTTCGTCTGGTCACTCTACCATGAAGGCTTAATTGGTGGAGTGCTGCAGAGGTGGTTGTCCTTCTGGAAGGTTCTCCCATCTCCACAGAGGAACTCTAGAGCTGTCAGAATGACCATCGGGTTATTTTTCATCTCCCTGACCAAGGCCCTTCTCCCCCGATTGCTCAGTTTGGCCAGGTGTCTTGGTGGTTCCAAACTTGTATTTTAAGAATGATGGAGGCCACTGTGTTCTTGGAGACCATTTTTTGGTACCCTTCCCCCAGATCTGTGCCTCGACACAATCCTGTCTCGGAGCTCTACGGACAATTCCGTCGACCCCATGGCTTGGTTTTTGCTCTGATATGCACCGTCAACTGTGGGACCTTATATAGACAGGTGTGCCTTTCCAAATCATGTCCAATCAATTGAATTTACCACAGGTGGACTCCAAGTTGTGGAAACATCAAGGATGATCAATGGAAACAGGATGCACCGGAGCTCAATTTCAAGTCTCATAGCAAAGGGTCTATATACAAAAAACACATTTTGAAAATCAGTTCTGTCATTATGCGGTATTGTGTTTGAGGGAAACTATTTAATTTTAGAATAAGGCTTTTAATGTATCAAAGTGAACGGGCCTGAATACTTTCCAAACGCACTGTACTTTTGTATATATAGTGAATGTTAACTTAAAATTCTCTGCCATGTAAAATAAGCAACAGCCATGCTGGTAACTAGCAAACTACACCTGAAGATGTTTACAATTTACAACATGACATTAAATTATATTTCTGTAGATTAATAAGACCAGTAGATTTTCATAGCATTGTTTTTATTGGTTTCTAAAAGTAGTCAAAGATTGTGCAGTCCTTCATATTTGTATGAAGTTTACAAGAACTCCAGGAAAAAAATAAAAAATCAATTTTGCAGAATAAAATCACATCCACACAACACTGAATGTGTCCATTTTTGCTTGGCCAACTTTACTAAAAATGTTGTGGCATTACCAAAATACCTTTGAACATCCCGTTCCAAGTGAAAAATCTAGGAACGCTGTTTGCATTGAAATGTGGGGATGACATGGGTCCTAAACAGTCACTGGTACTAAACAATAACCTCTGAAAATACTCAACTACAATACATGGATGGAAGTCCATCACGATTGTTTTGTTTTATCACATACTGGAGGAGCAGCATTCTATATTGTTAATCTGGGTAATACAGAATGAATACATCTTTGAGAAGTGGACCTAATTGTCATGCTTCAACTACATTTCAGAACGCACATAACAGTGGGACTAAATACACGAGTGGATTAAATAAATTAAATCCAGAAGATATAAAAAGCGTAATACTTCGTGCTAGGCCTGTAATAGACTACAGAAATGTTTGAGTAAGGAGAAGCGGGATAGGATTTCATAGGATAAAAAGATTCGAAACAAAATGGGCCTAAGCATACAGAAAACAGTACTTACAAATAAATCACTCCATTTGAATTTCAGTCCTTGAACAGAAACATTTATATGTTCTAGAAAAGACATTTAGCCCATTCCAATTTGAAGGAGCAGGATCTGTCATTAAAATGTATAGTCCTTCAGGGATATTCTTTGTAGCAGCCAGGAAAGGTAACTGCTCTGAAAAATAAAACCGGTAGGATCGCTTTAAGGAGAGCTAGGAGCTCCTCACGGTGTCTTGGACTCCTCTTTTGGCCTGTTGGATAAACAGGGAAAATGACTATTAGATTTTTTACAAACTTATTTAAATGATGACTATTTGATATGACAAGTTTAAAATGGAGGTTTGAAATATTTGCTCACCCCTTTGTGGAGGTGTCCATTTTCTCCTCATCTGGCACCTTTTCTTCTTTAACTTCTATAATAACAAAGCAACAACAAATAATCCTCACATGTTCAATGGGACCATGGTATGTCTGATATAGAACGAAGTAATGATTTTGATACCTTTCTTCTCATCAGCTTTCTTTTCGTCACCTGCTTTCTTCTCCTCACCCTCTTTGTCTTCCTCAGTCTTGGTCCTCTTGGCCTTCTTGAAGCTGGCTGCATTTCTGCGTCCGCCCCCTTGACCCTCAGCCTCGTCCTCAGAGTCGGAGAACTCCTCGTCACATGCTATCCTCTTATCGTGGGCACGGACTGCACAAAAGCAGAAGACAGGAGTATAAGCATCTCTGTGTGTGTGACATTAACTCACACACCAACTGCATACGCCGGGCAGATTACGTATGATACTCACCAAAAATATAAACATGTAAAGTGTTGGTCCCATGTTTCATGAGATGAAATATAAATCACATTGTCTATACACACAAAAATCGCCTTTCACGGATTTTGTGCACAAATGTGTTTCTCCCTTCCCTGTTAGTGAGCATTTCTCCTTTGCCAAGATAATGCCGCCACCTGACAGGTGTGGCATATCAACAAGCTGATTAAACAGCATGATCATTACACTGGTGCACCTTGTGCTGGGGACAAGGCCCCACCAAAACACGCAATTGAGTCAACACAATGACACAGATGTCAAGTTGAGGGTGCATGCAATTGGCATGTGTACATTCCTGCAGTCAGCATTTCTCTACTAAGCCGCCTCTAAATGTAGTTTTAGAGAATTTGGTAGTACGTCCAACTGGCCTCACCACATGTAACCATGCCAGCCCAGGACCCCCCCCATTTGGCTTCATCACCAGACCTGTGTGCGAGCGGTTTTCCGATGTCAGCATTGTGAACAGAGTGTCCCATGGTGGCGGTGGGGTTATAGTATGGGCAGGCATAAGCTACAGACAAATACAAAACTGCTTTTTATCAATAGAAATTTGAATGCACAGAGCTACGTTGACGAGATCCTGAGGCCCATTCATCCCCCTTCATCACCTCATGTTTCAGCATGATAATACACGGCCCCATGTCACAAGGATCTGTACACAATTCCTGGAAGCTGAAAATGTCATGTCACCCATTGAGCATGTTTGGGATGCTTTGGATCAACAGGTACAACAGCCTGTTCCATTCCTAACAATGTTCAGTAAATTCGCACAGCCATTAGAGGTGTGGGACAACATTTCGATAGGCCACAATCAGCCTGATCAACTATGTGAAGGAGATTTTTCACACCGCATGAGGCAAATGGTGGTCACACCAGATACTGACTGGTTCTGTGATCCACGCCTCTACCTTAAAAAACAGGATATCTGTGCTCAACAGATGCAAATCCGTATTCCCAGTCATGTGAAATCCATACATTTGAGCTGAATGCATTTATTTCAATTGAAGTATTTCCTTCTATGAACTGTAAAATCTTTGAAATTGTTGCATGCGTTTACATTTTTTATTTGGTGTATTTGCAAACTGGGCAAAGAACTTACAGAAGATGTTTTTGCTATGAATCATATCTCAATACAAAACTTACTGGAGATGCGTTTGTTAGGGTCTTCCTCCTCCTCGTCTCCACTGTCCTCCTGCACAGCATCTTCTGGGATGGCCTGCATCTGAACACCCGGGGCATGGGGCAGCATGCGCAAGTTCTCAAACAGACGCTGCCTGAAGGGACACACATACAAGTGACATTAAACTAAATTATATCTCAACAGAATTATAATAGTGCCAAAAATACACTCGACACAACAAGGATCAAATGTATAACATAAGTGCAGTAATATTACCTTTTTGGTAAGTGAAATTACCTGATTAACATAAATAACTACACAACCAAAAGTATGTGGACATCTCTTCAAATTAGTGGATTCGGGCATTTCTGCCACACCCGTTGCTGACGGGTGTATAAAACCAACACAGCCATGAAATCTCCACAGACAAACATTGGCAGAAGAATGGCCTTCCTGAAGAGCTTAGTGACATTCAACGTGGCACCATCATAGGATGCCACGTCCCCAACAAGTCAGTTTGTCAAATTTCTGCCCTGCTAGTGCTGCCCCGGGCAACTGTAAGTGCCGTTATTGTGAAGTGGAAATATCTTGGAACAACAGCTCAGTCGCGAAGTGGTAGGCCACAAGCTCACAGAACCGGACCAGAGTCCTGAAGCATGTAAAAATCTGCCCTTATTTGCAACACTCACTACCAAGGTCCAAACCGCCTCTGGAAGCATCAGCACAAGAACAGTTAGTCGGGAGCTTCGTGAAATGGGTTTCTATGGCCGAGCAGCTGCCCACAAGCACGATGCCAAGCATCGTCTGGAGTGGTGGAAAGATCACTGCCATTGGACTCTGGAGCAGTGGAAACGTGTTCTCTAGAGTGATGAATCACGTTTCATCTGGCAGTCCGAAGGACGAATCTGGGTTTGACAGATTCCAGGAGAACGCTACCTGCCCCAATTCATAGTGCCAACTGTAAAGTTTGGTGGCGGAGGAATAATGGTCTGGGCTAGGCCCCTTAGTTCCAGTCAAGGGAAATCTTAACGCTACAGCATACAATGACATTCTAGATGATTCTGTGCTTCCAATTGTGACAACAGTTTGAGAAGGGCCCTTTCCTGTTTCAGCATGACAATGCCCCTAATCTATACTAAGAACCAAACTAGAGATGTTACGTCATGACAGGAATTTTTTTTTTTAATGATGTACAGTTGGACTAAAGCGCACAATAAAAGGTGTGGTCAAGGACTCACTTGATCTTCTCCAGGTAGTCGTTGGTGTTCTGGTTGGTCATGTTAGAGGGGCTGATGTGCAGTTTGAAGTCCGGCCCAAAGTACTCAAAGTAATCATTGTATGGAAGCTCTGTGGAGAAACACCAATGTGTTATCAACACGGTGGGCAGTGGTATGTCTGCTTTAGCAGAACCTATCCTTAAACACTCATGCTCCTCTGACCTGTCAAAAGCAACTGTCAAAGAAAGTCACACTAGAAAGTAAAAAGTCCACAAATCAAATGGTGCAGCAGGAGAGCTCACCATTGGGTATGGCGCTGTCCAGGGCCACGGCTGTCTCATAGGTCCAGCAGCGGGCCACGTTCCGGATGGTGTAGCCTCCACCACCCAGCATCAGCAAGGGCAGGTTGAAGCTCTTCATGTATTCCACACACTTAGCATGGCCTTTGATGGTGAGGTTAAAGCAGCCAAGCCTGTCTCCTGAGAGGGAGTCAGCTCCACACTGAAGAACCACTGCACTAGGCTGGTACATCTCCATCACCTTAGCCATGATCTACACACAGATATAAAATTACACGATATGGTTGGCTAAATGGAAACAGGGTCTATCTACATGGTCTATTTGAGTTACAGGGAGGAAAGATTAAACACTAAAGAAAAAATGTAAGACTTACAGGTTTGAATATGGCTTCGTAAGACTCGTCGTCTATACCATCTCTCAGAGGGTAATTCACAGCATAGTACTTGCCCTTCCCAGCGCCAATATCCTTGAGGAGAAACAAGTCAGTCAACTACAAATGTGGACAGTTAATTGACCATTAAGATGAACGAGAACATATATTTTACAGCAACAACCTGCGGAAGAGTTACAGGGGGAGGAGACCAACGTCAACCAATAAAGCATACAGGAAACTACAAGCAACAGGCCATGAAATTGGAATTAAAAGTATTCTTTGGATGCCATATAATAAACAATGCCTGCCAATATTGGTAATATAATATTGCAATGCTTAAAAGCCAGATCAATGCCAGTGGGCTGGACAGACCAGAATATTGTGACCATAACCATGACTACAAAGGTTCCAAGGAAACCCCCTAGGATTGAGGTCAAGGGAAATTCAAACATTTAATCGTGAGCTTTTTCTAAATGATTTGGCTGCTGTACCCTGGGAGCTGATTTATCTAGAGGATGAACTAAATCACGCTACAGAATGTTTTATTGATTTGCTCACTGAGGTAATGGACCATCATGCCCCTATAAGAAAGAGTACAGTTGGTGCTCGTCCATCTCCATGGATTGATGAACTGGTGAGGCGTTTTCTCAAAGAAATATAGCGAAAGTCTTAACAGCCAAGTCAAAATTAGAAATTGATGAACAGAATTATAGAACAGTAAGTAATTATGCTGTTAAATTGAATCGAAATTGTAAAAACTATGCTTTTATTGATTGTAAAAATGCAACCAAAAAAAAAAAAAAAAGGTACGGAACACAGTTAAGGGCTTATCTAGTGTGGTTGACGGGAGAATAATAACAAAACCAGTTGATATTGCCAATCATTGCAGATTGTAACTTTTTTTTTTTATTTTTTTTTTTTTTTTTTTAAACAAAGAATTTATTTACTGAGCAACAATGTAAACATAGCTTGTTTGGAAGAATGTATTGTCCAATGGATTGATGATCATATTATGAGCAACAAGATCTGCTCTTTTAGTCTACAAACGGTGTCAGTGGAGGAATTAAACCTATTGAAGTCATTACCTGATGGTAAATCTACAGGTTATGGTCTTATGGACAATTGTTTTGCTTCGCTGTGCTGCTCCCCTGATTGCAGTTCCACTGAGATACATTGGTCACTGGAAAAGGGGATGTTTGCAAATGTATGGAAGCATGCGAAACAGTGTCCTATTCCGAAAGACAAAGAACCCATTACTCCTGGAGAATATCAGGGAGTGAGTTTGCCAGAACAAACTTGTTTTAAACACCAAGAAAACCAAAGTTATGCTGGTCTGTTCCACTAGGAAAAGGCCAAAACAGCATGGGATACAATTAAGTTTGGGAGGAGTACAAATTGAAGTGTCAGAAACCAAACTATTGGGCATGCAGCTAGACAGCTGCTTATCATGGTCGTCTCAAATAACTAATCTATAGAACAAAATGTATTAAAACAGCATGCAAAATCAGAAGGATAGCTAAATATTTACCAAGAAAAGTTCTTAAGCAAATAACACAGGCATTAATTGAGAGTCAGGTTAACTACTGTTCTGTGGTCTGGGGAAATGCATCATCAAGTGAAGTTAGGTGGCTGCAGAATGCACAGAACAAAGCAGCAAGGATTGTTTTAAGGTAGAGATATGGTTCTTCTGTTGCGGTCATGCACAATGTTCTTGGTTGGTCATCAATTGACAAGATAAATTGGAAAAACATGCTTATTTTATTTCATAACATACATAATTTAACAGCCAAGTTCTATTCACAACGGTATTCAGTTGGTAAGAGACAGACATTCCGTAAATATTAGGAATAGATTGTCCACCATCTATGCGTTATCCAGACAGAAAAGAGAAATAGGCAAAAGAACACTTCGATATAGAGCAATAAAGAAATGGAATAAATTACCTGCGCAAACCAGAAACCTTTCAATATATAAATTAACATTTTAAAACCATTTAAATATAATAGACATGTTGAGGGACTATAGATGAAGAATCAATATTTTTTAGATTGAGTATTTATTGGGTCATTATGCTAGTATATTATGTATGTTTGTAATCGTGTGCTATGTGAAAATGTGTTTGTATTATAAGTTATATTTGAATGTTTAAGGACTAAAAGAGATCCAAATCAAATCAAATATCTAACTCACCCTCAGGTCTCCGGTGCCGGGGAAGTACTCTCCATACTTGTGGAAGGACACGGTCATGACCCTGTCTGTGGTGTAAAACGCCTCCTCCACTCCATCTCCATGGTGGATATCAATGTCTATGTACAGGACTCTCTGGTGGTATCTGGGGGAGAGAAGATTCAGCAACAGAATGAATGATACTTCTAAATGTGGTGTACCTATGGGGTCCCAATGTGAAGTTACTATTTAATTCAGGAGTCTACAATATTTCCTATGTAAACTTGATCAAGTGCTGTGGGCCTGTTTGACTCACTTCAGTAACTCCAGAATGGCGAGCACAATGTCATTCACATAGCAGAAACCTGACGCCTCAGACTTCTTGGCGTGATGGAGGCCTCCGGCCCAGTTAATGGCAATGTCTGTCTGCTGTTTGTTCAGCTTCACAGCTCCAGCTAAAAACACAGGACAAGAGAAGCCAATCGGAGAATCAGAGCACATGAAACTATAGCTATATTCTGTGTTTTGTCAATTACAGGAAGAGGACAAGTAAGCCAGAAAAATATTCCAACTATCCAGGCAAAATGTGTCATCCAACGCCCAATGTGCAAAACCGATGTCAAAGCTGACGTGCATACCTATATAATGAAGGTCCATGGTGTAATGACGCCACGTAAAATTGAGCTACATGCGCAACATAGCATTCCTAAACTAGCCCAAAATGTCTGCTGTGTGGATCAAGCAGTCAACAAGTCAAGCAGTCATTTGAAAGAGTAATAAAATATCAGCAAGACAATTCAAAGGCAAAATCCATTAAAGCCAAGATAATGGAATTCATTGCCCTTGACAATCAACCGTTCTCTGTCGTGTGTGATGTTGGCTTTCACAGACTAGTCAAGCAACGGTTAACACTAACCAAGTGCGCTATTTTTCCGATGTTGCCCTACTGGAGTTACAGTAATAGCGTCACTGCTATGAGCTTCACGACATACATACTATGGAATGCCATTTGGGTCTTTGCATGTCAAAAAGATAGCACTGGCAAAGCTGTACAAAAGTCTGCAAACAAGCAAACACCGGCCACGAACGATATGTTTACAAAACCGTGTAGGTAATAAAGCATAATTTGTTCGACCTCAACTTCTGAGGTGGCTAGCGTTAGCTTGGAACCTAGCTAGCACCAATACAACCAGTTTGAAAACAATGACCAGTAGAAACTGCAGTCATTTATTATTCTTAACAATGACTTAGGAATCCTTAAGTATTGTTGTTGGCTTATTGAAATTGAACTTCAGTTCATGAAAATAAATAGCTAGCCAGCTACTTAACCCTGTTGCCCAAAGCTAACGTTATAAGCAGCCAGCTAGCTTCATCTGGCTAGTGAGGCTCGACCGGACTATGTGTTGTGAAAATAGCCACAATAAGGATTTGCCACAATAGCGGAATGTGCAGTTTGCCTTAAAAAAAGAAAAAGTATGAGGCCTCCTGGGTGGCACAGTGGTCTAAGGCACTTTGCAGTGCTAGCTGTGCCACCAGAGACTCTGGGTTCGACCCCAGGCTCTGTCGCAGCCAGCCGCGACCGGGAGGCCCATGGGGCGGCGCAAAATTGGCCTAGCGTCGTTTGGGTTAGGCCGGCAAGGATATCCTTGTCTCATCGCGCACTAGTGACTCCTGTGGCGGGCAGGGCACAGTGCATGCTGACCAGGTCGCTAGGTGTACGGTGTTTCCTTCGACACAGTGGTAGTGAAGCGGTTTGTTGTTTTGCTATGTTTTTGGGGAAGAACATTGTTTGCATCCATGAGCTAGCTAGCTTTTGTTTTATGACCAGCACGGTAGGTACGCATCGATGAATCGTTTTGACATATGTAATACAAGTGATAGTGTAATAGCCATGTAAAAAAATTATGAATGCGTAAAATTGTGTGAGGTGCAGTCCAAATGGCCAAATGCCATCTTTTGACAGGCAAAGACCCAAGCTGGGTTACATAGGAATCCTGGTTGAGAATGAAACAGCACAGCAAGTAAGTGAAAGAAATAGGTTTTGATTATGTTTTACTGGTAATGAGGACATACGTAAATGCCAACAAAATATATTTTTGGTCAGTGTGGTGCGTGTGTAACCTTTAACTTGGCAAGTCAGTTAAGAACAAATTCTTATTTACAATGACGGCCTACCCCGGACGACACTGGGCCAATTGTGCGCCACCCTATGGAACTCCCACTCACGGCCATGATGTGATACTGCCTGGATTCAAACCAGGGACTGTAGTGCCTTAGATCGCTGCTCCCATGTGTTAACTATTTAATTGTACGAGAATGCTTAAAAAGGCCTTAAGTTGTAAATACTGGTTATCAGTATCAGGTTTTTTTTGGCAAGAAAATATTGGATATCGGTCAAAAATGTAATATCGGTGCATCACTAGTTCAACACGCTCCTTTCTTTAGCCACCAATGGATCACAGTGTATCATTGTGTCCATATGGCAGAGGCTGGTGATCTCGCATTAGTTTAATTGATACTTTTAAAAATGTTGCCTTTTAATTAAGACTTTACTGATTAACCACAGGACAATGCTTTTGAGAAACAAACTTGGTTATTGAAATGAAACAGTTCCACAAAAATGTGCATATGAAAATCATAACTGGCACAGATCAGTAGGAGTGGTAGGATAAACTGGAAGCTTCCCGACTTGAAACCCACACACCATCTATGATGTCTTTATAAAATAATTGCCTCCATCTTGTCATGGTCAGAGTCTGGCTACTTTGAAGTAAGGTGAGACATGCCTCATATGAAATAAAACATTTAGGTTTCAAACAATTAAGTAAGTTTTTAAAATGCATACTGCCTCCAGCTCACATTGTAAAGTGGTGGGTGACATCCTGTTGGCTGCACTTGAATGGGAGGCCTGCTTCAATTACCAGGTGAGATTATTATTATTTATTTTTTTAAATAGCCCTTTTAAATCATGCACCAAAACAGTTAACATGCGATTGCATTTCTAATTGTGCAATTACTGAGTTTATAAAAAAGCATGTGCAAGTCCAGCAGTAAGTGGCTTAGGAGCTGCATCAGAAAGGCTCTGTATGCTGTGCTCCTGTGAGACAAGACATGACAACAAACAAAAATACACCCGCCAATTTAATTCCACTTAAGTACCGTAATTGCTGGACTATTAAGCGCACCCGAATATAAACCACACCCACTAAATTATTTAAAAAAATATGTATTTTGTACATAAATAAGCTGCATATGTCTATAAGCCACAGGTGCCTACCGGTACATTGAAACAAATGAACTTTACACAGCCTTTAAACGAAACACGGCTTGTAACAAATTAAACAGTAGCCTACCAGTAAAGTCATTGGTCACCATCTTCCTCCTACTGTGCACTGAAACCACTGAAGTCATCTCCTTCGGTGTCGGAGTTGAATAGCCTCAGAATTGCTTCATCCGATGTAGGATCGTTTTCATTGTCGCTCTCGTCACTTTCATCCGGAGGCAAATACCCCGCTGAGCTCATGCTGCCCCTTCAACACGCAGCAGTCCAGCCTTTCAAAACCCGCTGATGATAGTGGATTTTTTGACAATGCTCCACGCTGTCAGGACCCACTGGCAGACTTGACCATAAGTTGCTCTTCGCATGCGGCCCGTTTTAGTGAAGGATTTCTCCCCACTTGTCATCCAAGCCTCCCACTGAACACGGAGCGCCACCTTAAATGCACGATTTACACTGATGTCGAGTGGCTGCAAATACTTTGGGCCATCTGCTTGTCTTCCCTCTGAAAGGTTTGTTGTCTATTTGCACTGAGTCAATTCCTCACGCTGCTGTTTACAAAGTCTTATCATCGACTCATTAAGGCCAAGCTCCCATGCAGCAGCTCTATTTCCTTTTCCAACAGCCAGATCGATCGCCTTCAACTTGAAAGCTGCATCATATGCATTTCTCCGTGTCTTTGCCATGATGAGGGTGACAAAATTACTACCGTAATCAGAATGATGGGAAGTTTGAGCGCGCTCGATTCACGTCACATTATGCGACAGTGCTCAGTTTTGGCAGCATGAATCTTGTGAAAGCGGAAAAAAATTCATAAATTAGCCACGTCATTGTATAAACCGCGAGGTTCAAAGTGTGGGAATAAAGTAGCGGCTTATAGTCCGGAAATTACGGTATGCATTTTATAGACCAATAAGGAAATGGTCATATGCATTTCCATCAACGATTGAAAGCATTATTTTGAAATTGGATATTTTTTGGCCAGCAACAGTATTATTTAAAAACAAAAAAGTAAAAAAAAATTGGACCAAAAGCCAGTACTTGCGGCTAACAGAAACCGTGCTACACACGAACATGACAGATTAACTTACCAACAGAGCCTCCTGTTGAGAGCTGGCAGAACTCAAACAGGCCATCAAACACAGGGCAATCCTCTCCAACGTTAACTGTGTGGCAATTACAGAAAATGTGTTCATTACAATCCATGACAGCAGCAAAAACAATGACAAAGCTTTACGAGATGTTTTCCCAAAGAAATGTGTAACTTTTCATGGGCTACATCTAAAATGTATAGGTATATTGAGACATGACATCTCTGCCCCAAACTCACATCTCTGCATCTGTTTGCTGTACTCTGACATGTTGTCTGGCCGAATGGAACGCAGGAACTTGATGTAGTCGTCACTGTGGTACTTGGTCATCTCCTCGCCATTGGCTTTGTGAGGTCGCTGTACAGAGACATGGAGAAGACCAATTAATGACACCTTAAAAACCAGGCACTACATTTTCAATTGGGAACTATTGCGCATGCAGGCTTTCTGCTGCGCTTACAAATCGTTTCAAGGTTTTCAACATACGTATATCTCCATCTTTCTGTAGAGACCATAGTTCAGCAAGAGGTTGTGTGTCATGCGGATACGGTGTGGCTTCATGGGGTGGCCCTGGCCGTAGTAGTAATTCCCAACATCACCTTTGAATTAAGAGAGGAAAATAGTGAACATAAGCAGACAACCAATGAATGCATCATCCTAGCTTGTTGTTCAGTACAGCATAGTCTGGCTAACGTTGCAATAAAACTTTTGCGTTGATTAATAGTAACAATTCGGACCACGACATATGCACAGCCGCAGACAATGGACGGCCACTAACGTGCAAACAATCTGGCCAATGCAACGGAACTGGGTGCATTTTTTATAGAGACTCGCTATGATGGTAGCAAGCTTAATACGCCCAGGAAGTGAAATAGGTTAACGTTTAACTAATAGTAGCTAACGTTGCTAGCCATCTTCGTGGTTTGTGGATTCCAATGCTTGCATAGCTAGCTAATGGGTCCTGCCAATGTGTTCTCCCTTTGTCCAAGCTAGCAAGCTAATCGACGACGTGGACAAGTAACTTGACGTTACTACACATTGGATGATAATGTGGCATTGGGGAACATTTTCTGAACGATCAATTTAACCTAAAGATTTTGAAAATGCCTCGCTCTTGCACAAAGGGAATCTGCACGTTTGCACATCGGCGCTAGATAACGTTAGCTAATGTTAGCTGGCTAATCTAACCACAAATTGAACCATTTGCACCAGTCTAACAAAGCACATTGTACAATTAGTCAATGTGTAGGCAAATCAGTACTTACCATCATAATAGTAGCAAACTTTTTTCTTTGTTCCTTGAGAACTCAGCGCCATTTTACCTTATTTTACAGCACAGACTACAATTAGCGAAAAGCGGCAGCTGTACTTCGGAAAACGGATGGATACAATCGGATAATTTGTAGAACGTCACTTGAACCAATCAAGTAGTAGTTTACAATGTCGAGGGGCGTTGCAAACAGATCCCGCCACAATAAGCACTGTTTTGGATTCCAGGTTGGGAAACATTTTTTTACTTTTGCCATTTATTTGTTTACAGTCTTTTCTATGTTTTATATCACTTTTTATTGCATGATCATCATCGACATCTCATATGCATTTCGGGTAAGAAGATGTATCAATGGCACCATAGATACATGAACAGAGTAGGTCTTACATTTGTGGTTTTTGTAAGGGCATCATCATCCATGGATTTATAGTCTTCAAACGCATAGAAAAAAATATACAAATAGAAAAATCGAAACAGTACAAATCGAACAAAAAACATGAAATGACAACGGAATGCAACGTATATAAAAGTACAGTGGTATCTTCCTTGAGCTTAAAAAAATGTCACACTATAAATGCTTTAATTACATCCTACAAATGTTTAGGTGTGTATTGAAAGTAGATCAGGTATGGTTCTCAGATAGACAGTATCAAAAGCATATATGCTGGGACCATATCTCTCTGTGTCTTAACAGTTGGAGTTAATGTCCTTAATGACCTCTCCTCTCCATTCCCCATGTCTGTCTGTCTTATGGCTGTTCCTGGTACTGCCGCTCTGTGGCTGTGAAGAAGTCCTCCAGAACGCTTTTCAGGTACTCAAAGGTTGGCCGATTCTCTGGGCTCTCCTTCCAGCACAGGTCCATGATGTTGTACAGACCCTCAGGGCAGTTATCAGGTCGGGGCATCCGGTAGCCTTTCTCCAGGTTTTGGATCACCTCTGGGTTACTCATTCCTGACAGTGGGAAGAGACAAGAGATGGGGATGCAGCCTTGTTAATAATGTGGCCAATGTGTTGGGGTTTTGTGGGCAACACCTTTGTAGAGAGTATGTGATGTTTGTGGATTATACAGGTGCTATGTGGAGAATGTGTGTATGTGAAGTCTACATGCATTGCATATGAAATAGACATGTATACTATTGGATTATTGTGGAGGTGCATCAGTGAAATACCTGGATATGGGATACGGCCATACGTCACTATCTCTGTCAAGAGGATCCCAAACGACCACACATCTGATTTGATGGAAAAGGTTCCGTAGTTTATAGCTTCAGGTGCTGTCCATTTTATGGGGAATTTAGCACCTGATAAGGAAAAGTGAAATGGGTTTAATTTTGGGTTCATGTTCATTTCAAAAGCACCCAATGGATTCTACATGAACACTTGGTGGGGCTATAGTATATAGAGTGCTTGGCTTTGCAGAAAGCGCGTAGAACATTCAAGCACATCCATTTTTTTCTAGTTTAAAGGAAAGTCATGCTACCCTCTCTGGCTGTGTACTCGTTGTCCTCAATGAGTCTTGCGAGTCCAAAGTCAGCGATCTTACAGATGAGCTCATCAGACACCAGGATGTTTGCTGCTCGCAGGTCCCGATGGATGTAGTTCTTCTCTTCAATGTAGGCCATTCCCTCAGCCACCTGCAGGAGGCAGTACATCATAAAGAATTAATCATACTTGTTTAAAAAAAATATATATATAATTTCACCTTTATTTAACCAGGTAGGCCAGTTGAGAACAAGTTCTCATTTACAACTGCGACCTGGACAAGATAATGCAAAGCAGTGCGACACAAACAACAACACAGAGTTACACATGGAATAAGCAAACGTACAGTCAATAACACAATAGAAAAAAAGAAAGTCTATATACAGTGTGTGCAAATGGCGTGAGGAGGTAAGGCAATAAATAGGCCATAGTAGCGAAGTAATTACAATTTAGCAAATTAACACTGGAGTAATAGATGTGCAGATGATGATGTGCAAGTATAAATACTGGTGTGCAAATAAGTAAATAAAAAGAATATGGGGTTGAGGTAGATAGATTGGATGGGCTATTTACAGATGGGCTGTGTACAGCTGTATTAGTCGTATAGGGTACACATGGTATACACTGTCCAATGAAATGCTTACTTCCTTCTCGACAATGTTACAACAATAAGAAATAATAAAAGATAAGAATAGGAACATAAAGTAACTGGCTCAGTAGAATAGAATACACATTTTGGCACAAGTATAATACAGGAAGGCACAATTTATGAAGGATACATACTGTGTGTGTTCGTGTATGTATAAGAGACAGACAGGGCAGCGGTAGATTCCTGTGACAAGGAGGTTCCCACTTCCCCAGGTCAGATCTCTGCTTCTCACCTCAGTGCTCCACCCAGTTTTCACCGGCAGGTTATGAACCCCTAACAACCAGCTCTCTTTCCGGCCCACCCTAATGCCCCAGCTGTGCTATCTACATCGCTTTTGTGTGTCAATGTGCGTATGTGTGTGTGTGTGTGTGTGTGTTTAGGCAGACATTAGTGCATATTTCAGATGTAAGAATCTCACAGATATGTGTCATGTGGCCCCGAATCCCTTGGCAGAAAACCGAGAGGTGCGCATGTGATATGAACTTCATATCATCATTACGCATCACTCTGGTAGTAAAACAAATCTCAATTTTCACTCATTAGCTCTAGGGGTAAATGTTGTTTCAGTGTTCTTACTATCTACATGCTTACCGCAATGTATGGTGCTGAATGTCATTCAGTGTTCTAGCCATTACTCAGGAACATACTTTTGCCGTAATACGTTCACAGTGCATCTATAGAGTAGGCTGTTCCTTTGCCACAGGCGGCTTTGACAGCTTTGTTAGTTGAAATCCCTGTAACCCCATTACACATCCATGTGGTTCAATGTCTCATTACTAAATGAGAGTTATATAATTTAACCACAATATTACGTTAGTGGAGCCCAATTAGATAAGATGTTGGTGTAATTAGATGTTAGGTTCTCCCATCTTTGGCCCGATATTTGGCCCCATCTTTGGCCGTAAACTACTTCTAAGTAAGTTGTTCTTCTAGAACGAGAGGCTCAAACAGCAATACAACTGCTTTCTTGATCTTATGAAGCTTGGTGCAAGTGTGATTTAGAGTAGGCTGTAGGTTTGTTTTATTATGGAATATGCATTATGTCTCTCAGGTATCGGGATATCTGTCACTTTGATTTGTGTTACACCTATAGCATTGCACTGTGATAGGGGTGAGGACCTCAGTGGTGTTGATTTGTGACAAGGTGCATAGACTTATGGTTGTTAGTAAACCTCACACAGTGGTCTCCATTGTTACCGGGAGATTATAGTTAGCCTCATAATAGCAAGAGCTGTTTCCTGTAGATGAGGGCCATACAGAGAATAGAAACTGAAAGAGCGAATGGAGGGGAAAGAGTGAGAGAGAATTTTGGAGACAGACACTCGTTAAAAGTGTAGAGAGCTATTGGGATTGATGTAAAGAGCAGGGAACTTGCCTGAGAGGCCATATCTATGAGGGTGCTGATGGGTATGTTGGATCCCTCAGACGACTTGAGAAAATCTACCAGAGCGCCTGTAACAAAATGTGATCAAGTTATTAAAATGACATGTGTTTTGAGCGGCATTACATCAGATCTCCTTTGTTTAATTATAAACAGATGTTACCAGTCACCAGCACTTAATGCAATATTGATGGAGGTGGAATTATTTTAAGATACAAATACTTTTAAGTCAGAAAACTCTATGTTCAGTGAAAGGTTTTGTGAGAAAGATTAATGACACTGCCATTAAAACTTCATTTAGATATGTCTCAGACATAAATAGCTGGCCTTAGACCCAGAATAGATGTTTAAATGAGATAAATAACATTCTCAGGAAGTGCGTTCACCTTCAGTCAACGTGATGCATGGCCTCTATTCGACAGGCCATGGCTCCTCCGTCTCTACATTGTGTTTGATTAAAACCGAACAATACCTCAGCCAGCCAAGGCAAGCAGCAGGAAATGCGTTAAGAAAAGAAGATTGACTCTTCCAGGAAAGAAGGGCAACAGGCTCCTGTGCTTTAGTAAAGAAGGACTCCTTTGATGTCTGTGCGCCAAAGGAACGGTATAAGCCAAGGTTGCGAGGAAAGTTAAGCATGCCACACCTGTTATTTTCCAGTTGTATTGTCTTCAATGATAAAAAACGAGGGACAAATTGAGAGGATGGGAACATCAAGCCTTCCTTTCTAGTGACAACAGAGGCAACAATTGTGTCTGTGCATGTGAATCACAAACAAAGAAACAGTTCATGTTAAGGCACTGTTGGTGCTCTACAGGCCTCTCATAGAGGACAATACAAAGGCTCTCCATTCACTGGCTCAGAGCACTTACATACTGAAGCTGTTGTTGCACCAGTGACAGAGCCTTTTCAATGTGCTTTGTTACTGTCCCTCCTAATGTCAGGTCTTGAAAAAGGCAACAACAACCTTTGATGGGAATGTGGGGTCACATTAAAAAACATGCAGGTGACATAGTAACTGTAGTCAGAGATTATGACGAAGGCTTTTGGAGAGCGCATACTGGTATCAAAATAAGTTGTTGTATTAAGCCGGGGCGTAGGCACGGGTGGGACCAGGCCCACCCACTGGGGAGCTAGGCCCAAACACCATCAGATATAATTCATAGCAAGCAGTGCACTGGTTTAGTTGGATTTGATTAATAAATATAACAGAACCAATGATGTATATAAACCCTGGATTGCTGTATTGTTTCACGTCAGATGGCGTCACTCATCCACAACGCTCGTCCCTAAACCAATCTTTATTGTTGGACGTGGAACTCATTCCAAATTTGAATATTGAACATTCTAAAAATGAAAACAGTTCCTAATTCCTAATCACTGTGCTCTCGTATGACTCTCCATCGAATAGGAATAATAACTAGCTAGTTAAATTATTACAAATGTTGTGACAGTGATTTAATAGTTTGAAATTGTGATAAAATAAAAATTTAACCGGTGGCTTTTGCCTGCACAAATTCTGGGCAAGGAAGTTGGTCGTCTGTGCAGTGACTTGATCAGCTGTGTAGCTAACTGTTGTAGCTAGCTAGCTTACTTCCTTCACGCACATAAAAAACTTGCTTAGCCTGTTTAAAATGCCCTGAAGTTGTAGAAATGCAGCCCCACAATTAAGAGGAACTGAATGTTATCAGAAATCAGTCCGTAGATAGATCAGCATGTTTCTCCACGATCTTATCGTTGGGTCTGCTGTACACAGCAGCTGACTTGGGAGGCTACTGCAATGACTCGTGGCAAGAACAGTTGCTTCATGAAAACTCATAATAATGTAAGCATTAGCACTACTAGCTACAGTAGCTTGCAAGCTAGCTTTTGTTGGAAGAAAAACATTGTATGTGGAGCACGAAGTAGGTAGCTGGTAGGTTAGCAGCATCGTTTCAGTCAAAGATGATTTCAGTGACTGGTTCAGCAAGCTAGCAAACTAACGTTAATGTTGGACAAATTTATGATAGCTTTCGTTCCCATAGTCAAACTTCAGAAATACTGCTCATTGAAGCAAAATAATCCTTAGCTAGATTTAAAATGGGGCGACTAAGACTTCCTCACCAACAAAACATAAACATTATTGACATATTTATTGTTTTAGCTTAGATTAATTCAGACCATTTTGAGGCAGAAATTAGGTTCACAGCAGACGATGTCACCTAGGTAATATTTTCTAATGTTATGGCAGCCCATTGTAGCTGTAATACTTTTGATCTATCCCATTAGCCTTTGCAAGATATGCGACAGAACAGTGCGTGCAGAATCGACGCGCTATCTGATGGAAGACAATGTGGATTGCTGATGCTATGTTTTGGCCATTGAGAGGCTTTGAAGCCACCAGCCATATTGGCACTCCCCAGTACAAGCAGTCCTCCATAGGAATGAATGGAATTCTATAGTAGTTTTTGCCTAAAATGACATACCCAAATCTAACTGAAGGCCCTGAAGCAAGGCTATGCATATTCTTGGCACCATTTGAAGGAAACACTTTGAAGTTTGTGGAAATGTGAAAGGAATGTAGGAGAATATAACACAATAGATCTGGTAAATGATAATACAAAGAAAAAACTAACAATTCTTTTGTATTTTTTTGTACCATCATCTTTGAAATGCAAGAGAAAGTCCATAATATATTATTCCAGCCCAGGTGCAATTTAGATTTTGACCATTAGATGACAGCAGTGTATGTGAAAAGTTTTAGACTGATCCAGTGAACCATTACATTTCTGTTCAAAATATTGTATCAAGACTGCCCAAATGTGCCTAATAAAATAAAATAAAATAAAAATTCATGTTCAAAATTGTGCACTCTCCTCAAACAATAGCATGGTATTCTTTCACTGTAATAGCTACTGTAAATTTGACAATGCAGTTAGATTAAGAAGAATGTAAGCTTTCTGCCAATATCAGATATGTCTACGTCCTGGGAGATTTTCTTGTTACTTACAACCTCATGTTAATCGCATTAGCCTACATTAGCTCAACCGTCCCGTGGACGGGACACCGATCCCGAAGAAGTGCATTAAGTAATAGAATAAATGTGGCAAACAAATGTAGACGTTAATAAATGCATTTCTATAGCTTCCCAAATATATTTTACAATAGTGGGCGAGTGCCAAGATGGAGGCACGATGGCTTCGACACAGTGCCCTATATCAGTCATCTCGTCTTTATATAAATTATTGAACAGAACCGATGACCTCTAATGACATTCACTATCATGGGATGGGTTGCCAAAAATAACTAACTTAAAGCCACACCCCCAATAAAACACAAATGTGACCGCATTGAGGATATGTCACTGTGCTTCTATAGCTATATGCTAGTTAAATAAAGGTCAAATAAAATAAAAAAATATGCACCATGCCACTGCTTATTTTATTTCTTCATTTAGCAAACAAGACAGCTCACAATCCAGTGCCTTTGTCAGTAAACACACCAATATGTTAGCTTTAATTAGCTTAGAAAATGTAAAATTGTCTTTCAGCCTCATGGCAAAATGTGTAGAATAGAATTAGATGAGCTATAAAACTGCACATTTTCCTCTCTGCCCCAAGGCAAAATGTGTACAATTTCAGGAAGTTAGTTGCCCATCAACCTTTTTGCAAGCTCACCCACCAACAAATTTCTAGCTACGCCACTGGTATTAAGACTTGTGTTTTCAATGTCAGCTAGTCTGTGTACAGGGCAGTGCACCTATAACCATGGTGCCATTTTATTGGTCTGGCTTTGCTTTGCTACCCTTTTACAGACAGCCTCTCTCTTTCTTGTGTGAAGAGAGAAAGAGAGTAGTCACTGGACAGTGGCTGAATAGCCTAGTCTGACTGGGGGAATAGGGGGGGCTGTGTTGCGGTCTGTCTGTGCTGACACTGGAATGGAGCCACGTGCCCATGGGGGTGGACACAGGTCCCATCACTGAACAATGAGACAGTGAATCACCACTCCCCTATTTGACGTCTCTCTTTTCCAGTCAGAACGGACTTCCCTTTGGTGTGTTGACATTAGAGGCACCGGCTAGTACGGGAAATGAGAGTTAAAGTTCACGTTTGCTGATTTGATTATTTAAGTTGAGGAAAGTGCAGCAGGGTCACCAAAATAGGCTGAAAATAGCCTCTAAGAAGATCTGAAGTAGGAGATGTATGGAAAAACAAGGTTAAATTTGTACTGCGTTTCTGCAGAATGAGCATTTCAGTAAATAACCGTTAAGCCAGAACTGGGAGTGTTCATCTTATAATTGAATAAGAAAACATTACATTTTAATCTTGCATCTATAATAAAATGCTTTTTTGGACCATTTAACATTGTCAGTGGACTGCAGTATGCCTGGGAAAAGGCTCTGACTCATGAAAAGCATTCTGGTAAACACCCAAGCCACTCTTTTGTTATTCTCACTCTTATCAACATGCAAACCCAATAACAGTTTAACATGTTTGATCACGAAAGCCGATGACGATATCCTGGCTGAAAACACTCTTTTGTCTGCTCCAGGTGTTTCACTAGAATCTCCCTTGATGACTCTGTTTTAGCTGTTCACTCTTTCAGCGCCGGGATTGAGAGTCATCTATGTTGACAGGCACAGACATAGGCATAGGCTTGCCGAGCAGCTGTCATGGAATAGAGTACAGTAGAATAGAAGAACAACTGAATAGAATAGGATCAGGGTTATTGACCTTTTGTATAAGGAGTTGGTCTTACCCTGAAAGACGAGCATTGACCATTAGCCTAATAACAATGTAATCCTAGACAGTGACACCCACCGTTCTCCATGAACTCTGTGATGATGTAGATGGGCTCCTGGGTAACCACGGCGAAGAGGCGGACCAGGCGCGGGTGCTGCAGCTCCTTCATCAGGTTGGCCTCGGCCAGGAAGGCAGCCATGGACATGGTGCCCACCTTCAGGTTCTTAATGGCAACCCGCCTATGGTTGTTGTACAGACCTGCATCATGGAGGAAGGTCATTGGTGATACAGTAAATATACAGTTTACTGCAGTAATATCACAGTGATTTTACTCAGTAGTGTAGCATACAATGTGTAAAATGGAGTGATTTGAGGACACTCAAGTTTGCAATAGGTCACAATTTGCCGAGTTATAGCATATGCTGTAATGGTGAGAATGAACTTTATTTGTTATTGAAAGCATTCTTCCCTACTTTTATCTATAACTGAAATAATTTCGAGAAAAGGAATGGCGGTTTGTTTTTTCCAATCTGACATGCATGGATACATTTTGTTGTTGTCAAACAACAATCACCCCTATGATGTTGGTGTATTCATTCGCTGAGAGAAACAAATACTGTATGTTGCCAAGACCGCATGAAGGAGTGATTTGGAAAATAAAAAAGTCCCACAGCAGGATAGTTTTGAATGTCGCTTTGTGTTCACACACATGGAGCTGGACAATAGGGAAATCTCCCCCTCCACTGGAAAACTAGTGTGAAGTGATCAGATTACATCAGCAGATACTATCACAATCAAAACACTGGAGTTTATTTTTTAATGGTTGATTTTAGGGTCACAGTGGGAGGTGATAGCAAATATTGTAATATGAACTAATATAGAGAGAGCCTCTGGTGTGGCTAGAACTTCAGCCCAGCATGCTCTCTTGCGTAATGCAGCTAATACCTGACATCAATCCCAAACGGGCCCTACCAGCTCAAACAAGCCCTGCAGTGATGGCAGTATTTAGGAAATTACACACAATGCAGAACTAAAGCCTAAACTAAAGCTGTTCTGGCAGACACAGAGAGAGACAGGACGAATTGAGCAACTGGTTGCTTTATATCAGGTGCATCTATGCAAACCAACACACGCATTGGTAATCTGAAAATATCAACCACTGTGGTTGTGCATTGCCTTTAGAATGTATTCACACATTTTGTTGTATTACAGCATGACTTTAAATATATTTTTTTATCTCAACCATCTACACACAATACCCCATAACGACAAAGTGAAAACATGTTTTTAGACATTTTTGCACATTTATTGAAATTGTCAACAAGACAATAACCTAAATAAAACACAATGCCAAATCTTCACTGGAGTTGCTTACCAAGACGACATTGAATGTTCCTGAAAGGGCTAGTTACATTTTTGGATTTAAATCGGCTTGAAAATCTATGGCAAGACATGAAAATGGCTGTCTAGCCATGATCAACAATCAAGTTGACAGCGCTTGAAGATTTTTTTTAAAGAATAGAGGGAAAATATTGTACAATCCAGGTGTGGAAAGCTCTTAGAGATATACCCCAAAATTCTCACAGGTGTAATCGCCGCTAAAAGTGTTTCTACAAAGTATTGACTCAGGTGTGTGAATACTTATGTAAATGATATAGTGCTGTATTTAATTTTCAAATAAATTAGCAAACATTTCTGAAAAAATGTTTTCACTTAGTCATTATAGGGTATTGTGTGTAGATGGGTGAGAAAACAAATCTATTTAATTAATTTGGAATTCAGGCTGTAACACAACACAATGTTGAATAAGTCAAGGGGTATGAATACTTTCTGAAGGTGCTCACCCATCCAGACTTCTCCAAACTGCCCGGCCCCGAGCCTGCGCTCCATCTTGAGGGACTCTCGGGGGATCTCCCATTCGTCCTGCCACCAGGGTTTCTGGGGCATGCGGGACTGGCATGGCTTCATCAGCCGGGTGCACAGACCGTCCGCCTCACCTGCAGACACATACAACACAGGCAGGGTTAAAGGTTGAATAACGTCAAGTTATACAGTTCACATTTTTGAGAAAGACTGTGCTAAGGTGTATGTGCACTATGGATGGTATGATAATGGTATTTGGTACCAAGGCTTTCTGTATTGTTTGGCTGATGTATTGTGTTCTGACTGGAGTCATAGCTCCAGGAGTTCAGACAGGATGTGAGTCATAGCACGTACGTGAGTGATGCTGGACCAGCTCTTTCAGGGAGTTGAAGGATATCTTTGCGGTGATGTAGAAACCACCAGTATCCAAGTTCCGGATTCTGTAGTGCTTGACTGTGTCTCCAGTGTCGGGATCCAAGTCCCTGACAGATAAGGAGAAGGAGCCTTGGGCTGTCTCACTCTCTCTGACCATGAAGGAGCCCTGTGTGTTCCCCGGAGCTAACAGGAGCCTCATGGCATCGTTTCTGGAGAGGTTCTTGAAAAACCATCTGAAGCACAAAAACAGGCATAGAGCTTCAAACATAACCACATCCCTTTCCCTTGAAGGCAGTTGAGTATGGGGAGATGGTTTTGGTTGAGTGAGACGATGTTGGGTAATGTATGTGTGTGCTTCCTGCATGAGTTAAAGTGAAATGAAATGCAGTTATTTGAGTTTGAATTGAATTCAACTGTATTTACTTACGTCTCCATCTCCATTGAGTTCAGGGGGGCAACAAAGTTGTATGGGATGAAGCCCTTCTGGCCTGTGATGAGAGACTCTGCCATGAACCACTCCGGGTCATCCCTGGACAGCAGACATAACAGCAACACTTACTCACTATCTCATACTTTTCAAGCACTGGCAATGTGTCATACTACATCAAACAACTACACACTTTTGCACAACTACACAAATATATCACATCCTCTAAAAAGTAAATTGCATCACACAACCCTCCCATCCCTATTCTTACTTATTGAGGATTTTCAGCTTGTCTCCCTTCTCAAAGCCCAGGTCATCATTGTGGTTTGGTTCATAGCTGTATATGGCAATCACCAGGCTATCTGTACAACCATAACCAGCATGGGTGAGGAAAACATAAACAATAATGATTAGATTTGATCCACCAGCAGAAGGCACATAATTACCCACATATTCATGTATAAGAACATACCTGGTAGAGGGGAAGAGGGAGGCGTGAGATGAGAGGGGTAGGGGATCAGTTGATCTGTGTACTGATGAGACCAAAGCAGGGTCAGTAAAATAACCTGGGTTTCCACTCCTGAATTCAAAGATTCTCATTCAGAGTACAAACTATAGAAGTTCAAGTTGTTACTTGCATGAAAACAGTAAAGAGAAAAGTCTGGGGGTTTACACTGTTATGATGGGAAATTTGACTTGAGGTAAAAACCATACATCCCTTAAAGTGAGGAACGATATTAAGAGAAGATTTTTAAAGACACCCTAGGTTTTACTTCATGTTTTCTTTGTGCTGACACACTGGCCAACAACATAGCATTCACATGTGCTATTCTCTACTTCAAATCTACTAGTATATCTCCTGTAATCCAGAGGGAGGAAGTGAAACAGAACATTTAGTGAATGGTTACAGTCCCAATTAATTGCACACACAAAAGCCAACTTCCCCCAAATTATGTAAATTGCCAATTCCCATTGCTAGCTACCCAGAATCATTGAGAGAGTTTGATTAAGTACAGCGGGCTATGGCCTGTGATGTGAACATGCAAAAGCGGTGAGGGAGGAGTGCCCTTCTCAAATCTAACAGTAATCTGCACCGCTCGGTCATGTTGTCAACAAGGCAGCATCGTTCAGAAACATACAACATCTCATTTCCATAAAATATATGTTCGAATTCTCAAACTAGTTTTCATTGGGTTGACAGATAAAGCCTTTTTTAAATCTAAATCAATCACTTCTGTATGTGAAAACACAGAATCCTACTTGTTACTCTACATGCTTAACCTACATGACATTTGTTTTAAGCTGACTTCGCCGTCAACCAAAACGGGGCACCTAGCTCACGCCATAGAGGCAGCTTGGTTCCAGTAGGGCTGGGAATTGCCAGGGACCTCAGAATACGATATTAACATGATACATTTTGTTGTGATACAGCCTGAATTTAAAATTGATTCAATTGAGATGTTGTGTCACTGATCTACACATGATATCTCACAATGTCAAAGTGGAATTATGTTTTTAGAAATTTGTACAAATGAATTCAAAAGGAAAAGCTGAAATGTCTTGAGTCAATAAGTATTCAACCTCTTTGTTATGGCAAACCTAAATAAGTTCAGGAGTAAACATTTGCATAACAAGTCACATAATAAGTTGCATGGACTTACTCTGTGTGCAATAATAGTGTTTTACATGATTTTTTAATGACTACCTTATATCTGTACCCCATGCATTTTCTGTCAGTCTAGCAGTGCATTTCAAACACAGATTCAACCAGAAAGACCAGGGAGGTTTTCCAATGCCTTGCAAAGAAGGGCAGCTGTATTGGTACTGTCTTGGGGGAAGTTATTCAATTACACTTTGGATGGTGTATCAATACACCCAGTCAGTGCAAAAATACAGTTGTACTTCCTAACTCAAATACTAACCTAAATGACAGAGTGAAAATAATAAAGAATATTAATCCTGTTTGCAATAAGTTACTAAAGTAAAACTGCAAAAAATGTGGCAAAGAAATATACTTTATGTCCTTAATACAAAGCGTTATGTTTGGGGCAAATCCACATAACTGAGTACCACTCTTCATATTTTCAAGCATGGTGGTGGCTGCATCATGTTATGGGGATGTTTACCATCGGCAAGGACTAGGGAGTTTTATTTTTAGGATGAAAAGAAATGGAATAGAGCTAAGCATAGTGAAATCCTAGAGGAAAACCTGTCTCAGACACTGGGAGACAAATACACCCTTTAGCAGGACAATAACCTAAAACACGAGGCCAAATATGCACTGGAGTTGCTTATCAAGACGACACTGAATATTCCTGAGTGGCCTAGTTACAGTTTTGACTTAAATCGTCTTGAAAATCTATGGCAAGACTTAAAAATGGCTGTCTAGCAACTTGACAGAGCTTGAAGAAAATAATAATGTGCAAGTGTTGTTCATTCCAGGTGTGCAAAGCTCTTAGGGACCCAGAAAGACTCACAGCAGTAATCACTGCCAAAGGTTATTCTAACATATTGATTCAGGGGGTTGAATGCTTATGTAATATTAAATTATATAAGTGTTTTATTTTTATATATACTGTATATATATTTTTTTACAAATGTTTGAATTTTTCTTTCACTTTGACATTACAGAGTATTTTGTGTAAATCATTGACAAAAATTCATTTGAATCCTACTTTGTAACGCAATTGTTTTGGTAAAAAGTCAAGGGGTGTAAATACTTTCACAAGGCACTGTATATGTCTGATGCAGAGAGACAAGAGACAGCATGCGGCAGGTAGCCTAGCAGTTAAGGATGTTGGGTCAGTAACCAAAAGGTCGCCGGTTCAAATCCCCGAGATGACTAGGTGAAAAATCTGTCTATGTCCTTGAGCAAGACACTTAACCCTAATTGTTCTTCTATGTCGCCCTGGATAAATCTGCTAAATGACTAAAATGTAAAAACGAGTTTTGATCAGTCAGGGAAATAAAAGTGCTGAGAACATGTTGGCTCACTATTTAAAAACCAGATGGAGAACAAGCTATTGGATGAAAATTACTTTTTTGGAGCAGGTACAGCAAACTAGCGCTAGCTAACACTACCTAAAAAATGTATACTCAGAGTCTACTATCAATATAATATCGTCCAAAAACAATATTACGATATGATCCTGCCACCGCCCCCCCATCACTAAGTTCAAAACAAATGCAATCAATGCTAACCCGCATTAATAGAGCTCCCTCATTGTTCCGGCCAAACGCCACGCCCACAAACATCGGTTTCTTCTCCGCAATGAGTCTGGATTTGACTCCTTTCCTGATCCCTCTAGAATGTGAACACATTCGGACTGTCTGATTGGTCCCAATATACAATCGGTTGGGCCAGAGCCAGCAGTGTTTTCGAAGTAAGCAATTGGCTTTGATACTCTGATTGGTTAGAGACAATCTAATTGCTGATTACTTTGTTTTCATTGCAAAGATGTTACCCCAAACGACGTTCAATGATGGCAGATTCAGACTGAAGTATGTAACGAACGATAGAGCATTGAAATAATTCAGTGCGAGTCATCAGGCAATAATTCCCAAGCATTGACTGGCACTTTTAGGTAGACGGTGGTTGCATAACTTATATTCATTGATATGTCAATTAAATGCATATCGGAGATGTTTGTGTGTTGTTTTCTTTTTTGTGAGACCACGTAAAAATATCACATCCTCTTCCTCGCATTCCACACTACTTCCCCAGCCACTTCGAGACGCTATGCCGCTGTCTACACACACAAACACACACACACACACACACACACACACTCACCGGTTTAGCCGACTGGGTGGGAATCGGGCAGTTGCAGTTGTCACACACTTCGTCTAGGTTCTCTACCCAGTCATCATCATAATCTGAACTACAGTTGCATCCCATTTTACCTGAAACATAGTCAAGAGTTTGTCAGTTTACATCACTACATAATAGAAGAGATCGATTGACAAAGTATGATTTTTTTTTTATGTGCTTGATTGAAACAAAATAGTTGCTTATTGCCCCATACTTAGACTTGGCTCCCAAGAGAGTTGGTGAACTAGATAGCTGTAGCTTATTATATTACCTTCTTAAAAATTGAAAAGCTGTTCAACCTCAAATCACTTGGAAATGTAAACTCAAATCAATCAAATGAAGAGTGTACATAAGCAAATGAATTAACATTAATAAGCATAACTTTTTGCCCAGAACATGTCTTTTATGTTAACATCCTGTAAACATCTAATATCCCTTAAATCCCCCAGCCCTGAAAAAACAACTCAGGATGTCCTGATATGACTAAATCTTTGAAGTGAGAAAATAAAGTAATAATCTTGGCCAGACAAAAATATGAAATTGTGTCAGGATGTTAACCTACATTATTGTTTCTGTGTAGCTTCACATCAATACACAACAACCAGCGGAGTTTAGCAGGATGTCAAAAATCCCCCACCGCAAATTAAAATACTCCAACACATCGGCATGTACGCCTCGTCTCATAGTAGTGTGATGAGGATCTGCATGGGACTAAGAACTAATTCATAGACTGTGCAGCTTGCTGGGATATGACAGACTTACATTGGTGACAGATACAGTGAAGAGAAATGCTTTTGATATAATTCAATGTGACCTTTTTTGTTGAGAAACCAAATTGCTAGACTTTTCACAAAGTGATCTACATTTCGTGTTATAATTATTTGTCTTCATTTGGGAATGAATCATAGTCCAGATTTGTTTTGAGAAAATGTGATTATATTTCATATAAAACGAATCCAGTGTTAAACCATGCTCTCAGTGCAGATGGAGCGCTCTACCCCTCAGCAGTACAGTATGACCCTGTGTTCTCAGGCCCGCTCCATGCTCCAATCCCATTGGTTGGCTCATGTAACAGGGTCAGTGGGCTAGTTGGAGTCGCCGCATGTCCCGAGGGCACAAATCCGTGAGAAAATCTGACGGGCCCGGAAAAGCCTGACCCCGTTAGCAACAGTCCACCCCTACACTGGGACGGAATGGAGGGGGACGAGAAGGGTCGCTTTTGGGTGACATCTCTCCTGCCTTTGTCTGACAGGCTCTCAGAGAAAGTCATCTAAACAAAGTCAATATTTTCCATTGAGTGAATGCCCTCTTGATTTAATCTCTTAATCATATTCAGCTGCTGAGGGGCTACCCTCCTCTCAAGGCCCAGTGTGTGGCTTTGGTTGGTTGGCTTTATTATCATTACATTGTGCTGCATTTGTTGAGGCATTTATGTTTCTTTCACATGAAATGCTATGTGTGGTGTGATCCACCCTGAAGGTCATTATAATGAAGGCTGGAGAAGGGTTACACAGAGGTAGACACTAAACACTGCTCTTTAGGCTACCTTTTAGTGGTATGACGAACCTGTATTAATGCATTACATCAACATGATGTCCTTCCATCTGTCAAACTGCTCTGAAAATAGTAGCCTTCTTGAGCGTTTCTGCTTTCATGAAATCATCACATTTTCCAAATGCATATTATGCATACTAAATTACGTGCTAAATCACAAGGACCTTCGTGGTCACCAGATCCCTTCCTGACAAACAAAAACCTTAAACAATTACCCGTCAAACTGTAATAAAAGCATAATAACCACAAGAATTGCAATTACCAAACCAGATGTTAATTTTCATCAATCTTTACCTAAATTACCTGTTACCCCCTGTATTTTGTATTGTCTTTTAAGATAAATGTAATTTTTTCAGTACATTAAACTTCTTCTCAATATTGACTATAGCCTAAACATTTGTTGACTGCTCATTTACTGTAAAACACAATTGTATACATTGTTGTACATCCTGATTCAAATTACGCTCTCAAAGGGAGACCACGTCAATATAGATGCATTATATGGAAAGTTTAAGACCTACCTCATTAAACTTTAAGCCTAATATAATGCTCTTCAACAGGGTGTCAGCAATGTCACTGGTCTGCAGCCAGAGCAGCTTTATCCATGACTAAGAGACCTAGTCTTCATCAAATATAAATCTTATCAAAAACAGCAACTAGAAATATAACGTTACTTTTGAAGAGAAAATAAGAAACAATAGGATGTTGAGTGAGGTTTTCAGGCCGGGAGTTTTGTATGTGAAGATCTCATCACTTACTCATGCAGTACCTTCAAAACACGCACACCACACACACGCACACACATACACATGCACGCACGTACACACACCTCAGTGGAGAGAAAGCCACCCAAAGGGCTTCCTGTCGTTGAAAGGTTGAGGGTTGTTCTGCAGTGGCTCTGACAGGTGCTACCCATGCAGCTGTGTGTTTCACAGGGAACGTTGGCCTCCTCTGTAAATGTGTCAGGACAGTACCTCTCTCCTAGTTCGTGAATACGTGTGAATGTTCCATCAGTCACAATTGGGTAGGATTGGTGAAGTAGAGTCTCAGGCAGCTGATAAGACTCCATTTGGATTCAGATCTTTGTGTCTGTGTATCGCAATGAGACTGATTACGGGGAAACCTGTGTCATCGACATTAAGTTGTAATTGCCAAATGAGTCATCGCCCCCCCCCCCCAATTGACTATGCACAAAAGTGCTGTCCTGTTCATTTTCAAATGGAGAGTGATTCCCTGGGAGTTATTAAACCCATCAATTGTTTGGTTTGTTTAGTCTTAGGAAATCAACAATGACTCACACTCAAGGTCATTTTGTTTATTTTCTAGTCACATCATATTTTCTGTGCTCTGGTCTGGGATGACAGATGTTATTTCAAGTTATTTTGGTCAATGGTGTGGTTTATCACTGATCCACAGACAGTCAGTTTTGATTCGTTTACTTGGTCACAAAACAATCTGAAAACGGCTTTGATTTTCACCATTCATTTCTTGGTTGGTATGCTTACAAACATCCACACACCTACACAAACCCTCAGATGATCTCTCATAAATGATTATTTACACACCATCTCTGTGATGTGCACGACTGTGACCACAGCACGGCCCTGTTCCACTGTCAAATGACAAAGGTGTAGAAGCATGTGATATATATGAAGCTCCAGTCACATCCCCCTCTCTTGTAGGGAGTGTTGCGGACCACATAGATCTTTGTTGAGGTGGCAGGCTGCAGCTCTAGACTATACCATGTACTGACAGGAAGTCAGCCCAAACATGTACAGGAAGTGCACTGAAGTAGGTGCAAGTGTGACTGCTACAGGAGAGATTAATACACACATTAAACCACTCAAATTAAGGAAACATTGTTTTGTAGTTTTACTTTCAAGTTCTAAGGTGACCTATGTGGCTGGCGTCTTCTCTTTGTGCCGGGTTATCAAAGAGAGAAGCAGATTTGTGCTCATAGGGCTTTCTATAAAGATGTGTGACATTGGGATCAAAATGTCAAAATGCTTTGAAACAAAAAATAAAATGATTTTACATGCAGATTTTGCTGTTGCCTATGTGGCTGACGCAGGGACACATTAGCATTCATCTCACCATCGCTGTTTTTATAATGAGAAAGTGATCAAAAAACAGGTAATATTTTTAATGGAAGTGTTTGTATGTAAAGCCATGTTGAAGCCAACAGATGCTGTCTTCTTCCTCATAATAACCGCACATAATTTTACCGCAACAGAGTAGCGCAATACCCTTCAACTGAAGCAGCGGGAAACAAACAAAAGTATCACCATCTCTCACAAAAACATATCACAAATTAAATCACGGTTAATTATAAGGGAGTAGGAGACTTATACAGTGGGGCAAAAAATTATTTAGTCAGCCACCAATTGTGCAAGTTCTCCCACTTAAAAAGATGAGAGAGGCCTGTAATTTTCATCATAGGTACACTTCAACTACGACAGACAAAATGAGAAAAAAAATCCAGAAAATCACATTGTAGGATTTTTAATGAATTTATTTGCAAATTATGGTGGAAAATAAGTATTTGGTCAATAACAAAAGTTTATCTCAATACTTTGTCATTGCCAACAAAGGGTATTTAACAGAGGTCAAACGTTTTCTGTAATTCTTCACAAGGTTTTCACACACTGTTGCTGGTATTTTGGCCCAGCAGTGATGTTTTGGGGCTGTTGTTGGGCAACACGGACTTTCAACTCCCTCCAAAGATGTTTTATGGGGTTGAGATCTGGAGACTGGCTAGGCCACTCCAGGACCTTGAAATGCTTCTTACGAAGCCACTCCTTCATTGCCCGGGCGGTGTGTTTGGGATCATTGTCATGCTGAAAGACCCAGCCACGTTTCATCTTCAATGCCCTTGCTGATGGAAGGAGGTTTTCACTCAAAATCTCATGATACATGGCCCCATTCATTCTTTCCTTTACACGGATCAGTCGTCCTGGTCCCTTTGCAGAAAAACAGCCCCAAAGCATGATGTTTCCACCCCCATGCTTCACAGTAGGTATGGTGTTCTTTGGATGCAACTCAGCATTCTTTGTCCTCCAAACACAACGAGTTGAGTTTTTACCAAAAAGTTATATTTTGGTTTCATCTGACCATATGACATTCTCCCAATCTTCTTCTGGATCATCCAAATGCTCTCTAGCAAACTTCAGACGGGCCTGGACATGTACTGGCTTAAGCAGGGGGACACGTCTGGCACTGCAGGATTTGAGTCCCCGGCGGCGTAGTCTGTTACTGATGGTAGGCTTTGTTACTTTGGTCCCAGCTCTCTGCAGGTCGTTCACTAGGTCCCCCCGTGTGGTTCTGGGATTTTTGCTCACCGTTCTTGTGATCATTTTGACCCCATGGGGTGAGATCTTGCGTTGAGCCCCAGATCGAAGGAGATTATCAGTGGTCTTGTATTATCTTTCATTTCCTAATAATTGCTCCCACAGTTGATTTCTTCAAACCAAGCTGCTTACCTATTGCAGATTCAGTCTTCCCAGCCTGGTGCAGGTCTACAATTTTGTTTCTGGTGTCCTTTGACAGCCCTTTGGTCTTGGCCATAGTGGAGTTTGTAGTGTGACTGTTTGAGGTTATGGACAGGTGTCTTTTATACTGATAACAAGTTCAAACAGGTGCCATTAATACAGGTAACAAGTGGAGGACAGAGGAGCCTCTTAAAGAAGAAGTTACAGGTCTGTGAGAGCCAGAAATCTTGCTTGTTTGTAGGTGACCAAATACTTATTTTCCACCATAATTTGCAAATAAATTCATTAAAAATCCTACAATGTGATTTTCTGGATTTTTTTTCTCATTTTGTCTGTCGTAGTTGAAGTGTACCTATGATGAAAATTACAGGCCTCTCTCATCTTTTTAAGTGGGAGAACTTGCACAATTGGTGGCTGACTAAGTACTTTTTTTGCCCCACTGTAAATTGTCTACAATAATTACAAGGACTTCTCAAGCACCAAATTGAGGATTTGATTTTCAAGATATGCCTAATCCATTAGCCTAATGTGTTGTTGTCATATCTAGAATAATTCATAGGAATAGAATTGGGTGTTGCGCAACAGTCTATCCTACACGATTGTGCACACTAGACTCGGTGTCCAGTCCTAGGCACAGAAACATGAACTGATTTCCTTAATAATGCTTTCTCTGTTAAATCTAATGAGGCCCTGTTCTAAATCAAGCAGACAACAACATATGATCAACATCAATTTGCTGGGGATATTAGATCCAACCTGGATCCAGGCACAACTGTCTTCACCAGTGTAATGAGTGAGACACCAAAATGTCCTTGACATTTCCTCGTGAACATATTTTTTTACAGCACTTTGGCTATCACCACAGCTGTTCATCACTTCACTGTCATTTGGAAAATTCCATCCTCAATCAGATGATGTGTGAAAATATCACACCTTAACTAATCAGATGGATACCAAATGCGCATTCAAAAGGTATTAAGCATACCTAACCACGGGAAGTAGGGGTGCTGAGGGTGCTGCAGCACCCCCTGAAAAATTAGAATATTTAAAAAATCTCTCTCTATATATATATATATATATATAATAAAATAATCACAAAAGTAGTGCACTGGGCCTTTACTAGTCGTGTATCAACAGGACCTGTAGCCAGGCCAAAACATTTCTGAGATCTCTATACAAAAAACTTCAACAGCTAGATCCAGGATTCTTACAGGGTTCAAGTTCAATGTAATTTAACTGATTACTGCTTAATATATTATATAAATGAAAATTTACACTGCCATAATTGCAAGGACAGACAAGTAATGGTTTATGTCACGTGATTTTTTTGACAAATCCTTCAAGACATGATAAAGGGTTAAAAATATAGGTTTTAAATCAACTCGTGAACTTGATTTAATATAGCTATGATCCCCCCCCCCCCAATATTTTAATGTAATGACATGAAAAAAATAGCCAGATTATTATCAATGACTTATCAGCAGCTGGAACAAGTTGTCCAGTGTAGGAAATCCTCACTGGTACCCTCGTTTAGAAAGACCCTCATACAGACACATCATGTACATTTTCAGTTATGAGTAGCAGTTTTCAGAAGAGTAGGAGTCATTGATTCAGTGTAAACATGTTTAATCAGGTTTATGTGGCGACAATTAACATGGGTGCAGTAGCCTCGAGAAGCAGAAATATCAGCCAACAGAGATTGAACTTCACTCAACTTCCAAGAGCAGTGTTCACCAACCGGTTGATCGTGATCGACTGGTCGATCTCCAAGGCATTCCTAGTTGATCGCCAAACATTTCTGTAAAAAAAACAACGATAAAGCCTTGTGTTCCCATTTTTATTTCATTTTATAGGGCTGTTGGCGGTAGTTGCACCTGATTCAGCTGCCCTGCTCGCCGGGTAGTCGAACTGTTGCAATTTTGAACCATTTGATGTGTCTGAAGGCACAAACTCTGCCTTCCCGGCCGGTCCAGAGAGCAAATCAAGTGCACTGTAGACTATAGGCCTACCGCTGGCCAATCGGGTGGCTCAGATGACCGTGTCTGCAGTAATGTACTGTAGCAGGCATAAAAGAAAGCTACAGCGAAGTTGATACTGTGAGATTTCAAAACATTTAATATAGGGCTGTCAAATTATTCAAATAATTAATCGCATTAAATTCTGTAGTTAATCGTGATTAATCACACTTTTTTTTTGTTGCTCAAATTTGGTGCTAAATTAAGATATTTCCATTTTTAAAAAGCAGTTTATTCAGTTATAGGAATGTAAGGACTGAAACACAAAAAATATTCTGTAGCTTTTTGGCAGCTTTCTTCTTTAGTTGCTCTGTCTCTGTTGCTTCATCAGGTTGCTGTGCAGGCCTCTCTTCCTTCAGCAAGTTGCTGACCAAAGCCCACACCTCACCCCTCTCAGGTCTGGGAAGGCACTTCAGGTCCTTAAACCTTGGGTCGAGTGCTGTGGCGTTCTTCAGCCATGTGAGGTTGGTGTTTTCTCCACTTGCGTTCCTCCAGGTCTGTTGTGAATGTCAGCTTGAATTTTATCATTTAGACAGGGTCATCATCGGAGCTCTCCATCACCTGAAGGAGATGGCAGAAAGCAGGCAACACCACAGAGCAGGAAATGTACTTCTCTCCTCCCAGAAGTTCAGGCAAGTACCTGCAGTGAAAGATCATTCAAAATCACTTCAGTTAATTGTGAGAAACTTGTTATACACAGACTCCCTCACTCCCCCTCTCTCACACACACACACTTTTTCACACAACAAATCGTATTGTAACACTAAGAGAGGTAAAATATTTCCTGCAGTGCCTCCAACCTCTACAGTTTCTCCAATTCAGCTGTGGTTGGCATGGTGATGTTAGTATTCTGTTGGGCCAGAGCATCTCTGTGTTCACTGTCTGTGCAAACGGTGGTAACTTTGTTTTCAATGTTCCACTGCTTTGCTAGATCCATGAAATGCCGGTGCACGTTTCAGCATAGTGCCTCTCTTGTCTTCATTACGGCCAGAGCATGTGAATGCAGTTTCCAGTTTTCATCAATGTGGTGCACAGAACCCCAAGGTAGTTGTGGTTACTGGCCGAAGTCCAGTGCTCTCCCGTGAGAGCAACAGCTGTTGCATGTTTCAACTCCTCCGCTTTCATACAGCTCGTGTATTCTTGTAACGACGGTGGCTCTCGAGGGTAACTCATACGTTGAGTCGTTTGATGCTATCCGAATGATATCCCCCAAACATTCGTTCCCCACAATGTGGACTGGCCAGCAAGACAAAGCAATTGCTTGTGTTAGCTTGCTGCTCCTTGACTTGTCCATAGGCCTCTCGCACGCACACTCTTCTAGTTTAACCTGCCAATATTCCTCCATTGCTACTTGTAACGTTACTCGTATTGCTGGCGTCAACAGTATGTTTCACTTGTAAATGTTAACAAAGAATCAATGTACTTTGTAATAAATCAATTCAGCCTGCAGTAGACGCAAATTACTTTGGTTTTATCCAGAGAGCCATCTGGGAGGGATTTGAAATGTAATTAGCCATTTACTAGCATTCTCCATCATTAATGCATATAATTAGCCACCGTTAGCTAGTAAAGTGATTGTCAAACTAGCCCGTTGGCTGCCAGGGCTTGAATTTGAACCATGGATGATGCAGTGGCGACCCGTCATTCAGAGCAGGTAGGGCTCTTTTTCCATGTTATTTTGGCATTAATACCTGTCACATATCCAGGGTTGGGGAGTAACGGATGACATGTAATCCGTTACATGTAAGGGATTACCAAAAACCGGTAACTGTAATCCGTTACATTACCAGCAAAAATATTGTCATCAGATTACAGATACTTTCGAAAAACTAGATGATTACTTTGAAGATTACTTTTAAAAGGATGTTTGTGAAAACAAATCTTTGACACTTCTCTGTTTTCTCAATGACATTCAAATCAGCATTGAAAAGAGGCACACATTTAAATGTGTTCCAACCTGAGTGAGTGACCACAAATGTGTTTGATGGATCGCATGAAAAGAGCAGGAATAGGCTTTTGTAGGCTACAGTCCAAGCTATGTCTTCCAATGGTGCGACTGCTGTCGGCATCCAAAGATTATCTGACTTGAATAAACGCTTGTAGGTAAGGATGACAGCACTGGTGTAACATACAGCGATACGGATATCACTTATTATGGATATCTACATAGCGCATTGATGTGAATCACACTGCTGCTCTCTCATTTAGCTATTTGCGCCTTATGGATTGTGGTTGTTGTGGATGGCTGTTCACAAATCTAAATGTGTATTTGAACACAATAATGGTTGAATTCAAGAAGGTTAAGCTGCCTATCCATCATTGTTTTTGAAACCAGTGGACAGCCAGTGAAAAATGTGCTCGTGCAAAAGCTGCACAGTGAGGTTCCAAGCCTATGGAATAAAAGTGGGTCTTTTATTGCTCAATCTAATTCATGCTGATACAAGAACAATCCATAGGCCTAATGGACACATACTCAAACTTTTGATAGACTTAAAGGGGAACTCTGTAGTTGCTACATCCATTTTTGGACTTATAAATTATATATACAGTACCAGTCAAAAGTTTGTATAGCAACAATATACAACCACTGTATAGCCTCATAACATGGTTAAAACTGTAATTTTGATATCATGGATGGTCAGTCCTTGCATTCATAGCTCTGTCTATTTATGTGAGAGTGGTTACATTTCTCCAGGCCCACGGCTTTTTACCAAAACAGAGGCGGGGCAACCATTTTGTTATTGTTTCATCTGTGGATTTGCCCTTTAAACAGCTGCATGTTATCAATAAACAGCTGCATGTTATCAATAAACAGCTGCATGTTATCAATAAACAGCTGCATGTTATCAATAAACAGCTGCATGTTATCAATAAACAGCTGCATGTTATCAATAAACAGCTGCATGTTATCAAGACATCAAAGTCCTTAGTTTTGGGTTTGTGCTCAGCTAAAAAATGTGGCTAATCTATACTAAGTCCTATTCTTGAAGATCAAGGTGCATAACATTTATTGGAATGACTGGAATTCTGATAGACTTTGGTTTTTAATGTAAAGATATCATTTAATCATATTATATGTAGTAGAAAGCATTTGCACACACTGTATATAGATGTTTGTATTGTGTTATCGACTGTACGTTTGTTTATCCCATGTGTAACTCTGTGTTGTGGTTTTTGTCACATGGCTTTGCTTTATCTTGGCCAGGTTGCAGTTGTAAATGTTCTCAACTGGCCTACCTGGTTAAATAAAGGTGAAATAAAAAATAAAAAATTTAAAAAGCAATGTGTTAGAAGAAGCTGACATAACCAACCCATAAAGTAAAATTGAACATCCATATATGGCCAGCTATGTCAACTTTAACATGGATTTATCCTGTAATAGATGTAGATGTAATAGATGTTGTTCAATTGTTGTCGTCTAATGCCTCTTAAGGGGATAGTGATCTAAAAGTAACGGAATGTAATCAGATTACATTACTGAGTTTGGGTAATCCAAAAGTTACGTGACTGATTACAATTTTGGACAGGTAACTAGTAACTATAACAGATTACATTTAGAAAGTAACCTACCCAACCCTGCACTTATCAGTTTGCAAACAATGTAAAAATATATGTAATTGAGTTAATAAAGCCACATACAAACATGGTCTCTTTTTTGCTTTCCTGAGTAAGGCAGCTCCAAAATGCAGGTGTTTCGGCCTAGCTCAGTGCTTTCCGTGGTGGTGGGACAGCCAGCGGAAAATAGGGGTTGGTAATGTTCTCTAGTTGCACCATGATTGGCTCAGTGTTCTGTCATGGGAACACTACGTCAATGCAAAATCTACAGGTAGTCCATTGGGTGCTGCCATAAAGTTACATTAGAAGTGCCCATCCATGAAGGCTCAAAGTCATTGGCCACAGATAAAATTACGTCAAGTCACGTTATATCTACCGTAGCTTTGATTGAACTGATCATGTCAACGTCATACTTTCAAAATGTTAAGGTCTTCATCATGAATCAAGACGACAATCTACTGGCAAATCCTTTTCCATCCTTGTCATATGAAGAGAAATTATGAAGAGAAATTATAGATAAAACGTATCGGTGCTCATCGGCCATTGGACAATAACATTACACAACAAGTTGGAAATCGCAAATTCATCAATGAGTGGTTTGGAAGGCATCAGTGGCTAACTGGAACCAATATATACAAGCAGTTAGGAAAGCAAAGGCTAGCTTTTTCAAACAGAAATTTCCATCCTGCAGCACAAACTCCAAAAAGTCTGGGACACTAAAGTCCATGGAGAGTAAGAGCACCTCCTCCCAGCTACCCACTGCACTGAGGCTAGGAAACACTGTCACCACCGATAAATCAATGATAATTGAGAATTTCAATTAGCATTTTTCTACGGCTGGCCATGCTTTCCACCTGGCCACCCCTACCCTGGTCAACAGCCCTGCACCCCCACAGCAACTTTCACAAGCCTCCCCCATTTCTCCTTCACCCAAATCCAGATAGCGGATGTTTTGAAAGAGCTGCAAAATCTGGACCCCTACAAATCAGCAGGACTAGACCATCTGGACCCTCTCATTCTAACCTCTCTTTCGTATCGTCTCAGATTCCCAAAGATTGGAAAGCTGCCGCGGTCATCCCCCTCTTCAAAGGGGGAGACACTCTAGACCCAAACTGCTACAGACCTATATCTATCCTACCCTGCCTTTCTAAGGTCTTCAAAAGCCAAGTTCACAAACAGATCACCGACCATTTAGAATCCCACCGTACCTTCTCAACTATGCAATCTGGTTTCCGAGCTGGTCATGGGTGCACCTCAGCCACGCTCAAGGTCCTAAACGATATCATAACCTACATCCTCCACAGTGCAGCTGTATTCATAGACCTGGTCAAAGCTTTCGACTCTGTCAATCACCACATTCTTATCGACAGACTCAACAGCCTTCATTTCTCAAATGACTGCCTCGCCTGGTTCACCAACTACTTCTCAGACAGAGTTCAGTGTGTCAAATCGGAGGGCCTGTTGTCCGGACCTCTGGCAGTCGCTATGGGAGTGCCACAGGGTTCAATTCTCAGGTCGACTCTTTTCTCTGTATACATCAATGATGTCGCTCTTGCTGCTGGTGATTCTCTGATCCACCTCTACGCAGACGATACCATTCTGTATACTTCTGGCCTTTCTTTGGACACTGTGTTAACAAACCTCCAAACGAGCTTCAGTACCATAAAACACTCCTACCGTGGCCTCCAACTGCTCTTAAATGCAAGTAAAACTAAATGCATGCTCTTCAACCGATCGCTACCAGCATCTGCCCGCCCATCCAGCATCACTACTCTGGACGGTTCTGACTTAGAATATGTGGACATCTACTAATACCTAGGTGTCTGGTTAGACTGTAAACTCTCCTTCCAGACTCACTTTAAGCATCTCCAATCCAAAATCTAGAATCAGCTTCCTATTTCGCAACAAAGCATCCTTCACTCATGCAGCCAAACATACCCTTGTAAAACTGACTATCCTACCGATCCTTGACTTCGGCGATGTCATTTACAAAATAGCCTCCAACACTCTACTCAGCAAATTGGATGCAGTCTATCACAGTGCCATCCGTTTTGTCACCAAAGCCCCTTATACTACCCACCACTGCGACCTGTATGCTCTCGTTGGTTGGCTCTCGCTTCATATTCGTCGCCAAAGCCACTGGCTCCAAGTCATCTATAAGTCTTTGCTAGGTAAAGCTCCACCTTATCTCAGCTCACTGGTCACGATAGCAGCACCCACCCATAACACGCGTTGCAGCAGGTATATTTCACTGGTCATCCCCAAAGCCAATTCCTCCTTTGGCCGCATTTCCTTCCAGTTCTCTGCTGCCAATGACTAGAACGAATTGCAAAAATCACTGAAGCTGGAAACTCATATCTCCCTCACTAACTTTATTGCTAAATTGTCATTATTTCACCACTATGGCCTATTTATTGCTTACCTCCATTATCTTACCTCATTTGCACACACTGTATATAGACTTTTTTTTCTTCCTATTGTGTTATTGACTGTATGTTTTGTTAATCCCATGTGTAACTGTGTGTTGTGCCGCACTGCTTTGCTTTATCTTGGCCAGGTTGCAGTTGTAAATGAGAACTTATTCTCAACTAGCCTACCTGGAAAAATAAAGGTGAAATAAAAAATCTAATAAATAAAAACTGCAAGCATAGCAAATCAATCACTAGACTGCTATTCAGTAGAGTGGGTGTGTGGTCCAAGTATGGGTTTAAGGGTCTCTTTTCCAGACTTAAAGGATACACATTCAGCATGATGGGCCAGAAAATGTTGAATATATTTGCTTGTTCAAAACAACTGGAAACTCGGAACTGAGAAATATTAGACTTCAGAGAGTTCAAGAAAACTGGGAACTAAAAAAAAAAATCAAACTGACTGGTTTCCTCTTATCCGCTCGTCATCCCCTTATTCCATAGTTTGTATATCTCAATTGTCAGTAGAAACCACATTTGTTTAACCAAGTCAGCCATATCAGTTATGTTCTTTTTTAAACGGCAGTAAATGAGGCTGAATGAACTGTTTTGATGATAGCCAGGTGTAGCAGTGGCTGAAAAGAAGGCCCTAACACTTTGTGAGCACCGTTTGTCACCGTTATAGTGCAATTCATGTATTGTTTAGTGTTGTGGCTTTGCTGGAAAGCATCTAAAACTATTTTTGCAGTTTGCACCACCAAGATTTGCATGCTAAAATTGCCACTGTATGGATGGTTCAGGGGGTCAAACAACAAAAATGCGCTAATGGTGTGATTTTTTTTTAATGACATTAAAAATGTAAGCATTAAACGCGTTATTAATGCGTTAACTTTGACAGCCCTAGTTTAAAACCATGACAAGAGAGACTGTCAATGAATACAACAAAGAGATGCTGTTTTTATGAGTTAGTTCATGTTTAAAGTTCTTACTCAGTACTGTCAACACTTTGTATTCAACATTTGTATAAGCCATAAAATGCGCATTCTTCCTATTTCCACTCCGTGCTAAATAAAAATAAAAAGGGAATTATTTGTATGCTTACTCAGCTGTGCTTCACAAGTAATACAACAACAGATCTATTACCGGTGTGATCATATAGCCAGGTTTTCTCCAGATGTTACGCTTGGAATTCAGGCCAAAGAGTTCCATCTTGCTTTCATCAGACCAGAGAATCTTGTTTCTCATGGTCTGAGAGTGGAAACTCCAAGCGGGCTGTCAAGTGCTTTTACTGAGTGGCTTCTGTCTGGCCACTCTATCATAAAGGCCTGATTGGTGGAGTGCTGCAAAAATGATTGTCTTACTGGAAGGTTCTCCCATCTCCACAGAGGAACTCTGGAGCTCTGTCAGAGTGATCATCGGGTTCTTGGTCACCTCCATGATCAAGGCCCTTCTCCCCCGATTACTCAATTTTGCTGGCAGTCAGCTCTGGGAAGAGTCTTGGTGGTTCCAAACTTCTTCCATTTAAGAATGGAGGCCACTGTGGTCTTGGGGACCTTCAATACTTCAGAAAAGTTTTGCTAAACTTCCCCAGATCTGTGCCTCAACACAATCCAGTCTCTGAGCTCTACGGACAATTTCTTCGACCTCGTGGCTTGGTTTTTGCCCTGACAAGCACCTTCAACTGTGTGACATTATATAGACAGGTTAATGCCTTTCCAAATCATGTCCAATCAATTGAATTTAGCACAGGTGGACTCCAATCAAGTTCTTGAAACACCTCAATGATGATCAATGGAAACAGGATGTACCTGAATACCTGTGTAAATTAGGTATCTTTTTTTAATTTATTTTTTTAATACCTTTGCAAACATTTCTAAAAACCTCTTTTTGCTTTGTCATTATGGGTATTGTGTGTAGATTGATGAGGATTTTTTATTTTATTTAATCCATTTTAGAATAAGGCTGTAATGTAACAAA
Organism: Oncorhynchus tshawytscha; assembly: GCF_018296145.1. Taxonomy (NCBI): domain Eukaryota; kingdom Metazoa; phylum Chordata; class Actinopteri; order Salmoniformes; family Salmonidae; genus Oncorhynchus; species Oncorhynchus tshawytscha. The sequence continues at coordinate 33,058,853 of NC_056436.1, read as the reverse complement.
AATGTGTAAAAAGGGAAGGGGTCTGAATACTTTCCAAATGCACTGTATATCCTATAATTAATTACAATGGTTCCATTTGGCCTAGTTATCTCTCGCTCTCACGTCATTCATGAGGTAATCTCAGTGTAAAATAGTATGTCATGTCTACCCATTTTGTAGAATAATTGATGACATCTTGACATCTTTATGAATTCATCCATTTCTGCTGTACCCCTTAGGGCAGGGATCATCAACTAGATTCAACCGTGAGCAGATATTTTCTTGAGAGGAAGGTAGGGGGGCCAGAATATAATTACAAATCATTTGTAGCCTGCAAATGGAATGCAAGAAGCACAAACAGATATAATACTTGACTAAAACATAATAATTTCAAACCTTTGCATATGATCACGTGTCTGTCTATTATGGGTGGAAATAATTGGGAACAGATTTCCCAAATTAAAATCACTTGGAGCTGATTTCCTGTTTTGTTTTTTTACAGTTTATGTGCAACAATGGAAAAAAATGTATTTTTTTATGGCTCAGAAAACTTGGGGGTGCAAATAAAACAACCAGTTGGGGAACCCTGCCTTAGGAGTTGTTCGGATAGGATCAGCTTACACCACAGAATGTTTAAGAGACAAACGCCTGATGTAGTTGAAAGAGGAAACTGCGCATTGAAGGTATTTCAGGATGTGAAAGGTTATAGCTGAGCACTCATTGAGGTCTCGCGTAATGACTCCGGTCATTTACCCTGTTCTAACTTTTTTAACTTTTAGCTAGGTAAGTCAGTTAAGAACAAATTCTTATTTACAACGACAGCCTACCTTAATGGACAGACAGACAACCATTTTCTTTCTCAAGTGTATTTTCAAGTTTGTTGCAATTTTTTTGTGCATTTAAACAAATACATTGAAAAACAAGCATCTTGAAAACCGCTCTAGTCTGCCTCTAGTCATTTCCCTCATACATTAAATGGATGGCCTTGAGATATTCCTGCATTAGCAGAGTAGAACTCAGTACGTAATCATTCAAAAGCACTTACAAATCTACATTTTGCTTTGTGTATATTCAGCAAACATTTTGTAACATTGATTAACACCCACTAAATCCTGTTCAACATTCACTCCCTCAAATTTCCCCCCAAAATACTTTCAGTTTCTCCTCTCTCTTCCTGAGAACAATATCTTTAAATACATCTAAAACTTTGATACAGTTTTTTACTTGGACAACATTGCAGTAGGCCAAGCCTATAATCTACTGTAAAACACAATGACATCACATTGGGCTGTGGTCTGTCTACAACATCTGGATCATCTAAAGGACAATAAAACGCATGGAGTACTACATAAGGCATTGCCTCCAATAATGTCCTATCACGGAAGCCATGACCCCATGGAGGTCCTTGCTATTTTTGGTCTCAGAAGAAGAGGTGACAGAATGCTGGAATGTGACCTACAGCTTCCTGGGGAGTGTAGCCTGGGACTCTGCCAATGCAGAGGGGAGAGAAATGCTTCCCATTGGGCTGTCAAATGACCCTGGGGGTGTGACTAGTGTTAAGGTGTCTGTATGAAGAGATACATACTTCCTCCTGGGTTGTGATTAAAGTATGGGACTCGTGTTAATGAGTGTTAGCGCTGTGACCATTTTGTCTTTGTCTGAAAAAATACAATTCCCCTGTGCAACGCTCAAGAGACATCTCTAGTTACAGTACCACCATGGCAGTCAGGCCTATTCTGTATGTCAGTGGGTCATCATAACTAATTATCTGAATACAGTGCAATTGATCTGACACCATGGCAATCCAAACTCAAACCATATCCATTCCAGAGCCACACCTCATCACTAGCTTCCCTGTCCATCTACTCTGACCTATCAGTCCGCACCTTCCCTGAGGTGCATTGGAAAGGTGCAGCTTTGCTATGGGTGTATGCCGTGCGCCTACAGGGCTCTACTATGGAGGCCTGTGTCTCTCTCACGTCAGGACTAGGGCACGGATCAGAGGAGTCATTTCCATTTCCTCCCACTTGGCTAATTACAGTCTGCACGCTCTGCCAGCCATTCTTCTTCCCTCTCATGTCATAACAGAAACCTGTGCAGTGGAAAACCCCCGATTACCCTGCATAGATTAGATAGAGGCTTTAATACAGTAAATCAAGCCTCGCGGGGTGGTATATGTTTCAACAGAGGGAGAAGCGTCGGGAGTTGATGTTCATCTTGGTGAGGCCAAGGTGTTTGAGGGGGGTGGACAGAGCAAAGGCAGCCTTCATGGGGATGTCACAGAGCAGGTCGGACTCCTCGCCACACTCCTCCAGCTCGTAGGTGGCGTCGTCCAGCATCTCCTTGTGGCGGTGACACACCTGCTCCACCTTCAGCCGGTGGATCTCCACACGCAGACGGATCAGCTGGCGCGCCAGACGGTTATCCTGGAACCGCATCTCCCTCTGTATGACAAGGAAGGGAAAGAGAGAGGGAAGAGATTAGCAATCAAATATCAATTCAAGCGCTCAATCCCTTGGATTAGGTTTCCGTTATTGATGTGTAAAGACACCAACACAAGATCTGTGTAAAAAAAAAAAAGTACATTTCTATTTTGGGATTTTTCAACTCTGAGATTAACAAGGTCCCTGTGGTTTTAGTGTGTTTGCATTGTTTTGGATGGAAAGATAGCACAAAGTCATGCTGTAATCAGAGCTCAACATGAAAACAGGTTTATTTTCCATAGATGTCTCCATCACATGACACTGGTAGCTGGCACATAGACTCTGCACTATGGCACACTTGCGTCATGAGGATGCACAAACCAGGCAAACCAAACCAGTGAAACTACCTACCTGGTAATTATGTTTGCCAAATAGTCTCATTGTGTCCTATTCAAATCGACTTGAGTGTTTTCATTGTATATCTGATTCTAAAGGACGTTATGCAGAAATATTGCAGCCTTATTAATTTCTAACATGTCCAAGTAAAAATAACTGAGTCAGAGTTGGAGAAAAAGAGACAATATCTGCATTAAAATAAGTGCACTCACCAGCTCTTTTCTAAGAAAATCCAACGCATCATCAATGGTATCGAAGCCACAGATGTTGCGGATGGTTAGATCTGAGTTCTCATCCCGCATAATTTCAGGCAAAAACACATATTTCTCTGCAGTCTCTTGACTATTATCTAAACCATTTGGGTTCTCCTTCCACGGTCGGCTCTGCAAGCGCTCCTGCCATTCAAGGTAGGATGGTCTGCGGGTTTGTAACTTTAGTTTTTCGGTAAGGACTTTCACATTGTTCAAATCCTCAGCGTTTCCCTCTGTATCTCCTTCGCAGTTGTCCTCGCCTCCCAGCTCCTTGAAGTCCATTGCAAGTGCACTAGACGTTTTAAATGGATCTGCGTAAAAAGTCATCATAGAGGCTGCAAAAACTTTTGAATGAGTTATTCTCAGCGTAGGATATGTCCCTTGAGTGTTCAGTCAGTGGGCTTGCCAGTTCTGGATTGGAGTGCACTGGTGTTCCTTACTTTATTTATAGAGTGATAAGGATAAACAAACGTTACCGCCCCTTATTGAGCGAGGCTGCGAGGGAGAAGAGGTGTAGGCCATGCAAGTGTGCAGCCTCCCTCAAGTATTCATGTGACCACACGTTGGTGAAATAAAGAGTTAGCGGTGTCTACTTATGGCAGCACTCAGGTGCAACTTTTAACATTGGAACGCAAGGATTTGATTTGACATGTCAATGGTTCAAAGGCTTTAAAAAATCCTACTCGAAAATGGCAATGGGATAAAAGTGATATTGATTTATCCATATCTCTGAAACTTGTGAAGTTAAGATGACACCTAGATATATTTTATATGCAGTGTTTTTAATTAAAATTATTTTTTATTTGATTCGATTTGAATTATTTTGGTGTTACCAATTCATTTTTATTAGGACAGGTACAGTAGCTATTCATACAAATGATGTATCAGTGCATGATCCTGACTGGAACAGCTGACAAACTGAAAAAAAGGTTTCACTTACTGTGATATGTGGTTGTCTTACCTAGCCTGTATGTCGCTCTGGATAAGTGTCTGCTAAATGCAAACGTTAACTCCTCAGAAATAGGATTGGAATGTTTTCATTTAGGGCAATGCCTCCATCTAGTGGTGATGGTCTAACACACGGGGAATCAATTCGACTTGCTCAATTATCGGATGGAAATATGGATGGGCTAGCAAGCAGCTTGCAGCAAGTTTTACACTATATGTGAGTCTCTACTCTCTGCCACCTACTATTTGACCTTCAGATGATCCATTTTCTATCAAAGACTAGGTCAACACACTGGGAATGAGAATGGTATTCACAAATGTTGACCAATACAGTGGCTTGCTTTGGATTGGTGACCTGAAGTTACTAGATGAGTAATGTAAACTATCTAGTCTGGGATGGTTCAACAACAGCTTGAAAGAGACAGCAGATTTCACTCATAAAATCTAGTATGATTTTTATACATACTCAACTCCAATGGTCGAATTAAGCAATAAGGCCCAAGCGGGTGTGGTACATGGCCAATATAACAGGGCTAAGAGCTGTACTTAGGCACAGCTCTTTCTAGAGCAACAACTTGAAGATCACTGACAACATGATCCAACCTTGTTTTTTTCAGAGTTTGCAGTTGTCTTGAAAGCACCATTAATCCAGATAATGCCTGACTTTGATGACAAAATTGGCCCACGAAGGACCGCTGCGCCACCTTCCTATTCAAGTGAGCACACCAAGGTGAGTAGAAAAATGTCTTGTATGCTGCTGCATAAATTATGTAATATGCCTGGGAGATACAGTTGAAGTAGAAGTAGATGTCCTAACCGACTTGCCAAAACTATAGTTTGTTAACAAGAAATTTGTGGAGTGATTAAAAAACAAGTTTTAATGACTCCAACCTAAGTGTATGTAAACTTCCGACTTCAACTGTATATACACCTGTTCTGAAAGGCCCGAGAGTCTGCAACACCACTAAGCAAGGGGCACCACCAAGCAAGCTTCACCATGAAGACCAAGGAGCTATCCAAACAGGTTAAGGGCAAAGTTGTGGAGAAGTACAGATCATGGTTGGGTTATACAAAAATATCCGAAACTTTGAACATCCCACAGAGCACCATTAAATCCATTATTAAAAAATTGAAAGAATATGGCACCACAACAAACCTGACAGGAGAGGGCCACCCACCAAAACTCACGTACCAGGAAAGAGGGCATTAATCAGAGAGGCATCAAAGTGACAAAGGAATTAGCCTGAAGGAGCAGCAAAGCTCCACAGCGAAGATTGGAGTATCTGTCAATAGTACCCCTTTAAGCCATACACTCCACAGAGCTGGGCTTTACGGAAGAGGGGCCAGAAAAAAAGCCATTGCTTAAAGAAAAGAATAAGCAAACGTGTTCTCCAAAAGGCATGTGGGAGACTCCCCAAACATATGGAAGAAGGTATTATGTTCAGATGATACAAAAATGTAGCATTTTGGCCATCAAGGAAAACGTTGGCACAAACCCAACACCTCTCACCCCCCTGAGAGTACCATCCCAGATATTTTAGACTGGGACAGAGGTTCACCTTCCAGCAGGATAATGACCCTAAGCATACTGCTAAAGCAACTCTCGAGTGGTTTAAGGGGAAACATTTAAAAGTCTTGGAATGGCCTAGTCGAAACCCAGACCTCAATCCAATTGAGAATCTGTGGTATGACTTATATATTGCTGTACACCAGCAGGAACCCATCCAACTTGAAGGAGCTGGAGTAGTTTTTTCTTGAAGAATGGGCAACAAATCCCAGTGGCCAGATGGGCCAAGTTTATAGAGACATATCTCAAGAGACTTGCAGCTGTAATTGCTGCAAAAGGTGGCTCTACAAAGTATTGACTTTGGGTGGGTGAATAGTTATGCACGCTCAAGTTTTCAGTTTTTTGTCTTATTTCTTGTTTGTTTAGCAATAAAAAATATTCTGAATATTTAAAGTGGTAAGGCGTGTTGTGTACATTAAATGATACAAAACCACAAAAAAAATCTATTTTAATACCAGGTTGTAAGGCAACAAAATAGGAAAAATGCCAAGGGGGGTGAATACTTTCGCAAGGCACTGTACATGTCTTTACTATTAGGCCCATAAAAAAATTGGCCCTGTGAAAAAGAGTCCCCCAAATGTCACGGTATTATTGGTACTCTTACCTTGCTTCAAAGTAGCCTAGCCAAAATCTGACCATAGAAACATTTAGGGAATTACTTTATAGGCCTAAAGACTTCCTCATGTCATTTCTCTCCTGTTCTATTGGTTTCATATCAACTTTCTTTCTTTGTCCAGAAGCCAAAGGCATAATCCTAGTCTTATTAGCAACCTATCCTAGTTGTTATGTCTTCAGATTTCCATAATAATCTATATTAAGCATTTGGCTGACCAGTGGGCAAAGGCTGGGCACCTACGAAGATGGGTCGGCCCAGTTTTCTGATTAGCTGAGCTGAGGTGGCGCGAATTAACATTCAAAGTAAAGCACACATGATCAAAGACAGTGAGACCTGCTCTGACTCTCCGTCAGTCACTAAGTCAGAATAGAAAAACAGAAAGGTATAGTACCGAAAAAGTTAGACGAAAAAAGGGCTTTTGAGGCCGAAGCTGCTAAATTTGTGAAATGAACCGACTTACTTGCTAAAGGTTCTGGTTCAGCAGGTCCTAGTGCTGTGTCTGTGAGAAATGACAGATCAGCTGCTGTGGTGCAGAAATGACAGATCAGCTACTGTGGTGCAGAAATGGCAGATCAGCTGCTGTGGTGCAGAAATGATAGATCAGCTGCTGTGGTGCAGAAATGGCAGATCGGCTGCTGTGGTGCAGAAATGGCAGATCGGCTGCTGTGGTGCAGAAATGGCAGATCGGCTGCTGTGGTGCAGAAATGGCAGATCGGCTGCTGTGGTGCAGAAATGGCAGATCGGCTGCTGTGGTGCAGAAATGACAGATCAGCTACTGTGGTGTAGAAATGACAGATCAGCTACTGTGGTGCAGAAATGACAGATCAGCTACTGTTTTGCAGAAGTGACAGATCAGCTACTGTGGTGCAGAAATGACAGATCAGCTGCTGTCGTGCAGAAATGACAGATCAGCTGCTGTGGTGCAGTCAAGGTATAGGAAGAAAACAGAGAAGACACACTCATGCACACTGACACAGATCATGTAGCCTACTGCTGCCAGTTAGGCCTCATATTTTAGCTGTGTATTGTATGAAATATATTTCATACCTACTATAGGCTAATTAGGGAAATGGGGGATTTGGGAGAACATTTATACAATAGGCTACTACTTGCAATTTAGCCTAACAAGTCGCTAAATTGGCTTTTATAACAATAAGGCAATAGCTGTCTAATAGACATTTATACAGTGCTATATAAACATATTTTTCTTAACTGCATTGTTGGTTAAGGGCTTGTAAGTAAGCATTTCATGTTAAGGTCTACTACACCTGTTGATATTTGGTGCATGTGACAAATAACATTTTATTTTATTTGATTACAGTAAAGGTCAATTCGGGGACTGTCTGTGTATTTGAATTGTTTTATAAATGTTTAGAAGCTTCTGAATCAGTCTCTTCAGCCCAGGAATTGTGTTTATACCGCTGTAGTAATGAGTGACTGTGGTGTCGGATTACATTACATTGCCACAGCCACTGAAGGGTGGAAAGTCCCACCTATCTCCTGCTTATTTCACTCGCTGAAAGGCTTGTCACTTCTTGGCAGAAGGTTACTCATAACCTTTGCGCACTGCACTGTCAAATGAAGCACAACGCTGGAAATCTATCCTCACCCACATAAACTAGTCCCGGCATCGTTCTATGACAAATCATTAGTAAAGTCGTTTTGCAGTCCTTAATCTAAAGTGAGTACTATTTATACTTTTTAAATAGTTTATAAATGTTTTGAGTGACTGGTTCAATTTCTCACCAGTCACTCACCAGGCATGCCATTGGTAGACATTCATACAGTACCTGGTAAATGAACAAGCACACAACACAGGAGGTTTTTAGTAAATATACAGTACCAGTTAAAAGTTTGGACACACCTAGTCATTCAAGGGTTTTTCTTTATTTTACTATTTTCTACATTGTAGAATAATAGTGAAGACATCAACACTATGAAATAACACACATGTAATCATGTAGTAACCAAAAGTGTTAAACAAAGATTCTTCAAAGTAGCCACACTCTTTGCATTTTCTAACACAGCAAAACTAGGGCCAGTAGTACCTGTCTGGTTGATTTAGATGTCAAGAAAGCGGAGCCATGCCTTATCATGGACAGACCTCTTCCCATTTTAGAAACCATTGAGTCTATATGTTTTGACCATGACTGCTTGCTATCTAGGGTTACACCCAGCAGTTTAGGGTTAGGGTTGAGTGAGTGATTTGTCCCAAAAACTATACTTTTAGTTTTTGAGATATTTAGCACCAGCCTATTGCTAGTTACGCATTCTAAAACGACCTGCGCTACAGACATATCGGTCCGCTAATACAGGACTAGTAAAGGCCAAGTGCACTTTTACAAATTAAAATGCGTTTTTAATTTGGAATTTTCTGGGGGTGCAGCAGCACCCTCCAAACCCTTACTTCCCATGGCTATACTTAAGTGGGGTGAGGCCAATAGGTGCCTGCTTGTTCATGAAAGTATTGGTTGAAAAAGTGGTGGAAAAAGTACTCATTTGTCATACTTGAGTAAAAGTAAAAATACCTTAATAGAAAATGACTCAAGTAAAAGTGAAAGTCACCCAGTAAAATACTACTTGAGTAAAAGTCTAAAAGTATTTGGTTTTAAATATACTTAAGTTTCAAAAGTAAATGGAATTGCTAAAATGTACTTAATTATCAAAAGTAAAAGTATAAACCATTTCAAATTCCTTATGTAAAGCAAATCAGACAGCACCAATTTTTTTATTTTATTTTTATTAACGGATAGCCAGGGGCACACTCCAACACTCAGACATCATTTACAAACAAAGCATTTGTGTTGAGTGAGTCCGCCAGATCAGAGGCAGTAGGGATGACCAGGGATGTTCACTTGAATTGGACCATTTTCCTGTCAAAATGTTCTGGGTGTCCAGGGAAAATGTATGGAGTAAAAAGTACATTATTTTCTTTAGGAATGTTGCGCAGTAAAAGTAAAAGTTGTCAAACATATGACTAGTAAAGTACAGATACCCCCAAAAACTACTGAAGTAGTAGTTTTTACTTAAGTACTTTACACCACTGAGTATAGCCTACCAATGTCACTAACATTCAAAGTCGGATTGATGGACCATATAGCCTAGAATACAGAACTGCTGCCATATTGCTTAAACCCCATATTTCAACGTGCTGACAGCCAATTTGACATATTGCGCATAGATCTACTAATAGTTACTAATAAAGTTGAACCTGTTAACATTTTCCCATCCTATACACAGGGCCGGATTACCACATTTGGCGCCCTGGGGCACTGACTCCGTGTCACGTTCTGACCTTTATTTCCTTTGTTTTGTATTTATTTAGTATGGGCAGGGCGTGAGTTGGGTGGGCAGTCTATGTTTGTTTTTCTAGGTTTTGGGTATTTCTATGTTTCGGCCTAGTATGGTTCTCAATCAGAGGCAGGTGTCATTAGTTGTCTCTGATTGAGAATCATACTTAGGTAGCCTGGGTTTCACTGTGTGTTTGTGGGTGATTGTTCCTGTCTCTGTGTTTGCACCAGATAGGACTGTTTAGGTTTTCGCACATTTATTGTTTTGTTAGTTATTTCATGTCTAGTTCCTTTATTAAAGAACAGGAATAACCACCACGCTGCATTTTGGTCCGCTTCTCCTTCACCACAGGAAAACCCTTACACTCCGGAGCCATTCTATTTAAAAAATAGAACAAAACAATATTCTAGATTTTTTTTGGAAAACAGTTTTTGCCATGGTGCAGAGAGAAATATATGCAGTTATATAATGCTATTTCTACACATTCTTTCATGAGGCTTAGAGAAAATGTTGCAGTTTTAAAGCAAATGTCCTGCAATTCTACACATTTTGCCATGAGGCTCAGAACATTTAGCAGTTTCCAACCTAATTTCCCACAATTCTCCATATTTATAAAAAATAACTAAATTGGAGGGGGTTGGTGGACCCCTGGAGGTTGGGGGCTCCAGGGCACGTGCCCTGCCTGTCTGTTCTGTAATCTGGCCCTGCCTACAATCACTCAGTGAATGTTGGGTCAGGGTTTCTGGTTATGCATGCATGACTGTAAGTCGCTTTGGATAAAAGCGTCTGCTAAACGGAATATATTATTATTACTGTTGTTATTATTATTAAGTTTGCTGTTGATAAGGATGTCTCACTAACCAAAGCCCCCTCCTAACTCTCTCTCCCTCCCTGCCCATTATGGAAAACCTATTGGCCTCTTCTCTAGTACAGGCCAGAGACAAAGGATTTACATAATTGTGAGATACCTTGTGTGCGAGTCTGGATGTGTTTTTTGTGTTTTGCACTATGCTGCTTTCCATGTGCGTAGTACTGTGCGAAAGGAACAGAGGATTCTTAATGTTTTTCTCCACATGCTTTTTGTCATGAACTGCAAAGAATTGAGGACTTTCAGCATTAATTTGCAGCCGTGATGAATCTGGTTCGGAGGTGTACTGCAGACAAAGAGTTATAATGGAGGGGAAATGTAGGTCTCACATACTGTCACTTAGAGAAACTCCAAGACTTTATTTTTCAGCCCAGATCATAGAACCCTGAGGGGTAGTGTTGAGTGTAATGTGTAGGGTGAGACAGGCCCTTGTGTGTGTTTCATATAAACGCCATCCGGGTACTCTGGAACAATCACCCTCAAGTGTAAGGTACTGTGTGTTCTCTAGCTGGACATTGAGGTACACCCCCCCCTCTCTCGCTCTTGCTCTCGCTCTCTGTGGTCTCTCTCTTCTCTGGTAAGTGTGTCCGATATGTATCCATTTTTCTACAGACCGTTTAAACTCAGTCTCCAGGACCAGTGGGGTATCTCATCGCCTCCACAGGCCTATGCTCAAATGGAGGAGCTAGTAAGTGCCACACACACACACACATACATATATATATATACACACACATATATATCCCATCGTTGTTGCATTAAATCTAAAATCAGAGACAATCATCACAGACTATAATCCAGGTCGTCACATGTGACAGGAAAACAGAGAGCTGGGATCAGGAAGTCCACATAGGGGGTTGGGAACAGAGCAACATGCCTATGGGTCACTGGGCAGATACAATGGAAGGGTCAAGATTCAGATCAATTCATCCTGCTGAGACCGCAATACCAGCTCTGCAGCCTAGTACATGTGGTTTCACTTACTACATTATGACTGTGTAGTGTATACAGTACATGTGGGAAACAACATGAATCCCTGCTAAGCTATTTAGTCAGCTTCCTGTGAAACCCTTGACATGGGGATCACTATGTCAAGACAACCTAATAGACCCAGTTTAGGCCCTGTTAGAAGAAATCATATTATTTCAAACCAAAAAGGGTTCAATGGCTCGCTTCATATATGGCCCTCAAAAGGTTGTGTATATATAGAACCACAAATCACCCTCATTGTTTAACAGTGATACAGTGATATACTATATGTATCTGTGTTGTTGTGTCTTCCAACTTTCATCTCCCTCTGCAGCAGGATAGGTATAGACTGAGTCATGTGAACAGAGACTACACTGTGTGTCTTAACCTTTATTTAACTAGGCAAGTCAGTTAAGAACAACTTCTTATTTACAATGACGGCCTACGCCAGCCAAACCCTCCCCTAACCCAGAGGACGCTGGGTCAATTGTGCGCCGCTCCATGGAACTCCCGATCACGGCCGGTTGCGATACAGCCCGGGATCGAACCATGGTCTGTAGCGACGCCTCTAGCACTGAGATGTAGTGCCTTAAACCACTGCGCCACTCGGGAGCCCACACATGCACACGCACATAAATGGAGTTGCAGTCACACACAGATACATTCATGTCACTACAATGCCATACTTTGGCATCTACGGTATCAAATAGCAAAATTGTGTTTCCCAGGTCATCATGTGCAGTAGCCGGACCCTGACGGGAGCCGCTGTAGGGAGGATACGCTCCTCCTCCAGTCGGTAATTGACAGCTCTGGGCTGGGTTACATCGTTGACACCCGTTCCAAGCAATATGCTCAGCAGACCAGGATGACAGAGGGCAGGTTGGAGTCCAGATCTAGCTACAGCTGTTGGAAGAGACTGCACTGCCAACTGGAAAGGTGTCTGTGTGTTTGCCTGTTGTGTGTGAGTTCTTTCATGTGTTTGTGGCTACGTATGTCTAACGTAGTTGCCAGGCTGTTTCTGCTTTAGCCAACCCCTTTTTTTGTCATGCCAAACAATGCCACATTTGTTTGGCTGAATAGCTCTATGCCTATTGACTGAATAGTTGTATGTGTGTATCCCCAGGAGAAAGGTGCCCCAGGAGAGTCTGATAAAGCTGGTGGAGGCCTGTGGGGATCACTCCCACAGTGTGGACTGCTTACTGAGCAAGCTGGAGAACTCCCAGTTCTTCCATGGCCTGCATACTCACCCATTGAGCATGTTTGGGATCCTCTGAAAACGATGTGTACGACAGCGCGTTCCAGTTCCCGCCAATTTCCAGCAACTTCCCACAGCCATTGATGAGGAGTTGGACAACATTCCACAGGCCACAATCAACAGCCTGATCAACTCTATGCGAAGGAGATGTGTTGCGATGCATGAGGCAAATGGTGGTCACGCCAGATACTGACTGGTTTTCTGTATTCCCAGTCATGTGAAATCCATAGATTAGGGCCTGATTAATATATTTCAATTGACTGATTTCCTTATATGAACTGTAACTCAGTAAAATATTTGTAATTGTTGTGTTTATATTTTTGTTTAGTGTTTGTTATGTAACCCTCTATGGTGCTCTGTGGCTGTGTCCAGGGATGGCCACACTGTTCTAGTCCATGGTTCAAAGGTCACAGACACCACCCTTCTGGTGAGCTCTTTGGCCCAACTCATCCTGGACCCAAATACACGCACACTGGCCGGCTTCCTGTGTGTGTATAAGGTTGGCCATGCGGTTGGATTATAACAGTGAGGAGGCAACAGCAGATATTGACTTCTCTTTCCCAGAGTGAGCCTTTTTATATGTAGATGGAGAAAATAGACTGGCGAAAACTGTATTTACAACAAAACAAAGAAAACAGTGGTTGATGATCAAAGACAATCTGAATCAAAATATGTGGAACACTATCAAAGAAAAACCCAGGTGTCAAGTATAGCTTTAAAACTGGAGGCATGCTGACCTGATCCCTGCCTCTCTCAAACAATGAAATAGCAGGGTTCTTATACCCACAATGCATCCTCCAATGGGAATACGTTTCACACAATGATTAATTAACAATCAAATCAAATTGTATTCGTTACATGCATCGTGAACAACTATTCAACCAAACTATTTAGCAGTCTTATGGATTGGGGGCAGACTTGATGCATTGGTACCGCTTTCCGTGCGGTAGCAAAGAGAACAGTCTATGACTTGGTGGCTGGAATCTTTGACAATTTTTAGGGCCTTCCTCTGACACCGCCCTGTGTAGAGGTCATGTATGGCAGGGAGCTCAGCCCCAGCAAACAGGCAGAGCGTCAATACACGATTAAGATCGAATCCTACTACACCGTCTCTGACACTCATCAGACGTGGCAGGGCTTGAAAACTATACTGAACAAAATTATTAAGTGTCGGTGCCATATTTCATGAGCTGAAATAAAAGATCACTGAAATGTTCCCTATGCACAAAAAGCTTATTTCTCAACAACAAATTGCACACATTTGTTTACATTCCTGTTAGTGAGCATTTCTCTTTTGCCAAGATAATCCATCCACCTGACAGGTAAGTCACATCAAGAAGGTGATTAAACAGCATGGTCATTACACAGGTGCACCTTGTGCTGGAGACAATAAAAGGCCACTAAAATGTGCAGTTTTGTCACACAATACAATGCCAGAGATGTCTCAAGTTTTGAGGGAGCGTGCAATTGGTATGCTGACTGCAGGAATGTCCACCAGAGCTTTTGCCAGAGAATTTAATGTTAATTTATCTACCATATTACTGCCACCAACTTCATTTTAGAATTTGGCAGTAGGTCCAACTGGCCTAAAAACCACAGACCACGTGTAACCACGCCAGCCCAGGACCACCACATCCAGCTTCACCTGCGGGATCATCTGAGACCAGCCACCCGGACAGCTGATGAAACTGAGGAGTATTTCTGTCTGTAATAAAGCCGTTTTGTGGGGGAAAACGTATTCTGATTGGCTGAGCCTGCCCAGTGGGTGGGCATGGATCCGAAGTGGGTAGGCCTATGCCCTCCCAGACCCACCCATGGCTGCGCCCTTGCCCAGCAATGTGATATCCATAGATAGGCCCTAATGAATTTATTTCAATTTACTCTTTGAAATTGTTGTATGTTGCGTTTAGATTTTTGTTCAGTATATCACAGATTACGAATGGAAACCCAGCTGCGAGCTGCCCAGTGATGCTAGCCTACCAGTCGAGCTAAATACCAAATATGTTAACTTCGAGGCAAACAGCACTGAACCATGCATGAGAGCACCAGCTGTTACGAACGACTATGTGATCACACTCTCTATAGCCGATGTGAGTAAGACCTTTAAACAGGTTAACATTCGCAAGGCCGCAGGTCCAGACAGATTACCAGGATGCATACTCAGAATCAAGGGCAACCATTACAATATACACCTGTTCATATTATAAACATAAATGTATTTCCATAGTGCACACACTTCAATAAAGACTCTACACAATGCTTTAAGCATAAATACAACCAGGGATATAAACGTACTGTACGTAAGAAACTATGCGCTCAAACACGCCCCATTTCTCTGTCAATTCTCAGACCAGGAAATTAACAGATAACCCTCTTCAATTAATGAGGAAAGCAAGGTAAGCAGCTCCATTTCTTAAGCTTAATCCTCATGATTTAATAGTCAAACATGAATACATCAGTTGTACTTCCTGATCATAAATACATGAGTTACATACTGGGTGTAACGGCTTTCTTCCTGGGAAAGAGAGGACCAAAGCACAGCGTGGTGAGTGTTCATCTTATTTAATAAATAAATCCAAACTGAACACTTCAAATTACAAAACAATAAATGTGAAAACAGAAACAGTCCTGTGTGGTGAAACAGACACGGAAACAATCACCCACAAAACAACAGTGAAACCCAGGCTACCTAAGTATGATTCTCAATCAGAGACAACTAACGACACCTGCCTCTGATTGAGAACCATACTAGGCCGAACACAGAAAAACAACCTAGAAACACAAAACATAGAATGTCCACCCAACTCACGCCCTGACCAACTAAAACAAACAATTAACACAATAACTAGGGTCAGAACGTGACACTGAGCAATGCACAACAATGGGTTTTGAGCGCACAAACCTATTGACAGCGTGCGACCATAAACTCTCATGTCTACTCTCGTTTGCAGGTGATCAGCAACAATCAAGAGGACATCTCTACCCCACATTATTATCAATAAAGAAATGTGCTTCTCATCATCCATAAATCATTGTCAGTGTCTGGTAATTCATCATTTCTTTAGATCAAGTGATGGAGCTCATGGGACGATCAGCAGCATCCAGTGTTGATGATGCTGCTGGACTGTGTGTGGCAGCTGGCCCGGCAGTTCCCCCTGGCCGCGGGCTTCTCTGAGCCTGTGCTGCTGCGGCTGGCCAATGAGGTCTACGCTTCAGACTATGGCACCTTCCTCTGCAACAGCGATCAGGAGAGTTGAGACGTGTGACACCTGGATTCATCTGTTGTCCAGACTCCTTATATCCACAGTCCTTGTCCAAGAATATAGTCTATCCACACTAAATCCGCATCTGTCTGTACCTTTCCACTTGCTCTTCATCTGTCTCTCTCTATTGTTAGGTGTGCTGCAGGGGCGAAGGAGAGAACCCACTGTCTGTTCCAGTCCCTCCTGAGGCCCTGTGAGAGGGAGCACTACTCTACCCCCTGTATGAGCCTACTGAGCTGGTCATCTGGCCCTCTGTCGAGCCACAGTCCCTGCAGCTCTGGAGAGGTGAGTTACAGTACTACAGGCAGATCTGGGGCTGCTCTCCCCTTCAGCAGCCCTCTGACATATGCTGAATGTTGGATGGGTGAATCGAAATAGCTATTACATGAAGAGTATTTACTAAAACAGTTAATCGATGAGTAATACGCACCAAAAAATATTGCATTATTCCAGAAGAACATGTCTTTTTCTGGATGTGTCTAAGGTCTGCTCCTGCGGTGGACCTAATATGCTCTTCACCTGAGGGAACACCGGGGGAGATACGGAACCTTGTCATTGAGTGCCGTGAGTAAAGTTGAAAACATTGATGAAGAGAGGACAACAATACAGTGACACACAGAGACACTGGAGGCTCATCCTGGTTGATTGACTGTTGAGGGAGAGAACAAATCTACTTTTATTGCAAGAGATTGCTGCTCCTATGGACATCAAATTGCATTGCATACTGTGAAAGTTCCTCATTGTTAAAAATGTTTCTCTCATGATGACACATACAGTGCCTTGCGAAAGTATTCGGCCCCCTTGAACTTTGCGACCTTTTGCCACATTTCAGGCTTCAAACATAAAGATATAAAACTGTATTTTTTTGTGAAGAATCAACAACAAGTGGGACACAATCATGAAGTGGAACGACATTTATTGGATATTTCAAACTTTTTTAACAAATCAAAAACTGAAAAATTGGGCGTGCAAAATTATTCAGCCCCTTTACTTTCAGTGCAGCAAACTCTCTCCAGAAGTTCAGTGACGATCTCTGAATGATCCAATGTTGACCTAAATGACTAATGATGATAAATACAATCCACCTGTGTGTAATCAAGTCTCCGTATAAATGCACCTGCACTGTGATAGTCTCAGAGGTCCGTTAAAAGCGCAGAGAGCATCATGAAGAACAAGGAACACACCAGGCAGGTCCGAGATACTGTTGTGAAGAAGTTTAAAGCCGGATTTGGATACAAAAAGATTTCCCAAGCTTTAAACATCCCAAGGAGCACTGTGGAAGCGATAATATTGAAATGAAAGGAGTATCAGACCACTGCAAATCTACCAAGACCTGGCTGTCCCTCTAAACTTTCAGCTCATACAAGGAGAAGACTGATCAGAGATGCAGCCAAGAGGCCCATGATCACTCTGGATGAACTGCAGAGATCTACAGCTGAGGTGGGAGACTCTGTCCATAGGACAACAATCAGTCGTATATTGCACAAATCTGGCCTTTATGGAAGAGTGGCAAGAAGAAAGCCATTTCTTAAACATTATCCATAAAAAGTGTTGTTTAAAGTTTGCCACAAGCCACCTGGGAGACACACCAAACATGTGGAAGAAGGTGCTCTGGTCATATGAAACCAAAATTGAACTTTTTGGCAACAATGCAAAACGTTATGTTTAGCGTAAAAGCAACACAGCTCATCACCCTGAACACACCATCCCCACTGTCAAACATGGTGGTGGCAGCATCATGGTTTGGGCCTGCTTTTCTTCAGCAGGGACAGGGAAGATGGTTCAAATTGATGGGAAGATGGATGGAGCCAAATACAGGACCATTCTGGAAGAAAACCTGATGGAGTCTGCAAAAGACCTGAGACTGGGACGGAGATTTGTCTTCCAACAAGACAATGATCCAAAACATAAAGCAAAATCTACAATGGAATGGTTCAAAAATAAACATATCCAGGTGTTAGAACGGCCAAGTCAAAGTCCAGACCTGAATCCAATCGAGAATCTGTGGAAAGAACTGAAAACTGCTGTTCACAAATGCTCTCCATCCAACCTCACTGAGCTCGAGCTCTTTTGCAAGGAGGAATGGGAAAAAATTTCAGTCTCTCGATGTGCAAAACTGATAGAGACATACCCCAAGCGACTTACAGCTGTAATTGCAGCAAAAGGTGGCGCTACAAAGTATTAACTTAAGGGGGCTGAATAATTTTGCATGCCCAATTTTTCAGTTTTTGATTTGTTAAAAAAGTTTGAAATATCCAATAAATGTCGTTCCACTTCATGATTGTGTCCCACTTGTTGTTGATTCTTCACAAAAAAATACAGTTTTATATCTTTATGTTTGAAGCCTGAAATGTGGCAAAAGGTCGCAAAGTTCAAGGGGGCCGAATACTTTCGCAAGGCACTGTATCTACTCTAACTACCTTTTTTATACTCTTTTCACTGCAAGTCCAGATTTTGTTTTCTAGAATTAAGAGATCAGGGAAAATGTCATGTATATTATTGTTGACAATCAAACATTTCACAAGATGAATTCAAACGATTTCATAGCTTATTTCGTGCAGGACTAATGTGATCTCCTTTTAACCTTACCTTAGTACTATGATGCATTTCAGGACAAAACACATATACACTACCGTTCAAAAGTTTTGGAACACCTAGTCATGTTGCTTACAGTATCAGGCTACCTACAACACATACAGTACCAGTCAAATTTGTGGACACACCTACTCATTCAAGGTTTTATTTAGTTATTTTTACTATTTTCTACATTGTAGAATAATAGTGAAGACATCAAACTATGAAATAACACATGGAATTATGTAGTAACCAAAAATGTTCTAAAGAAATCCAAATATATTTTATATTTAAATAGCCACTCAAATAGCCACTCACACATATTCAAATAGCCACTCTTTGCCTTGAGGACAGCTTGCACACTCTTGGCATTCTCTCAACCAGCTTCACATGGAATGCTTTTCAACAGTCTTGAAGGAGTTCCCACATATGCCGAGCACTTGTTGGCTGCTTTCCTTCACTCTGTGGTACAACTCATCCCAAACCATCTCAACTTGGCTGTGGTAGGGGGATTGTGGAGGCCAGGTGATCTGATGCAGCACTCCATCACTCTCCTTCTTGGTAAAATATCCCTTACACAACCTGGAGGTGTGTTGGGTCATTTGTCCTGTTGAAAAACAAATGATAGTCCCACTTAGCCCAAACCAGATGGGATGGCGTATCGCTGCAGAATGTTGTGGTAGCCATGCTGGTTAAGTGTGCCTTGTATTCTAAATAAATCACACACATTGTCACCAGCAAAGCACCCTCACACATTAACACCTCCTCCTCCATGCTTTTTGGTGGGAAATACACATGCAGAGATCATCAGTTCATCCACACTGCGTCTCACAAAGACACGGTGGTTGGAACCAAACATCTCCCATTTGGACTCCAGACCAAAGGACAAATTTCCACCGGTCTAATGTCCATTGCTCGTGTTTCTTGGCCCAAGCAAGTCTCTTCCTCTTATGGTGTCCTTTAGTATTTTAATTATTTTATTTCACTTTTATTTAACCAGGTAGGCCAGTGAAGAACAAGTTCTCATTTTCAACTGCGACCTGGCCAAGATAAAGCAAAGCAGTGCGACACAAATAACAACACAGAGTTACACAAGCGTACAGTCAATAACACAATAGAAAAAAATAGTCTATATACAGTGTGTGCAAATGGCATGAGGTAAGGCAATAAATAGGCCATAGTAGCAAAGTAATTAACATTTAGAAAATTAACACTGGAGTTATAGATGACCAGATGGTGATGTGCAAGTAGAAATACTGGTGTGCAAAAGAGCAGAAAAGTAAATAAAAACAATATGGGGATGAGGTAGGTAGATTGGGTGGGCTATTTACAGATGGGCTATGTAAAGCTGCAGCAATCGGTTAGCTGCTCGGATAGCTGATGTTTAAAGTTATTGAGGGAAATATAAGTCTCCAGCTTCAGCGATTTTTGCAATTCGTTCCAGTCATTGGCAGCAGAGAACTGGAAGGAAAGGCGGCCAAAAAGGTGTTGGCTTTGGGGATGACCAGTGAGATATACCTGCTGGAGCGCGTGCTACGGGTGGGTGTTGTTATCCCAATGGTTTCTTTGCAGCAATTCGACCATGAAAGCCTGATTCACACAGTCTCCTCTGAACAGTTGATGTTGAGATGTGTCTGTTACTTGAACTCTGTGAAGCATTTATTTGGGCTGCAATTTCTGAGGCTGGTAACTGTAATGAACTTATCCTCTGCAGCAGAGGTAACTCTGGGTCTGCCATTCCTGTGGCGGTCCTCATGAGAGCCAGTTTCATCATAGCGCTTGATGGTTTTTGCGACTGCACTTGAAGAAACTATCAAAGTTCTTGAAATGTTCTGTATAGACTGACCTTCATGTCTTAAAGTAATGATGGACTGTAATTTCTCTTTGCTTTTTTGAGCTGTTCTTGCCATAATATGGTCTTTTACCAAATAGGGCGATCTTCTGCACAACCCCCCTACTTTGTCACAACACAACTGATTGGCTCAAACGCATTAAGAAGGAAAGTAATTCTACAAATTAACTTTTAAGAAGGCACACCTGTTAATTGAAATGCATTCCAGGTGACTCCCTCATGAAGCTGGTTGAGAGAATGCCATGAATGTGCATAGCTGTCATCAAGGCAAAGGGTGGCTACTTTGAAGAATCTCAAATGTAAAATATATTTGGATTTGTTTAACACTTTTCTGGTTACTACATGATTCCATATGTGTTATTTCATAGTTTTGATGTCTTCACTATTATTCTACAATGTAGAAAATAGTACACATAATGAGTAGTTTTTCTAAAACCTTTGACCGGTATTGTATCTTATTGTTTTTGTTAATAAATTGTTTCTGTATTCTGATTTGGTTGGTTGATGTGTGTTTCTGTTGGGTTTTAAAGACAGGAATCAGAAGTCCTCTTCACAGCATTTGACTTATACACAACACACTACACCTGAGGTGACATATATTACACCAAACTGTAGTAAGTAGCATAATGCTTGTTGTCACTTGTCAAATATATGTTTGATCCCTTCTCTGACTCTGAAGTAAGCCTCTACGCTCCAGTCCTGCTCTAGCCAAACTCAGCTAAACATTTCTACACAATACAAATCCACTGTGAGCGGCTAGTCAGCATGTTTGCCCACATGTAATGCCTTGCAGGCTGGATATTGTAGTCCTATACAATTGAGTCACGCCCTCTTACGCTCTTACATCACAACAAGGAAAACCACATATCCCAGCATGACTTTCATCAGCCGTTTATCTAGCTTTACCCAATGGATGCTTGGTGCGCTTAATCCGTGACCAATCGGAGGGTAATCTTTTAATTCTAAGAGTTAACTACCATGAAAACCGTTTTACCAGCGCAATTTTCATAAATTCGGTTTGTAGCGTGAAATGCGATTGTGCGATCTGTAAAGTCTTCAGTTTGGTTGGCAGGAACAGAGACTGATTGCAGGTTTTTGTCAGCACACAGGTAACATGTTGTTTTGTATCCATTCTACTTCTGAAAGATAACGCGTGGTGTTTCACTCAATATGAACTGTATAAAGTTGATGTTTTAAATGGGCTAAACAACAATGTTACATAACTAACCTACTCATTGTTGTACGGATGTGTAACTGAAAAACAGCTTCTATCTCAAGGCTGACTGTTAAATAGGCATCACGAGCTGGCCTCCATCCAGTACCCTGCCCTGAACTTACAGGCAGGGTACCACCCGGTTACTCACCCCTGCACTTTCGAGGCTGCTGCCATATGTACATAGACATGGAAAACTCGTCACTTTAATAATGTTTACATACGGTTTAACCAATTTCAAATGTATATACTGTACTCTAGTCAAGGCCATCCTATTCAACTAATGCTGTACATTTACTATTCTATCCACGTATTCTTCAGATATACTACATATTCTATCCACACACGGTCCATAATGTCTATTACAGCCCATCACACACAAACACAGACACACACATATATATACATATATACATACATATATATATGCTACTCGCTGTATATTATATCTGCATAGTCACTTCACCTCCACCTACATGTACAAATTACCTCAACTAATCTGTACCCCCGCACACTGACTCGGGTACCGGTTCCCCATGTATATAGCCTCGTTATTGTTATTCTTAATGTGTTACTTTTTATTATTACTTTTTATCATTACGTTTTATTTTAGTCTACTTGGTAAATATTTTCTTAACTCTTCTTAAACTGCACTGTTGGGTTAAGCAATTCACAGTAAAGTCTACACTTGTTGTATTTGGCGCATGTGACAAATACAGTTTGATTTGATATTTATACACACTCTGGACTCCTACATTGCTCGTCCTAATATTTCTATATTTCTTAATTCCATTCTTTTACTTTTAGGTTCATGTGTATTGTTGTGTATTGTTAGATATTACCACACTGTTGGAGCAAGGAACACAAGCATTTCGCCAAATCTGCAATAACATCTGCTAACGTTACATATGTGTATTCGAACAATACAATTTGAGTTGATTTTTCCATTGCACTGTTCAAATTGTAATTTTTGAATTAATCCATAGAATGAACAGTGCCTATGGCCTAAATGGTGTCATTCCTACTGAGTGAGATTGATTTGCCGGATGAAATAGATAACATGTTGTCTTTGATCCATCTTTTTCCACAGGGTCAACAGCTCCACATGCTACCGGGTATGCTGTTCTGTATGCCCTCCGCGGCAGCTCTATTCGGATCGTTGTGCCATGGCTGTCGCAGCCGGGCGCGTAGTTTGTCATTCCGGGGCTGTAGTTGGTCGCCCGGACAGAACAGCCGGTGGAACAGTCAGGATTCAATTCAATCTACTGCAGAGAACCCACGAATTCTCATCACAGGTTAACTATTTTTTATTATCTCAAGTAGCAAATAACACTTTATGGCCCATAGTCTATAGATAGGCCCTATAGGATGTATATGTGTTTATGAAATTGAGTCAAATCTGTTCCATTTTTTTATACACGCATAGGCATGCTGTCATTCTCTTTGTCATTTCGAGTTGTTTTCACTGTTCAGTAAGTGGCCATCCTCTTTTCCTTAGTACAATAGGCTGTGAGTAGACTGGGGACAAAAAGGCACTAGCAAGTGACCATGGGCAGAATAATGGCCTGAGGCCAGTTTTTGTCTGTACATAAAGCTTTGGTGAAAACAAAAAAGGTTGCAGCCTGGTTGAAGCAGAATATGACTAAACATCCAGCCCTACTTTTTTCTGAAATTGTACATAAGAAACACATTTTCACCATATATTCTCTGAGACCTTTTAGCAAATACAAATGAACAAGAACAATTGAGATGGTGTTGTTTCATGAATGCTTATGAATTCTGCATTGTATTATGCATTATTTTTCTCTTCATGGTTAAGGAGGCCTTGGCCAGTTAGGTGTGGGGCTTGCAGAAATCCTGAGGTAAGAAAAAAACTAAAGAGTAATCTTTTCTTCAATGCTGATTTCTTCGATGTTGATAGCATGAATATTCCCCAAGTTGTCGAATTCTCACTTAACATCTAGTTTACCTTCTGGGGTTGGGCTCCTATCCAATTTAATTCCCATAAATTCCAGGAATTAACTGAAATGTCATATATTAATTGAATATCATTGTGTAGGAAACAGTACGGAACAGAAAACGTTATCCTATCGGATATTAAAAAGGCTCCACCAGAAGTGTACAGAAGTGGTAAGTTTTCTTAGTTGGCACGATCAGCAATTCTCTATTGATCTCAATGTCCATGCACATCTCCATACTGCGCTTCTCAAATGCTCTTCTTTTCTGCAGAAAATAACATGTTCTCTGCCTTGAAGGGACAATCCGTAGTTTGTCAATCTCTTCTCCTCTCCCTCAGGCCCGTTTGTGTATGCTGACGTGTTGGACTATAAGAACCTCAGAGAGTTGGTGGTGAATAACCGCATCACCTGGCTGGTGCATTACAGCGCTCTACTCAGTGTTGTAGGAGAGGCCAATGTGGCCCTGGCACGCAAGATCAATATCACAGGTCAGCTCCAAATTCACACACACACGCTACCACAGTATCCAGGGCAGTATCACTGTAGCCCTTTTTGCAAGGTTTGTATGTTTTTGTCTATAGCTTCACTCCTTGCTGTTCTTTCTAGGCCTTCATAATGTGCTGGACCTGGCTCTGGAGAGCTGCTTACGTCTCTTTGTCCCTAGCACCATCGGAGCTTTTGGCCCTTCTTCTCCCCGTGACCCCGCACCTGACCTGTGTGTCCAGAGGCCTCACACCATTTATGGGGTGTCCAAAGTGCACGCCGAACTGATGGGGGAGGTGTGACCTGTTATGTTCACACATACAAATATACACACATCAACACACAAACAGTCATAGATGCAGTCGTAATGCGACCACATTGCTGTCAAATGCACACTCTTGCACACACACAACCTGCCGGTCCTCTCTTAAAGCGAGAGCACACAACCTGCGAGAGCACACAACCTGCCGGTCCTCTCTTAAAGCGAGAGAGTTTTCACATGTAGATTTTTCAGAGAGAGTAAATCAATGAATTAACAGTGCAGATTAAGTTAAATATGCTTTTGCTGGTTATTTGCTTTGATTGTGTTAAATCTCTCTCTGTTAGTATCTTCATCACAAGTATGGACTGGACTTCCGCTGCCTACGCTATCCTGGCATCATCTCAGCTAACACACAGCCTGGGGGAGGAACAACAGGTAACCCATATTTATCATATAATCATTTATTAAGGTATTAATGCCATAGGGATATATTCCAATACATTCTGTGTACTTTTTTGCTCTCCTTTCCCATAGACTATGCTGTCCAGATTTTTCACGATGCACTCAGCACAGGTCACCACGAGTGCTATTTACGCGCTGACACACGTCTGCCCATGATGCACATTGGTGACTGCCACCGTGCGACTGTGGAGTTCATGCATGCCCCGGAATGCCAACTGTCGCTGCGCACGTACAACATCGCTGCCATGAGCTTCACCCCCGAGGAAGTTTCCACGGAAATACGCAAGCACCTGCCCCACCTCAAGGTCACCTATAACCCTGACTCTGTCCGCCAGACCATTGGTATGTTCATTGTTCACCTTATTGGTGTGTGTCTGACTGTCTGTGGAATGTTTTTAATTGTTATTGAACCTCAAGATGTGTGATTTGAATTAAGCCATAGCAGAAGTATATGGAACGTTTTCTCCTTCATAGTGTATAGGCTAGAGTAGATATACATTGTATTTTTGTAGTAGTATTAAATATTGTAAGCCTTACATGTCAGCCTTTCTCTCATCCTTGACCTCCTACAGCATTGCTATTTCAAATCGAATCTAATCTAATTTAATTTTATTTACTCTGGGTTTGCTTCACACGGTCCCCAGTCATGAATGACGTCCTCATTGGGCCTTATGAAAGTTGTGATGTGTAAAATAACTATTGACCATGATTGTCCCCTGGTGTGTAGCAGACAGCTGGCCAGTGAGGTTTGATGACTCCAATGCACAGAGAGACTGGGGCTGGAAGTCGACCTATGGGCTTGAGGAGCTCGTCTCAGACATGCTAAGCTCCATCAATGACAAGAAGACCAACGCCGGACTGCCAGTCAGCTAGCAGGCACCACTCACAGAGACTGACCTGCCAATCACTATTCCCTTAAATCCACTTCATTCTGGGTCTGCCTATCACAACAGACCCTCTTTAACCTTAGCATAATTTCCAAACCAGGAACCTTTTGTATGTCAGGAATATTCTACCAATAAACCAGGGACTATTTTCAAACCAGGAGTCTTCAGCCAGAACCACTCGACTTGCCACGACAGTGGACACTGAAACCACACACACACACACACATGGTAGGCAGCACACGCTCTCATAATAGCAGCCTTACTCATTACAGTCAATCATTCTCTTCTGTTGTGACTTTCTTCAGTTTCTGTTGTTTTAATTGTGATAGAGATCATTTAAGTATCATAGCAGGTTTAACATAAGCCTCAAACCTCTGGGGGAAATAGGCTTCAGGCAAATGATTTTACATATAGTTAAGTCAAATCAAATTATATTTGTCCCATGCGCCGAATACAACAACATTACAGTGAAATGCTTACTTACAAGCCCTTAACCAACAATGCAGTTTTAAGAAAAATAAGTGTTAAGTAAAAAAAAGATAAGTAAAAAAACATTGAAAATAAAAGGTACAAATAATTAAACAGCAGCAGTAAAATAACAATAGCGAGCCTATATTCAGAGGGTACCGGTACAGAGTCAATGTGTGGGGACACCATTTAGTCAAGGTAATTGAGGTAATATGCGCATGTAGGTAGCGTACCCCTACCATCAGTTTACAGTATCTTAAGGGGTTGGCTTTCATTTCCCTCTTGGCCTGCTGCATTAGGGTAGTATAGAGGGCACAGTGGAATGACACAGCAGCAGTGAGAGATATAGGGAAACTTATCAGGCATAATGGATGCAGAAGAAACAGAAAATCCACAATGTTTATAGAAAGGCCTGCCTTTACAGCACAACTTCAGAAGATGTTAAAATATCTTCATATTTCTTTACAGGCACAGTGTTATTTTGGGTACAAATGGGTACCAAATAAATTCAGAATTGAAGCCTTGTTTTTAATTAAAGACTTATTAGAAATATATTTGTGGGTAATGAACAAAATTGCAGTGTACTTTCGATCAGGAATGGAATAAATCTCTTAATTTGTTCATTCTGTTTTGCTATTTGCTGTTGGGGGACTGATTTATCATGGCAGTATTCTAGGCTACTAATCGGTAGGCCTACTGTGTGTTGATGAACAGACCTTGGCCTACAAGCATTTCGCTACTTCTGCAATAACATCTGCTGAATATGTGTATGTGAGCAATAACATTTGATTTGATCATTCAATAATTTTGAATTTCATCATAGGGTTTCATAACTCCAGCAATATTTTGAGCTACAATCCAAAGACAACGTTGGTGCAAAATATATCACATTTCATTAGGTTTGATTGATACATAACATACAGTTGATTGCTAGAATGTAACATTGCAATAGAATGTTGCTTACAGTATCAGGCTACCGACAACACATACAGTACCAGTCAAAAGTGTGGACACACCTATTCATTTAAGTTTTTTTTTCTTTATTTTTTACTATTTTCTACATTGTAGAATAATAGGGAAGACATCAAAACTATGAAATAACACATATGGAATTATGTAGTAACCAAAAAAGTGCTAAACAAATCAAAATAGATTTTAAATTTGAGATTCTTCAAAGTAGCCACCCTTTGCCTTGATGACAGCTTTGCACACTCTTGGCATTCTTTCAACCAGCATTGGGGAAGGTATTGGTATGTGTTAATTGTAGAGGTGCCCATGGGGCTGGGGATCAGAAATGTCCTGTGCGAGAGAGGCAGTTTGAGGTTTCCAGGGTAAGAGTAGTGCAGAAATTGTCATATGCTGAGGCAGTGAAGAAAGTCGAGGAAGATGGGTCAAGGGGGAGGGATCCTGAGAGGAGTGGTGTGAATAGTAGATCTGTACCAGTACAGAGGGGTAAACCAACAAGTGATATATGTTTCAGTTAAGATTAGATTTTTTTGCATTTATAGCAATGGTTATCAACTGTACTGCAAGGATGGAACGTAAGTCGCAGAGAATTGAGGTGGTGGTGGCAGCTGCAGAGAGGTATTTGGGTGTGCGGGATTTTGCGTCAGAAGAGTTGCAGGGTGTGTTGAGTGGTGGTGTTCCATCCTTTCAGGCTGTTGGCCTGAAGTAGGACTAAATAGATTCAAATAGTGGAGTAGGGTGGTGTTTATTTTTTAATTTTATTATTATAATATATTTTTGTTGTGAGTGTAGTTAGATGGTAGGTTATTTGTTTATTTATTTTTCAAGCAACGTATAAGGGAGTTATACTCCAGTCTAGTAGGTGGCGGCAATGCAACATTTATTGGATGTCAACAGCCGTTAAACCTTATCGAAGAAAAATAACCTGTTTTTATTATTATTATTATTTTAATTAACAACTAATCAATACACAAAGTACATGGAACACAAGTATATAAGAATATACAAAGGACAATTGGGCTAGGGGGTACAATATCACATTACACATGGACCTTAAGGGACATATACAAACATTTACAATTCTAATAGCTTTTTTGTTGGTAGAGTATTTAATTGTCTTAAAATACAGTTTAAAAAAAATGTAAGGTAATAGATCGTGGTGTTTTGTTTGTAAATTTACATTTGTGAATATGAAATTTGGCCAAAAGAATAATGAATAATGAATGAATTACATAAAATTGTTTCAACTTATTTATATTGTAGGTAAAAAAATCCAAACAGTGCATCTCTCCACAATAGTGTAAAATCTTCATAAACGTATTCCATTATAAATCTACTGATTTTTTTGCCACAGTTTCCTTTACATGAATACAATGCCCAAAAATATGCAACACTGTTTCTGGGTGATCATTACAAAAGGTACGGTTTGAATGGATGTTTTTCTTAAACTTCTTCATATGGTGGTTGACAGGATAATATTTATGAATAATTTAAAAATAAATGTCCTTAATTTTGTTAATAAATAGGTATGTGTGTGGCAACATCCAAACTTTTTTTTCAACAGATAGTGTCAATAAAATCATTCTAATAAGGCATGACATAATACAACATCCTGTTGAAACAAGGCTCATATAGCTTTATTGTTGTTGAAGGGACCAAAAAAAACAAATCTTTCCTACTGATGAGTCAACATGGTTAATCGTAGGCAGGTTCTGAGGGTCTGGTCTTGACACGTTCCTGAATAATAAAGAAACACCTGAGGGAATGGCATGTAAAACAATTGAAAAATCTTTAGGTGTTACAGGGATCTTGTAAAGTGATAAGAATTTCTTATAATTCAGTAAAAGACCCTCTGCATTTACAAGTTGGCTCACCAATAGGATATTATTTCGGAAACAATATTCTAAAAACAAATCATTATTTTTACACAATATATCCTGTTTATTCTATATATAATATCTGTGTGGAGAAAGATTATGCTTAGAAATGAAGGACCATGACAAGAAAACCTTCTGATGAAAAACAAGAGTTTCACTGGAACTTTTGTCAATATTATAACTGCAAATCAACATGAAGTAAAGGCCACCAAAAGTAGAGAAGACATGATGAGGAATAAAGTTCCACATAGAAGTGTGTCTTCTTAGGAATTGTTTTATCCAATGGATCTTATTAAAGGTATTATATAAGGTAGTAAAGTCCAGAAAATTCACCCTACCATACTCATAAGTGTTCATTACAACAGTTTTCCTAATGTAATGTGTACAGTTTCTCCACAGAAAGTTGAAAAGCATCTGGTCTATCTCTGCTTATTTTATCGTCAAGATATAAAGATAGAGCGGCATATGCTAGCCTACAGATACCCCCAGCCTTTGTTATTAGGACTCTTCATTTTAAAGATAAGTCCCTCTGTAGCCATTGATTAAGCTTATTCTCTGGGTTTTTAATAAGAGGGTTAACATTTTGTAAGCCTCTAGACTGAAATCACGGCCGGTTGTGATATAGCCGGGGATCGAACCCGGGTCTGTAGTGACGCCTCTAGCACTGTGATGCAGACCAGATGCGTTGGAAAAGGATTCTAATCACATTAATCGTTATGGGAATCTGACTAGCGTCTTTCAGAAAAAGTGTAGAAGGACCTGTTGTTCTCGTCATCGCTGCTTCCGTTCTGCTGAGAAGGAGGAGCCCTGTCGCGCGCTGTATCTTGGGGTTTTGTTAGCAGGTCGTGGACAGCGCTGTGAGCACGTCTTTCTCCAGACTCCACCAACACCCACTTTTACATCTTTCTCAACGTATAACATGGACGCGGGTTTCTTCCGCGTAAGATATTTAAAGTTATACTATTACTCGTTAAATTGTGTTCCAAATGTATAATATATTCGTTTGTATTTGTAAGTATGTGCCATTGTAGACGGACGAGCTCGTGCGCCATTCCGCTGCAATGAGGAGCTAATGTAAAGATGGCGGCTGCAAGTTATCCAGCTAACTGTTAGCAAACTAGCTTAGCTATAGATATGTTGGATTGAAGCTAGCCGATAAATTGTGCGTATGTTGTGTGTTCCCATTTTCAAATGATTGTCATTACTGATGTAGTTAAGGGTGATAACTACAATAATGTGTTACCTAGTGTAAGACTTGGTTGCAGAATGGGTTTGTATAATTCTAGCCATACTTCTGTAACGTTAGTCGGGCTGAGCGTGTTACAGTACTCGGGCCTTATCGCACATCGAGATTAACACTAACGTTAGCTAGCAACAAACTGACGTTTATTCTTCATAATAAGTGATCATATTAGGGACTTAATTTCTACATAATTTACTTGTATATGTGTCACATGTTTCTAAAGTCTGCTATCTAACGTTATGTTTAACTGTTGTGACGTAGCTAACATTAGCTGACATTAGTTCTCTTACATCGAGGCGGAATTGAGTGTTGCTGGTGGCGCGATTTAACGTTACTGCGAAAAACATCGAGTCACCGTCAGTAGATAATTGTAAGAATGTCAATTCTGAAAACGTTTACCTGTAAATGTTTGTCCAGTACAACTGCTGTCCTTCCGCGCGATGGTGAAAGTCATACTTTTTTAATAAAATACAATTACCGTCTTTTCACTAATTTAACACAAATTAGTAAAAAGTCCGTTGTATTAAGTAAACGTTATAAACGTTATAAGTAAACGTTATATTAAAAGGGAATTTCAGCACCCCGCTTATGGACCGCAGTTGTACAGGACAAACAGGTACAGGAAAGCCTATTGACCGATGGTGACTCAATGAGTACGGTTAACGTTACATGCGCACAATAATGCGATTATTGTGGATAGTCAGATTAATATATTTTTTTAAACGTTACCATACTTTACAAGAAGAACTGATTCCCAAACAATCCTCTTTACATGAACACTTCTGAAATCAAGCTACCTGGTGGCACACTGTTAAATGCAGAAAATTGCCACTCAAAATAAACGTTATACCACAGTGACCAGGTTATTTTTGGGAAGTATATATGATTGAATTTGGACATAGAAATAGTCTCCACATACAAACTTTATAAGAGTCATCCATTGTTCCCGAACTCCCTAAACTTGTGCTAAAGGGGCAGGCTTGCACAACTTGTGCTGTGCATGTGCGAAGATGAAATACACTGCTGGAGCGTTGTTTTTAAGGTGTTTACATGTCCTAATAATTTGAGATTGCTCAGAAAACCAGCTGTTTAAAGTGGTGTATGCTTACTTTGATTTTGACTGTACGCCAGTTTACGATGAGCAAAGTATGTTTACATGACTTGCATAATCTGCCTACTGCCATAATCAGTTTGATATGGAATTATTCCTGTTCATGTACACGTAGCGCAATGTTGTTGCTAGCAAATCGCGCGACTACTCTGCCTCGATATAAGAAAACTGAGTTTAGCGTTCCTCAGCTAAGTGTCTGCGGCATGGACAAGAACAAACATTTATTGTAATAGTTGATGTTTTTTTCTTACAGGGCACAAGTGCAGAACAGGACAATCGCTTCAGCAACAAGCAGAAGAAACTTCTAAAGCAACTGAAATTTGCAGAATGTCTGGAAAAGAAGGTATAAATGACACTCATCAAAGCACATATTTTAATTGAATTGAAATGCCCCCACAAGTAAATATGGTAATAGCCATAATTAATATATTGCCTAATTTGGTTTAAAGGGATGCCATTTACCTACTTCCCCAGAGTCAGATGAACTGGTGGATGCCATTTTTAAGTCTGCATGCAGTTTGAAGGAAGTTGCTAAATAGCGCTGGCGCAATGACTGGAAGTCTATGGGTATCCATGCTAACAGATAGCCATAGACTTCCAGTCATTGCACTATTACTAGTTAGCATTGGCTCACGAAACTACCTCAAACTTACTTCATACTAGCCCCTGAGACATAAAAATGGAATCCACAAGTTCATCTGACTCTGGAGAAGTAGATAAAGGGGCTCATTGTCAAAATCTCTACATATCCCTTTAAGTGTGCAATGGGTTGAAGTTAGGAATGTGTTTGAACGTCTTCCTGGTTCTTCCTCCCCTAGGTGGATATGACCAAGGTGAACCTGGAGGTCGTCAAACCTTGGATCACTCAGCGAGTGACAGAGATCCTGGGGTTCGAGGATGACGTCGTCATAGAATTTATATTTAACCAGCTGGAAGAAAAGGTAATACTATCGACTCCAATTCCTTCCTGTTCTTGTATGTACATCAGATGTTATTTGTTAACTTAATACAAGGCAAAGAGAGGTTGATTTAATCAAGTGTATTGATAAGACACAATATAAATGCAGATGGGGGAAAGAGCGACCACCGGTGTCCAATATACATAATTTGAATGACCCAAAGTTTTTGCTGTGATATGTGACAGTGCCTTTGTGCCACAGTTTTCTAATGATGATGTGATTTATGATTCAAAAGGCCTGAACCAATATGGATGTTATACCTTGCATCAGAAGTATAGCACCAACACCTTATTAGCTCTCTGCTGAGCCCAAAGTGTCACTGAGCCCAACTCTCCCTGATGCAGTGTGTGGTTTGAGGTGAGTTATGTTCAGGGATCAACATGCTAGTGATAGAAACACTTGGACAATGCCATTTTCTCCATATACTTTTGAATCTCAACGCTAGTTTTTCTTTATCTCCTCTAGCCTGTCTTTGGATGGTGAAAAACTGAGAATTGACTGAGAATACAGTTGAACTTTAGACTATTGACCCTCATTTAATTAGTTTATATTAAAATTACATCTGGAGTATCTTCAATCTGGGCTGTGGCAAAATGGTGCTTTAAACATTATTACCTAGCCCACTAAGTGATTTTTGAATACTACAATGCACATGGACCCTGTTCTGCATAAATAAATCAAGTGCACTAGATGTCCAAAGTTGTTTCCACATAGTTACATTGTCATTTGCACCTCCTCAAAATTGCCCTCAAGTTGGGAAATCTAATCGCATGGTTAAAATTATACTTGTGCATTCTACCACATTTCCCCCCCAGCTTAACTAGCATTTGGCCTATAAAACATGACTTCAAGGGGAAATTACATATAATTAACTGGATGAAACCCCAGAGGAAATGTTCAAGGGTGTTGATAAACAACAGTTTTTTTTTTAATGAACAAATGACTCCCAACAACCCTAGGATGCTTTATATTCATACAAAGGTGTTGCTGGAATCCTGTAAGTTCTCTTACTATCTGTTTTAGTGAACCTAGCGTAATACTTGGAGGGAAAATAACATTCAGCGACCTCTTACCGACTTGATTTCTTTTCTGTGCTGTTATCTTTTGAGGGGTGGGTTTTTCTAAGCTAAATGCTTTAACCTCTCTAGGCTAGATGGGACGCTACCGTCCCACCTGACCAACATCCAGTGAAAGTGCAGGGTGCCAAATTCAAACTACAGAATTGTAAATATTTAACATTCTTGAAAATACACATGCAATATGTCAAAATAAAGCAAAACTTCTTTTTAATCCAGCCACGGTGTCAGATTTCAAAAAGGCTTTACGGCGAAAGCAAACCATGCTATTATCTGAGGACAGCACCCCATCAAACACAGACAATCGTATTTCATGCCGCCAGGCGTGACATACAACTCAAAAATAACGATATAATTCATGCCTTACCTTTGAAAAGCTTCTTCTGTTGGCACTCCAATATGTCCCATAAACATCACAAATTGTCCTTTAGTTCGATTAATTCCGTCATTATATCTCCAAAATGTCCATTTATTTGGTGCGTTTGATCCATAAAAACACCGGTTCCAACTCGCGCAACATGACTAGAAAATATCTAATAAGTTACCTGTAATCTTTGTCCAAACATTTCAAACAACTTTCCTAATACAACTTTAGGCATTTTTTTTAACCGTAAATAATCAATAACATTTAAGACAGGATAAACTGTGTTCAATATCGAATGAAAACAAAGTGGAGCGAGCTTTCAGGTTGTGTGCCCCAACCACATCAGTACACTAGACTCGACCCTCGTTCTGAACAGCCCTACTTCTTAAATTCTCAAAGGAAAAACATCAACCAATTTCTAATGGCTGTTGACACCCAGTGGAAGCGATAGGAACTGCAAGCAAGTGCCTTAGAAGTCTAGATCCACGTAGAAAACACATTGACCTAAAAAAAAAATCTGGATGGTTTGTCCTTGGAGTTTCACCTGCCAAATAAGTTCTGTTATACTCAGACATCATTCAAACAGTTTTAGAAACTTCAGTGTTTTCTATCTAAATCTACTAATATGCATATCCTAGCTTCTGGGCCTGAGTAACAGGATGTTTACTTTGGGCACGCTTTTCATCCGGACGTGACAATACCGTCCCCTAGCCTAGAGAGGTTAACAGCACAGTAATGATAAGAAAAGTCCTTAATCGTCATTGTTAGTGAGGTAAAGGGGTATCTGACTTTATCTGACTTTAATTCTTGACCTACATGTTGAAATAAAACCCCTTTCAAATGTCTTGTGCACTCATTATTGCTTGTTCGTCTCTTGCAATTTAGATAAATGATATAACAATAAACTCAAGGTGGTTGAGTCTCAAGCACTAGGGAGTCGGAAGCAAGCCAAGGGAGCGTCTCTTTCTGCAGGAGACTCGGGCGCTCCATACCCACTGATCCTGCGGGACACGCTGAGGACACCGGGACTGTACTCGCAGTGTTGGGTTTTGATGCACTCTGTTTTGTGGATATCTGTTAATCTCTCAAAGAGTAGACTGGGGAGACCGAGAACAACAGGGCAGGGTAACTAGTGGGAAGACTGGCAGGGAAAGATTTCTGATAGAAAATAACTCATAATTGATAAATGTTAGTGATGGGTGGGGGATTTATTTTTCAGAATATTTTAAGGAAACTGCCTTAATGCATGCAGTGGGGGTGCTTATACATGGATGATGTTCTAGTTTTGTCTCCCCTCAGATATTCTCAGTTTCAGGTTTCAATTACCTAACTAATGGGGTGGCGATAAATTTTGAATTGCACAATTTTATCACAGCCTCAAGTCAACAGAACAAAGTTTGTTGCCGTGAAGCAGTCTGTGTTGGGGCACAGGGGTCATACTGTAGCTATTGTTTTGTTATGAGGATGGCTGCTATTATTTAGCAGGCAGGTGTAGCTTAGTGAGGAAACAAAGGGTTGGCAGTCGCCTGAGCGAGACCCCCCTCCCCCTCCTTTCACTCTTGTGAGTTCTCCCCCCGTGTTAAATTGGTGTGTTGTCTTTCTCTCTCCCTTGGTGTGTGTGTGTTGCAGCACCCGGACAGTAAGATGATGCAGATCAACCTGACTGGCTTCCTGAATGGGAAGAATGCCCGAGAGTTCATGAGGGACCTGTGGCCTCTGCTGCTCAGCGCTCAAGACAACATCGCCGGTATCCCCTCCGCCTTCCTAGAGCAGAAGAAAGAGGAGATCAAACAGAGACAGGTAAGCAACCAGACACAATCACAACCTTGTCAGGCATGTGTATTTGTATTAGGGCTGAACGATTTAGACATGATAATTTTTTGCACGATATTGACATTTTCTAACACTGGTTATACTTAATTCATGGTTAAAACAAGTGTCGGGATAGAGAACATCACTTCTAAAATGAGAGCACCGTATGTATTCATTGATATGATAACTAAACACAAAACTAAATGAGACATATTTTCCAACATGGTTGATAGATAGGATCATTACACAACACTACCGTTCAAAAGTTTGGGGTCACTTAGAAATGTCCTTGTTTTTGAAAGAAAGCACATTTTTGGTCAATTTTAAAGGAACATAAAATTGGTCAGAAATACAGTGTAGACATTGTCAATGTTGTAGATGGCTATTGTAGCTGGAAACAGGTGATTTTGAATGGAATATCTACATGGGTGTACAGAGGTCCATTATCAGCAACATCACTCGTGTGTTCCAATGGCACGCTATGTTAGCTAATCCAAGTTTATCATTTTAAAAGGCTAATTGGTCATTTGAAACCCCCTTTGCAATCATGTTAGCACAGCTGAAAACTGTTGTTCTGATTAAAGAAGCAATAAAACTGGCCTTTAGACTAGTTTATTATCTGGAGCATCAGCATTTGTGGGTTTGATTACAGGCTCAAAATGGCCAGAATCAAAGAGCTTTCCTCTTAAGCACACAATGCACTAGAGCATCCACCCACGGTGCTTAGCATTTTGTCCAGCTAGCAGCAGGTAATTTGGTCACGGAAATCAGAAAAGCAATCAAATTAAATTGTTTACCTTTGATGAGCTTCGGATGTTTTCACTCACGAGACTCCCAGTTAGACAGCCAATGTTCCTTTTTTACAAAAATATTATTTTTGTAGGCGAAATAGCTCCGTTTGTTCTTCACGTTTGGCTGAGAAATCGCCCGGAAATTGCAGTCACAAAAACACCGAAAAATATTCCAAATTAGCTCCATAATATCGAAAACATGGCAAACGTTGTTTATAATCAATCCTCAAGGTGTTTTTCAAATATCTATTCGATAATATATCCACCGGGACAATTGGTTTTTCAGTAGGACCGATTGGAATAATGGCTACCTCTGTATTTTACGTGAGAATCACTCTGGGTCAGGTGACCAGTTGTGCAATGTAGCTGCTTACGGGTATTCTTCAACATAAATGCGTAAAACTACGTCACAATGTTGTAGACACCTTGGGGAATACGGAGAAAAAGTAATCTGGTTGATAGCCCATTCACTGCTCAATAGGGACGCATTGGAACGCAGAGCTTTCAAAAGATGAGTCACTTCCGGATTGGATTTTTCTCAGGCTTTCGCCTGCAATATCAGTTCTGTTATACTCACAGAAAATATTTTTACAGTTTTGGAAACTTTAGTGTTTTCTATCCTAAGCTGTCAATTATATGCATATTCTAGCATCTTGTCCTGATGTTACTTTTCCAAAAATGAAAATACTGCCCCCTAGTCACAAGGTTAAAGCATATGGATGTGCGGTAAGTTAAAATCTTGCCGGCTGCCAAATTTTCCTAACGAAAACCCTGGTCTACGGGTGGCTGTTTTCTTTTCGTTAGCACTAGCAGCACTTGTGTTTCCAACACATTTTGGAGGGGAAGCACTTTCTCTCCTCCCCTGCAGCTAACTGCATGTTTTAAGGGGACACTTAAAGATTGACCAGCATGTGTGAGAGTGAGCGCAAGCTTGTGATTGGTCAGCATCCTCTGCGTGTGAACGGAGTCTAGCGCATCTCATTGGAGGAGGCACCATAGTCTAGTTCTTGTTTTATCAGAGAATCTCAGCTTCATGCGAGAGATTGCAATTTTGAATTGATTTCGATTTAATCGTGCAGCCCTAATTTGTACAGTGTTTTACTGCTTTGACCTCGCATGCTGTTGTCTGTTGCAGATTGAGCAAGAGAAGCTCGCTTCTCTGAAGAAGATTGATGATGAGAAGAAGGAAAAGGAAAACAGAGAAAGGGAGAGCCCCAGAAGGTGAGAATCGCAGTAAATAAAAGCACTTGGAAGTCGACCTATATCAAAATGTAAAAGAGTTCATATGGCATTGGCTTTTATGTTGTTGTGGTACAGGAGGAAGTCAAGGTCGCAGTCTCCACGGCGACGATCTCCAGTGAAGAGGGAGAGGAAACGCAGTCACTCCCGCTCACCGAGGCGTAAGCCAAGTCCCAGCAGCTCCCCTCCACCACCAGCCCCAGCTGTCACCCTTGTCAGTGTTACCCTGCCCCAGAGCACTGAGGAGCCCCAGCCTGAGCCAGACACCTCAGAGAGCACCATACCTGAGCCAGTCATTCAGGAGGCCTCCTCCACCAGGTAAGGGAAAGGTTTGGGCACCGACTGTATCTGGAAATATGCAGGGATGGGATTTGTCCGGATTGTTAATTCCATTCTAGACTTCAAAATGTAATCTAATTTGTAGTATGTTTTTAATTTTCCAGTGATGTGGTAAAGCCGGACACTGTGGTTGTGGTACCTGACTCTGTGACTGAGGTCAAAGAACCCTCCCCAGATAAGGCTCCTAAAAAGGAGAGGCCCAAGCCCAGGGAAAGGGAGAAGGACAGCAGGAGAGACAGGCCCCACCACCGCTCTCGCTCCCATTCCCGCTCCCGCAGACGACCCAGATCACGCTCCAGGTCTTACTCCCCCCGGCGGAGGCCGAGCCCCAGGAGACGGTTGTCCCCTCGTCGTAGGAGCCCCCCCAGACGTGGCCCTCCAGGCCCCAGACACAGGCGCAGTCGCTCCCCTGTCCGCAGGTGAGGGGGGGGCCATAGAAGTGTTGCAGAAGTGCCTGTCACTGAAGCTGTCATTAACAGCCTTTCGGAATTAACTAGCTACCTTACCAAACAGCAGTTGTGTTTGATTTGTTCTGTTTGTATCCCATAGACGGCGCTCTCGCTCCCCATCATCCTCTGGGAGCAGCTCCACGTCTCACTCACCTCATAAGAAGGCAATGAAGAGAACGTCAACCACACCACCCAGAAAACAGCCCCGCGGCCATGCAGCTGACCCCTCCCTCAGCCCCTCCAGGAGAAGAGCCCCCAATGGCAGCCCCTCTGGGAAGACACAACGCTCTGCCTCCCCGCGGGCCAGAAAGGGCCGGGCCTCAGCCTCCCCATCCAGATCAGCTGGTATGTTAGTTCTACTTACTTTTCTCCATTCCATAATAAACAAAATTATAATTGCAACATGTGAAGTGTTAGTCCCATGTTTCATGGGCTGAAATAAAAGATCCAAAAATGTTTCCATATCCACAAAAAGCTTATTTAAAATGTTGTGCAAATTAGTTTACATCCCTGTTTGTGAGCAATTCTCCTTTGCCAAGATAATCCATCCAACTGACAGCTGTGGCATATCAGGAAGATGATTATACAGCATGGTCATTACAGAAAAGGCCATTCTAAAATGTGCAGGTTTGTCACATTACACAATGCCACAGATGTCTCAAGTTTAGAGGGAGCCTGCAATTGGTATGCTGAATGACAAAATCTCCACCGGAGTTGTTGCTCCAGAATTTAATGTTAATTTCTCTACCATAAGCCGCCTCCAATGTCGTTTTACAGAATTTGGCAGGACGTCAACCGTCCTCACAACTGCAGACCACGTGTAACCACGCCAGCCCAGGACCTACACCTGCGGGATTGTCTGAGACCAGACAGCTGTTGAAACTATGGCTTTGCACAGCCATAGAATTTCTGCACAAACTATCAGAAAACGTCTCACGGAAGCTCATCTGCATAATCGCCGTCCTCACCATGGTCTTGAACTGACTGCAGTTCAGCGTCGTAACTGACTTCAGTGGGCAAAAGCTCACCTTCGATGGCCACTGGCACTCTAGAGAAGTTTGCCCTTCATGGATGAATCCTGGTTTCACCTGTACAAGGACCGAGGCAAAGCCATACACGCTGTTTGCCATATGTGAGTGGTTTGCTGATGTCAACGTTGTGAACAGAGTGCCCCATGGTGGGGTTATGGTATGGGCAGGCATAAGCTACGGGTAAAGAAAATAATTGCTCTTTATCAATGTCAATTTGAATGCACAGATACCGTGACGAGATCCTGAGGCCCATTGTCATGCAATTAATCCGCCGACATCACCTCATGTTTCAGCAAAATAATGCACGGCCCCATGTCGCAAGGGTCTGTACGCAATTCCTGGGACCACCCATATGTAAAATGTATGCATACATGACTAAGATGTTATGGATAAATGCGTCTGCTAAATGGCATATATTATTATATTCATGTCCCAGTTCTTCCATGGCCTGTATACTCACCAGACATGTCACCCGTTGGGATGCTCTGGATCGATGTGTACGACAGCATGTTCCAGTTCCCGCCAATAACCAGCAACTTGGCACAGCCATTGAAGAGCAGTGGGACAGCATTTAACTGGACACAATTAACAGCATGATCTACTCTATGCGAAGGAGATGTTGCACTGCGTAAAGCAAATGGTGGTCACACCAGATACGGACTGTTTTTCTGATCTAGGGGCCTTCTTTTAAGGTATCTGTGACCAACCGATGCATATCTGTATTCCCAGTCATGTGAAATCCATAGATTAGGGCCTAATGAATTTAAAATGTTTAAAAAAGAAACGTCCTCTCACTGTCAAATGCGTTTATTTTCAACTTAACATGTGTAAATATTTGTAGAACCATAACAAGATTCAACAACCGAGACATAAACTGAACACACCACAAATTCCACAGACATGTGACTAACAGAAATTGAATAATGTGTCCCTGAACAAAGGGGGGGGGGGTCAAAATCAAAAGTAACAGTCAGTATCTGGTGTGGCCACCAGCTGCATTAAGTACTGCAGTGCATCTCCTCATGGACTTTACCAGATTAGCTAGTTCTTGCTGTGAGATGTTACCCCACTCTTCCACCAAGGCACCTGCAAGTTCTCTGACATTTCTGGGGGGTATGGCCCTAGCCCTCACCATCCGATCCAACAGGTCCCAGATGTGCTCAATGGGATTGAGATCCGGGCTCTTCGCTGGACATGGCAGAACAATGACATTCCTGTCTTGCTGGAAATCACACACAGAACGAGCAGTATGGCTGGTGGCATTGTCATGCTGGAGGGTCATGTCAGGATGAGCCTGCAGGAAGGGTACCACATGAGGGGGTAGGATGTCTTCCCTGTAACGCACAGTGTTGAGATTGCCTGCAATTACAACAAGCTCAGTCCGATGCTGTGACACACCACGACGGACCCTCCACCTGCAAATCAATCCCGCTCCAGTGTACAAGCCTCGGTGTAACGCTCATTCCTTCGACCATAAACGCGAATCTGACCATCACCCCCGGTGAGACAAAACCGCAACTCGGCAGTGAAGAGCTCTTTGTGCCAGTCCTGTCTGGTCCAGCAACGGTGGGTTTGTGACCATAGGCAACGTTGTTGCTGGTCTGGTGAGGACCTGCCTTACAACAGGCCTACAAGCCCTCAGTCCAGCCTCTCTCAGCCTATTGCGGACAGTCTGAGCACTGATGGAGGGATTGTGCGTTCCTGATGTAACTCCGGCAGTTGTTGCCATCCTATAACTGTCCTGCAGGTGTGATGTTCGGATGTACCGATCCTGTGCAAGTGTTACACGTGGTCTGCCACTGCGACCATGAATTGTATATGGTTCATTGAACAAACATGGGAAACGGTGTTTAAACCCTTTACATTGAAGATCTGTGAAGTTATTTGGATTTATTATCTTTGAAAGATGGGGTCCTGAAAAAGGGACGTGTTTATTTAAACGGATTTCCTTAAAAACTAACTTGAAGTCTATGAAATTGTTGTGTTTTTTAAATATTTTTTTTGTCGTGTAAATGTCGTTACGGTGCCTGCAGGAAGTATTCATACCCCTTGATTTATTCCACATTTTGTTGTTATAGCCTGAATTCTAAATAGATTTAAATGTTTTTCACCTATCTACACACTAACCCATAATGACAAAGTGAAAACATGTGAGTCTTTTTGGTTAAGTCTCAGAACTTTGCACACCTGGATTGTACAGTATTTGCTAATTCATTTTGTACATTTTTCAAGCTCTGTCAAGTTGATTATCATTGCTAGATAGCCGTTTTCAAGTCTTGCCATTGATTTTTAAGTCCGAACTGTAACTTTGCCGCTCAGGAACATTCAATGTCGTCTTGATATTTGACTCCAGTGGCTATTTGGGCATGTGTTTTAGGTTATTGTTCTGCTGAAAGGTGTGGATTTGTCTCGCAGTGTCTGTTGGAAAGCAGACACTGTTTTTCCTCAAGGATTTTGCCTCGGCGTATAGCTGTATTCTGTTTCTGAAACGCTTAAAAATAGTTATTGCTGATTTAATAAGAATACCCTAACAATGCAGCCACCACCATGCTTTAAAATATGAAGTGGTACTCAGTGATGTGTTAGATTTGTCCCAAACACAATGTTTTGTAATAAGGACAAAAAGTTAATTTCTTTGCCACATTTTTTGCAGTGTTACTTAACCTCTCTGGGATTGTTCGGGGCGCTAGCGTCCCACCTCGCCAACAGCCAGTGAAATTGTAGGGCGCCAAATTCAAAACAGAAATCGCATAATTAAAATTCCTCAACCATACAAGTGTTTTACACCATTTTTAAAGATGCACTTCTTGTTAATCCAACCAGTGTCTGATTTCAAAAAGGCTTTTCGGCGAAAGCAACTAGTCACAAAGCTTTCAGCCATTTTCCAACCAAAGAGAGGTGTCACAAAAAGAAGAAATATAGACAAAATTATTCACTAACCTTTAACGATCTTCATCAGATGACACTCCCAGGACTCAATGTTACACAATACATGTATGTTTTGTTCGATCAAGTTCATATTTATTTCCAAAAACCTCAGTTTACATTGGCGCCATCTTCAGAAATGCCTCCAAAACATCCAGAGAAATTGCAGAGAGACACACATCAAATAACAGAAATACTACTCATAAACTTTGAAAGATAAATGTTTTCCATAGAATTAAAGAAACTTGTTCTTAACCTCCTTAACTCCCCATCCCGGGTCCGGGAGCGTAATCATCGACTGACACTAATTAGCATAACGCAACGGACATAAATATTCCTATTCATGAAAATCACAAGTGAAATATACTGAGACACAGCTTAGCCTTTTTGTTAATCACCCTGTCATCTCAGATTTTCAAAATATGCTTTACAGCCAAAGCTAGACAAGCATTTGTAAGTTTATCGATAGCCTAGCATAGCATTTTGTCCAGCTAGCAGCAGGTAACTTGGTCACGGAAATCAGAAAAGCAATCATATTAAATCGTTTACCTTTGAGCTTCGGATTTTTTCACTCACGAGACTCCCAGTTAGATAGCCAATGTTCCTTTTTTACAAAAATATTATTTTTGTAGGTGAAATAGCTCCGTTTGTTCTTCGCATTTGGCTGAGAAATCGCCCAGAAATTGCACTCACAAAAACACCGAAAAATATTCAAAATTAGCTCCATAATATTGACAGAAACATGGCAAACATTGTTTATAATCAATCCTCAAGGTGTTTTTCAAATATCTATTCGATAATATATCCACCGGGACAATTGGTTTTTCAGTAGGACCGATTAGAATAATGGCTACCTCTGTATTTTACGCAAGAATCACTCTGGGAGCCATCAGGTGACAAGTTGCGCAATGTAGCTGCTTACGGGTATTCTTCAACATAAATGCGTAAAACTACGTCACAATGTTGTAGACACCTTGGGGAATACGGAGAAAAAAGTAATCTGGTTGATAGCCCATTCACTGCTCAATAGGGACGCATTGGAACGCAGAGCTTTCAAAAGATGAGTCACTTCCGGATTGGATTTTTCTCAGGCTTTCGCCTGCAATATCAGTTCTGTTATACTCAGACAATATTTTTACAGTTTTGGAAACTTTAGTGTTTTCTATCCTAAGCTGTCAATTATATGCATATTCTAGCATCTTGTCCTGATGTTATTTTTCCAAAAATGAAAATACTGCCCCCTAGTCACAAAAGGTTAATGCAATCGCTTTGTCAGATTTCAAAAAAGCTTTACGTCAAAACTTACTCTTCAATAATCTGAGAACAGCGTTCAGCCACAAAAGCAAGCCATACAGTTACCTGCCAAGTTGTGGAGTCAACAAAAGTCATGAATAGCATTATAAATCTTCACTTTGCTGATCTTTGTCGGAATGGACTCCCACTTCCACAAGAAATGTTTGTTTTGTTCGATTACGTCCATATTTATGTCCAAATACCTATGTTTTGTTTGCACGTTTAGTTCACTATTCCAAAGGCACAATGCGCGAGTGCAAAATCCAGACAAAATCAAGTTCCATTACAGTTTGTAGAAACATGTCAAATGATGTTTACAGTCAAT
Organism: Oncorhynchus tshawytscha; assembly: GCF_018296145.1. Classification (NCBI taxonomy): domain Eukaryota; kingdom Metazoa; phylum Chordata; class Actinopteri; order Salmoniformes; family Salmonidae; genus Oncorhynchus; species Oncorhynchus tshawytscha. The sequence goes on along the minus strand of NC_056436.1, from coordinate 33,015,068 downwards.
CCTTGGTCTTTTTATAATCAATCTTCAATAACATTCCAACCGGACAATAGACTATTCATTACAGAGGAAAAAGAAGGCACGGCATGACCGCGCAGTAAACAACTGATTTGGCCACAAACCTAGTCCATTTGTTGAAACAGCACTTATTTGACTCCCTTCCACAATAGAAGCCTCAAACAACTTTGTCTCAGGTTTTCACCTGCCATATGCGTTCTGTTATACTCAGACATCATTCAAACAGTTTTAGAAACTTCAGTGTTTTCTATCCAATACTACTACTAATATCCATATATTAGCATCTGGGACAGAGTAGCAGGCAGTTTACTCTGGGCACCTTATTCATCCAAGCTACCCTGTCACCAAGAAGTTAAGCGCCTTGTTGCGAACAGGATGCACATTTTGGAATATTTCTATTCTGTACAGGCTTTCTCCTTTTCACTTTGTCATTTTAGGTTAGTGTTGTGGAGTAACTACAATGTTGTTCATCCATCCTCAGATCACAGCCATTAAACTGTAACTGTTTTAAAATCACCCATGGCCACATGGTGAAATCGCTGAGCAGTTTCCTTCCTCTCTGGCAAATGAGTTAGGAAGGACACCTGTATTTGTTTGTAATGACTCACCCAAAGCCAAATTAATAACTTCACCATGCTCAAAGGGATATTCAGTTTCAGTATTTTTATACATCTACCACTCGGTGCCCTTTGCAAAGCATTGAAAAACCTCCCTGGTCTTTGTTTGAATCTGTGCTTGAAATCCACTACTTGATTGAGGGACCTTACAGATAATTGGATATGTAGGATGAAGCGATTGAGCAGTCATTCAAAAATGTTAACCCATTATTGAACATGTAATGAATCCATGTAACTTTATTATGCGATTTGTTAAGCACATTTTTACTCATGAACGTTAGGCTTGCCATAACAAAGGGATTGAATACTTGACATTATGGGTTGTCTATAGATCAGTGACATCTACATTTTAATCCATTTTAAATAGTCTGCAGCACAACATTTGGCGAAAGTAGAGTTTTTTTGAATACCTTCTGAAGGCACTGTATGCCCCCTTCTCTTTGATCCTTGCCGTCATGTGTATTAAAGCTGCAATATGTAACTTTTGGGTGACCAGACCAAATTCACATAGAAATATGAGTTTTTCAGTGGGGGAAAATGCACCCATTTGTCATACTTGAGTAAAGATGACCTTAATAGAAAATGACTCAAGTAAAAGTCACCCAGTAAAATACTACTTGAGTAAGTCTAAAAGTATTTGGTTTTAAATGTACTTAAGTATCAAAAGTATAAATCATTTTCTTGTTTTTAAAATGTACAGATTGCCAAGGGCACACTCCAACACTCAGACATTATTTACAGGAGAGGTATTTGTTTAGTGAGTCCACCAGATCAGAGTCAGTAGGGATGTCCATGTGTTTTCTTTAAGTGTGTGAATTGGAACATTTTCCTGTCTTGCTAAGCATTCAATATGTAATGAGTACTTTTGGCTGTCAGGGAAATTATTTTATTTAGGATTGTGGTGAAGTAAAAGTTATAAAAATATAAATAAAGTACAGATTAGAGGTCGACCGATTATGATTTTTCAACGCCGATACCGATTATTGGAGGACCAAAAAAGCCGGGGGGGAAATGTATTTGTAATAATTCAGTATTGTTGTAATTGTCATTAACACTTATTTTAACTTAATATAATACATCAATAAAATCAATTTAGCCGCAAGTAGATAATGAAACATGTTCAGTTTGGTTTAAATAATGCAAAAACAGTGGAGAATAATGTAAAAGTGCAATATGTGCCATGTAAGAAAGCTAACATTTCAGTTCCTTGCTCAGAACATGAGAACATATGAAAGCTGGTGGTTCCTTTTAACATGAGTCTTCAATATTCCCAGGTAACAAGTTTTAGGTTGTAGGAATTATAGGACTATTTCCCTCTATACCATTTGTATTTCATTAACCTTTGACTATTGGATGTTCTTATAGGCACTTTAGTATTGCCAGTGTAACAGTATAGCCTCCGTCCCTCTCCTCGCTCCTCCCTGGGCTCGAACCAGCAACACAACGACAACAGCCACCACATCAAAGCAGCGTTACCCATGCAGAGCAAGGGAAACAACCACCCCAAGGCTCAGAGCGAGTGAAGTTTGAAACGCTATTAGCGCATGCTAACTAGCCAGCCATTTCACTTCGGTCACACCTGCCTCATCTTGGGAGTTGATAGGTTTGAAGTCATAAACCGCGCAATGCTTGACGCACAACGAAGAGCTGCTGGCAAAACACACGAAAGTGCTGTTTGACTGAATGTTTACGCGCCTGCTTCTGCCTACCACCGCTCAGTCAGATACTTAGATACTTGTATGCTTGTATGCTCAGTCAGATTGTATGCAACACAGGACATGCTAGATAATATCTAGTAATATCATCAACCATGTGTAGTTAACTAGTGATTATGATTGATTGTTTTTTTATAAGATACGTTTAATGCTAGCTAGCAACTTACCTTGGCTTACTGCATTTGCATAACAGGCAGTCTCCTTGTGGAGTGCAACGAGAGAGGCAGGTCGTTACTGCGTTGGACTAGTTAACTGTAAGGTTGCAAGATTGGAACCCCCGAGCTGATAAGGTGAAAATCTGTCATTCTGCCCCTGAACGATGCAGTTAACCCACCGTTCGTTCCTAGGCCGTCATTGAAAATAAGAATGTGTTGACTGACTTGCCTATTCTCATTGAAAGCACGTCTAAGAAGCGGTTTATATGTTCTATGTGCGCCAATTCTATGTCAAGTTTGAGTCTTTTACGTTCAGTTTTGTACACTGGCTGAAAATGCTGTTTTTGTATATGGAAAATATATTTTACAGCAGTTTAGATGGTTCAATAATTCTCTACACTATACGTGCTTGTTTTGTCACACAACCTGAAATTAGGCGAACTATTCAAATTTTAGCAACCAGGAAATGGCGGTGCGATTTCTACAGTGCCGCTTTAAACAGTTTTTCTGGGTGGATATTCTATCTTTTGGTGTTTTTTTCTTTAGTCCACTGTTGATACAGTCCCAGTGTTGTGCATGTCAAGTTTTCAAGATATTGGCATTTTGCATTATGATGACGTGACAGTTTAAACATTTTATTTTTTAGAGTATCTTTAACTTGACTGCAGACATGCAAAACATTTTGGGACTGCATCAACAATGGTCTGTAATGAACTCAGCCCTATCCAACTTCTTCACCTTTCAAACATGGGACTCCCTCACCTCATAGTGACCGTCTTGTCACATGATCAGTCAGTGGGAGTGTGATACACAACCATTCCTGGATGCTCTTTTAGAGGAAGGGTTTATGTCTATACAATCAGTGACCTGGAAACTGTTTACATTACTTAATCTCAAATCCCTGGATAACTTTTCCTAGGCAGGCCTGGTTACAGAAGTGGGACACTGAGGCCTTACTGGCAGGCCTTGGCTAACTGCTGAATCATAAACCTCTTTTCAGGCTGCAGCAAGCATCCTCTTCAAGCATGATGTCACTCCTACTACTAGTGTTATACAAGCATTTGTATTTGTGAATGAGTGTTCTTGCTGGAAAGATTCTGGCAACTAAAACAGTTTTGATTTTCAGGGTCAAAGAAGAAACCAGGAACGAGGAACGATTCACCGTCCCCTGTTGCGAAACCCAGGCAGTCTGAGGCATCAGAGTCAGGTGTGTTTTCCTTCTAGTGCCTGTCTGTCTCGGTCTGGTGTGATGCACCGTGGGTGGATGGTTGTGTTTTTAGCGGTTTTCTATAGCTCTGAATGGGGACTCACTGCTTTGCATTTCAGAGGGGGCTACAGCCGATTCTGTGCAGCAGCGACGTCAGTATCGCAGGCAGAATCGGGAAACGTCTTCAGGTTACAAGCATTTTTTATTTTGTGTTCCTCACCTCACCCCGTCTTTTTTTTCTAACCCACTCTGTGTCCGTCTCGTCTTGCACCCTCATCTTGTGGGTCCTAAGCCCCACCTAGGTGGGGTTTTTCCCCCTTTGAAACATCCACATTTTGCTACTGGGAAATGACGTGTGCTGCTTTCTTTCGGATTGGTAACAGAGGCTGGATCATCATCATCCTCAGAAGGTGAGGGGTCCAAGAGGCCGGGCAGGGGGCCAGTGGCGAGGAACGGGGATGTCAGGCGGCGGCGCAGTCACTCGCCCTCCTCCCCCAGGAGACGACACCGGGACGGCTCCCCGAGGTTAGCTACGGACAGTTCTCTAATGCAGTCATGATTATAGATTTTGGACGTTTTTCCCCATACCAATAAGACACACACACTGTCTGTCCCACATGCATTCCTCATGTAAGTCTTTGTTTTCCCTCTACAGAAAAAGACGCTCTCCTTCCCCCGGAGGACGCAGATCTCCCCCAAGGCGTCGCAGATCTCCCTCTCCTCCTCCTAGGCGCAGGTAAAAGACTTGACGCCGCCTTGTTTTTAGGTTCCCTCATTACTGAGAATTCTCCAGAATTCAGTGTACCACACCTGAGATTCAAAAAATAACTTCTCTCGTATGTCCTCTCTGTTTCCCCAGGTCTCCCTCTCCACCACCTCGCAGACGCTCCCCCTCCCCCAGACGGTACTCTCCACCCATCCAGCGGCGATACAGCCCCACTCCTTTGGGCCCACAGAAAAGAAGGCTGTCAGGGTCTCCCTCTCCCAAACGCCTATCCCCGGTGCCCAAGCGCCGTCCCTCCAGGTCCCCTAAGCGCAGGAGTCCCCCTCCCCAAAAGAGACGCACACCTCCCTCATCCACCTCTCCCCCCAGACACAGGAGAAGCCCCATGCTCCCATCCAACCGACCAGGCCGGGACACTCGCTCACCCCCCCTTGCTCACAGTAACCGCCTGTCCCCTTCCCCTGCCAACCGTGGCCGAACCAGTCCTCAGGGGCGCTTTGACACCTCTCCACCTGGACAGAGGCGCCAGGTGTCCCCCTCACACGGCAACAGGGCAATCCGCAGGGTGTCCCGGACACCAGAGCCCCGCAAGAACCAGAGGTAAGCAGCCTCTAATTGGCCTTATTAACGCAATAGCTTCTGCTGCACATCAATAACTCCCACCACTATTAGATGTACGCTGAGTGTACAAAACATTAGGAACACCTTTCTAACATTGAGCTGCACCCCCTTTTGTCCTCAACATCCTCAATTTGTTAGGCCATGGACTCCACAAGGTGTCGAAAGCATTCCACAGGGATACTGGCCCATGTTGACTCCAATGCTTTTCCATAGTTGTCAAGTTGGCTGGATGTGCTTTGGTTCATGGACCATTCTTGATACACACGTGAAACTGTTGAGCATGAAAAACCCAGCAGCGTTGAAGATCTTGACACACTCAAAACCGGTACGCCTCACACCCACCATACTCCGTTCAAAGGCATTTAAGTAGTTTTTCTTGCCCAGTTACCCTCTGAATGGCACACACACTATTCATGTTTTAAGGCTTAAAAATGCTTTAATGCAACCGCTGTCAGATTTCAAAAAAGTTTTACGGAAAAAGCAAACCATGCAATAATCTGAGTACGGCGCTCAGACAAACAAATAGATATCTGCCATGTTGGAGTCAACAGAAGTCAGAAATAACATTACATGTTCACTTACCTTTGATCTTCATCAGAATGCACTTCCAGGAATCCCAGTTCCACAATAAATGTTTGATTTGTTCGATAATGTAATTAATGTCCAAATAGCTACTTTTGTTAGCGCGTTTGGTAAACAAATCAAAACTCACAAAGCGCATTCACTAGTTGCTGACGAAATGTCAAAGTTCCGTTACAGACCGTAGAAACTTGTCAAACGATGTATGGAATTAATCTTTAGGATGTTTTTAACAGATCTTCAATAATATTCCAACCGGAGAATTCCTTTGTCTTCAGAAAAGCAAAGGAACGGGAGATATCTCATGTGAAATGCACGTGACCAGCGGTTGACTGCTGGCAGACCTCTGACTCATTCCCCTCTCATTCAGCCCCCCTTCATAGTAGAAGCCTCAAACAAGTTTCTTAAGACGGTTGACATCTAGTGCAAGCCTTAGGAAGTGCAACATGACCAATATCCCACTGTAACTTCAATAGGGGCTGATTTAAAAATCGGCCAACCTCAGATTTCCCACTTCCTGGTTGGATTATTTCTCCGGTTTTTGCCTGCCATACGAGTTCTGTTATACTTGCAGACATCATTCAAACAGTTTAGAAACGTCTGTTTTCTGTCCAATACAAATAGTAATATGCATATATTAGCAACTGGGACTGAGGAGCAGGTAGTTTACTCTGTGCACCTTATTCATCCAAGCTACTCAATACTGCCCTCCCCCCAACCATAAGAAGGTAACTTGTCTCCTCCCCTTCATCTACACTGGTTTTTAAGTGGATTTAACAAGTGACATCAAAAAGGAATCATAGCTTTCACCTGGTCAGTTTGTCATGGAAAGAGCAGGTGTTCCTAATGTTTGTACATTCAGTGTACATTCCAGATATATCACACCTTTTCTCTCCGGTTTCTCCTTATCAGAGCCTCTCAAAGCCCCCAGCCGATGAGGAGAGTGTCATCAAGGTCACCGTCTGGATCCCCTAAACCAGGAGCCCTGAAACGGCCAGCTTCAGGCTCCCCTTCTCCAGGCCACTCAGCCAGTGGATCCCCACCTGCACCCCCGGCTAAAAAGGCCAGCAGCGGCTCTGGCAGCCCTTCTCCAAACAAGGTGAGTTTTTAAAGCTGCTATTTGTTAATCGTACGATGTGAGATTAAACATTTTGTTTGACTCAACTAAGTGGCTAGATAGAGGGGAGTTCACCTGTGAGTAAAAGCTGGTGTGTGTTTCTGGGCACCAATACCATAACTTTTTGTAAGACTGTGAAGAGGTTTAACCAATGAAGGTCATCATGCCCTCTGCTTGGCCCTTCTCACTAAATGCCAACGAAATACTTACTCATTCGTGGTATTGCTTTGTAATCCCTTTCTCAGAATTCTGACACTGAGCCTGGAGGAAAGAAAAACAAGAAGAAGAAGAAGGAAAAGAAACACAAGAAGGAGAAGAAGCATAAGAAGCACAAGAAACACAAGAAGGAGAAGTGTGATGTGCCGGTTGCTGCTGGGGATGACCAGGAGAACCAGGGGATGGAGGGCGACGTAGCCTCCAACCCAAAAAAGGTGAAGTCTACTCTTCTGATTTACTGAGGGGTTTTAGCATGCTTCACATATCATCTAAGCATTTCATTCAAGATTAACAAAGTCAGACAAGGTTGTAGAAGTTGACTTGTGCACCATCAGCTAATGTATTCCTTTAATTAATCTATTACTGTGATGAAGCATGCTGCAGCATCATACCACCTACCTTGCAACGTAACCGAAATATGATATAATTAATGCTACCTTTCCTTAAGGAATCAGACAGTGAAGTAGAAGAGTGTCTGGACGACCTGGAGAAGCACCTGAGAGAGAAGGCACTGCGTTCCATGAGGAAAGCTGGAAAGCTGTCCCCTCCACTGTCCTGAGAAGCCCGGTCACTCCCCTCCCTCTTTCTCCTCCCTTTTTCTCCTTTCCTGATTTTCCATTCCCTTTGTTTAGAATTTTTCGTTAACCTTGTTCAGCTTTAGAATGTACAAATTGTTTATTCTTAAGTTTTTGTTTTCTTTTTACGGGTTTGGTAATCTATTGAAATATATTTTTTATCAAGAGCTTGATATGTCACGATCTCCCAATTAATATTATTTTCTAATATTTTACCCAAAGTGTGTTATTGCTTATATCCAACTGTAAAACTATCTTTGGACCCCTTAATTTTCAAGAAAAGATCAGGGATGGGAACGGTTTCATTATGATGCTTGCATTGTACAAGTTTCTCATACTACGACATTCAAAAGATTTGACTTTGGGAATTTAGGATTGCATGTGCAGCTAGCGTGTCTGCTCTGATGTGCATGAAATGGACTGTAAACAAGCAAATACACAGATCAAAGCTGTCACTTTTCCCTTTTGTCAGCAGGCATTGTATGGTATTGCTATGCTGTTTGCTCTCTAAAATGGGGAATGAATCCAAGCAGTCTTTTTCCCCTTTTTGTTATGTAATAGAGGTGTTTGGCCTTCCATAAAATTCTGTCTTAGAAAAAGTCTACACAAGTTTAAAAAGAACTGGATTTTTCATGAGGATTCTGACCTCACCAGGGAGCTATAGACACCAGGGGGTTTGATTTCCCACATGGGTTGATATGCAGTCATACTTTGAATTCACACTGGTCCACTCTTGCTTTGAGCTATTCATTTTTGTGGGACTGCTATTTGACTTGTATTTAAAAACTCCTGCTCTTGTCATCCTTTCAGAATTAAAAGATTTTTTTATATTAAAACTCTAAAGTGATTATGTTGTATATTCTAAATTCATGGTTAAAGCCTCTCAGAAAACAGGGTTGGCCACTTAAATCTTAGATATAAAGTCCCATGTTTATAGAAGACCTACGTGGGTCTGGTACAAGTTCTCACTGACATTTTTGCTTAAATTGATCTGTGGACACCGTAGATCAAAATGGCTTGCATTGCGCGATAGCCCTGGTTCCCACTGACACGCTAGTCTATTTTTTTGGGGCTTAGGATGCAAAATCTGAAACCAGCTGGGATGTCCACAGATCGATGGAATGTCCCTCCTACCATTTTCATTTGCTCTTCCGACAGGTCAACTCCTTGCTGAACCCTACGTCACAGCCACTGACAAAGCACATGCCTGCAATCCTTACATTGTAGCGCAGCAGGAGAGAATTTCATCACTAGCACATTGAGATTGATTAATAGCCATTCATCTAAATTGTTTGTTTTTTTAGCAGAAACACTTTCATAGATGGACAAGATTTGTTTGAGATTGAAGGTGAGTTCCTAGTGACTTCTGGAAGCCAAGCTAGAGCTCAGATGTTAACAGCTGTACTTGCAGATGTTTTGATCAAGGGCCCTTTAGAAAATATGCACATTTTCTCTTAACTCTAAACAAACATGTATTTTACAGTTATAAGGAACGTGAACTCTTACAGTTTGTGGTTTTATAATATGATTATGCTGTATTTAAAAAGCATATGTCATTTTAAGCCTTATAGTTTTGTTGAATATGAAATGCGTCTATTTTTATACAGTTGAAGTCAGAAGTTTACATACACTTACGTTGAAGTCATTTAAACTCGTTTTTCAACCACTCCAGAAACGTCATTTTAACAAACTATAGTTTTGGCAGGTTGGTTGGGACATCTACTTCGTGCGTGAAATGTAATTTTTCAACAAATTGATTAGACAGATTATTTCACATTCACTGTATCACAATTCCAGTGGGTCAGAAGTTTACATTCACTAAGTTGACTGTGCCTTTAAACCGGTTGGAAAATTCCAGTAAATTATGTCATGGCTTTAGATGCTTCTGATAGGCTAATTGACATCATTGGAGTCAATTGGAGGTGTACCTGTGGATGTATTTCAAGGCCTACCTTCAAACTCAGTGCCTCTTTGCTTGACATCATGGGAAAATCAAAAGAAATCAGCCAAGACCTCAGGAAAAAAATATTGTAGACTTCCACAAGTCTGGTTCATTCTTGAGATTAATTTCCAAACGCCTGAAGGTACCACGTTCATCTGTACAAACAATTGTACGCAAGTATAAACACTATGGGACCACGCAGCCGCCATACCGCTCAGGAAGGAGAAGCGTTCTGTCTCCTAGAGATGAACGTACTTTGGTGCAAATCAATAACAACAGCAAAGGACCATGTGAAGATGCTGGAGGAAACCGGTACAAAACTATCTATATTCACAGTAAAACGAGTCCTATATCGACATAACCTGAAAGGCCACTCAGCAAGGAAGAAGCCACTGTTTCAAAAACGCCATTAAATTTAAAAAAAAAAAAGCCAGAATACGGTTTGCAACTGCACATGGGGACAAAGATTCTACTTTTTGGAGAAATGTCCTCTGGTCTGATGAAACGTTTTGGAAAAATGTCTATTCTGACATTTCACATTCTTAAAATAAATTGGTGATCCTAACTGACCCAAGACAGGGAATTTTTACTCTGTGTGAAAACCTTGTGAAGACTTACAGAAAACGTTTGACCTCTGTCATTGCCAACAAAGGGTATATAACAAAGTATTGAAACGTTTGTTATTGACCAAATACTTATTTTCCACCATAATTTGCAAATAAATTCATTAAAAATCCTACAATGTGATTTTCTGGATTTTCTTTTTCTTATTTTGTCTGTCATAGTTGAAGTGTACCTATGATGAAAATGACAGGCCTCATCTTTTTAAGTGGGAGAACTTACACAATTGGTGGCTGACTAAATACTTTTTGCCCCACTGTAATCCCCCACCACACTACACACCATAGTGTGTATTAGTAAAGACCGCCAGGGCAGTGACTGCTGTTCCCTTGGCTTGTTCATTTTTGGCCTGTTGGGATGCTTGATGGGTCTGTGAGCAGCTGCTCTAGATTTTTTGGGAGTTCTAGGTAGAAAGCACCTTCAAGCATGCTGGGGGCAGATGCATTGAATGGTTTTACAATCAGCACTGATCAAATGTATTTATATAGCCCTTCTTACATCAGCTGATATCTCAAAGTGCTGTACAGAAACCCAGCCTAAAACCCCAAACCGCAAGCAATGCAGGTGTAGAAGCACGGGTGGCTAGGAAAAACTCTCTAGAAATGCCGAAACCTAGAGAGGAACCAGGCTATGAAGGGTGGCCAGTCCTCTTCTGGCTGTGCCGGGTGGAGATTATAACAGAACATGGCCAAGATGTTCAAATGTTCATAAATGACCAGCATGGTCAAATAATCACAGTAGTTGTCAAGGGTGCACCAAGTCAGCACCTCAGGAGTAATTGTCAGTTGGCTTTTCATAGCCGATCATTAAGAGTATTTCTACCGCTCCTGCTGTCTAGAGAGTTGAAAACAGCAGGTCTGGGACAGGTAGCACGTCCGGTGAACAGGGCAGGGTTCCGTAGCCGCAGGCAGAACAGTTGATATGTAGACAAACCGGATAGACACACCATGTAGACCTATTAGGCATCTTGGCCAAACTGCCTGTCCTGTCCAATACATTTTTATAAGTGGTACATTTCTATTACAGTTTTACAATGCCATGCTGTACTGGTTCAACTCGAGTTCGAAAGCTATCCACTGTAGAGAGCCTGATTACCTGATAGTGCCATTTTCTCATCTTTGAGTTATAACTCATATGACCTTTATACAAATGTAAAAAATATACAGTAAATGAACAAATGTCTATTCTGAAGTTGATGTAATGTACTAGATGTGAGTCTTGTAAGGGTTTTACAGTAACTAAAAAACGTCTCTGTTATGGTTAATGCTTTTGTTGTAACACCCGCTCCAGAGGCGGCCCGACACAGGCAGTGTGAGGACATTGAGCAAGCTGCTGCTACACCAGCATTACTGCCAGGGGGAGTTGAGCCAGCTACCCAGTCTTATAGGTTATCAATAAAATGTCACGTCACTGGCCATTTTTGAGAGGATTCTAGCTGGAGATACATCTCAGGTTCTTCTATACTGCCACCTACTGGTTGGATGAGTTTAGACGTCTGAGGCAGGCTCCTCCAATGCCAGGGCCGTCACTTCCAGGCTTAAACAAAACGCCAGGGCGGCGTGTCCTAATTTCTGGTGATGAAAAGAGAACCTCCGGCCAGTTTATCTTCTGCACTGTTCAACCAATCCAGTAAATGTGGAGGAGTTAAGATCGACTGTCGCCTGGTTAATGTTCAAAAGCAAAGGCTCTCTACCGCTTCCCCTGGAAAACGGTTTCGTTCAACCCCGCAGAGGGTGCGTCGGGCCTAACACAAGGAGCATACTTTTTTTCTTCTGTTTACCACAGAAAGGATAGCGTCCAAACTACTGACAACTCACGATATGAACCGTACATAGTGTAACTTGGCGAGCACTGTTTTCCCACGGTCCTGTTAAAGTTACGGCGGAGGAAGTGGCTAGCTAGGACCCTAGCTCTGCAGTTCTGTTCGTGTTACATCTGCTATCCAACACAACAGATTACATATACATGTCAAACTAAAACGTTGCACATGAATTATACTACAATGATAGTTTAAATGAAAAATAAATACTTTTATTTCCCTTTTGACCCACATTTTAATCGCACAGACAATCAGTGGAAATCCAGAATATCAAAGTGTCAGTTAAACAAGCATTACGATCCTTACTAAAGTGTAATACCACAGATAGAACGAGATTAAAAAATATTTAAAAAAAAAGATTTGGTCACACATTAATCCTGCCATTTTCATTCAACACTGAAAACGCGCCCCACCAGTAGGTGGTAGTATAGTCAAATCATTGAGGGGTCCTGGTACTGGAGATGGGCCTGCCTGAGAGACGATCGGCCTGAGAGTGTCTGCAGTTAGACTATTGACTTTAGATATAAATATTGGGAATAATGGACAGCACTATGTCTATTGCAATGATATTGTATGTATATTCAATTGGCCCATGTTGACTCTAATGCTTGCTTCCCACTGTTTTTTATTGTTTTTATTTATATAGTTCTGTCCTTGAGCTGTTCTTGTCTATTAATGTTCTGTAGTATGTAATGTTCATGTTTTGTGTGGACCCCAGGAAGGGTAGCTGCTGCTAATAAAATACCAAATACCAAAATGTGCGGCCAGCGTTTGGAACTGGCTGCATGCATGCACTTTTTTTAAAGTCACTGAAAAGGTTTTATACATTCTGCCCACACCTCTACAGAAAATTAAACCATTTTGCCATTGTGCTTTCTTTTACAAACGGTCATGGTCCAGTTCCAACATCTACAAATCATACAGTAAATGAGGGCGTTTTTGTTACCATAAAAGGTGACTGGAGGGCGTTTTCCATGCGGGGTTGTAACGGTCATTCACGAGGGCAGAAATATAGTGTCCCTCTGATTTATCAATGATTATGTTGCGTGCAACAGTTTGATTAAACGACAATCATTTGTTGTGCACGGAAATCCTGTAGAGATACCGAAGAGTCAAAGGGAGCTGTTCTGCAACATCTAGTTTTGTGGACGGGCTGCACCAATAGCACACAGCTCTTGCCATCTTTGTGCTTGACTTTCTCCTCCCACCACTCTTGTGTGAGAATTGCAGCGAGCCACCAGCCTAGGAAAATCGGTTATCCGAATACTCCGTGGAAAGGGGTTGGCAAAGAAGAGCGATTAGGCTGAAGATACCCGTTTGGTGTCGATTTCGTTTGGAAAAGTTTATAAAGTTTAGTTCACAATGTCTTTGTCTGTACCCCAGAATGGAATCAAGGCGGATAACGAGCCCGTTATCGAGCTCTTTGTGAAGGTACGTTACAGAATAGATAATCCAGCAGGCTGTCTGTCGCATTGGGAAAAGTTTGTTCTTGACTGTATTTGTCTAAATAAAAATTTAACGTAGATATTAGGCCTAAATTAACAAATGCATTTAGTCGGGCACGTTTTTTGGGGGGGATACCGGTATAAAGTAAGACTATAAGCTACTTTTCTTTCTTGGAGTGCATAGGACAGTGAATACGTGTGCTGTCGTTATTGATGTACCATTTGGTTGTATTATATTGTTGCCATTTGCTTTCAAAAACTGTTTCTTGAAGTACTGCGCATACAGAAGTCAACTAGTCTTTCAAATTGCGTAGGTGATCAGTTTTCCCAAACGTTTTACGATTTTTAATAATTCGAGTATAGGTTAGTTTGAGACCCTCTCAAAGTGTGGCCATGTGAGTTTGTCAGACTTAGGGCGGATACCGCGGCTCTGTGCTCTTCCCATCATCTTGAGGAGGAGACAAAGCATCCATCCTAATTTTGAAGTGTGCCTCAATTTTATGTCAAACTAAGCGTGAATTATACATGCTAAGATTAACGATAATTTATTAACCAGCGCGACATTGTAGCATACTCTATCGAAACGATAGTGTAGCACCGCCACCGGGTGGTCGCACGCTGGTCGAAACAATGTAGCCGCCCTATTGAAATACAATATTTTCAGCCTGTCAAAAAGGGGGTATCTGTAAGGTTTGGAAGGAGATGGGATATGGATGAAACACTTTTGATATTTGTCAATTGGAGAGAGTTGGAATATATTTACAATTACTGGCCTTTTTGTCCTGTTTAGGCTGATAATGGTAGGGGTGTGGTGCAAATAACTGCAATGAAACAGGCTTTCCCCTGAAGTTTATAAGAAATTTGTGACTCAATATCTTGGCAATTTCACAGAAAAGACTCAGAAGTATTTGGCTTCCACACTTCAATGTTTCCTTTTTCTCCCTATTCATGAGGATGCCCCCCCTTTAGTTGGCATGTGTTGGGGATGAAGAAATACAGCTTGTTGTAGTGATGGTGTCTGTAAGGAAGCTATAGATAGCTCTTTGACCTTGGATTTCAGTATTGTAAAGTTACTCAATTGAAAAAGGTATATTATGCACTAGAAAGTTTGGGACATCACAGGCGGATGTCTGACCTGGAATAAAACCTTAATGTTTTATAGGGTGTTTCTCAATGTGCATACTACCTGCTCCAAGTGCATTCTCCAAGGATGTTCTCTTGAGTAAGTTCTTGTTTTTTCATTTAACCTTTATTTAACTAGGCAAGTCTGTTAAGAGCATATTCTCATTTTACAATGACGGCCTACTCCTGCCACACCCTCCCTAACCAGGAAGATGCTGGGCCAATTGTGCACCGCCCTATGGTACTCCCGATTGCCGCCTGTTGTGATACAGCCCGGGATCGAACCAAGGTCTGTAGGGACGCCTCTAGCACTGAGATGCAGTGCCTTAGACTGCTGCGCCACTCAGGAGCCAGCTTGTTAGCTAGCTTATTAGGACAAGGGTGTGGAGAACGCATTAAACATATAATTGAGAAGCACTCACACTCCCCCTACTGTATTACCTCACGCTGCATCTCCCCATTCACTGAACCTTATTCCAGCCATGACAATGGCAACAATAGAGACTTAACAAGATGTACACAAAGCAAACATTTTACTTCATAACTATCTGCTAGCTACTGTATATGTGAATAGTAATAATGTAGCTAACCAGCTAGTATAACAGGCAAAAATGACCTAAAACAAATGTTATCCAAGGTCCATTCTTCATGGGTAGCTAACTAACAATTCTTTGTGCCTATCTGGCTAGTTAACAGTAGTAGCTAGCCAGTTAGCTCTTATCTTACTATGGGCTTACTACAATGAGTATTGTTGGCAGGGAACCATGACAAAATTAACACAGCATGTATTTATTAATGTAGAAAGACAAAATATTGTACTCAGGCAACATATGAGATGTGAATAGGCAACATTTCATTCTCAAGACTGAGTATATTTTCTCTCGCTTCAGCTCAAGTAATGGCCACTGTTGATTTCAAGAGAATTTGCATAATTTTTACATGGTTGCGTCATATTTCTTTGTATACTTTCTGTTGAAGCTTGCATCGATGCATGCTTCAAAATATGTACAAATGGAGTAACATTTGATAAGTGTCCTCTGTGCCCCGTCTCACATACTTTGATTCGGACTCTCCCATGCTCCAATTTGGGTGCTTGGAGCACAGTAGTATGCATTTTGAGACACCTATTGACTCCCATCAATCCTGTTTGTAATCCGGAAAGCTTTTTATTTTCTTCTGCCTGTTTGGCAGAGTAGGAGAGGGAAAACAGGGTGAGGTGGTGGAACCCCAGTGGGGTGAGGGTTTGGGGGCCTGAATTAAATTAGGAAAAAAAACTTACACGAGGCCTTGATCTTGAAACCAAGCTTTATTGGTGATGTAAACTCACTGCCCCCTTCTGAGCAGTATTTCTCTGGTGATTATGATCGTCTCTGGTTATGATGTTGACAGTGTGATCTAGATACACGTGGCTCTTGAAGTCCCTGTCTCGTGACTGTCGAATTTGTATAATCTCTTTTATTTTCAACTCTTAATTTTGCAGCTTTTCTCTTTTTGAATTGAACTTTGACATTGTCCTTTTTGCCAGTGGATCTTTTTGCCTCAGTGGATACATTAACTTTATCTGCCCATTCCCAAAAGCATTTGGTGATTTACCCTAAGCCAGCCCGCTTCGAGGACATAACCTTGGGGTACTGCGTGTTATGAGTCAACCTGCGCACCACTAACAGGGAGGTGTTAGCTACCTACCTCAGTCAGCCATCCCTCGCTGCCTACAGGAGCAGTTACATCATCCTAGGTGACTTTATATGTTGCTACAACCGCTTCCCAGCCCAACCCTCTCTTGTGCTATGTGTGCTCTCTCTGTAGTGCTTGTGTACACAATATCGTCCCCCATTGTCAGTGTTTGTTTCTGTCACCGTGTGCACACAGCAAGAGAGACTTTGATATGTGGCACGTTCGCTCCCTACATCCTATCCATTGCTCTGTGTAGAGGCAGACATCTAACTCACCCATTATTGATGCTCCAGGATGTCCATCATTGTTCCCGCTCTGCTGCTTTAAACACAGGCAGACGTCTTAGGCAATGAGGCAGGCGTGCACGTTGCCATAGGCACCACACAAACGGTGGCTACTGGGAACAGCTGATAAGGCTCACTGTGTGCTCTCTGCATGGACTGGCGTAGTGGCTCCTGATCCCCATTCATCATCCTGCTAGTGTCTGAGGGGAGAGACTTTAGTGCCTTTTGAAACTAGCTGACCCACCTAGATTGTGATGATGATGATGATATGAGGTTATTGCCCGCTTTAAATCTCCCTGCTGCAGTGTGTACTGTTGTCTTACAAGGTTTCTATGGAAACAGTTTTGATTGTAGAGGTGAGTTGTAGAACCCTTGAGCCCCTGCGAAGGTAGCCTGTCTGGTGCCAGTCTACAATTTGAAAATCCATCAGTAAAGAGGATTATTTTTGTCTGCTCATAGAAGCAATACAGTTTTATATTATTTTTATTTAACAGGGGTGCTGCAATTCTATTCATTTTGCTGTGGGGTGGAGATACTTATTTGCAGTTTTAAAGCTAGTTTCCTGCAATTCTACACCATTTGCCATGCCTTATGCATTATTAATATATCTGAGTGAGAGTGACTAACAAAATCGAAGCCCTGCGTGCCCGGTCGGTATTCGGCCATGATAACTGGCTAGATTAATTTAACAATCAAAATTGTTAGCTGACATGGCTAATTGAGTGACTGTCAGTAGCTAGGTTTCCTTCCAATTGGTGACAGTTTTCAACTCTACCAATAGTTTTGTCACAAACTGTTACGCTGTATCGCAAATGTGCTTACTCTGGTAGGCACATTTGCGATATGCGCTCTAGCCAACAGCTCATAGATACTGTGCGGTTAGGCTAGTCTACATGATGAGATTATTATGGACAAAAGAAAGATTATTTGTCAAACGGCAGTCAAACATCGCTCATCGTGTCACCAGAATAAGACTGTCGATATTTATATTGGAAAAGAGCATCAAGCTCATCGCTGTGCACTTTCACCACCCTGTGTAGTTCATCATTTATTCAATATGTGGCCCAATAAACTGCATGGTTTTCGGAGTCGCAGTGGGAGGACCACACAACATACAGTAATATTGTGTGACTCTAAGTTTACTTCAATATGATGGTTATATCAGTATTTGCGCTTAATTGTGTTTCCGCTGCCATTTCTAGCATACTTATTTTTACAGACACAAAAAAATCCCATGTCGAACAAACAAATGATCCATTGGCGTTTATAAAATTGTACCAAAACTTCCTGTTTCCATCACAACTGTTTGTTTTTTTTCCCCCCGGTATGACTTTACTCACATAACCTGATGGAAATGTTGTTAGTGACTGACATAACAAGAGAAACTGCTGATACACAACTACATTTAGAATAGAACACGCAAAGTGCAATTTCAAACTGTCAACAGTAAGTTGAAACCCAGATGGCGGGCCTACAAAATGGGGGCATGGGCCACAAGTTGCCCATCCCTGCTCTGTGGGTGTATGTCAACATTCCAATGTGTCATCTCTGCTAGTTTTCAAGTTATGGACCATTGTGTACAGAGAAATTGGCATACTAGGCAATTTAACCATTCACAGCCTTTTTACTTGCATTATTGCAAATTATCAGCAGTGACAATTTTGAATCCATTTTCACATTCACTCTGTTGGAAATGCTTACAAATTGGAACATAACTCAAACTAGCAGAGATCCCACTCTAGAACTTATGATATGCCAAAATCATGGTCTTGTTTTGTGAGGAATCACCCACTAGCTAAATGTTCCGGGTGAAGGCATTGTAGACTGTAAAGGTTTTCTTTGAACGCTGTGACAGATGGTGCTAGAGTAATGACTAGGTGATTATGAAGTTCCTTTTAGGAGACTGCACTGTTCATTATATGCAATAATCACTTGGTTTGACCCTCCAGCACTGGACAGGAAGTGTGGTAATCTTTCCTTGATGACCCACATTACCATAAGACTTCGGGCATCGCTCATCGATAGGCACACTAATGCACAATGACCCAGCACCCCAATATCATGCTAAATTACTGTATGGAACGGGAAGCAATACAGGTAACTCCGAAAGGACATGCTTTCATCTTTAGTTTGTATGCTGTCGCTCTGCCAGCAAGTGTGCCAAGGCTGGGATGAAGGCACACCTCCACCTCCCACCAATGAAGAAGGCATAGAATCCATGGATGAATGCAGTGTAAATAAACATCGAAAGTAATCCATTCTTATGTCCCGTGGCTGGAAGGGGGTTCGTCTGTATTTTTGTGTTACTCCGAGAGAATCACATGGAAACTATGGCGACAGAGACCAATTATGTACCAGTCACTGGTTTTTAAAGAACCCCTTGCAGGGATGTCCACCCAGGACAAAATCCTAAAGATCAACACACTTCTCCCTCAGTCTCAGGTCAGAGAGACATCACGAAAAGAGCTGCTCACGTCCTACACTTCCCTCCCTGTACTGTATGGCTGTGTGAGTCCATGTCATGTGAGATATGCCATCATAGGATAATAATAGTTTGGTATGAGAATTATTAGGAACAGCTTGTACACGGGCAAAAACAGGATATGTTTAGTTTACGTTTTCTTGATGTCTTGGCAACTCTGTCCTCTTGTCTCTGCTTAGTCATGCCTTTCTGTTGTAATTGTCTAAAAATGCAAGATCCACAGTTTACACGCTCTGGGTTAACCATCAATAAGTTGTTTGTGTCCCTGCAGTAACTTGTGTCACAAGTATATACCCGTGTCAACTTGACTTCAGCTGGTAGCATTCTACATGTCAATCTCCATTTGCCACTTGTTTGCATAATTACTTTGAGTACAACACCATTCTTTCTCCCCAGAGTGGCACAAAGGCAATTGAGTAGCCCGTTTTACATTTTATTTTATTTTTTATAGTAAAATCAATATAGCAGTTTATTCTCTCCAAGCACTATTATGCTGCAGTCAGCATCATGAGTTGGGGGACAAAGATTAATGGTCTGTAACTGGTCTGTTGTGCAGTACTGTAGCGGTGAGAATGCTTCACTATTAAAAACTGTTAGGACTGGGCCTCGGCCAAATGGACACAGCAATGTAACACAAGATGAGGGGGGTATGATAATTAGGGCTGTCCACCCCCCTCATATGGACACTCCCCATGTTTAAAAGAAATGATCAAATCAACTATATGCATTGAGCTTATGGTTTGATCAAATAAGAAAACGCATCGAGGGCGCCAGAAATCTAGATAACCAGAAGAGGAAAAACATTAACCTGAGCCAACTATTTTCCTCCTGCTGGCTTTGGCAGATTCTGTCATTACTCTCCTGAAGTTGCAGGTAATAGTCTACATGAGGAGTCTGCACCCTTTCTCATGTGGAACGACCATTTATCTTACCATTTCTACCGATCTGCGCGTCAATCAAGGTTTTCAGATGCACAATTATAAGGATGTCTTCATATCTCAATCATTGTCATGTGGTTAATAAAAATAGATACCTAAAATGTAACTTCTATTGCCAACTATGTAAAAATAGCCTACATAAAGAACAAATTCTGTGCCCTCAGTTTCCCATGCCAGTGAGCTTGGGATAGACACAGCTGTAAGCTATTCGCGCAAGGGATACGACGCAGCACTTGACTTGGGCAGGAGCTCACTGGAGCTGAGTACCAGCACCTCATTTTCTAGTGCTTGAGCTCCTGTTCCTCTTATAGAATATAAGCTCAAAATGATTGTCCTGCACCTAAAATATATAACAGTAGCAGCACCCAAAATGAGTACAGGAACCTATTTTAGTCCATGACATTTTCCACTTTCACACTGAGTGGTTATTGAAAGGGAGAGCACTTGAACATTTTTCAAATGCATTGAGAGACTTGTAGTTCTCAATGGATGTAAAAACTGTCTTTGCTTGCTGTTTGAAGTGAAGATGGCATTTACTTTGAGAAGCTCCACAGGTCATTAGTGGTTGTGTGTTAAGCCAATCAAAAATACTATCAGATCCCCAAATGGGCACATAACGACACTACCGGTCAAACGTTTTAGAACACCTACTCATTCCAGGGTTTTTATTTATTTTTACTATTGTCTACATTGTAGAATAATTGTGAAGACATCAACACTGAAATAACACATGGAATCATGTAGTAACCAAAAAGTGTTAAATAAATCCAAATATATTTTATATTCAAATAGCCACTCTTGGCATTCTCTCAACCAGCTTCATGAGGTAGTCTGGAATGCATTTCAATTAACAGGTGCCGCCTTAAAAGTTCATTTGTGGAATTTATTTTTAATGTGTTTGTGCCAATCAGTTGTGACAAGGTGGGGGTGGTATACAGAAGATGGCCCTATTTGGTTAAAGACCAAGTCCATATTATGGCATGAGCAGCTCAAATAAGCAAAGCGGCATGACAGTCCGTTACTTTAAGACACGATGGTCTGTCAATGTGGAAAATGTCAAGAACTTCAAAAGTTTCTTCAAGTGCAGTCGCAAAAACCATCAAGCGCTATGATGAAACTGGCTCTCATGAGGACCCCCACGGGAATGGAAGACGAAGAGTTACCTCTGCGGCAGAGGATAAATGATTCACGGAGATCAAGTAACAGACATTTCAACAACTGGTCAGAGGAGACTGTGTGAAATCCAGCTTTAATGGTCGAATTGCTGCAAAGAAACCACTACTAAAGGACACCAATAATAATAATAAGAAGAAACTTGTTTGGGCCAAGAAACAACAAGCAATGGACATTAGACTGGTGGAAATCTGTC
Organism: Oncorhynchus tshawytscha; assembly: GCF_018296145.1. NCBI lineage: Eukaryota > Metazoa > Chordata > Actinopteri > Salmoniformes > Salmonidae > Oncorhynchus > Oncorhynchus tshawytscha. The sequence continues at coordinate 32,993,831 of NC_056436.1, read as the reverse complement.
CTTTTGGTCTGATGAGTCCAAATGTGTGTTTTTGTTTCAACTGCTGTGTCTTTGAGAAGCAGAGTAGATTAACGCATGATCTCTGCATGTGTGGAGATATATTTTTTTGTAACTTGTCAAAAATAAACTTTTTCTCTGTCATTACTGTGTAGATTTATGATGAGGAAAAAAATGTTTAATCAATTTTAGAATAAGGCTGTAATGTAACAATGTGGAAAAAGTCAAGGGGTCTGAATACTTCCCGAATGCACTGTGTGTGCGTAGATTTATTTTATTTGTTATTGCTCAACAAAAAAATAATATTGGTCGACCCAACAGCTTAACAATCGACCAGTTCGCTAATTGGGGTCAGCCCTCTGATTTCAGAGGGGTTGGGTTAAATGCGCAAGACACATTAGAGTTGGCATTCAGTTGTACAACTGACTAGGTATCCCCCTTTTCCCTAGTTCTAATCAGTGTCAATCTTTTTAAATGTATTTATTTAAAACATGTACATCTTGGTGAGGTTAAAAAAATAAAAAGTGGGATGCATGCCAGCAAAGCCACAACTCTAAACAGTACTTTTTAATTGCACTATAACAGTGACAAACTGTTAGGGCCTACATAAAGCTATCCCAACACCTTACCACTGCTACAGTTCATTCAGCCTCATTTACTGCCTTTAAAAAAACAACTGATATGGCTGACTTGTTTAAACATATGTGGTTTCCACTGACAATTGAGATGTACAAACTATGGAATAAAGGGGAGGACGAGCAGATAAGAGGCTATCTGTAATTTCTATTAAGACATTAATGAGCGAGCTAGGATGGACGTAGTCAATATAACTTTGTTCAGCACTTTTGAAATGTACAGCGGCAGAATTCAGAACATGGCTCGTTCTTAGTGTTCTCCCTGTACACCAAGTCAGAACCGTAGGGGGCATATAAGCAGACAATCAATGAAAGCTTTTACAAAATTCAATGATTACATTTTTCTAAAACAACAATCAGAACAGTAGGTGAAATGAGGGGTAAATAGACCAAATTATTAGGGTGAGGCACATGGGCTACTAACAACTTACTACACAATATACACTTAGTAATACTTTCTTGGCTACAGTATACATATCTCCCTGGCATATTACATAATTTATGCAGCAGCATACATGACATTTTTGGACTCTCCTTGTTGTGCTTTGCTCACTTGAACAGGAAGGTGGCACGGCACGGTGGTCCTTCGTGGGCAAGTTTTGTCATCAGTCTGTCATTCTCTGGATTTATGGTGCTTTCAAGACAACTGGAAACTCGGAAAAAAACAAGGTCCAATCATGATGACACCATTGATCTTCAGGTCGTAGCTCTAGAAAGAGGCCCGAGTTCCCGACTTACAATTCCGAGTTGAATGACCGTTTAAAACATTCCGGAATTCACAGTTGTCTTAAACTCACCGAAGTCTGATTTCACAATGCCAAGTTTCAGTTGTTTTCAGCACGGCACAAATCATGCTTAATTGACAGCATGAATGTTTATTATTTTTAAACTTGGAACAGAGACACTTAATCCCAGATTTGGGACCACACAGCCACTTCACTGAATAGCAGGCTAGTGATCGCTTTGCAATGCTTGCAGTTAGCCTTTGTCACTGATTCCACCCAAACCACTCATTGTTGAATTTCCAACTTGTGTAATGTTTGGCCGATGAGCACCAATACGTTTTTATCTATAATTTCTCTTCATTTATCTTGATATGACAAGGATTAAAAGGATTTGCCAATAGATTGTCGACTTCATTCATGATGACTGCTAGCTAAGATTTTGAAAGTATGATATTGACAGTCCAATCAAAGCTAAGGTAGCTATAAACTTCATTTTATCTATTGCCAATGACCTTGGGCCTTCTTGGATGGGCACTTCTAATGTAACTCTATGGCAGCACACATGGGGCTTGGATTTTCAAGGTCTACCCTTAGACTTGGCAGTGACGTAGGGACAGAACACAGAGATTATCATGGTGCAAATAGAGAACATTACCAACACCTACGTGTTTTCCGCTGGCTGCCCCACCACCACAGAAAGCATTGATCTAGGCTGAAACACCTGAATGACAGGTTGCCACTTGTTATAATGCACTATTTTAGTGATGTTTCAAGAGACCTGACCATATACACGGAGTGTACAAAACATTAGCAACACCTTCCTAATATTGAGTTGCATCCCCTTTTTCCCTTCGAACAGACTCAATTCGTCAGTGCATGAACTCTACAAGGTGTCAAGCCTTCCACAGGGATGCTTCCCTATGTTGACTCCAATGCTTCCCACAGTTGTCAAGTTCGTTGGATGTCCTCTGGGTGGTGGTGGACCATTCTTGAAACTGTTGCACGTGAAAAACCCAGCAGTGTTGCAGTTCTCGACTCATACAGGTGCGCCTGGCGCACCTACCATACCCGGCTCAAAGGCACTTAACTTTTGTCTTGCCCATTCACCCTCTGAATGATACACAATTCATGTCTCAAGGCTTAAAAATCCTTCTTTAAACTGTCTCCTCCCCTTCATCTACACTGATTTTAAAGTTGATTTATTTTAAGAAGGGATAATCGCTTTCACCTTGATTCACCTGGTCATGTCATGGAAAGAGCAGGTATTCTTAATGTTTTATACACTGTCGTACCAGAAATATTTTATTTATATATTCTTGAGTTTCAACAGTCATGTTTGTTTAAATGTTCTGGACACTTAACTCTCTTGGTGAATGAAAAGCATGCTGTGTGCTCATGCCATTCTGTTCAGAGGAAAGGCTTGGTGCCTGTTAGGAAGTTGATGTTTTAATCCTTCTGCTCCTAAGGAAGCCCTCAGTTAATGAGGTATTTCTCCTGTAGACCAATGACAGGAAATTATACTTACTTGAATGACAAAGAATGAGGTAGAAGGATGGATGGGCAGTGAGAAAATGGAGAAAGGAGGAACATAGAGGGGTTCAGGATGTGTTGGGATAGGGCAGGCTTCAATTTGGACAGAAATACAACTTTTAAAGATCAGTATTAATCAAGTTTACAGATGGGCATTGCTTCTGACATATTTAGATCTGTTACATCAACTTGGCTAACAGGGTGCTCGAGTGCTGGACCTCAGATGTAAGGAATCTACCCTGAGGGCAGGCAGTGTAACCCAATTCAATCCCATCTGCTTATGTTTCACATCCTGCTTTACACTGGTAAAATGAGCGATAGCGAGCCATGCCTAGTATAGTTCAAATGTCAAATGAGGCTGGTGTTGGTTTATGGTGATGGTGCAGGCTTTGCTGCCATGTGAACTAACACCTATAGCACAATACTGGAGCCAAAGGGTTGTTCAGAATGGTCGGGACTTCAATAGTCATTTGAGGGAATCACTACATTTAGTGTTAAAGTTGCCTCTATCAGATTGAGCCGGCCAGGGTGGAGTTTGTGTTGGAACACACACTCTTTAAACAACCGCCCACAGATCAGCAGGAATTGTTTTATCTTTACTTCTCCTGCACACACCTGCCTGTCTTTCTCCCTTCTGTCTTATTTGCTTCCAACTTTACCTGAATCATGTTTCACTCAAATTCATACCTGACTTTATATTTTCTATGTTATTCTTCTTAACCTGGAGAGAGTAATGGGTCACGTTGTTGATGACTCAGTGAGCTAAATCTTATCCCTCTCCACCCCTTGGTTAGTGTCCGAAAGAAACTTTCATGTTGCAAGTTTAAAGTCCTCTACCTCTGTCTGGGAGACGTTAGGTTTCCACCCATGTCGTCCACATGAGTCAGAGCCACACCAGGGTGTGATGCATTTCCTTTCCTGTAGGGCCGGACTCCACCACCATCATCCTTCTGACCACAAACCTAGCCCTAGCCAAGTCAGCATCAGTCCCTTCCCTTCAAAGTAACAGCCTTACCTCAGCCAGCCCAGCCCAACTCTAGCCAGCCCAGCCCAACTCTAGCCAGCCCAACTCTAGCCAGCCCAGCCCAGCCCAACTCTAGCCAGCCCAACTCTAGCCAGCCCAGCCCAACTCTAGCCATCCCAGCCCAGCCCAGCCCAACTCTAGCCAGCCCATCCCAGCCCAACTCTAGCCATCCCATCCCATCCCAACTCTAGCCAGCCCATCCCAACTCTAGCCAGCCCATCCCAACTCTAGCCAGCCCATCCCAACTCTAGCCATCCCAGCCCAGCCCAACTCTAGCCATCCCAGCCCAGCCCAACTCTAGCCATCCCAGACCAGCCCAACTCTAGCCATCCCAGCCCAACTCTAGCCATCCCAGCCCAGCCCAAGCCTAGCCCATCCCAGCCCAGCCCAACTCTAGCCATCCCAGCCCAGCCCAACTCTAGCCATCCCAGACCAGCCCAACTCTAGCCATCCCAGCCCAACTCTAGCCATCCCAGCCCAACTCTAGCCAGCCCATCCCAGCCCAGCCCAACTCTAGCCAGCCCATCCCAGCCCAGCCCAACTCTAGCCAGCCCATCCCAGCCCAGCCCAACTCTAGCCCAGCCCAGCCCAACTCTAGCCAGCCCAGCCCAGCCCAGCCCACTCTAGCCAGCCCAGCCCAGCCCAACTCTAGCCAGCCCCCAGCCCAGCCCAACTCTAGCCAGCCCATCCCAGCCCAGCCCAACTCTAGCCAGCCCATCCCAGCCCAGCCCAACTCTAGCCAGCCCATCCCAGCCCAGCCCAACTCTAGCCAGCCCATCCCAGCCCAGCCCAAGCCCATCCCAGCCCAGCCCAACTCTAGCCAGCCCAGCCCAGCCCAACTCTAGCCAGCCCATCCCAGCCCAGCCCAACTCTAGCCAGCCCAGCCCAGCCCAACTCTAGCCATCCCAGCCCCCAGCCCCCAGCCCAACTCTAGCCTGCCCCCAGCCCCTGCCCAGCCCAGCCCAACTCTCCCAGCCCTGCCCAGCCCAGCCCAACTCAACTCTAGCCTGCCCAGCCCAGCCCAACTCTAGCCTGCCCAGCCCAGCCCAACTCTAGCCTGCCCAGCCCAGCCCAACTCTAGCCTGCCCAGCCCAGCCCAACTCTAGCCTGCCCAGCCCAGCCCAACTCTAGCCTGCCCAGCCCAGCCCAACTCTAGCCTGCCCAGCCCAGCCCAACTGCCCAGCCCAGCCCAACTCTAGCCTGCCCAGCCCAGCCCAACTCTAGCCTGCCCAGCCCAGCCCAACTCTAGCCTGCCCAGCCCAGCCCAACTCTAGCCTGCCCAGCCCAGCCCAACTCTAGCCTGCCCAGCCCAGCCCAACTCTAGCCTGCCCAGCCCAGCCCAACTCTAGCCTGCCCAGCCTGCCCAGCCCAGCCCAACTCTAGCCAGCTCAGCCCAGCCCAACTCTAGCCAGACCAACTCTAGCCATTCCCAGCCCAGCCCAGCCCTAGCCATTCCCAGCCCAGCCTAGCCATTCCCAGCCCAGCCCAGCCCTAGCCATCCCCAGCCCAGCACAGCCCAACTCTAGCCAGCCCAGTCCAACTCTAGCCTGCCCAGCCCTAGCCTGCCCAGCCCAGCCCAACTCTAGCCTGCCCAGCCCAGCCCAACTCTAGCCTGCCCCGCCCAGCCCAGCCCAACTCTAGCCTGCCCCGCCCAGCCCAACTCTAGCCTGCCCCGCCCAGCCCAACTCTAGCCTGCCCCGCCCAGCCCAACTCTAGCCAGCTCAGCCCAGCCCAACTCTAGCCAGACCAACTCTAGCCATTCCCAGCCCAGCCCAGCCCTAGCCATTCCCAGCCCAGCCTAGCCATTCCCAGCCCAGCCCAGCCCTAGCCATCCCCAGCCCAACTCTAGCCAGCCCAGTCCAACTCTAGCCAGCCCAGTCCAACTCTAGCCAGCCCAGCCCTAGCCAGGCCAGTCCAGCCCAACTCTAGCCAGCCCAGTCCAACTCTAGCCAGCCCAGTCCAACTCCCAGCCCAGCCCAACTCTAGCCAGCCCAGCCCAACTCTAGCCAGCCCAGCCCAACTCTAGCCAGCCCAGCCCAACTCTAGCCCAACTCTAGCCAGCCCAGCCCAGCCACACCCAGTTTGCATGCTTGTCCAGCCTAGGGGAGGCGTGACATAACATAACGTGACCCTTCCCGGAGGACATTCCGCCTGTGTCACGGGGCGAGAGGAGGGCAGCGGAACACTTGTTGGCTGACCCCCACCAAGCTCCTTATTCGGTAAAAGTGTGGCCTGAACTCGAGCCCACCCAATTTAGAATGTTAACTGTGAGGGGAGGACATGACCGTCATGTTACTAAAATTAGGCCTGGATCAGACGGGGCAGAACTCTCCAAAGGAAAAACAATAGACGTGTTACCAGTCCTGGTCTGAAGCGTTGATCAGCCACCACTCTACTCTGGAGAGTTTTGGCCTCAATGATGAGGACTTTTTAAAAAGGTTAGATCTGTATTAAAGGCACTAATGAAAACTGGTATTTTATACATTCCCTAAAGTGTTTTTGTGAGCGAGGGAGGCAGAGTGGTACAGCTCATGATTCTATTGCTGGGATGTTCTTAGCCATAAAATGTTATGGGACATGAGGAAGAATACCCATTTTTTTTAATACCAGTTAAAATGCTGAGTAGCCAGTCTATTACAACATCCTGACGCTTAAAACCTACAGTGTCATCAGACTTGACATGCCTCAAGATGGTCTTTATAGAAGTAGCTCCATGAGGGTGAACGTGGTATCATGATCTGAGGTCAACGCAACACTGGTAACGTGGCTGTGCTTGTCTCCTGTAGATGGGAGGGGGATGACTGCGGTCCCATTGTGCTCGTCTCCTGTAGATGGGTGAGGGAGGGGGATGACTGCGGTCCCATTGTGCTTGTCTCCTGTAGATGGGTGAGGGAGGGGGATGACTTGCGGTCCCATTGTGCTCCGATGGGCCTCCCTGGACCTTCAGTGACTTCGGCATGAGTCATCCTCTCCACTGGACGGACAACTCTGTGTCTCTGTGTTGAATCAGGTAGCCTAGTTGTTAGAGCGTTGGGCCAGTAACCGAAAGGTTGCTGGATCGAATCCCCGAGTTAACAAAGTAAAAATCTGTCGTTCTGCCCCATAACAAGGCAGTTAACCCACTGTTCCCCGGTAGGCCGTCATTGTAAATAAGAATTTGTTCTTAACTGACTTGCCTAGTTAAGTAAAGGTTCAATTAAAAATCTGTTTTTCTCGGTACTTCTATATCAGAAGCCTAATGTTCTAGTAGCATGTATTGCTTGCTGTAAGTAAAATAGGAACATTGGCACAATTTATTTGGAATATGATGCAATCATCAACATCTCCTGGCTAATTTTAACCTGCAAATGAATAAGATAAATTAATAGTGCAAGGCTAAGTCATGTAGTGAATGACGGCCAACTTGTGAAGTAATATTTTTCAGTAAGTACTGTGGGATTGCAGTTTTCTTACCACATATAAAATGTGAAATTATGAGCACTGCTGAATAACTGAAAATGAAAATAAACGTACATCAGTGTAATCTCATGACCAAATTAGGTGCTGGCCCAAAATCATTTCTTACCTCATGAAATTTTATTGGTCTTTTTTTAATCTAGTAACACAGAACCGTCCACAAACAGTTTCTGCTGGGTATTCCTCAAAAGGAGCTCTCTATTCACAATGCTGAATGCAACGGTTCTGGGACAATGCTCAAAGCAATGGACACTTGAGAGAGAACAGTGTTGGAGGGCCTGTTACACCACTCAGAGACGGAACTAAGCCATGATTTAGTTATGACAGTTAACAGACACGACTAGTGTCACAGCTACTGTCTGTCAAATACCCCAAAATCGTATGGCTTGTAATTTTAAAGTTTGTAGCTCATAAATCTATTTTTGTAAATAACTTATTACTTTATGGATTTGATTTTTTTTTTTTTCCTTTTTTTGAATGTCCTTTTTTCTGTGGCTTTGTGAATATCTACACGACTTCGCTGTAAATCAGCTTCTTCGTATGTGTCTTAAGAGGGTTTCTTTGTGTGTTGAAGATACAGCTGTGTCAGAGGGGACGTACAGCCGAAATGCACCGCTACAAGCATCCTCATTTCCGGACTAGTTTCCCTAGTGAGGGGCCCAGGATGGGGAGCGGGGGGTATGAGGAGAGCACCAAGCAGCCCGCCAATAAAGCTTAGTTGGCTTGTGCTCTGCTTGTTTTTCCCCTAGACCCTTTTCACCCACTCTATTATTTTTGTCTTCCTTTCTCCTTAACTAGATTTATGCTAATTCCACCAGTCTATTTCTGTCTTCCCTCCATTCTCTACCATTTCTCTCTCCCTCCCAACCTCCATCTCAGAGAAGGCAGGGCTGCAGGGAGTCTGTGGCAGTAGCAGACTAGGGCTTGGCTCTCTGCAGCTCTGATCTGTACCTGGAAGATCAGACGAGGCCTCTTCTTTAGCAGTGTGCAGCCTACAGTGGAGAAGATCCCTGCCATGTTCTGACTGATAGCCAGCCACAGTTTCTCATCTGTTCTACTATCTGAGCACTGGCTTTGCTTGAGCTCACCCCTAAAGCTGCTGCTCACTCCATTCATATAGTGCATTTGGAAAGTATTCAGACCCTTTGACTGAATACTCCACAATCAACACACAATGCCCCATAATGACAAAGCGTGTATTAAACATGTATTAAAATGTTTAAACAGATACCTATTTACGTAAGTATTCAGACCCTTTGCTATTAGACTGGAAATTGAGCTCAGGTGCATCGTGTTTCCGTTGATCATCCTTGATGTTTGTACAACTTGATTGGAGTCCACCTGTGGTAAATTCAATTGATTGGACATGATTTGGAAAGGCACACCTGTCAATATTAGGTCCCACAGTCAGAGGAAAAACCAAGCCACGAGGTCAAAGCAATTGTAAAGCCCCTGAGACAGGATTGTGTCGAGGCACAGATCTGGGGAAGGGTACCAAAAAATGCCTGCAGCATTGAAGGTCTCCAAGAACACTGTGGCCTCCATCAGTCTTAAATGTAAGAAGTTTAGAACCACCAAGACTCTTCCTAGAGCAATCTGGGACGAAGGGCCTTGGTCAGGGAGGTGACCAAGAACCTGATGGTCACTCTGACAGAGCTCCAGAGTTCCTCTATGGGAGAACCTTCCAGAAGGACAACTATATCTGCAGCATTCCACCAATCAGGCCTTTATGGTGGAGTGGACAGACCGAAGCCCCTCAGTAAAAGGCACATGACAACCCGCTTGGAGTTTGCCAAAAGGCACCTAAAGACTCTAAACCCCTAAGAAACAAGATTCTCTGGTCTGATGAAACTAAGATTGAACTCTTTGTCCTGAATGCCAAGTGTCACGTTGGGAGGAAACCTGGCGCCATCCCTACGGTGAAGCGTGGTGGCAGCCTCATGCTGTGGGGATGTTTTTCAGCGGCAGGGACTGGGAGACTAGTCAGGATCGAGGGAAAGATGAACGGAGCAAAGTACAGAGAGATTCTTGATGAAAACCTGCTCAGGACCTCAGACTGGGGGCAGAGGTTCACCCATACAACAGAACAACGACCCCTAAGTACATAGCCAAGACAACACAGGAGTGGGTTCGGGACAAGTCTCTGAATGTCCTTGAGTTGCCCAGCCATAGCCCGAACTTGAACCCGATCCAACATCTCTGGAGAGACATGAAAATTGCTGTGCAGCAACGCTCCCCATCCAACCTGACAGAGCTTGAGAGGATCTGCAGAGAAGAATGGGAGAAACTCCCCAAATACAGGTGTGCCGAGCTTGTAGCGTCATACCCAATCAAACCTGATGCTGTAATAGCTGCCAAAGGTTCTTCAACAAAGTACTGAGTAAAGGGTCTGAATACATATATTTGTTTTATTTTTAATAAATTAGCAAACATTTCTAAACCTGTTTTCTTTGTCATTATGGGGTATTGTGTGTAGATTGAGGAGGGGGGGAAAAGACACTGTATTCTGAACATGGCTGAAATCCATGTCTTATGTCTACTTAGCATTTTATTCTCAGAGATGCCCTTCACATGGAAACTTCTGACATGATAATCACCTCTTTTATTATGGGCTGCTTGTCATGCGAGTCTGTCCATCGTCATGGGAACAGTCACCATTTCATACTGTCATTCCTACCCCTGACACATTAACCAACAAGAACTCATCTCTCTGAGCAATACGATTTGATAGCAAACCTTTCATACACAGGACAGTAATGGAATCAAAAGGAGGGGACATTGAACAAAGGCTGTGATCGAATTCAACCTTTTTTGAGATATTGAAGAACAGAACAGCAACTCCAGCCTCTAGCAGCAGGCAGATGAAACAGAGAACACACTGGACCTCCACAGCAAAGAGGGAGCGAATCAGCAGGGCGCTGCTAGCTGGACACTGCCTGGAACAGTCTGGAAAGTCCCCTGTTCATTCATAGCATAACTTTAGGCCAAAAAGTTTACATTTTAGATTTTTGGCTACATTTAAAAAAAAAAAAAAAATGTTGGACATATTTCTAGTGGTGGAGGGGGACGTTAGATCCATGTGAAGTAATGTGATTTTGTTCATGTTCCAGAAAGCCCGATCTTGGCACAGGTCCGTCAGTCCATAACTCAAGTCTGTGGTATGCTATTTTTAATTAGTGTATGCGTGTCTTTGATGTTGGAATGGGGCTGAATCTGAGAGGAGTTTTCCTCAAGATACCCTCTGCGCTGGTCAGAGGGAGAGAGGGCACAAGAGAGAAATATGAAGAGGATGGATAGGCGAGAGGATATCGACAGATACAAAGTGGCTGAAAAGTACACTGGATCCAAGAGGGAATGTGCAACCATTCAATTTAGTGAAGACTTGTTACAGTTGGAGAGGGAAGAAATTCCTTTCGTCCCTGCCCTTCTGAATGGATGAATACTGGGCATTCTTCAGAATGAAATGGCTCTGAGAATGGCCTTCCTCTGAGCTCGCTGTCTGTATGGAGCACTCCATAACCAGTTGTGTAAATCTGGGAAGGGGGAAGATTCGGACCATGTGGAAGACTGCTTGAGTTGATCCACGTAAGAGGAAAAAAACATAATGAAGTTGGACTGAAAATACAGTTGTAGAGCGATCAATAGTGAGAGTAGCAAGATGATGTGAGTAGTATGGTATCGCTGTCAATGCCAGAAATCCAAGCACAAACTCGGAATGAGCTGGCATTAACTGAAAATACTCTATTTACTAGAGTGAAATCAAAGGCTAAAAACCTTTAGCTATACTATGTTTGCTTACACAAGGTCTTTACTCATGAATATTTTTATTTCACTTTCCAGTTACACTTGGATAGACAATCTGTTGATAAGCAACTGCTTGCTAAGGTTACGGTTTAGAATAAGGGTTAGGCTAAGTGTTACGTTTGGGGTTAGGATAAAGGTTGCGGTTAGTTAAAATGTTACTCTGATAGTTTGTAGAACGTCTACAGATGGACTATCCAAATAAAGTCTTGCCCAATTTAGTAATTACTGTACACGTGTAACATATTGCATGAGGAGAGGTTAGTTGCATTAAACTCCTTCGTTGGGATCCAGTCTCTTCTTCTCTCCCACATCTATTACCCCACTCACTTGCTGGATACTGGCACTTGCCTGTACTGAAGAGCCCTATTGATATGGAACCACTTGAGGAGGGGGAAGTGGGTGAGGGGGAGTGTTTGCTAGCAGTGGTAGTTGGAGATATCTCTGGTGTGTTTTATAGGACACTGTCTGCCAGTGGAGTATTTAGTATATTCTCCTCACTGGCTCCTTTTTACTGCTTGGGCTGAAGGTCTGTGTGTACATTATTCCAATGCACAGTAGTAGTTTGTCATACAGTGGAGGTAAAAGTAACAGATCTATTTGAGGAAGGGAAAATCCCCTGGGTGGTGGTGGATCTCTACTAGTGGGCAGTTCCTTGTTCTCCCCCATGTCCAGAGATGGTCTGATAACAGTTCTTCTAAGAACTAAATGTTGTTTTACAACTCAAAATATGTGAAGGAGAAGCAGGCTGATTAAGCACTGTCAGACATATCCTCTTTCCCCTCCCACTCAAATACATGTTCTAATGAAACGCAAGAACGCTGTCCTGCTCCGTCTTAGTCAAATCTGGGGTTTGTGTTCCACTTGGCTGACTGCCAGCGTGGAAGAATGGAGGCTGCTGTGGAAGTGTGCTAAAGTGTTTGAGACAAAGGTCAGCCTGCTCTCTGGGTGTCAGTGTAGTAAAACACCGCTGGTCATTGGAAATTGTACAATCGAGGTCTGATGATATCAGCGTTCCAAGACCCTTCTGCATTTAAGGCTCAACCTTGACTTTATTGCGATCAGCTTACAAGACTCATTTAGATCTGTCAGCCATGTTTGATTCTCTAACTCTATTCCAGTGGTTACAAACTGGGGGTCTTGAGTGTGAAACCATTAGTATTTTAATAGGCTTCATACACTGAGCATACGAAACATTAGCATTTTAATAGGCTTCATACACCGAGCATACGAAACATTAGCATTTTAATAGGCTTCATACACCGAGCATACGAAACATTAGCATTTTAATAGGCTTCATACACTGAGCATACGAAACATTAGGAACACCTTATTGAGTTGCACCCTGTTTTTGCCCTCAGAACAGCCTAAATTGGAGCATGAACTCTGGAAACTATTAGTGAAAAATCAAACAGCGTGGCAGTTCTTGGCGCACTCCAACCGTTACGCCTGACACCTACTACCATACCCCTTTCAAAGGTACTTAAATCTTTTGTCTTGCCCATTCACCCTCTGAATGACACACATACACAATCCATGTCTCAATTGTCTTAAAGGTTAAATAAGGCTTTTTAGCCGTCTCCTCCACTTCATCTACACTGATTTTGAAGTGGATTTAACAGGTGAACAATAAGGGATCACAGCTTTCACCTGGATTCACCTGGTCAGTCTTTCATGGATAGAGCAGGTGTTCATAATGTTTTGTACACTCGGTGTGTGTTTGTATTTTATATTCATACCTTTGCCTATTCCATCTGGCTAATGGCATTGAACTACGATACTGCACCAAATTCATGTAAAAAAACAAAAAAACATCTGTGGTTCAGAACCGTATCTTGACCGATATCCAGATTAGTGACCAGAAAGCACTCGTTTCAGTCTGCTACAGCTGCATCTTTACCAGAACAATGGGGTACCTGCCACATTTTTTCATTGATCATTTTCATAATTCACATATGTCTGTAACATCACACTGCCTTCAATAATAATTAAGTTTGAGAACCACTTCTCTAATCAATTAAGCCTGGTGCATTTTATTTGGTTTTACAGGAGCCTATCACACAAACACAATGTCATTCGAGTCATCCCTTATATGTAAATAATGCTGATGTAATCTGACCTTCTTCCCGATTCCTCTCAGGCGGGAAGTGATGGCGAGAGCATCGGGAACTGTCCGTTCTCACAGAGACTCTTCATGATCCTGTGGCTAAAGGGAGTGGTCTTCAACGTCACCACAGTGGACCTGAAGAGGTGAGGGAGAATGCACACCACCACGTTACACTAGCCTTCTCGCTCACTCCACCACCACGTCACGCTAGCTAGCTCATTTCCCCCAGAAGAGGTCAGCCTTCTACACTTCCTCTGCTCCTGGAGAGCCAGGGGAATGCTCTCTCTCTCTCTCGCTGTCTCTGTCTGAGCTTTTCTGGGCTCTCCACTAACACTCTGATCCAACCCCACCTCAAACATTTTCACCTTGTGGCTTATTTGTTTTTCCCATGACCTTTCCCAACCTGGAGAAATCTGGAAAATAAACAAGCTGCATTCTGGAGAGGCTGTTTGAGGTTGTGCTCACTTCCTGCCTAGATTTGGGGGTAAATTGTATTTTTCTTACTCTAAAATCAAAGCAGAATCTAAAAGGATCGGCTTCCCCTCCCAAAGTCATTTGAAGTTGATTTAGTCTTGGCTGAAAGTGCAGTAAAATTTCTTGTCCATGTTCTGTAGAAGGCTGCCTGGCAGCTCCTTGCCCAACCATTATATTCCTCAATGCATCACCTGAACACTTCCTGATTTGTTTTTCCTCTTCCCGGGCCAGAGCTATTGCCATACAGTATGTGTGATTATTTTCAGATATAGTAATGGACTTGATTTCCATGGGCCTTTAAATCATTGACTGACAGTATAGTATACAGGAGGCTCTGATGAAGTGTTGTAGAGGGTATAGCTCAGCCATGCAGATACTTATGCGTCTCTTCTCCTGAGAAATCTCAAACACTGCTACCTCTGCCAGGGTTGGTCCTGTGGGTAATCTAGAGTTGGAAACAAAACAAGACTGGGTAGTACACAGAGCAACCTTCTCTTTTTTACATTTGGAAGCACAGGGAAGTTGTCTTTGGCTATCTGTGAATGTATTTGCATATGTATCTATAACTGTGTGAGGGTGTGTACGAACGAGACGAGCTTCCAGAGGTCTTGTAAAGGGCAGTGGAGGATGTCCCGCCCACTTAAGTGTCTGTTTTCCCCTCTTTTGTCAAACATGTCTTTGTTCAGTTCTGACCACATAGTGCTTTGACCTTTTTTTTTAAATGACTGATAAAGGCTTCACTTGTCCCACACAGTAGTGTGTTCACGCTCCAGTCAACAGAACGAGGCAAAGTATTGCACAAATGTATTTAATCCTGTTTTATGGAACTCGAGGACGGTACATTTTCTAACCTTAATGTTATGACCTTGCTTTGGAAAACTGTTCAAAAAGCCCTTTTGGCTGAATTTGAGTAACATTTTAGTTATCTTTTTTTTAAGATCTTTTTTAGTTATCTTACCCCCTCCCACTGTTCCTTGATGTTGCCATGGGGCGAGGGTGCTTCCTGTGCTCATGCCAAAGGATTGAGGTCACTTCCTGTTTTGGTGCCCCTGTGACTAGTTGGTCTTACGAGTCTGTTTCACAGCTCCCCTTGTAGGGAGACTGTAACCGCGGTACTTTGCACATACCATTGGCCTGCATGTGACGCGGTCTCTATGGCTAGATTAGTGGTAGGCTGTTCTCTGCATCAAAGTTAATTTGCGCCTCACTTTTTTTTGGTAAACTTTGCTCTGACATGACAACCCTGATAACTAACTAGCAGACACACAAAAAAATTCTTCTGCTTTTTACTTTGTAATTCTCTTATTTTGTGGCCGTTTATGGAACATGACTCGGCTACGTGCTGTTGATTGGTCATTCATCACTCACTCATTATGTTCTGTGTGTTCATTATCTCACCTCCCAGAGACATCTGGAACAAAACAAAAAAAATCACTGTGGACAGAAGAATGCACATGGACATGCGCATACATGACCCTGTTGAAAATAAAGTCCAACCCAGGGTGTGTGAGGGGGGACTGTGGAGGGCCAGTGGAGGGCCAGAGTGGTCTGGAACAGTCTAGCATGGGACAGGGATTTGTGTCCTGTCTATTGGCCACAGCCCCCTCCACTGATCTGCAATAGAACTGGGCCCTGGGAGACAGAATAACGCTTTAATGGTTGTTGATGATTTTAAAGAGTAGATAGACTAGATGGATTATAGGGATATACAATTATAGATTAGTGAGTAATCTGTGAAGGCTCAGTTTGAGTATAGAACTTTAGTATCCCTAGGGGAAACTTGGTTTTGCAGTGAAGTCATCTGTACAAACAAGACAGACATTTCAACAACATCAAGGAGAGGGAAAGGGGGATACCTTGTCAGTTGTACAACTATATGCATTCAACTGAAATGTGTCTACCACATTTAACCCAACCCCTCTGAATCAGCTGCCTTAATCGACATCCACGTCATTGGCCCCTGGGGAACAGTGGGTTAATTGCCTTGCTCAGGGGCAGAATGACGGATTTTTTTTATTTTTATATATATATATTTTTTTTACCTCTATGATTCGATCCGAGCAATCTTTTGGTTACTGGCCCAACGCTCCTACCTGCCAGGCGATCTCTTAACACAGTATAAGATAATCATTTGGCTGATTGGAATATTTACCAGTGCGTTGTGACATGCCCACTAAATCCCCTCTCTTCTCTGCTCCCTAGGAAGCCTGCAGACCTCCAGAACCTGGCCCCAGGCACACACCCTCCTTTCATCACCTTCAATGGGGAGGTCAAAACCGACGTCAACAAGATCGAGGAGTTCCTAGAGGATGTCCTCAGCCCACCCAAGTGAGTCGTCTGGTCTGGTTGGCAACAGAATTTCACACCCACTAGGCACTTCACATCAGACTGCCTCCACGAGTAGATACCTACGATACAGTATACACTCTGTCAGATCTAACCAGGTGGATCATCGGTTTTGTGTGTGTGTAGGTTCACCAAGCTTGGCACCAGACACCCTGAGTCCAACACAGCTGGGATGGACATCTTTGCCAAGTTCTCAGCCTTCATCAAGAACTCCAAACCAGATGCCAACGAGGGTGAGCTTTCCATCCCTACACGATAGATAGATGTAGTTCCAGGTTACTACTCAGAAGTCAGTGAAGAAGCAATACTTAGAAATGGAGTTGCACTGGTGGTGCAGGAAGAGTTCTGTGGTTGCTAAGCGACAGTGGTAGCCTGAGGTGATTGGTGGCTGGGTGAGAGTGGGGGTCTGACACGGGAACACAGGGCTTTTGTTCTCTGTCCCCAGGCCCATTCCTTCCCCTGTCCCCCATGTCACCTGGCTGGGCTCTCTTTAAAAAAAAAAAAAGAAACATCCAAACAGCCTGGTAAAAACAACCCAGAGATGGACGTGAGCTCAAAGCACCTCTCTTCCCTATCATATTGTGTTGTGACCATGGGAAGACATGATTTGGACACGACAACAGGTGACGGTATACTGTAGCTTTGCCTCGGTCATATTGGCTAGTGTTTCTCTGTCTGTATGCTATGTTAATCTGTTTTATGACATACAGTATCAGTTCATGTCCTTTTGGTATCTTGGATGGTATGGTTTCTATTCTCCACCCTGCTGTAATATTGACCCAACCGTGATGGTTGGCTTTGAATTCCTTCTGGGCTATGTCAACACCACTGCTGACAGTCCTATCGGAATGATAAGCATGCCCTGTTTTATAAGACTTTAACATGTCAAACGCATGCCTCGTCACACTCTCTCCAAATGGCTACATACTCTACAATCAAATGAAATCAGTAGAATTTGCTCAATAAACCAGAGTCCAACCCCTGCTATCTATGTTGGCTGAGTGGACCATGCCTTATTTGGGGTCTCGAAGAAAATGCTAAAAACTGTCAGTGAGGAATGTCTGTGAAAGTACTTATGCACGGCAGCTCTAGTTCTGCCATCTTGCTATGAAATGCTGCCCTCTGCTGTGTGTTTCCTGTAGTGTCTGTTTGGGAAGGGGTCCAGAATATTCAACACAATGCAGGCAGGCTGGTTTGTGAATGCTATAATGCAGTTGACAGTTGTTGCGATAGTGTAATGAGAGATGCTGAATGTTCCTTTTTGTGCTGTAGGTCTGGAGCGTGGCCTGTTGAAGACCCTGCAGAAGCTGGATGAGTACCTGCGTTCCCCACTGCCTGACGAGATCGACCACAACAGCATCGAGGACATCAAAATCTCCACTCGCAAGTTCCTGGACGGTGACGAGATGACACTGGCTGACTGCAACCTCCTGCCCAAGCTGCACATCGTCAAGGTGAGACTGAGGGTATCAAAACAAGATATTCTACACACATTAGCAGAGTCCATGTAGTCCATGAGCCAGACCCCCAAATTTGGGCCTTTGGGCTCACTTGGGGTTACAATGTCTCTTAGTGAGTTCTTTGAAGGGCAATGGTCCTAGAGTTGGAAAATGTCTGGTAGTCGTTGCGAGAAGTGGAGCTTTCTCCGGTTATCACTTTCTTCCCTCCTTCCCATTCGTTTTTCCCTAATACTGAAGTTGTTGGTCACGTGTACCCTTTTTAACCATGTGTAATTGGAAAGTTTTGATTCACAACTATTCATCAGAACAATTTTTCTGAATGTTCAGGTCAACAGAACTTTGACCTCTAGAATTACCAGTATACATTGCTTTAAAAAGGAAACCCTGATACATTGTTTGACAAGTGATTTTGGAAATATAATTGACTTTGAAAGCCACAGCTACAACTATTTAAAAATCACCCATATTATGCCACTGACAGAATAATTTAAGCTTAGCCATAGAATTCCATGTAGTGGGGCAGTTATGTTTTTGTATTGTAACTTTGGTGATAGAGGCACCACATTTCACACACACTGCTAAAACAGTTTAAAAAAAGAAATAAAAAGATTTGTAGATACATGGTCATCCCAGGATTCACACATTAATCACACAGAAGTATTTTTCCAATATGGCCACCAAACAATTCAATAGGGTCTCGTTGGATCATGACCACACCTGCATTAAATATTATTGTAGTATGCCCAATATCTTAAGTTCATAGTGATGTAGAATATATAACCAAATGACCCAGGAGTGTGTGTGAGAGCGCTGAGAGCTGTTGCCAGAGAATGTATGTTAATTTCGCTTAGATAAGCTGCGTCCAATGTCGTTTTAGAGAATTTGGCAGTACGTCCAACCGGCCTCACAACTGCAGACCACGTGTCATCACGGGCAAGACATGACTTTGGGAAACCCTTGTATAGGCTACTGACATTGTTTGTCATAGGGTAAAATCCATATGGGGGAAATGAATGGGATGGAGGGAAGAAAGTGTGATAACTAGAGACTGTTCAAAATACTGCACTGCTGTCATACATACTGCCACATCGCCACCCCAAATCTATTTTTATTTGTCACATGCGCCGAATACAGCCTGTGTAAACTTTACCGTGAAATGCTTACTTACAGAATTGATTAGGAGCCCGTCAAACGGCAGCCATCGCCTCCGGCGCCGTTATTCCCCAAGTGAGCCTGACTGACTATTATAGTGATCACTTATCAAAGCTACCTTTGCTGATAAGGTAGTCCAATGCTGGAATGCTGCTGTTTGCAAAACATCTTATGTACGGGTATCTTGGTAGCATATGCCATTCTGTGACCAAGTCATGTTGTACCACTCTTTGCCTGTAGAGGGACACGTTCTCTAGATGTTTGTTCTGAGACTAACTCACTTCATCAATGTCCACCTCTATCCACAGGTGGTGACCAAGAAGTACAGAGGCTTTGACATTCCCAAGGACATGACGGGCATCTGGCAGTACCTGCAGAATGTCTATACGCGTGAGGAGTTCACCAACACCTGCCCCAGCGACAAAGAGATTGAGATCGCCTACCAAGACGTGGCCAAGAGGCTGGTCAAATAGGGCTACTCCATGCCCCCTCCCCCTAGCACTGGGATTGGTCTGTTCAGACACGAGCAAGAACTATGAACTACCTTTCCTTAGCTCATTTAAAGCAAACCTAATGCATAAATATCTGATCCTTCCGTTCCCTTTTTAATTTTTTGGAAGATTTCTTGAGTACATGAATCTCAAAGGTCCGTTGGTCATTGCTTTTTTGTTTTCTTTCTGTTATGATGATTGTTTCGAGGCGTCTGACTGGCGAGTTGGTCGAGCTACCTGCCAGATTGGATGCAGGCTAGTGTGTATCGGAGCTTATCAGTTTTGGAGGGCCATCGATACACACACTATAAAGTGGCCTTCCGGCTGACCCTCTGTTTCCACAAGGGAATATGGTCACAAGCGTTTTTTTTCTGTTTGTTCAATATTGATTTGCATTTCATGCTTGCTATGAAAGTAACCATTACAAGACTGATTTTGCGTGTTGGTTTAAACAGTGTTGAAAGCTTCAGTGTTTTTGGCTCTAGAGAGTAAATGAGGGCAGGTGTCACTGCATGTACTGCATTAGACGCTAGGCCAAACCACAGTTGACATATCAGCGCGATATGCTTAATTTTACTGTTGCGTTGCTTGAGTCAATTGGTATAACTATAATACAGGTAAGGCTACCTGTTGTCCACGTTCTGATACCATTTACTCCATAACCTTGTATGTGGACACATGGGTGCAAACATCCATGACACTTATGCTACCTGAGCTCAGTCTACAGTCGGCTCAGATGTGCCAGGTCCTTAGATTAGATGTATTCAGCTCAGAACAAGGGAACTTAAGATGCGTGAAATATTAGATACTATGTAGCAAACAAAACCAACCTTTTTTAGACTTGTATGGGAATACAAACTGTCCTTCATCACTGCATTGCCTCATATCACTGCTCCATATAGACACTGACACTCTTGGCAGTAATGCTCAATTTGTCCAAAATGAACGTTTTTTTCGCTCTCTGCTGTACAGTACGAAGGGAAATCTTTAGCTTGTATTGTGCTGGCAGCAGTGGTAGTTTTCTATTACACTTCAGCCACCGAAAAGGGGACATTTTATTCGTGTCTCACTGTGGATTGAATGACTCCTGTTATCTAAACTAGTGAAGTAACAAAAACACACACTCGCCATCGTTCTCCTATCGCATACAGAAGATCCCCAATCAACCATCAGAAAAGGTGACACTAAAGATGTTTATGAGGATAGGCATCGGGGAGAGGAGACCGGTAATGTTGTGACTGTCATTTAGGATTTCATTTTCTCATTATTTAGAATGCTTTCAACAGTAGTGAGTGTATTCTGTCATAGTTTCAAAAATGCTTTAGTGTGGATAAAGCAAAAATGTTTTTTTTTTTCTCCCCTTGTTTTGCTATCCTTTCAGACATTTGTTGTAATACAAATTTGATAAAAGGATTTGTAAATATTTGTTTTGATTATTCAGAGTTCAATGTGTAAATTGTATACATTCATTGGTTGGTTTGAATGGGGGGTACTGCTTGGGTTTTAGTACTAGAAGACATCTCCTCTGGCCTTTATTTGTTTTCTCTTGCTCAGACGGTTTTCAAAAATCACTGCAATTACGACATGTATATGTCAATTTCAGAAGAAAAGATCCAGGCTTATGTCATGGCTTTTTTTTTTTAAACAATATTGACATTATTGAAATAAACCTATTATTGGCACTCTGGTTTGTGGGTGTGATTTGCCTGTGGGTTGTTCCAGAAAAGAGGATCAATGAGTTTTAACTAGCTAACTGTCATGAAAATGCAAAAATACCCAGATTTTTGAGGAATATAGAATTGGCATGCTATAATTTACTCATTAATCAACAACCCATATTCAAGACAACTTAAGCTTCCTAAATTAATCAGACAATCAAGATATATTTAACTGCTTATCATATAGTTAGCTGGCTAACTATATGATCCTGCTTTCTGGAACACCCCTCTGGGCTAATGACCTGGCGGCCTACAGTTACTGTGTATGTCCTTGTGCTATGTTCAGTGGTGTAAAGTACTTAAGTAAAAATAATTTAAAGTATTACTTAAGTTGTTTTTGGGGGTATCTGTACTTTACTATTTTATATTTTTGGACTACTTACATTCCTAAAGAAAATATTGTGCTTTTTACTCCATAAATATTTAGTAGTCATTACATATTGAATGTTTAGCAGGACAGGAAAATGGTCCAATTCACACGCTTATCAAGAGAACACATGTTCGCCCCGACGGCCTCTGATCTGGTGGACTCACTAAACACATGCATCTTTTGCAAATACTGAGTGTTGGCGTGTGCTCCTGGCTAGCCGTAAAAAATAATAATATATATATATAAACAAGAAAATGGTGCCGTCTGCTTGGCTTAATATACGGAATTTAAAATTATTTATACTTTTACTGTTTGATACTTAAGTATATTTTTGCAATTATGTTAACTTTTTATAGTTAAGTATAATTAGAACAAAAATAGTATTTTACTGGGTGACTTTTTACTTGAGTAACTTTCTATTTAAAACTTATTTGGGATCGATGTCCCTTCCATGGGACGGTTGTGCTAACGTAGGCTAATGCGATTAGCATGAGGTTGTAAGTAACAAAACAATTTCCCAGGATGTAGACATATCTGATATTGGCAGAAAGATTAACAAGAATTTAAGCAAACTGCATTGTCCAATTTACAGTAGCTATTACAGTGAAAGAATTCCATGCTATTGTTTGAGGAGTGCCTAATTTTGAACAAAGTTATTAATAAACATATTGGGGATATTTGGGCAGTCTTGATACATTTTTAACAGAAATGCAATGGTTCATTGGATGTCTAAAACTTTGCACATACACTGCTGCCATCTAGTGGACATCTAAATTGCAACTGGGCTGAAATAATACATTATGGACTTACTCTTGCATTTCAAAGATGATGGTACCAAAAAAATACAAAAGAACGGTTGGATTTTTTTCTTTATTTTTTACCAGATCTATTGTGTGTTATTCTCCTACATTCCTTTCACATTTCCACAAAGTTCAAAGTGTTTCCTTTCAAATGGTACCAAGAATATGCATATCCTTGCTTTAGGGCCTGAACTACAGGCAGTTAGATTTGGGTATGTCATTTTAGGCAAAAATTGAAAAAAAAAGGGTTGTATCCTTAAGAGGTTTTAAGGTATGTCTACTTTTTCCACCACTGGTTACAGTATGTGTTATTGATGGTAGACAGAGGAGCTGGACTAAGACCAGTTTCTTGTTTATCTAATTGACCTCTTCGTCGTTTTCACTATAGCGGAATGAATGTCCAACCCCTCCTTCCCCCTGAAGACGCCTTCAAAATCAGCCTCCAGCTTCAAGTTTTGGAGCCTGTCTGCTTCTTATTCTCTTCTGTTCCACTGCACAAACAAGTCAATTCTACTCGCAGATAATTCCCAAAGTTGTGCAAGCAGGAAGACGTGTGGGGGCGTACAATTGGGTGCCCTCCAGATCATTAAAGTATTGTGTTTCACTCCCAGACATTCTCTTTTTTAACTGAATAGCATTGCCACACAGTCTCTCCTCATAACTCACACAGAGGAAATCCACCCAGACGTAAACAGATGGATGGACTGGAGCTGTGTGTGTGTCTGTCTGCCTGTGTCTCTGTCTGACTAAAACAAGGCTGGCTATCATTTAGAGTCAGACCACACATTCATTAGGGGGGAGGTTGGTATAGTGTATTAGGGTAATTGTGTCATTTGTGTGAGGGAGGGGTTGTTGTGTGTCCGAAATGTTAAGCCCGTGCTGTGTTCCAGTCCCTGCTCTGCTCCGGGTGAGAACAGGGAGGCAGGAACCAGAAGACCAACAGGGGGAGCCAGTCACCATGATCTGCAATGGCCTTGTCTCCTGAGAGAAGATGACATGTGTCTGGTTACTATATGGCCATATTAATAGTGTTAAATTGTGTTTTTGAGCAAGTGGTTGAAACTTCTTTTTTTTTACCAAACAATGTTTAATGCACTTAAGACAATTGTTCAGCCAATACCCTTGTTCTTTAGAACTGAATGTCTTGTTTATGTGTTTATCTGTTGTCACAAGAATCCAATAGAAAAAATATAATTTCCCATATTTCACAATTCATGTCTGTTAGCATAGTGACTGAGTGGTATCTCAGAGCACAGTAAGGTATTATTATATCTACCTGGCATTAGACCTTGTCCTGGGCAGCGCCAGAGGTTTACACGTTCCACACAACACCCATTTATACAGCTAGATAAATATTTACCCTAGCAAAGTATCTCACTCAAAAGTACATAGTGATGTCCCAACTGGGCTTTAAACCTGCAACCCTCTGGTTCCCTTAGCCCTAGAATGGGACATCGGGTTGCTGATGGGAAGGCAACATTAGGGGATAGCAGGCCATCTTAAAAACCTACACACTTCTCTATACTGAATAGAGTTGAATTTATGTCGAGTCCAATTTAGTTTGATAGAGCCAGACAGTCTAAAGTGGATTTATGCTGTCGTCTTGAAGAAACAAAATGCCATTCATAATCATTATCTGGCCTTTCGCATCCCATGACTCCTGATGAAGAACATGCTTATATTAGAGGCATAGAGACTGGTGTTAAATTAACTTTTATGGACAAATATTATTTTCATGATCGTTTTTGCGCTGCCACTTTGACTGCCAAGAGCTGTTCACTGTTGATTTGTGCCACGGGCCGCAATACAAAGCACAGTGTTTAGCTTTCACTGTATAGGCCCAGGCTGTCCTGTTGAAAAATGTTAACGTACCCCTCACACGCACCTACCCACCCGAGACGCGAAAAGCGCCCGCTTCTGGCAAGGCGGGCACGCGGTGTGTTGTTGTTCTTGGAAGGCGACGGGGCAGAAACATTCCTCCCGGACTCCAGTTCTGTAAATCTCACAGCCCCATAATGCTTTCCATGCACTTTATCTGCGCCTTACATCTTCGGCAGCGTTGGCTTTATGGAGAAAATATTTTGGCATCCGACACGTCCCTATAGAAAAACACTGTGTCTGTGACTTGTTAGCGAAAGAAAATCGCCGGGAGTTGGACATGTTGATCCTCCAGCAAGGTGTGTTTTTCTATCTGGCTTTATGAAAGTCACAAGCACCATGTATCGTGCTCCTATGACTTACGGATTCGTTTTTGGCTGTGTTAGAGGCCTTGTCTGTTATTATTTGCACAGACCTACTGCTCTACAAGAAATACAGCCACAATCACCTTAAATAGCAGAGGTATAATCCTTTCCTCTGGGGGGTTGCGGGTAGGCTATTTACTGTATGTCTCTCTGCTGTGCTGCTAAGATCTTCATTTGAATTTTTTAAAGTTTTAATTTGCATGTGTTTTGGTTTATATCAGAAGTCAATGTTTTATTATTGGGCTATCAGATGTTAGCTGCAGCTGACTGACTGATTCCATGTTTCTTCTGATGGTTGACAGTTTCTGGCAATGTGATAGTGTCAGTGAGTGAGTTACTTTACAGGCCTGCAGTCTCCCATTGAGGACAATGTGCCAGTGGCTCAGCAACACACAGCACTGTAGATGTGACTGGTGTACAGCAGGCTGCCAACAGCATTAAAGAGCATGTACATACAAGGTCTGTGCCAGTTACCACACAGCTTATGGCATTGTGGCGCCGTGTCACCCCTCCATCCTCTTAACAGGGCGGTCTACGAATGGAAAGAGTTATATTCTATTCAGAGGAGCCGTTCCCCGTGTTGCCTGCAGTTAACCATGGCGGGTTTGTGTGCACACTGTTTGTTTGAGGGTTCATTAAGATGTGGGAGAGAGGGTAGGTTTCTCAGCAGGGCATGGGGGACTCTTGTGGGAGATAGGGAGTTGTGGTGGTCTCTTTGGGCTGCCCAGTGAGCTGGTCTGGTGTCACCCCCTGGCCCCTTCACTCACACATTGTGGTGAGTGTGGCTCTGTGCTGGCCTGGCAGTGAGGGGCCTACTACAGTCTGTGGAGGGTGGTCTGTGAGACAGACCCTCAGGCCCCACTAGAGGACACTGTACCACGCCAAGCCTGGAGGGAACAGTTTTCCTGACCTGGCAGAAACTGGAGTCATGGCCTTTTGTGGTGGTGGTTGGGATTCACTGATGGATAACTGCATACATGGAGTGTGTGTGGATGTGGTAAATAAGTGGGTGGATCAACAGAAGTGGGTGTATGGAAAGTGAATAAGCTAATTGGGCAGATTTGTTGCTGCTCAAGGCGGTTTTTCGTGGCTGATTGGGCTGCACGACGAGTCTCCTAACCTGCTACCTTAGTTTTCCTAAACTGCTATGTAAACATTTATGCTGAACCGCGGTGTTCCGGGCTATGGCTGGTCTAACCAATAATGGAGAGCTGATGTTACACCCATCGCTGTTAAGCCACCCACTGATGTTACACCCATTGCTGTTAATCCACCCACTGATGTTATACCCATCGCTGTTAATCCACCCACTGATGTTACACCCATCGCTGTTAATCCACCCACTGATGTTACACCCATCGCTGTTAATCCACCCACTGATGTTACACCCATCGCTGTTAATCCACCCACTGATGTTACACCCATTGCTGTTAATCTACCCACTGATGTTACACCCATCGCTGTTAATCCACCCACTGATGTTACACCCATCGCTGTTAATCCACCCACTGATGTTACACCCATCGCTGTTAATCCACCCACTGATGTTACACCCATCGCTGTTAATCTACCCACTTCTTTCGTAACACCCGCTTTCAGACACACAGTTACCAGCCAATTAAACTCAACTCCACGATTTACGATGAAGTTGAGTGGCGACTAATGTGTGCGGCCTGGAGCGCTGACATTCTATGTTATTGTAGGCTATTCTTTGGGTGCTGAAATCAGTAGTGTTTGATTAAAACTTAATTTTATGTGAAGTCGGACTCGAGTCCGCCTACACTAGTCGCCGCTCAACTCCATTGTGGAGTTGAGTTTAGTCAGCTAGCAGTTACCCATACTTAAGAAACTACCACTGAGAAACCTGCCATTGTTCTTATCTCCTCTACGGTCAGCACTTTTGTAGGAAGTTTGTGTATAAGTTACATGCCTTCTACATGAGTTTAGTATCTTCTTCTTGATTGGTATGTCTGGTCATTTGTGTGGGTGGCTTTATGAGATTACAATAGCGTTCTGTTTTGTTTTGTCTGTGACAAACTATTAGACATAAAAGACTCGCTCCGTCAGCACCCCTCTATCCGCCCCCTCGAGAAGATTTACCTTGCAATTTATATGCTATGCTAGTGTGTCAGAGTTGCCCTCAGGGCATATCTGTCTGGTATGTGGCAAACTATTGCTGTGTGCATTTGTGCGTGCATGTTTGTGCGTTTATTGAAGCCTGTATGTGTGTGTTTAGCATATAGAACCTAAAAGTATCAATGTGATTCCCTGGAAAAGAACCAGTATGTTTAGCAAACAGATCATCCGAGGCGTGTGTGTGTCTGGGAGTGCGTGTTTGTGTGTGTCTTTGTACTAAAGTGAACGAGCAGGTTCCCTTTTTAGACCTGTGGCATACAGTATACAGGGGAAAGAGGTCTTTGAAGTGCTGGGTCTGCCATCCATCTCCAAATTGCTGGCTTTCATTTCACGCCAGCTACTGCGGAGGCCAGGGCTATTAAAGAGAAACGCTCACTCGGCTCCTACCCCTGCCTACCAAGTCTCCATGGTGAAACTACAGCTAGAGTACTAGGCCACTTACTCGGAGCACAACTTAAAGATATGGTGAGGAGATGATTATACTGTCAGAATGCTTTAGTGTAGGGCAGAACACAATATAGAGAACTACAGTGGAGTAGAGTGTTGGAGCACAGTATTGTGTTCAATAGAAAAGAGTAGAGTAGAGAAGACTCCTTGTTCAGTGGAATAGAGTACAGTCAAACAGCACAGTTAGTAGAGTAGAGAAGACTCATTGTTCAGTGGAATAGAGTACAGTCAAACATAGCACAGTTAGTAGAGTAGAGAAGACTCATTGTTCAGTGGAATAGAGTACAGTCAAACATAGCACAGTTAGTAGAGTAGAGAAGACTCATTGTTCAGTGGAATAGAGTACAGTCAAACAGCACAGTTAGTAGAGTAGAGAAGACTCATTGTTCAGTGGAATAGAGTACAGTCAAACATAGCACAGTTAGTAGAGTAGAGAAGACTCATTGTTCAGTGGAATAGAGTACAGTCAAACAGCACAGTTAGTAGAGTAGAGAAGACTCATTGTTCAGTGGAATAGAGTACAGTCAAACAGCACAGTTAGTAGAATAGAGAAGACTCATTGTTCAGTGGAATAGAGTACAGTCAAACATAGCACAGTTAGTAGAGTAGAGAAGACTCATTGTTCAGTGGAATAGAGTACAGTCAAACATAACACAGTTAGTAGAGTAGAGAAGACTCATTGTTCAGTGGAATAGAGTACAGTCAAACATAGCACAGTTAGTAGAGTAGAGAAGACTCATTGTTCAGTGGAATAGAGTACAGTCAAACATAACACAGTTAGTAGAGTAGAGAAGACTCATTGTTCAGTGGAATAGAGTACAGTCAAACAGCACAGTTAGTAGAGTACAGCAGTGTTTCCCAAACTCAGTCTGGCTGTCCCTCTAAGTGCACGTTTGTTTCTTTACCCTCGCACTACACAGCTGATTTCAAACAATCAAAACTTGATGATGAGTTGGTTATTTGAATCGGCTGTGTAGTGCAAGGGCAGAAACCAACACGTGCACCCAGGACCAAGTTTGGGAAACCCT
This sequence comes from Oncorhynchus tshawytscha, assembly GCF_018296145.1. Taxonomy (NCBI): domain Eukaryota; kingdom Metazoa; phylum Chordata; class Actinopteri; order Salmoniformes; family Salmonidae; genus Oncorhynchus; species Oncorhynchus tshawytscha. The sequence continues at coordinate 32,965,891 of NC_056436.1, read as the reverse complement.
GGAGTAGATCACAGCAGGCGCATGAGATCCGTGTGACACTCTCCAAAGTGAACCTCTGATCTCTTACCACAGGTGCTCCTCCGCCCCCAGCTTCTCAGTCCTCTGATCTCCAAAGCAAGGTGTCTACTTTACTCGCCAGGAGCCATAATGGATGCCATCGCATTTAAAATTAACACTGGAGGGGGAGAAGGAAGGAAAACCCAGCCTATTGCCCTGCCGCTTTACCACAGTAGACAATACACAGGGCCTCCGTGAGTGTCTGAGGCAGGTTGTCTCTCCTAATGGCTTTTAGCTCTCAATTAGGCCCAGTGCAGGCTTTACGTAAGTAACAGACGGCTAGACAAAATGCTTTAACCATTGATAAGATGGAAAGTGTTACTCCTGAAGGATGTCAGTTCACCAGGAGGCCTGCTCTGAACATAAGACCTCCACAAAGCCCAGATTAGCCTGCTCCTTTGTTGCAGGGAGCTGTGATCTCTGTGGCCAGACTCAACCCTGTCTGCTGATAATCTCACAGGACATGTTGCAGTAAAGGCTCTGGCTCGGCACAGAAAGAATAGGAGGTTGAACAATGGTGTGGTTCAGTACCTTTAACGATGGAGGAGAGGTTGGGCTAATCTGGAACAGGGTCTGAAGTGGATCAGTGTTATATGGTACCAGAACCCTGAGCTGGGCTGCAGGGCTGGCGCGGCTTGAAAGGCAGCGTAGGTTGGAGGAGCCCGGTCGGTTTTGTTGTTCACTTGTGTCTGGTTCTGTTTCCCGGGACGTAGAGGCGGTCATCTTGTTTTTATAAAAGCTATTTATTAGGAGTGAGGTCCCGCTCGGTTGTAGTGAAATGCGCTGTAGCCTCACTGTTTCAAATCATGCTGATTTTTGGGTAAGTCTGGCTTTGATGGTACAACAGCCATGAGTTAGGCCTTAGACACACAGACTCACAGAGAAACACACATTTGACGCATGCATGCCTCCCCACACACACACACCAGTCCACCTGTATTTCATAACACTTCCTTGTTGTAGTGCCTATAAATTGAACTGAAAGACAGCCTCAGAAAATCAGTGTATTGGTTTGATCTTCTCTCACTATCCCAGTAAATCCTCTATAGAGAGTTCCGAGACCTGTGATGGGATATCCTGCCCAGGCTTGCCCTTCTAGGTTCTGTCCATGGTGGGTGTGGTGCCTTCTCCCCAGGCCTGTCCATAAGAGAGCCACTGTGTCCCTGCTCCTTCTCTTACTCTGTCCTGCTCTCCCTCATGCTCCTGGGCCTTCACTTTGTGACCACATTTTTCCACTGAGATGTCTGACTGGAAAGGGACGTTTGTCTGTGTGTGCGTGCTTGTGTCTGTGCCATTTTTGGAAGAGTCCCTGTTTTCTGTCTGCCCCAATGCTCAGTAGACTCGTTGAGCTACGGAAGCCCAGCAGGTCCATTTCTCCTGTGGCTCAACCGCATAACCTGGGACGGAGCATCGGTTGGAAATGTGTCTTTTTTTCCACAGATCATAAAACGGAGAGCCTCCCCCGTTCTCTCCAGCCCATATTAAACAGCTCCATTGGCCTGGTTGCCGCTGGTTACAGTAAAAAATCAACACCTCGTCTGCCCCAGACTGAGGCATTTCAGTGTGTGTGTGTGTCCATCTCTGCTCAATCATCAGCAGGTCTGTGTGTGTGTGTGCCACTCCAGTGCCTGGGCCAAAACTCTCCTCTACCTCTAAAGCTCTGTAACTGCAGCCTCTGAGGGAGTTTGAGAAAGGGGGCTGTATTTCCTTCCCTGTAAATGTGCTGATGAGCATGTGTCTGACTTGGAACCATTTCATCAGTAGTAGACCACAGTGTCAGCCATTGCATCATACTAATTTACAATTATCTGCATTTGATGGATGATGACCCAATGAAAGTCACTGTCTGCTGTCAAATCAAATGACATTTATTCGTCACATGCTTCGTAAAGAACAGGTGTGGACTAACAGTGAAATGCTTACTTACAGGTCCTTCCCAACAATGCAGAGAGAAAGAAAATAGAGAAATAATAGAAAAGTAAAACAGTAATAATAGATACACAATGAGTAACAATAACTTGGCTTATATACAAGTGGTACCAGTACCGAGTCGATGTACAAGATAACTGAGGTAGACATGTACATATAACTAGGAATAAAATGACAGATGGTTAACAGCAGCAGCAGTGTATGTGATGAGTCAAAGTTACTGCAAAAAGGGTCAATGCAGAACGGGTATCTATTTGGTTAACTACACTGAACAAAAATATAAATGCAACATGTAAAGTGTTGGTCTCATGTTTAATGAGCTGAAATGAAAGATCCCAGAAATGTTCCATACACACAAAAAGCTTATTTTTCAAAAATTTTGAGCAGAAATGTGTTTACATCCCTGTTAGTGAGCATTTCTCATTTGCCAAGATAAAACATTCACCTGACAGGTGTGGCATATCAAGAAGCTGATTAAACAGCATGATCATTACACAGGTACACCTTGTGCTGGGGATAATGAAAGGCCATTCTAAAATGTGCAGTTTTGTCACACAACACAATGCCACAGATGTCTCAAGTTTTGAGGGAGCATCCAATTGGCATGCTGACTGCAGGAATGTCCACCAGAGCTGTTGCCAGATAATTTAATGTTAATTTATCTACCATAGGCCGCCTCCAATGTCATTTTAGATAATTTGGCACTACGTCCAACCGGCCTCACAACCGCAGACCACGTGTCACCATGCCAGCCCCAGGACTTCCACATCCGACTTCTTCACCTGCGGGATCGTCTGAGACCAGCCACCCGGACAGCTGATGAAAAAAAGCTGTTCAGGGTCCCGTTGGTTCAAGACTCGGTGCATCGGTATTGCTTGCCGTGCGGTAGCAGGCAAGTCTATGATGGGTGACTGGACAATTTTTAGGGCCTTCTGACACCGCCTGGTATAGAGGTCTGGGATGGCAGGGAGCTCAGCTGGGCCGTACGCAGTAGCGCTTTGTGGTTGGATGCCATGCAGTTGCCATACCAAGCGGTGATGCAGCCAGTCAAGATGCTCTCAATGGTGCCGCTATAGAACTTTTTGATCTGACGGCCCATGCCAAATCTTTTCAGCCTCCTGAGGGGGAAGAGGTGTTGTAGTGTCCTCTTCACGACTGTGTTGGTGTGTTTGGACCATGATAGATCCTTAGTGATGTGGACACTGAGGAACTTAAAGCTCTTGACCCGTTCCACTTCAGCCCCGGCGATGTGAATGGGGTCATGCTCGGCCCTCCGTTTCCTGTAGTTCATAATCTGCTTCTTTGTCTTGCTGACATTGAGGAAGAGGTTGTTGTCTTGGCACCACACTGCCAGGTCACTGACCTCCTTCCCTATAGGCTATCTCATTGTTGTCAGTGATCAGGCCACCAACGTGTCGTCTGCAAACTTAATGATGGTGTTGGAGTTGTGCGCGACCACGCAGTCGTGGGTGAACAGGGAGTACAGGAGTGGACTAAGCACGCACCACTGAGGGGCCACTGTGTTGAAGGTCAACGTGGCGGATGTGTTGTTGCCTACCCTTACCACCTGGGGGAAGTCCAGTATCCAGTTGCAGAGGGAGATGTTCAGTCCCAGGGTCTTTAGCTTAGTGGTGAGCTTGTAGGGCACAATGTTGTTGAACACTGAGCTGTAGTCAATGAACAGCATTCTCACGTAGGTGTTCCTTTTGTCTAGGTGGGAAAGGGCAGTGTGGAGTACAATAGAGATTCCATCAACTGTGGATCTGTTGGGGTGGTATGCAAATTGGAGTGGGTCCAGGGTGTCTGGGATGATGGTATTGTGAGCCATGACCAGCCTTTCAAAGCATTTCATGGCTACAGATGTGAGTGCTACGGGCGATAGTTCTTGGGCACAGGGACTATGGTGGTCTGCATGAAACCTGTAGGTATTACAGACTGTGCTGTGCACCCCTCATAAAGTGGCGTTCGTGATATACTGTACTGATGTTGTTTAATGTTGAGATGCCTCATGTAACCACTTTTTTTCCATTTACAATCTTTTTTATTTCCTGTTTTTCCTTTTTATGGTATTTCTTGTCTTTCTGCTATCATTTTGATGTGCCAGTACCCTCCCTCTTCTCCCCGCTACTCTACCTGTGACACACCTGACGTGACATAATGTCCTCCTCTCCCCTGTCATTCACCCAGCCAGGTAGCGTCTGCCCACTCTAGCCTGTCTGAGACCTGTACAGTACAGTATAATATTTGGTGGGCAGGTATCCACTCGGAAGGCAGTGGAGGAAACAATAGCAGGCCAGAACAATGAGCTGGTTCCAGATCTGTAGAGCTGTGCTTGGCCTCGCCCAGACGCTACATCTCATTTCCTCTTTGATTACTCTTGCCTGCCTCACGAGCGGTAGGCGCACTCACAGGCTTGTCTGTTTGTCCGTGAGAGAAATTACAAAGAAAAGGCTTTTTGTCAGTGACTGGATTTTTGAGGCTGGAACACTTTTGTGATCATGTTGCATACCCCTTGACTTATTCCACATTTACAACCTGATTTCATAATTGATTACGTTTCTACTTTTTTTTCTCCTATCTACACACGATACCCCATAATGTCAAAGTGAAAACATGTTTTTTGAATTGTTTTCAAATTGATTGAAAATGAAATACAGAAACATCTCACTTACATAAATATACACATCCCTGAGTCAACGTTAGAAATACCTTTGGCTGCGATTACAGGTGTGAGTCTTTCTGGGTAAGTCTCTAACAACTTTGCACACCTGGATTCTACAATATTTACACATTCTTTAAAAACGTCTACAAGCTCTTGCCATAGATTTTCAAGCAGATTTAAGTCACAACTGTAACTAAGCCACTCAGGAACATTCAATGTCTTCTTGGTTTAGCAACTCCGGTGAATATTTGGCTGGTTTTTGTTTATTGTCCTGCTGAAAGGTGAATTTGTCTCTTGAATGTCTGTTGGAATGCAGAAAAAAAGCACTGTTCTGCACTAACTGTAATTTTTATTCAGATATTTGGAACAACACAAATAAATAATCATAAGATTTAAAACTATATAAATAGAAAAATATATACAAAAATAAGACTCAAATGTAACAAAGAAGTAACAAAGACAAATAGAAACAAATTGTAGTTTATAAATGCAATTAAAGAGAAACTAATTATTACACTATTACCCTATTGCTAACAAAAAACACACAAATAAAACTAAATTGCACAAATCCTGTCATGCCCTGACCATAGAGAGCCCTTGTTTCTCTATGGTGTAGTAGGTCAGGGTGTGACTGGGGGGTATTCTAGTTTATTATTTCTATGTGGGGTTCTAGTTTATTTTTCTATGTTGGTGATTTGTATGATTCCCAGTTAGAGGCAGCTGATAATCGTTGTCTCTAATTGGGGATCATATTTAGGTAGCATTTTTCCCACCTGTGTTTGTGGGATATTATTTTAGGTTTTGTGCATGTGCACCACATAGTCACGTTTCATTGTTAGTTTATTGATGTATTGTTTTTGCTAAGTTTCACTTTATTAATAAATGATGTGGAACTCTACATCCGCTGCGCCTTGGTCCATCTCTCCACACGTACGTGACAAATCCTATATTACACAAATAGAATAAATCACTAATAAAGAAGAGAACCTGATTATTACACTACTGCACTTCAAACAAGAAACACACAAACTAAATTGCACAACTGTCATCTAAACTTGACTTTTCTTGCCTTCCTTGATGCAAAGTCATCAATTACATCATCATAAGAAATCTGCCCAGCAATTGCATGGTTAATACTGATGACAGCAAGGCCACTAAGGCGTTCCTGTGACACGGTGGAGCTCAGGTAGGATTTGATGAGCTTCAGCTTTGAAAAGCTCCTCTCTGCTTCAGCTATGGTCACTGGAAGAGTAAGACAAATTCTGAGAGCAGTCCACAAATGTTGATACATTTCTGAGAGCTCCCATTCGTGTATAAATATCAGCAGCTCAAGCAGGGCCATGGTCTTCGATGGCAAGTCAGGCAAGTTCTTCAGTTTCTGTGCAAGCTCTCTGCCATCCAAGTCTGAGTGTTCTTTATAGTGCAGTGTCATACTAAGGGCCTCACATTGTTCTGTCAGCTCCTCATTTGAGAGACTTTGGAAGGATGACAGCACTCCAAACTTCTCTCCCACATTTTCAAATGTGGAAAATCTTTCCTGAAGGGCTGAGGTTGCAGCATCAACAACGACATTGAGAAATGTCACCACCAGCTTCTCCAGGGCATCACTCAAAGGCAGATCAAATGATTCGTATGAAAAGTGCCGCTTTGTGGACCTCAGCCTTTTTTGTTGTAGAACGGCCTCTACATTCATACCCTATTTGCGAGGGTATGAATTGGCTGATGTTTGTGCGGCCATAAAGCCTGTTGCCCTGTAGTTGCTGAGACCTCTCTCTGTCTTTCTGAGAAGACTGACTGCAACATCCACATGCATACTGGGAGACTGCATCAGCTTGCTCACATGTTGGATCTGGCTCAAGATGTCATACAACACCACTGTACAGATGCTGAAGCGGTACGATGGCCACATGTTTTTTAAGGATGGCCCATCGCTGTGTGAAGGCTGAGAACAAGGAGTACAGTTTGTGTAAGATGCCAAAGTAACCTGTGGCATCGACAGAGCTTTCAGCAGCATAAGGCACAACCAGGTTCAACGTGTGAGCCCCACGTGGCACAAATAGAGCTCTTGGATTCATTTCCAGGAGTCTGGCTTGGACACCTTTGTTTTTGCCTCTCATGTTGGCCCCAATACCTTAAGACTGTCCTCTGCAGTCCTCATAAGGAATTTTTGAGAATCAGGGATGCCAAATGTGGACTTCTCTGCCTCCAAAAACCCCTTAAAATGTTCCTTTATGTGGGGCTCCTTCAGTGACACAATTCTAATCACAATTGACAACTATTCAGTGTGGCTGACATCTGAGGTGCAATCTAGAATCATAGAGAAGAATTTTGCCAGCTTGATGTCACTCACCATTATTGAAAAGACCTTGCTGCTCAACAAATCAATGAGTTAATTCTGTTTTTGGTGGCCAAGGTAGCTGGTGGTGTGACTCGAGGTCCTTTTTTAGACATGGTTATGGTGCTCTTTCATGACTGGATAAAATTGTGCCATCAGTTCAACCTCTTTGAGGACATTTCCATTTTATGGAGAGCACAGTGTTTCTGTGTTGTGTCTTAGTGCCAGATTTCTAATTGCCAGAGACTGCACAATAGCAGTCAGATGTGTCAACACCTCTCTCCATCTTATCATCTCAGCCTCCATAAGTGCCATCTCATGCTTTCAATTGTTTCCCTTCTTTTTATCCTCATTGCCAGTTATTTTCATGTTTTCATGCAGTTTTGGTGTTCTGGGCTGCCGTCATCTGAAGTCAGCAAAAAACCTGCATGATTCCAGTCAGTCAGTCCTGAGTTTGCTAAATTATTGTTCTTCTTAGGAAAGAGTTTGCAGCATAAGAGGCTGTTATTTCTTTCAGAATACACCAACCAACTTCTAGGGATTTTTTCACCACTCACCAAGGTCTTCCCGAAATACTGGTGGTGGAAACTTCTTCCATCACTCTCATTCCCTGGGAAGACAAAGTTAGGTGGTACCTCACTTGGTCCTCTGAAAACTAGTTGTGTCCGAATTCTGTCAGTCAGAACTGAAGGCCAGTTAGCAGGGTCTGTAGACAGTGGTTCATCCTCAGCAGCAGGGTCTATAGACAGTGGTTCATCCTCAGCAGCAGGGTCTATAGACAGTGGTTCATCCTCAGCAGCAGGTTCTATAGACAGTGGTTCATCCTCAGCAGCAGGATCTGTAGACAGTGGTTCATCCTCAGCAGCAGGGCCTGTAGACAGTGGTTCATCCTCAGCAGCAGGATCTGTAGACAGTGGTTCATCCTCAGCAGCAGGGCCATCCTCAGCAGCAGGATCTGTAGACAGTGGTTCATCCTCAGCAGCAGGGCCTGTAGACAGTGGTTCATCCTCAGCAGCAGGGCCTGTAGACAGTGGTTCATCCTCAGCAGCAGGATCTGTAGACAGTGGTTCAGGCATATGCTACAGGCATTTCTAATGGAGAGCACATGGGCATTAGTTTACACACATTATTCATAGCATTTATAAAAGCATCATTGTTACCTACAATATCGAAACTTAAAACTTTGCAAAAGGGAAATTCTTTATTTTATGTTATGCAGAGATGCATACACAAACACATGTGCGTGTACCCACACATACACACACGTGCGCACAAACACACCTGAAGAATCCTGCTGGGGAGAAGTGGAAGCAAATGGGTCTTCCTCCTCAGGCTCAGACAACATTTGTGAAGACAACTGTGGGGCTGAGGCTCCTCATGCTGAGGGTCCGAGATGATTCCTGAAGAGGCCTGTGTGGCTGAGGAGGTAGATGGCTCCTCATTCTGAGGCTCTGAGATGATTTCTGAAGAGGCCTGTGTGGCTGAGGAGGTGGATGGCTCCTCATCCTGGCCAGTGCCAGAGTGTGCTTCAAAATATTTCAGGAGTGCCCCTAAATACATTTGTTGCACAATTAAATATACCTGTCATTATGCACAATTTATCAAACTTTCAGAATAGGAACCAAATGAACCATACAAGCTCCTTGGCTAATTCTAGGCATAAGACACCCCAAAAGACTCAATATATCACACAATATACATAATACAGATGTCTTTTAAGTTAGCATACAGCATTGGAAATTCCCCTTACTGAGCTCAGGACCTAGTCAATACAATCACAGAAAACACTTATGATGTCACCTCAATGAAAGGTAACCAAATCAATAATGTGCTATTTAGGTTGTAATCGTTTTGCTGCAGGCTACACACATTATCATGATGAAACTGTGAAATTATATCCAATGTTATGTAAGTTAGTTGGACAGAAAACTGAATATTGTTGCCCTATGTGTAATAGCGTAGCAAGCAACATAGGCTAACAAACCTAAGTGTTATACGAGCCTACATCATTACATACATAATATTATACTCATAAAGAGATGACATAGCTGCAAACCTTTTATCTTTAGTGTGTTTCTCCTCTTCTTTCCTCTTTTTACTAAACTGGGCACCTGATGGCTTAGACCTTTTCTTATCCATTTGTGCTGATTTGGCACCCGAGCATCAATACATTATCCATCCCCCAACACTGTCAACTAAGAGTCAAGACTGAACCAATTCACCTTGGTGTGTGTGCAGACTGGTTTTATATTACTCTTAACGAGGTTTGTAATTGGGAGGCAACAGTACGTTCCAGAGTCTTAGCAAGGATGGAGAGGTTGGAAATGGGGCGGAAGTTATTGAGGATGGTGGTGTCCAGGCCTGGCTTTTATAAGAAAGAAGTAACTGCAGCTGTTTTGTAGTTGGAGGGGACGGTTCCATGGGCGAGGGAGAGGTTGACGATGTGTGTGATATATAAACAGGGAGCAGGCAGGCTTTGATGAGAACAGTGGGGAGAAGGTCCAGGAAGCAAGTTGTACTATTGGATGACATGATGAGTTTTGACATATAGGGAGAGTCAATGGGAGCAAATTCGGAGAGCCGGGTCTTAGGGGTGACGACTGGGAGGCTGACTGGGAGGGGCAGCTGAGGGAGATGATGATCAATGATGAGTTTATTTTGGTGATCTTGGAGGTAGTAGAGAAGCTGTTGTCACTGGGCTGAAGTAGTCTGGGAGTTCTTTTTGGAGCTGTTGATGATGTTGGAGAAGTAGATGGACCTTGCAGCACTGAAGGCATCTCTGTAGGTGGAGAGTTTATAGGCCTCAGTGTAGACATTTTGAGCCCAGACTACCTGCTAAGGTGCTCCAGGCAGCGGCTAGCTTGCTTCAGGGCGCGGAGTTCAGGGGGAGGAAAAGGAGACCGGTTTAGTTTGGAGGGGGGCCAGAGAGTTGAGGGAGAGCAGTATTGGATTGGGCAACTAGTTCATCAAATCAAATTTGATTGGTCACGTACACATGGTTAGCAGATGTTAATGCGAGTGTAGCGAAATGCTTGTGCTTCTAGTTCTGACAATGCCGTAATAACCAACGAGTAATCTAACCTAACAATTCCACAACTACTACCTTATACACACAAGTGTAAAGGGATAAAGAATATGTACATAAAGATATATGAATGAGTGATGGTACAGAACGGCATAGGCAAGATGCAGTAGATGGTATCGAGTACAGTATATACATATGAGATGAGTAATGTAGGGTATGTAAACAAAGTGGCATAGTTTAAAGTGGCTAGTGATACATGTATTACATAAAGATGCAGTAGATGATATAGAGTACAGTATATACATATACATATGAGATGAGTATTGTAGGGTATGTAAACATTATATTAAGTGGCATTGTTTAAAGTGGCTAGTGATACATTTTTTACATCAATTTCCATCAGTTTCCATTATTAAAGTGGCTGGAGTTGATTCAGTATGTTGGCAGCAGCCACTCAATGTTAGTGATGTCTGTTTAACAGTCTGATGGCCTTGAGATAGAAGCTGTTTTTCAGTCTCTCGGGCCCTGCTTTGATGCACCTGTACTGACCTCGCCTTCTGGATGATAGCGGGGTGAACAGGCAGTGGCTCGGGTGGTTGTTGTCCTTGATGATCTTTATGGTCTTCCTGTGACATCGGGTGGTGTAGGTGTCCTGGAGGGCAGGTAGTTTGCCCCCGGTGATGCGTTGTGCAGACGTTACTACCCTCTGGAGAGCCTTTCGGTTGTGGGCGGAGCAGTTGCCGTACCAGGCGGTGATACAGCCCGACAGGATGCTCTCGATTGTGCATCTGTAGAAGTTTGTGAGTGCTTTTGGTGCTGCGCCTTCTTCACAACGCTGTCTGTGTGGGTGGACCAATTCAGTTTATCTGTGATGTGTACGCCGAGGAACTTAAAACGTACTACCCTCTCCACTACTGTCCCGTCGATGTGGATAGGGGGGTGCTCCCTCTGCTGTTTCCTGAAGTCCACAATCATCTCCTTTGTTGAAGTTGAGTGTGAGGTTATTTTCCTGACACCACACTTCGAGGGCCCTCACCTCCTCCCTGTAGGCCGTCTCGTCGTTGTTGGTAGTCAAGCCTACCACTGTAGTGTCGTCCGCAAACTTGATGATTGAGTTGGAGGCGTGCATGGCCACGCAGTCGTGGGTGAACAGGGAGTACAGGAGAGGGCTCAGAGCGCACCCTTGTGGGGTCCCAGTGTTGAGGATCAGCAGGGTGGAGATGTTGTTACCTACCCTCACCACCTGGGGGCGGCCTGTCAGGATGTCCAGTACCCAGTTGCACAGGGCGGGATCGAAACCCAGGGTCTCTAGCTTGATGACGAGTTTGGAGGGTACTATGGTGTTAAATATAAATATATGGATGAGCGGTGGCCGAGCGGCATTGGCAAGGTGTAATAGATGGTATAAAATACAGTATATACATATGATATAGGTAATGTAAGATATGTAAACATTATTAAAGTGGCATTATTTAAAGTGGCATTGTTTAAAGTGACTAGTGATCCATTTATTAAAGTGGCCAGTGATTGGGTCTCAATGTAGGCAGCAGCCTCTGTGAGTTAGTGATTGCTGTTTAGCAGTCTGATGGTCTTGAGATAGAAGCTGTTTTCTGGTCTCTCTGCCCCAGCTTTGATGCACCTGTACTGACCTCACCATCTGGATGGTAGCAGTGTGAACAGGCAGTGGCTCGGGTGGTTGTTGTCCTTGATGATCTTTTTGGCCTTCCTGTGACGTCTGGTGCTGTAGGTGTCCTGGAGGGCAGGTAGTTTGCCTCCGGTGATGTGTTGTGCAGACCGCAATACCCTCTGGAGAGCCTTGCAGTTGAGGGAGTTGCAGTTGCCGTACCAGGCTGTGATACAGCCCGACAGGATGCTCTCGATTGTGCATCTGTAAAAGTTTGTCAGGGTTTTGGGTGACAAGCCAAATTCCTTCAGCCTCCTGAGGTTGAAGAGGCGCTGTTGCACCTTCTTCACCACACTGTCTGTGTGAATGGACCATTTCAGTTTGTCTGTGATGTGTACGCCGAGGAACTTAAAACTTTCCACCTTCTCCACTACTGTCCCTTCGATGTGGATAGGGGGGTGCTCCCTCTGCTGTTTCACGATCATCTTCTTTGTTTTGTTGACATTGAGAGTTTATTTTCCTGACACCACACTCCCAGAGCCATCACCTCCTCCCTGTAGGCTGTCTCGTCTTTGTTGGTAATCAAGCCCACTACTGTTGTGTCGTCTGCAAACCTGATGATTGAGTTGGAGGCGTGCATGGCCACGCAGTCGTGGGTGAACAGGGAGTCACAGGAAGGGGCTGAGCACGCACCCTTGTAGGGCCCCAGTGTTGAGGGTTAGCGAAGTGGAGATGTTGTTTCCTACCTTCAGCACCTGGAGGCGGTCATCAAAGTCCAGGACCCAATTGCACAGGGCGGGGTTGAGACCCAGGGCCTCCAGCTTGATGATGAGCTTGGAGGGTACTATGGTGTTGAATGCATTCTTACATAGGTATTCCTCTTGTCCAGATGGGAAACGGCAGTGTGATGGTGATTGCATCATCTGTGGACGTTTTGGGGCGGTAAGCAAACTGAAGTGTGTTTAGGGTGGCCGGTAAGGTGGAGGTGATATGATCCTTGACTAGTCTCTCAAAGCACTTCATGATGACAGAAGTGAGTGCTACAGGACGATAGTCATTCAGTTCAGTTATCTTTGCCTTCATGGGTACAGGAACAATGGTGGCCATCTTGAAGCATGTGGGGACAGCAGACTGGGATAGGGAGCGATTGAATGAGTTGGGGGCGTGGTCAAGGGGCAGGGCAGAGCAGATGGCATCAGAAAGTTTGAGGGGGTCAACCGCTTTGATGTTGCGGAAGGAGATGAGGCGTTTGTCAGTGTTGTGGGGTGAGGATGAGGTAGAGAGAAATGAAGGATCTTGTAGTCAGACAATAGGAAGAGGGAGGGGGACTAACCTATTTATAACCAGCTAGCATTAGAACCCACAGTCAAAACACATCTGAAACACAACCTTTGCCAGCAGAGCAAAAGCAAAGAGAGAGCGGAAACTTACTCAATGACATTGACGGCTGGGGCCCACGCGATAGCAAAGTGGTGGCTGGGTTACCAGAGCGAGAGCCAGGGAGAGAAGTTCTAGCCGGCGAATAAGCAGGAGGAGGCAGGAGCTACACCGAGCCGTGGGAGAGTCAAAGAGGGTAATCCAATAGGTATTCCAGAGGGAGGTATATGGTGAGGGAAATCCAAAATAGATAAATTCCCAAGGTAATAAACCAGAGGTGGGTCAGGGAACCAAGAGCCCAGCAATCAGAGGAAGAATCCAGGCGGGTGGAGGTGATCACAGCAGCGCCGTCCAGACTCAGAGTTAGGCCAACATCCAACTAGCAAGCTAGCTAGCACTAATATCCAAGCTTCCACGGTTTCTAAGAGTCACAACACTCCAGTAGCCTTAAAGTGGACAAAAACAACAGGCCGAAAAGTAGACAAAACCAACACTTAACGAAAAGCAGACGAGTGAACACTGTTACTAAACAGGTACCAGGGAGAAGCGGCAGTCAAGCACGACGCCAGCAGATACTCTGGCCCGGAAATTACATCGCAGTGACTCACTGCTAATGTTTTGCCAGTGTAATTGAGAATGCAGTGCATGCACTTTCTCATCCTACAGTTACAAATAACAACTCCATTCAGAATATTAAGTAACAGCCCAGTTAGCTCTTGGTCGGTATAGCCTATCCTTCTCTTTTAACTTTTAATTCTGTAATTTTAATTTAATCTCCCATTGATTAGATATCTCCTAACTTTTGCCCCACATGGAGGCTCTATGAATGTAGCCTATTGCCGCTTTGATGACTTATGATTGGCCAACAACAAGCTACACGCGCCATTCTCCACTCTCGTGGAAAGCAAGAGCAGCAGCATAAGTTATCACATTTCTCTCTCTCCCATCTGCAGCTGTCACATTCGGATCTGTATGGGCCCTTCCGGACAAGTCGGTTAAAATTACACATACCCGATTACACATACCCAATCAAATCAGACCCAGACCTGTGATATTATCTAGAATTTGGCTCCCGGATCAGGTCTCGAGTACTCTAGTGCAGGTGGATCCGTGAAGACCTCTTAGTTCCAAGGTCTGCCCAAAACAGCCTTTAAACACAGGACTGGTAGTGCTGCCATGGAGGCCCAGACTGTAAAGCCACCCAAGTGTGCAGATCGCCTGCAGTGGGCTGGTTCTCCTTCACCCACCCCACCCTTGCCTACGACCAGAACCCCCAGCACCCCCCCTCGAAATGAACCCAATTAAGGTGGTATTTAAAGAAAATTGGAGCAAGGCCGGATAAGTTGGGGCTTTTCCAAAAACCACAAAAGGAAAAGTCCAGGGCCACTCATAGGCAAAATATGGAATGGCTGCAGGACAAAAATGGAATGGCACTTTTGGGGGTTGATGGTGTTGAAAATATTTTTAGATATTCCCTTTTGATACTGTGATACTTTCTCTTACTCTTTACCAATACAGTATTCCCTGTGCCGAAAGTCTGTCTAGAAATGTATCCTCTGTATAATTCTAGCTGTGGCAAATTGGAGTTTAAATATAACCCATTAATCATGTGAATCTGGTCTTGGCAATGGTGTTTCTTATTCGAACAGAGGATCAGGGAGAGATGGATGCTCAATAATGACTCTGACCAGGATGCATGGCTGCTTTTCCTCTCCTCTTGTCCATGCCTGCTGTGAGATCTGGCCCAGTGTAGAGTATAGACAGAAAGCAGCACTTCATAATGTGTGTATGGAGCATAGCCAGGACACTACAGGGGCCAAATCCACTCTGGCTCTTCTGTCTAAGCCCCTGGTTGGAAGAGAGGGGCCTCTGTGAAAGCACAGAGCCCCCTGGAGCTGAACAGTGAGGAGGAGTGTGGAGTGTGTCTATGGAGTGTGATAGTGGTGCCTGATCCAGTGGGCTGTCAGTATGAGTGTGTCTGAAGCAGTGTAGTATGTGTGAGTTGATCTGAGGGGATCTTTAGAGCCAGAAAGCTTGTCTGGGATCAGCAGTAATTGCCCACCTTGGTCGGGGACATTAGCACTTTTCTAGCGCTCTCTCTCTCTGATCTTCCTCCGCACTGTCATCTCTCAGGAAAATCCCCTCATGACTGAGCCCAGAATGTAAATGCGCAATTTTACCTCCCCCCCACAAGCAGGCTTTGTTGCCTCTCCCATTTTGCTTTTTTTTATTTTTTTATCTCAGCACTTAAAAGCAATTATACCCTAAATATGAATACTTTCGAACAGACGTTGCTATTCAAAAGTATTTTTTTCCTCCCTTCATCTGTCTCCATTTTGCCTTATGGGCTAAATCAAAGGGAGGACAGTCAAGGTGTCTGGTGTCTGAAGATCTCACTCCCCGGCTGCAAAAAAGAGAGTTGTTGTAATGTGATCTCACGTTAAGGATGAGATCAAAACAATGGGGATGCGCCACGTCACTGCAGAGGAACCATGGGAACTGTTTCTGAGCCCAGCGATTTGTAACTGTAGCGATAAAGACTCCAGTCACCCTAGTCATGGACTGTTCTCTCTGCTAACCGCATGGCAAGCGGTACCGGAGCGACAAGTCTAGGACCAAAAGGCTCCTTAACAGCTTCCAAGCCATAAGACTGCTGAACAACTAATCTTAATCAAATGGCCACCCGGACTATTTACATTGATTTGTTTTTACACTGCTGCTACTCGCTGTTTATTATCTAAGCATAGTCACCTTACAAATTACCTCGACTAATCTGTACCCCAGCACATTGACTCAGTACCGGTATCCCCTGTATATAGCCTCGTTATTTTTATGTAATTTCGAACTGCATTGTTGGTTAAGGGCTTGTAAGTAAGCATTTTATGGTAAGGCCAGTTGTATTCGGTGCTTGTGACAAATAAAATGTAATTTGATTTGATTTAACTACGAGACGAGAGGGAGTGGAACACAGTCACGTGCTGGCCACATGATGAGATAGGACTCTATAATGCAGAAACACTGTTGTGGATAGGAGGGCCACACAGCAGTGTCTGATATTCGCAGATTCAGGCTCAAAGTTGTCTGGATGTTTGTGTGATACTGCTGCTCATGAGGATGATGACGATTATGTTAATTGTGCTCGTGCTAGATGATGATGATCACAGTGGTGACGATGAAGAAGAGCAGAGTGATGATGATTTATCAGAGGCTGTGGATTGGCTTGGAATGATCCCTCTGTGTCAGTCCTCAGTTATTAGAAGACACGGGTCAATAGATCTGCAGACCACCCTTGTGTGGCATCTATCTACATCTACAAAGGAGCAGATAAGGTCCCACTTTATTTGGATAGACCAGATAGTCCATCTGTAGATGCTCTACAGATACTATCAACAAAATATCTGTTGATTAGCAACTGCTTGCTAAGGTTATGGTTAGGGTTGGGTTTAGAATAAGGTTAGGTGTAGGGTAAGGTTTAAGGTTAGGGTTAGTAGATAGTTGAAATGTTACTAATAGTCTGTAGAGCATCTACAGATGGACTATCCAAATAAAGTGTGACCGCAGATTATCTACAGAGAAAAACATGAGGTTACGCACACTAAACAGTAAACATGAGTACAGTATGATATTTTATATTGAAAACGGCACTGTCGTTATTGCCTCTCCATAGCAGCTTCCACTGGGAAGCATAAAGTGAGGGTTAGGAGGACTCGCATATCCAGTTTTAACAAGCCTTTGTTTTCCCATGTGACTGAAAACAGACTAAAACAATCATCATTTTATTCACTGCCTGTGCACACAGATGTAAAAAGCGATAGAGATAAAGAAAGAGAGCGAGAGATTGTGTATGTGAACTAGAGAGTGAGCATGTTCACTTCTCATGCAGGAAGTGAACAGAGACCTGGTCCACAGGGATCCCCGTTTCCCCTTTTTGCCCCCCCCACTCAACTCTAGATTCCACGGTAATGGAGGGAGGCCCGAGAAGAGCCTGGCAAAGGCTAGAAGTGTGTGTGTGTGCGTGTGTAATTTAATGTAGTATGAAGGAAGCACTAGCTCTTCACATGAACATGCGATTGTTATTCAGAGTTTACTGTGTGAGAAAGAGGACAATGTGTATCGATTATCAGGGAACTGTATTGGAAACAGTTCAACCGTGTGGATGGTTTTTAAAGACATTTCTGGGAAACCTTTTTTTTCTCCCTCTAATTAGTTGTCCTACTGTAGGTCACTGATGATGCACAGATATATAAAGTTGAATCCAAAATAAGGAATCTAACTCATGCAAGAACCTAATACAGTGCATCAGTGTTGTTCTGAAATGGTCTGAAAGAGATTTGCTTTGCACTCTATTTCAAATGTTCATTTTTACTCTATGAATGTGGCCTAATCAAATGAAGGGTAATTTGGTACGAAAATATGAAGCTATGTGGACATTATGTAATGAAGGAACCCACAAAGAACAACTCAAACCCATTAAGTGGTCATAATTAAGAATGTGTATGTTGTGGTCTTGGTCAGTAAACCCCATGACCACCCACTGGACACAGACGTCAATTCAACATCTATTCCACGTTGGTTCAACATCATTTCATTGAAATAATGTGGAAACAATGTTGATTCAACCATGTGTGCCCAGTAGGCATGGTCTTAGTTAAGGAACTTGCGGTCTGATTGTCTGTCCTGCTGTAGTGGTCTTGCAGGGGAGTAAGGGAGAAGCTCTTTTTGTCTATAAAATAGCGCTGCTTCTCATTAAGTTATTATAAATAACAATTTTTTTTATCCTCAACTCAAATTCATGTAGGCAGTTGATGATGTATGTAGTGTGAACTACATCACTTTAATATAAAAGTAGCAAATTGAGAAGTGCATGCAACTGTAACATAATTATTCAACAGCACTTCACCTGCACCATATACAATGAGAACTGGACAGTCTGATCAAAGATGAGAGCAGAGTTTCTAAGCTTTTCCAAACATTTTGTTTCAAACTAAGCTCTCATACTGTGTCTCTCCACACAGGGGCATTACGTTTATCTACATCTGATAGTGTGATTTCGTCAGATTATTTTCTGAGCTGGTTTTTCGTCAATGATCCTCATGGGTCTCCGTGGTAACAGAGGTTTAGTTCCATGGAGAGTTCTTCCGCTGTGGGAACTGCATGGTGTTTGGAGAAACAGAGAACTGTCTCTGTAGAGTTACATTGTATGAGAAACTACTTTAAGTGGGAGATTCTCACCCATTCTTCTTCTGCATCTCTCTCCTCTCTCCTCTCTCCTCTCTCTCTCTCTCTCTCTCTCTCATATATCATGTTCCTCAGTGTGAGAGGGGTTGTATCACTACTCTGATAGACCAAGAGCCCTTGGCTCTTCCCGTTCTCGGTCAATGTGTGGGAACCGTGATTTTGGACAGCAGCCGCTTTTCCCACCACCAGTCCAGTTGGAAAATAGACCCAGTCATACTAAGCACCCAAATCAAAACAGTTTTAGCCTGCTTGCCTCTTCTCACGAGTTCTGGGAGGAGAGATCAGCAGCTCCAGAATAAGCTCTAATGGGTTTCGTATGCAGGTACCGCTGGGCCGCTGTGGTCATGAGAAATTATGGCTTTACGATCATGCACTCTTTCCAAAAAAAAACTTTTACTTACTTCTTCCCAGTTTGTATTTATAAATAGCGTTTCTCATCTTTTCTTCTTCTCTAACTGAAAAATAGTATTTTCTCTTTCAATTGACTCGGTTTGACATCTCAATATCGGACACACCTTCTTTTGCGGTCATTGGTTGAAGCCTTATTCAATCACACCTAACAGTCCAATCAGAGCTTTGTGGATGTTATATATGTTTATATAACACCCTGCACTGCTCTGGTTTCTTAATTTTTTGGTTCTTCACGTGTCTTTGGTTACTAGCCCGTTAAGCAGCTTTCTTCAGAAAACTAGCTCTCAACTTAACTGTTCCTTTCGGTGTGGGTTACTACCCCACCACGGAGCGTTGAGTGGCAAATGTTTATATTTTCAGGAATTCAGCTTCACTTTACAGAGTGAAGTTACCTGGGTTAGCTTGTTAGCAGAGCTTTTTGTCGTTAGCCAGCTACAGTTCACCTTTTGCCTGGCCAACTCACAATTGGCATTGTTAGCTAGCTAGCTCCACTGCTTTATCATCCTGCTAATATCAGGTTCCCACACATTTTAGCTACTTCTACCCGGGGTCTCTAGCTCTCTGTCGGTTCCCATCATTCAGAGTTAGCTACCTAAACTTTTGAGTGTCTTGAGCACCACTGGTGTTTTAGCTAGCAATCTCTGGGCAAAACCCCCATTCGGTGTGTTTGGCTAGCACAAGCGGTATTGTTTCTTCAGTGTGTTACCACACCATTAAAGCACCATTTCTTTTACATTTCCCTGTGAAAGATAACCCAGCCGTCCGTTCTACCTCGAGATACTTGGTTTACACACAGAGTCGGCACTTGGTATCTCAAGCGGTGGCTCGGCTAGCTGGCTATCATCACTCAGGTGAAGATAGCGTCGCTGTTGGCTCTACTTTCACTACACTGAAAGTATAAATACGGCATTTTGTTTCCCACCACCCTGTTAAATAAAGTTTTCTGTTTCTACTTACCTTGCTCAAGCGCACAGTAACCTGTGTTTCTTCCGACTTTCCGTTGTAGTAGCAGTGCATGGAGTAGCTAGCTAGCCCCCCGGTAACTCGATTGGCTTTAGTCTGTCCGGGCGAAACGAGATGTCGACAGGCTTACCTACCAAGTTGTCAGGGAAGGGGGAGAAAAAGCAGCACAAGCCTAGCAAAGCTTGCTCTGGCATTTGTGGGCATCACATGTCCAGTACGGATTCCCATCTGCTCTGTACTACTTGCCTCGGCGTTGAACACGCTATGAAGGATCTCGTCGACCACACAAATTGTGTGCATTGTGCTCGTATGGGCTCCGGTGTCCTTAGAGCGAAGAACACGGAAAGTATTGCCCAGGCCTCATCCTTGCTCAAGGACGACTTTGCTGACAACGAAGTCCCGGAGGAGGGAGAAGCTACTCAGACATCCCCTCTGTCTGTGCTTCAGGCTGTTTTGGAGAACCCTCACCTTTCCCAGGGGGCGGACCTTAATTCCAACGAATCCGGAAGTGAGGACTACGGCATGTCTCTTGCCGCATCAGGCAGTGCCCTCTCTGACCAGGAGATGGAGTACGCCCTTGAATAATTTATCCTCTCTGCTCAGTTTGTGCTACCCAGCCAGACTGAAGAGGTAGGGCAGGAGTCAAAACTGACCTCCCCTTATTCGAGGCAATCAGATGCTGCCATCCAACTTGATTTTGAGAATCTCACGCCTCCCCAACTTCTAAGAAGACTAGGATGGATACAATCTCCTCTCAGAGAAATTCTACATCCGTCTGACAACGTGTACCAGTCTTCCTGGGTGGAGCCACTCAATGGAATCATCGGGATGGCTCAGCCCGCCTTCTGTGGAGCCTTCCCTGGCTGAGTACTTCGACCCGAAGGCTTTGAGCTCTACTTCCTCTGCCCCCAAGCTCACTCATCCCAATGACTGCTTCACCGTGTCTATGTATGAGAGGATCTACCGATCTGCAGCTCAGGTGGGGTGTTCCGTGAACGCAGCTGCCCTCCTGTCCATCTACATGGCGGTGCAGGCTAAGGAGCTGTGCAACTCCCTGGCGAATGGTCGCACCATCACCCAGGAGAAGCTAATGGAGCGAAGTCACCTTGCCGACCATAACACCTGCACCCTCAAGTGTACCGCTGAGGCTTCTGGGAGGGTCGTGGCGCACACAAATGTTGGCCAGAGAGCCCTCTGGTTGAACAACGCAAGGGTGTCTGAGAAGGGGAAGATCCTGAATGAACAGATTGATCCCACCAGGTTTGAGTCTAAGAAAAAGGAGACTGAGGCTCGGGGCTTCCTGATACCACAGAAACAAAGCCCCAGAAGCCCACGTTCTCCCAGTTTGTCACCATGAGGCCTCCCTCACAGAACTGGAGGATCCCTAAGAAGCCTCAGCAGCCTTCTCTGGCAGCTCCGACCCAGGGAAAGACTCAGTCCGCTCACCAGAAACATGGTGCCTCAGGGCACAGGCCTCACTCCAAGCAACGAGCAGCGGAGATCCCTTCCATCTAGAGGAAAGGGGAAGAAGCGGCACACCTAGCACAAGGTGCGACGGCTCAAGGAGCCAGCAGAGCTCCTCTGACCTTGCGACCAAATCAAATCAAATGTATTTATATAGCCCTTCTTACATCAGCTGATATCTCAAAGTGTTGTACAGAAACCCAGCCTAAAACCCCAAACAGCAAGCAATGCAAGTGTAGAAGCACGGTGGCTAGGAAAAGAAAGGCCAGTCTCCTCAGGAGTCCTGCGACAGGTCACACATGGCAGCGGTGTAGCATGGAAGCACCCCACCTCAAGATCCATAAACCCTCGTTGGGGCGGGTCAGCACCACTGTTCCCCAAGTTCATTTCTCAAATAAAGAGTTTCCATCACATCCAGGCCCACGGCCGAGGATGATTGTTTTGCGTAGGAACATTCTGAACAATCAACCTCTCGAGGGCGTCCTTGTTTTGCCACCAGGCCTGGCAGGCCCCCTGTGGGACGACTGCTACAGGGCTCCCCTGTCCCCCCCAGAGGACAGGCGGGTTCCCTTGCTCCTCACAGAGAGCAGTGGCATGAGTGTGCAGTCCTACTCACCGTAGACCAGGAGTACAGACTACAATTCGCAGGGGCCCCCCATGTTTCATGGGAATAGTGCAGTCCACAAGGGTAAGCGGGTTGAGTCCTAAGAGAGCTGTTTGAATGGTTCTGAGAGAGGAAGCTCCCAGGGCGATGATGCTAACACCTCGCATGCTGTTAGATTAAATTCTGCCAAATGAGTGGTTCACCACAGACCTCAAGGATGCTTTCCACATCAGAGTTTATCCTGCACACAGGAGATATCTAAGGTATGCCTTCAACGTGGCGAGAGCGACGGCTTTTCGTCACTGCCTCTGAGTTTGCCTGGGAACATCAGTCATGTACTGGATATGTCTGAGTCTTCTTGGGCTCATGGCCTCCATGATTGTGGTAGTTCTGCTTGGTCTTCTCCTCATGAGGAGCATTGGGTGACCTCACTCTGCTTGGACCTGTCTCTCCACTGGCACATGCGCATGCTTCTCTCTGCAAAGTGTCTATCAGCACTTCAATGCTGGAGAGACCCATAAGGCCGTTCTGCCCTACTGTGAGAGCCTTCATGCGCAAAGTAGTGACAAGGGATGGGGGGCAGTCTACGAACGGAGTACGGTGGGCTTGCCTCCGAACGTGGTTGCCACAATTCAGAGCACCAGAGCCCCTTCTACAAGAGGTCTTTACGACCTGAAGTGAAGGGTATTCAAGAGGCAGTGTGAGAGACGCGAATTGGTCTCCTTTCAGTGTTCCATCCCTGCCGTTCTCTCGTTCCTACAGGAATTGCTTGACAAGGGCAAGGCCTTTGTCGTTAAGGTCTACTTGGTGGCGATTTCAGCCTGCCATGTAGGACGAGGTGAGACGACGATTGGGGCACACCCTCTGGTTTGGCATGTTATGAAGGGAGCGTGCCGTCTCCGTCCAGTCTCCAAGCCACTTGCCCCATCATGGGACTTGGGACTGGTTCAGGATGCACTTACAGGCAATCACTTTGAACCCCTGGAGACAGTGGATCTTAAGACTCTGTCTTATAAGACAGCCCTGTTGCTCGCCTTGGCTATGGCCAAGTGCGTTTAGCGGCCTTCATGCGCTCTCGGTTCATCCTTCATGCACTCAGTTTGCCCCTGACTACTCCAAGGTTATGATTTGTCCTAACGCTGCGTTCATTCCTAAGGTCATTCCCATGACTTATAGTAGTCAAGCCACTGACCTCTTTCTCCTCTACCCTCCACCGTTCCTTTCTCCAGAGCAGCGATGCATTAACACGTTGTGTCCGGTGCGCACCCTCCACATCTACATGGACAGGACGAAGCCATTCTGGAGTTGTGACCAACTGTTGTTTTGCTTTGCCAAAACAACAGGTTCAAACAATGCCTCTGGTTCAAACAATGCCTCTCCCATTGGAGGCTATCGCCAAGGCGTACAGTTGTCGGGGATTGCAGTCTCCCCTGGTTGTCCAGGCACATTCCACTAGAGGAATTGCCACGTCAAGGGCACTGTTCAGAGGCATCTGTCTTGGAGATATGTGCTGCGGCTAGTTGGGCTTCCCCTCACACTTTTGTGAGGTTCTATTGCCTGGACGTTACTGCGCCCTCCCTGGTACACACAGTCCTTGGCGCTGGAGCTGAGTAGGATGGATTATGTACATTATTATGTACCACAACAGGCTTTTCAGGAAACGGGCTATTGGCTATCGGGAATTTTTGCAAGTGTCCCATAGTGAGATGTTGAACTTAGTCGACTGAAAGAGAACTTTGGGTTACGGTATTTAAAGAAGAAGATGAGGGAGACATCTCACAGGATTGCCCCTCTTGCACAACTCGGGTTCTTAGAATGAGGAAACTAGAGCAGTGCAGGGTGTTATATAGACATGCAGGGCCTGATTGGCCTGTTAGGCGTGATGAGGGCATGTCCAATGGTGAGATGTCTCCTTCAGAGAACCGGGGTTACATACCGTAATCCAAAGATTTATGTTGTATTACTGTCATCTAGCTGATGAGTTGTGTGTTTGCTCACATGCATTTAGGTGTTTGTGTACCAGTATGTTTGATTGCCATGTATCTGTGGGATTGCTCACTGAAGAATAAATCTCCCAATCTCCTCATACTGTAAGACCATTCATCAAGCCGTCTGACTTCTATCACATCCATTCAACTTTGAGTGTGTTTCCCGTCTTCATGGAGAGCTACAGTTTTAGGAAGAGGGCAACAACGAAGGAACAGAGGGAACATTAAAAACACTGAACTCTTCTCGTCGTATGTCTATGACAAAGCCAAAGCCAGATGGGAGTTCTTCTGGCCCTCACATGTGAAGCACATGCTCACAGAGTGTGTGAAAACAGCTGTAAAATTCCCCAGAGCTCTAGCTAATTGAAAGCTTACCATCTTCTCTTTGTATTTCCTGAGCCGTGGGGGAGCAGCGTGGAGGGACACTGGCTTTGTGATGAGACTAAAGGAAGTGGATGGGAGTGTTTAAGACAGCACAGATCTGTCATACACTGTGAAGTGGAGCGCCACTCTTTCTGTGTGAGAATCTAACCGGTGTGAGATCTGTCAGCGGGGATCCTGTGTGTGTGTGTGTGTGTGTGTGTGTGTGTGTGTGTGTGTGTGTGTGTGTGTGTGTGTGTGTGTGTGTGTGTGTGTGTGTGTGTGTGTGTGTGGGGGGGGGTTCTGAGTTAATTGAATGCAGTGGTGTCTGGAGCCTGTGTGTGCTCATCCTGAGGCTTTGTTGCTCACAGAAGGCCTGACAGAGCTAAACCCATACAGATGTAGGATCTTAATTTGAGCCAGTTTGCTACAGCAGGAAAATTATCCTGCAGCAACAGGAAATATGAATTATTATGGGGAATAAGTCATGGATATTTTTGTAGGGTTTGATAATTTTTTTGTAAGGGAAAATCAAGTCTGAAATTTCTAATTAGAAATTACAAACTTCAATAGCCTTTTTAAACCTCAAATACACCAAGTTTTTAGTTTCCCGCATAGCAGGAAAGTTCTCCCTCAACGTGGTAATCAAATTAAGATCATACATCTGTACAGTGAAAAGAAAGGAGAGAATAAAAGAGGAGATGAGAGAAAAGAGTAGCTTGGGAGGAGAAGAAAGAGTTTAAAGGTAAAAAGGAAGAGAGAGAAACCAGGGAGGGAGAAAGAAACAAGGGAGTGAAGGAAGCAGCGGAACTTTTCATGGCATCTCAAAAGGTAGAACTAGTTTAAGAGTTAGAGATTGTGGGCATTGTATTTCAGGTTAACCACAGAACAGATATCAGACCACCCTGTTTAATCCTGTGGGCAGACATCAAATGGCCCAAATAGATGCCATCAGCACTGCATAAATTAACACCCAACCTTACAGTGGAAAAGAACGCCGACATTCCTAACTTTGACTCTTTTGTTTTTTAACAAGTGACAACTTGCCAAGGTGCACTGTGCTGAGATTGCCAGGGTGGTGTCGGATTCCTGGGACGTGCTTTATTTACGCCCTGGGTACTGCCGTGTTGACAGCTGTGGCGTTTGTGAGGCACTGAGGAGTGTGGGTAATTTGCCAATGAGAGGCGTACTGATGGTAGACTGGGGGATAATTAAGAGGGTAGGCTTGGGTAATGCACCACCATTGAGATGATGAGATGACAACACCGAGAGAAGGCTTTTGTATTTCTGGGTCTAAGCCTAAGAGGGCATTGGATGAGAACATAAATTGCCAGAAAGTAATGAATTAGAATGCATTGAGTTTGATTAAACTTTGAGATGTTTTCCTGCTTTGTACCCATCATACTGTACCCGTTAGTCTGCTGAGGTGATCCTGTTTGTATTTCTAGGGGTTGAATTATAACCTTTGCCTACGTGTTACCGTGTTCACTTTCAACACCTTCCCTTTGCTAACCATAGAGGTATTTACAATCCAGACTTTTCAATATTGAATGTCAGAATTGAAGAAGTATTATCCAGTGGAATGTCTTTGCAGTGAAGCTAATCATGTTGAAGAATTTGGTTGTAAATATTTGAGACCTCTCCAGTATTACTCAATGGTTCTATTGTGCTATTGTGTTATAACTTGTGTTGACATAACTTTTCTCCTTTTTTATTTTACCTTTATTTAACTAGGCAAGTCAGTTAAGAACAAATTCTTATTTTCAATGACGGCCTAGGAACAGTGGGTTAACTGCCAGATTTGTACCTTGTCAGCTCTGGGATTTGAACTTGCAACCTTCCGGTTACTAGTCCAACGCTCTAACCACTAGGCTACTAGGCTATATTATAATTAGAATAAAAACAACGATCACGAGAAAAAGCTGAAATTGATGTTTTTTTTAATGAAAATTGTTAAAAACTACATTATCCGCACACTTTACAAGCACTTAATACAGTCTTTAAAGATATTACATGGATGAAAATTAAATTAACATATCAGCTTCAGACATACATGCTTTGAGCATTAAGAAAAAGGAAAGAGAGCAAAATGAATTAACATTATGGTATAACAAAATGAAGAGGAGCTTCTTTAAAATAAACATCAAAAGATTCAACAGAAAATAAAATACAATTAAATTGTATCATTTGGCCTCCCTGTTTTGCAAATGTCATATGATATACACACAACCTCTTTCATAAGAGTTGTGGACATGTTTTCGACAGATCTTGGAAACCAACCAAGGCTTTACAAAAGTTACCACAAACAATTTGTGTAAAACAACAGATCCAAACTTGCAATGGAACAATATTACAGGCATTTCTTTGGTTTTGATATAACCACATCATATCAGGTACATCTTTGGTTTCTCATAGCTGCATGAATTTTTGCCCAATCTAAAGTTAGGCCTTCAAACCCAAAGGGATGAGTAGGAACACAGTCTAGGACATGCAATGTTTTCCCTCCACTCACCAGGAGATAGGAATGAATATTGATATTATTGATGGTCTTGAACAAGAATAAGGCATAGGGAAGTAGATACTGTATGTGATTAACCATCCCTAAATGGTAGAACATGGGCTCCCAAGAAGCCCCAACAAGTCTCATCCTCCTCCTTATCACAAAAAAAAAAACTCTGCCAGTTTGTAACATGAGACACCTGACACCATGACTTAATTAAGTGGCTTTAACACAGCTCATACAAAGATGCTCGGTCCTGAGCTGCTGGCACTAATGAGCAGTAAATTACAATAGGATGGAGAGAGATCCTGTTTATAAAGGCTTTAAAGGACTCACAGCTCATGAAGAACAAAGGGGCTTGTTTTTTTGTTAGGATTGCCCATGTTGTTGGTAAGAGGATCCCAGTTTGACCTCCCTTATCTTCATCCCTACTCTAGGTGTCCCCCTTGGGTACAGGGATCATGGCTGCGACAGCATGGGGAAAGGCCCTTGAGAATGTGCAGACCTGTACCTTTACCTCTGTCACTGCTCAATCTACTGTGGTTCTAGTAAGGATATCAGAAGCTTGTTCTCATATGAGCGGCGTGTGTGTGTGTGCATTTGAAAATGAGCTCACTTCATCTCTAATGTTTTGTGAGTCAGTTTATTCAGACATGCCAAAATGGTTTGAGATGAAGCCAATTAAAGTCTGAGGTTTCAGTCGTTCTTCGTGCAGGTTAGTATCTTTGTCTGATATACAAAGAAACAAGATCTGCATAGCCACATAATGTGGGTTGGATTGACAACTGTGTGCCTTAGGTATTTAACCATTTTTTTCTCTCTGAAAGGAAAATCTGTGTACATAAAAGTTTATTATGATAATTGAATGTTTAGAACAAAAACATTATTTTTTTTGCGATGACTTTGGGGCCTTAAGGAGGCTGGGGGATCTTTAATCTTTATAAGTAATGTGATTGGTGAAATGAATGCTGAGATCTGTGGTTCTGATGGTGGAATATCATGAAAGTTTTTAGTGCATCTACGCTACATTGGAATACAAAATAATAACAATAGAAGTGTATTTTTTTCATAATTTAGGAGCAATATATTACACAGATTCAAATTTTTATATTAAACAACAAATGAACAAAATAGTTATATAAAAAGAGAAGTTGGAGAGAATGCTAAATGATTTTGGGCATAAGTGAACATTTCCTTAAATTTGGCTCAAATAAATATAAAAAAGTAAACTGTGCTATCCAGTTCAAACATACTATACTAAAACAGTTTGCATACAGAATGAAAAAAAGCACTGAGTGTACAAAACATTAACAACACCTTCCTAATATTGAGCCTCAATTTGTCGGGCCATGGACTCTACAAGGTGTTGAGAGCGTTCCACAGGGATTCTGGTCCATGTTGGCACCAATGCTTCCCACAGTTGTGTCAAGTTGGCTGGATGTCCTTTGGGTGGTGGACCATTCTTGATACACACTGGAAACTGTTGAGCGTGAAAAACCCAGCAATGTTGCAGTTCTTGACACAAACCGATGAGCCTACTACCATACCCCGTTCAAAGGCACTTTCATATTTCGTCTTGCCAATTCACCCTCTGAATGGCACACATACACAATCCATGTCTCAATTGTCTCAAGGCCTAAAAATCCTTCTCCTCCCCTTCATCCACACTGATTTGAAGTGGATTTAACAAGTGACATAAATAAGGGATAATAGCTTTCACCTGGATTCACCTGGTCAGTCTATGTCATGGAAAGAGCAGGTGTTCTTAATGTTTTGTACACTCAGTGTATATATCATAAGTAAAAAATAAAGAAAACAGTCCAACAAACTAAAACAAAAGGAATCCATAAAATTCCTGCTTAAAAAAAAAAAATCTGCTAATGTCCTGTACAGTCTTCAAAATATCAGCTATTCTACTGCATAGATTATCAATACATTAACAACTTTACAGGGGAGCTTCACTCAGACATCAGTACAAATAGTACATTAAATTGTCAAGCAATGCAGAATTACTTTGAGACCATGTATTGTTTTTAATGATGTTTCATGGACTGAAGGGTGAATCTCCAAACCTCACACCAAATAAAAGCTTCAGAATCAACTGTTATGTTACATTAGCAATACACAGCCACAAGCCATCTAGGGCAGGTTCTGAGACACTCGTGAAGCAAACATCATATTTGACCTCTGTTATCACCTGACAGTGAAAGGCCGTTGAGGCAGTACAGTCACTGGTCTGGATGCTTAGCTTGTAATGCCAAGAAAGGTACTGTCATCTGAGGGAAAAGGATCGTTTTGGTCGTGTTGGCTAGTTAACCACAATAGCACTAGCATTTTTTCAGTTCATCAGCTGCATAGAGTGAATGGCTATGAAGGTTTTGCCTTTCATAGTCTTTGGTATGCATGTAACTGTTTTTCAAAAGATCCTGATATATTACTATGGCTTTTTGTTGTAACACCATAACATCTATTTACAGTTATTTTGCATTTCTTACTCATCAATTGAAAAGCATGAGATTTGTATGGTTTCAGAGCCTCAGAGAGTAGTCCCTGTCACAGTGCAGGATATACCCATGGCTTGCATAAAGGCAACCTCTGGCCATGGCATCCTGACAGACAGTGAATGTCTTTGGTCAACTAGGAAAAGGGTACGAAGCGAGTGCGCGAGAAATAAAATACAAACATGCAGCATTTTTATTTTTGGGGGAGGATTCATCTTTTTTTGTTCGTTCATCTTCTTTACTTTTGCTCTTTCTCTCTTCTCTCTCCTGCATTTCCTCTAGCTGTCTGACAGTCAATAAGGCCTCCAGACAGACTCGTCCATGCGTCCAGAGCCGCTCATGGCCGTGGGGGAGTTGCTGTGGCTGCCGTCTGCCTCCACCCCCTCGCTCTGGTTGTTCAGGCCCTGGTTCATCAGGCTGTTGCCCCCTCCAGAGGCTGAGACCCCAGAGCAAGGCAGCAGGCGGGTGGGGGAACGCTCACCCCCGGTTCCGGCCGGGCCCACCATGGAGAACTGGTAGGAGCCGGACCCGGTGCCATAGTACAGGTGGTAGGGGGAGGAGTTGGACTGGAAGTGGCTGCCCTGGTTCTGGTTTCCAGGGTAGGGCGGGGGCAGGTAGGTGTGGTAGCGGGAGGAGGCGGACATGCCTGTCACACTGAGGCCTCCGATGCCCGTGCTGGAGGGGTTGGCTGAGTAGGTGAAGGCCCCTGGGTAGTGCATACGTGGGTCTGAGAAACGGGGGTCGGTCAGCGGGGACAGAGAAGGGAAGGTGGTCCTCTGGGGGAAGAGGTCAGCAGTGGGACCTGAGCGAGGGAGAGAGACACGACAGATTTGGTTTAGAAACTCCTGGCGCACATAGATCAAACTCATGGAAATGTTTCAGAGTCAAAGTGAGATAGGGACAGAGTTCCTTCCTTTGACAGGAAGCTGTAGTGAAGTACCACATCCCCAACTGACAGTGTGGGGCCTCCAGTCTACAACCCTGCAAACACTAGCTACAAGTAATAAACTGAGACATCAAGCTGTGACAGCACATCACCACACAGCGCTGTGAACCAGATGAAGTTATGAGTGTCCTCCCTCTCAGCCTTAACATAGCCCTCCTACAGAACCCTACCAGCTGAACTAGAGTAATGTACAGGAACAGCGTTCTCTGTTGTTTGGAGGAATGAAAAGAGGTATTGTCAGAGCAGAGTGGTGCTTTGAGTAAACACTGACAGCTTGTTGTGCAGCGTGTGCTGTTGTGTAACTCTACATACCGTACATCAAACTGATGAGAGAGAACAGGAAACTAAAGAGGTAACCATCCCATTCAGACAAACAGAGGGAGGGAGAGGGAGAGATTTCTATGTATTTGTGTATTTTGTAAAAGTAATGCAAGCCGTCTCAATGTCACATTCTTGTCAGTGCTAAACTATCCTGAAGTGTAGTCACATAGGTAACACAGCACACAAAAGCCAGCTGTTTTGACTTAAATTTCACAGCCAAACATTCCCTGATTTATTCAACTGATCTTGCTCAAGGGTTTGACTCTGCAGTTTTTCTCGCTGGGATTTGGGGCAGCTCCTGTCACCAGCATATTTCCTTAAACACAACACCATACCGCCCCCCCCAAAAAACATGCATGACTGCAGGGTTAGGCTGATTTGGCAGTTCTTTCCAAATGTGTGTGTTTCAAGTTTTAATGTCACGTACAGCGAAATGCCTTTTTATTTTATTTATTTTACCTTTATTTAACTAGGCAAGTCAGTTAAGAACAAATTCTTATTTTCAATGACGGCCTAGGAACAGTGGGTTAACTGCCTGTTCAGGGGCAGAACGACAGATTTGTAACTTGTCAGCTCGGGGTTTTGAACTTGCAACCTTCCGGTTGCTAGTCCACCGCTCTAACCACTAGGCTACCCTGCCGCCCCGCCACTAGGCTACCCTTTCTTGCCAGCTCTGACCCCAACAATGCACGAATCAATAAGAATGTAATACTAAAAATAACAAGAGAACAAAAACACACAAGAAATACAAATAAGAACACGAGAAAGTAAGTAAGCATACTATTTACAGGGTCAGCCAGTTCGTTCGTGTGTGTGTGTGTCTCTCTCTACCATTGATCTGGTAGCTGGCTGTTTTGGCTACAGCATGCTGCCACCTACTGTACTGTAGTATCTGGGTTTGATAGGTACATACAGGGACAGATACACACACCATGCATTGAATGTATGCACCTAGGCCTTCAGCTAGCCTACCTGTTGGATCAGTCAGGTAGAGAACCCATAAAGGCTCCACTTACAATTACCAATATTTACAACGGTGATTTTTCTTCTTCATTCCGTGTGATGTAGGCTTCTGTAAACCAATAAACTGACGTTTAATGTTAAACGGACTACCCTTGTATTTTAGTTGGGTTTTGACTGTCTCTATGCACACTCTCAGGACTCGACCCACTCACGCACACTGACACTCCAACACGCACATGACATGCACACACATTTATACTGACTCTACACTCGCGCGCACACACACACACACACACACACACACACACACACACACACACACACACACACACACACACACACACACACACACACACACACACACACACACACACACACACACACACACACACACACACACACACACACACACACACACACACACACACACACCTTCGTTTACGCTGCTACTAAACTGTTTATCCTGTATATAGCTTCTTACTTTCCCCTGTTCTTCAATTTGTATTTATTGTGTGGTTTCTGTTCTACGTTAGGTTATTTTCAATACTCCATTGAGTTTGCAAGAAAGGCATTTCACTGTACTCGTGCATGTGACATTAAACCTTAACTCTACTCGATCAGTTTCACTTCATTTTGGCAGGCAATCAGGAATGAAGGTTTGCTCAGGGTGCGGCAGTCAATCACCTCTGAGAAAGTAGGCCAACGGGAGCCATAGAACACCTGACAACTGTCACTCATCTCTTAGGTCACGTCTCACGGATTTCTTGTAACTGAAGCCATGGTTTTTGGAATAAGAAATATATGTTATATGACATTAAATATGCAGCATAGGCCTATATCTGAGACTTATTATGGCATTGTCATTTAGACTTTGTTATGGATTTTGGTTTTGCCAATACCCTTCCCATGCTCACCTGTGTCATCATTGGTAAGTCTCCCCCTCTTGCTATCCTACTGCAATGTAAATCATCCCGTTCCTTCCCTATATGCTGTCGCCCACAGTGTATTGATGTATAAAACATTAAGAACACCTACTATTTCCATGACATAGTCTGACCAGGTGAATCCATGATCCCTTATTGATGTCACTTGTTAAAGCCACTTCAATCAGTGTAGATGAAGATGTTAAATAAGGACTTTTAAGTCTTGAGGCAATTGAGACATGGATTGTGTATGTGTGCCATTCAGAGGGTGAATGGGCAAGACAAAAGATTTAAGTGCCTTTTAAGATTTAAGCACCCGTTTAAGTGTGTCGAGAACTGCAATGCTGCTAGGTTTTTTACGCTCAACAGTTTCCCGTGTGTATCAAGAATGGTCCACCACCCAAAGGACATCCAGCCAACTTGATACAACTGTGGGAAGCATTGGAGACAACATGGGCCAGCATCCCTGTGGAACGCTTTCAACACCTTGTAGAGTCCATGACCCGACGAATTGAGGCTGTTCTGAGGGCAAAAGGTGTTCCTAATGTATTGTAGAATCGGTGTATGTTTTAATCTAGATGTACATGGATGGATGTACATGGCTGGATGCTGATCTTGTCAGTAGAACTTTATATGGCCTGTAGCATGGGTGATTTTCTAGTACATAGGAAAGAATGGCATATGTGTACTGATGAATAGTTAGTTATTGGGTAAGGTGGGCATGCAGGTATGCATGTATGCTCTGGAATTTGATTGACTTCCTTGTCTTTTGCTGTGGCTTGGGAGTGCTCAACCTACATTGTGAATGCCAACACCAACTGGTGTGACATGGTTCCTTGCACCTGCCCCCCCGGCTGAACCTACTCATTTGTTTGTCTGATTCCACTGGATTTGGTTTGGATGGGCTCAGTGTTCCCACATGACTCTAGTATAAAATGTGGATTTGGATGGCAGAGAAAAGAC
This sequence comes from Oncorhynchus tshawytscha, assembly GCF_018296145.1. Classification (NCBI taxonomy): domain Eukaryota; kingdom Metazoa; phylum Chordata; class Actinopteri; order Salmoniformes; family Salmonidae; genus Oncorhynchus; species Oncorhynchus tshawytscha. The sequence continues at coordinate 32,932,737 of NC_056436.1, read as the reverse complement.
AGGCTGTATTTGTGAAACAGCAAGCGCTTGCGTGCCACAGCCCCGAGGGGGGAAGATGCTGAACTTGCGTGCCATAGTCTTGTTGAAATGTCTTTCCCCTACGTCTGGAGAATTGGGTCCATTTTCAGCAACAAAAAAATATGTTCCTTTGCAATTTCCACGGCTCCTGCTTTCTTTTCTCAAGAACACATTTATTTTCTGCAGTTGAAAATCTCTTCCTTTTCGGATGAAGGGGGGTTAGTGAGGAGGGTTGGGGGTGTTGTTTCTTTTTCCAGAGTCTACCAGGCACCAGAGTCGGGCCCCGTATCTGATTTCACGCAAAGAAAATCCAAACCTTCAGCTGCTGTTGATTCAGTATAAGTGGAGTCGGCCCACTAATTCCTACCGGACTCCCAAAAAGCTCCCTTTCTCTCTCTCCCTCTCTGTCTCTCTCCATCTCTGTCTCCCTGATAAATATAGGCTTCAGGGTGGAGCCTGTATCTGTGGCACGGGGACTTGATGGCTCTGGCGGCTTTGGCCCACCCCACACATGATCTCTATTTAATTGTCGCCAGTGGAAACGTGTTGACTAAATTGCGGCGGGGAGAGGCTCCTGTATTTTGTCAGGGGAAACTCAACTGGACACTTATCACAACACCTTAATGGGGTTGTGTCCCGTCACAACCTTGGCGGTGGGCCAGCCAGTCACCACCACTGTTTACCTCTCAGCAGCTCAGCTGCTCCCTCTAGAGGAGACGGGTAGATCAGCAACTCTCTACTCACACACAGAACCACAGTTTTGCAATCTTCTGTTAGCTACCCTGATCTACACACAGCCCCCTCCTCATCTCTCTGCCAGCTAATTATAGGCTGAGGCTCTGCGGCTCCGGGGCTCTGGGGCTGTGGTAACAGCGGGGCTGTGGGTACAGGGGAGGAGGAGTGTTGGATCTTTGGTCCTGATGCGGCCTAGCTGGTAGCAGCGGCCCACCCAACACATGATCTCCATTAGGCTCAGCTGAAACGTGTTGACTAAATTGCAGGGACAGGAGAGGGGATGGACCCCAGAGGGCTAGTTGGTGCGGCCTGCCGTCTGTGATGTTCCCACTCTAAAAGGGGTGGCGGCTGGGAATCAAGTTTTTTTTAATAGAGAACACATTGTTCTAGCGCGCTCCTTTTTCTCCTTCACTCTCCTCTCTCTCTCTCTCGCTCCCTTGCTTGTGTGCACGTTCCCATATTGAGTTCTGCCACACCGCAGGAGCAGGGGAAATCTCTTTCTCTCTGTCTCTCTCGCTTGCTCTCTGAGGTCCACTAGTCCACAGTCAAGCGTGTAACCCAGATATGGAGGGAGGTTTGCCTCATTTGCTTAGGTGAGAAACTGATTTTGGTTGTTAACATAAGGGCGAGCTGAGTTCGCCAGTGAGGTGTGTGTATGTGGAGGGGTGTGGTGGTGGGGGGAGGATGCAAATCCAGGCCCTCACCTGTGAAATGTTTACTCAGGCTGAATGCAAACTGTGACGAGCAGCGTCCAGGGAATGGTGTCTCAGGCAAATAAGTGGAGGGGTGGGAAAGGGGGAGAAAACCTCAGACCAGTCTGGCCCAGAGAGAGAGAGATGGAGAGAGAGATCTCTTCTCCTTTCATCTCCTTCCCTCAGACCGCAGCCAGAGAGGAGTGACTGTCCCATGCTTCCCAGACCATCACTGATTTAAGAGTAGATTAGATTTTTTGTTGATGAGTTGTGAGAATGAAAAGTTATGTTACGAAAGTTTGGCCAAGAAATACATTGCCAGGGAAATAATGTTGGTCCACAAGCCAAAGAATAGGAGACACAAATGAACACAAATGATCCTTAGATGTTTGTTTAAGCGCTCAGGCCTTGGGGTTGGAGCTTCGCATCGGATGCAAATAGCCTTCACCTCTTACCGTGGCTCTTCTGAACTAGAACAACACGGTCAACAACCCCAAAGCCCTCTCCATTGCAGCCACTGTAGCATGTGAGCCCAGCAGGTTTTGCATGGCTCTACCTATCACTAGCAACACGATTGAGGCATTAGGGAGTTTGTGATGATACAACACCAAGATGTTCCTAATGCATCAATGAACCAGATGTGATTTATGAGTTTGTTAACTAAATCAACTGTTGTTTCCTACTATGACTTATATTATTTGACCAGGTAAATTGACTGAGAACACATTCTCATTTATAGCAAGAACCTGGGGAATAGTTACAGCGGAGAGGAATGAGCCAATTGTAAGCTGGGGATGATTAGGTGACCATGAGGGACAGATTGGGAATTTAGCCAGGACACCAGCGTTACCACCCTTACTCTTACAATAAGCGCCATGGGATCTTTAGTGACCACAGAGAGTCAGGACACCCATTTAACATCCCATCTGAAAGACAGCACCCTACACAGGGCAATGTCCCCAATCACCACCCTGGGGCATTTTTTTAGACCAGAGGAAAAGGTGCCTCCTATTGACCCTCCAACACCACTTCCAGCAGCATCTGGTCTCCCATCCAGGACCAAACCTGCATAGCTTCAGAAGCAAGCCAGCAGTTGAATGCAGAGTGGTATGCTGCTGGCCAATGAGTTCTGGCCAGGTGGCATGTGCACTCTTCGATATTATTATTGATCGTAATAGTTAAAAAATCAGTCTCTCTGGAATTGGATATGAAGTTCATGATTAGACATTAGGACTTCTGCCCACTACCGTTAGTCCCCATCAAACACCAATTCCACTTTTCACACCCTAGTGAGTATTTTGCTCTGAAGTGAATATCTGTCAAGGGAATGTCTCGCTCGCGTAGTGTCAAAAGTAAATATGTCAATCTATACATTCCATCTCTGCGTACATTCCATCTTCTAGTCATTGAAAAATTATGAAACTGCTGCATTGTGTTTGGAAATCACTGACAGTCACATCTAAAGTCTGTTTTACAACAGGGGCTTTCTCTTATCAAACCTTTTGAAAACCATGATTTTCCAACAAGCCTAATTGATGAGTCATACAGAAGAGGCTTAGTATGAGGATCATCAAGGAGTAACATTGAATGGTGTGTAAGCAGATGACTCAGCAGGTCTGGTGCAGTGTGCTTCGGTTGTTTCTGGGAAGAGAAAGGGTGGGTGGCTGTGGGGCAGGAGAAGAAGAGTGCCAAAACACCAGGGAGGGAGGGAGGAAGGGGGTGTTTTGGAATGTTCTGGGATCCAGAGCTCTGAAGGCAAACCAAAACGCATTCCCCAAAATGTCACAACGAGTGGAACGCCCATTGCATATCCTTCGTCCCAGCTCTTCCATTATCTCTATATTAATTCCACCTTGTCAAAGAGATGATTGACTGACTATTGATATGAAGCAGAGTGTCTTAATTGTTGTTCTCAGCTACTCCTGAAGATGTTGGATATTGTGAATTGGCTAGGGTAATGTTGTGTATGTAGTCCAAGCCTCCTCAATCATCCCCTCTCTGTACATTTCATGCCTGTTTTCTCAGACTAGTAATTATGGCCATCTCTTATTGCTCACCACGCCTCTCGTACTGCTCAGTGATTGGGCCTTGCATGTTATGATTAAGCCTCAGAAACAAACAAACAACACAAGCAAACCTCTTTCCCATATAGGCCTGCACAGAGATATGACTTGCACTGAAATGCACCTAAAACCGGGGTCATATAAGCAGAGCAGGATACTTGTTCACTTCCTACCGCTGTGCGAGGGTGTGTGAATGAGAGAGGCCGAAAGAAAGAGAACAAAACAAAAAAACGAGCGACAACAATAGAGAGAAAGCACAAGTGAGAAGTAAGGCGACGTAGAGCAGTTTGGGATAGGGGCCCCAGGTAGAGTAGATATAATATCTCTCTTACTTGACCATCTGAGGTCGTCCTCCACCTTGCATGTCTTCAGAGTTGGTGGGTCAATCTGGTCAGACCACAGGGCTGCAATGGACATAGATAGTATATGTTAATGAAGGAGAATTTAGACATGACACTAGCCTGACACTACTGTAGTCTGGGCGGGTATGACAACGACCTCATTACATGAGTGTTTCTAATTCTGATGCACAGTAGAAGCGCAGGAGGATTAGAGAGAATTGTTTCCGGTTATGATTCTGTAGGTTCTGTGCATGTACTGTGTTCGAGTGAGGGGAGTGCAGATCTCTTCAATGCCCTAAAAAAAGCCAGCAGCATGTCAAAGCTATCTGAGTGTGGTGGTTTGGCTGTCTACCTGTGACAGGCTTGCCTGTGCTGACTGAGCAGAGAGGAGGGCAGAAGGGGAGCTCTCACTGGAGTGAGACTAGAGAGAGGGCTTGGGAAAACAGGGCTGAGGGGCTGATGGAGCTAACAGAGATATTTTGGTTTCTCAGGGGTCTGGGAGGAAGAGGTGTGAGGCCTTTGTTGGCCTGTCCAGTCAGCCTGTCAGGGAGAGAAGAATCCTTACAAGCGCATGAGCGCGTGAGACCCTGGTTCACACTCAATGGCCACACCGCAGGAAGCTGACAATTTGACATGCAAAGAGTGTTAGTTTGCTCTCGGACAGAGATAGGGCAATTGTTACAAGCCAAACTGCACGAATGAACCGTGGACCTCAAACACACATGCTTTTACTTGTACACGCTCACACATGCACACACATGGCCACACATTCTCAAAAAACCACTAGTTCATATACAGATTCAGACATACTGATAGCAGTGAAACGGTTAGACGTTGGCAGTCATATACTGTATCTCCTGTTATGAACAAAAATATAAATGCAACATGCAACAATTTCACCGATTTTACTGAGTTACAGTTCAAATAAGGAAATCAGTCAATTGAAATGAATAAATTAGGTCCTAATCTATTGATTTCACATGACTGGGCAGGCCCACCCACTTGGGAGCCAGGCACACCCACTGGGGAGCCAGGCTCAGCCAATCAGAATTACAGACAAAAAATACTTGTCAGTTTCATCAGCTGTCCGAGTGGCTGGTCTCAGACGATCCCGCAAGTGAAGAAGCCTGATGTGGAAGTCCTGGGGCTGGCATGGTGACACGTGGTCTGCAGTTGTGAGGCCGGTTGGACGTACTGCCAACAACGTTGGAGGCGGCTTATGGTAGAGAAATGGACATATAATTCTCTGGCAACATCTCTGGTGGACATTCCTGCAGTCAGCATGCCAATTGCCACTCCCTCAAAGCTTGAGACGTCTGTGACGTTGTGTGACAAAACTGCACATTTTAAAGTGGCCTTTTATTGTATCCAGCACAAGGTGCACCTGTGTAAGGATCATGCTGTTTAATCAGCTACTTGATATGCCACACCTGTCAGGGGGATGGATTATCTTGGCAAAAGAGAAATGCTCACTAACAGGGATGTAAACAAATTTGTGCACAAAATGTAAGAGAAATAAGATTTTTGTGGGTATGGACAATTTCTGGGATATTTTATTTCAGCTCATGAAACATGGGACCAACACTTTATATGTTGCGTTTGTATTTTTGTTCAGTATACTGCAACTCTAAAATGTGCAGTTTTTTCCACACAACACAATGCCACAGATGTCTCAAGTTTTGAGAGAGCGTGCAATTGTCATGCTGACTGCAGGAATGTCCTCCAGAGCTGTTGCCAGAGAACTGAATGTTAAATTCTCTACCATAAGCTGCCTCCAACGTCATTTTAGAGAATTTGGCAGTACATCCAACCAGAACACGTGTATGGCGTCATGTGGGCGACCGGTTTGGGGATGTCAACGTTGTAAACAGAGTGCCCTATGGTGGCAGTGGTGTTATGGTATAGGCAGGCATAAGCTATGGACAACGAACACAATTGCATTTTATCGATGGCAATTTGAATGCACAGAGATACTGTGATCAGATCCTGAGGCCCATTGTCTCGCTATTCATCTGCTGCTATCACTTCATGTTTCAGCATGATAATGCACGACCTTATGTCGCAAGGATATTTACACAATTCCTGTGAGCTGAAAATGTCCCAGCTCTTCCATGGCCTGCATACTCACCAGACATGTCACCCATTGAGCATGTGTGGGATGCTCTGGGTCGATGTGTACAACAGCGTGTTACAGTTCCCGTCAATATTCAGCAACTTTACACAGCCATTGAAGAGGAGTGGGACAACATTCCACAGGCCACAATCAACAGCCTGATCAACTCTATGCGAAGGAGATGTGTTGCGCTGCATTAAACAAATGGAGGTCACACCACATACTGACTGGTTTTCTGATCCACGCCCAAACCTTTTTCTAAAGGTACTGTATCTGTGACCAACAGATGCATATCTGTATTCCCAGTCATGTGAAATCCATACATTAGGACCTAATGAATTTATTCCAATTGACTGATTTCCTCATATGAACTGTAACTGTAACTCTGTAAAATCGTTGAAATTGTTGGCTGTTGCGTTTATATTTTTGTTCAGTATATTTATATTGCAGATTTGACATGAACATACAGTAACTAAGGCCTGGAGAGTTCCTGGTCATGTCCCTGTCCCTAGCCGGGCTACAGTAACACTACACTATAGTATGAGCTGAGGAACAACATCCTAACCGCTATATTAGCAGTTGTGATCCTGACCTTGAGAGGGGCCAGGAACAGGGGGAGGAGGTGGAGGGGGATGTTCACCTATGCCCACACTGGGCCCAGGCTGGCTGGGGTTGGGGTGTGTAAAAGCTCTCTCACCCCCGGAGCTACTCTACTTCCTCTCCAAAGGCCCGGATCAGCACTTAGCCTCTGAGAGGTCCCGCGCTTCGCCCCACAATGGGAAATTCTTACACATAAATGGGGTTATTCAGAAAGGTTTCGAAGCAGCTGGTGCGATCCGCTCAAGAAAATAAACATTTCCTTCAAATATTTTGATTGGCTGGTGGACAACGTCAATACCAGCGGCACAGATTACCCCTGTTAATATGAGTCTCAGCCCCCTGGGTGGGGATAGAGATTGGGGGAAGGGGGTAGGTGCATTAGGGGTAGAAGACGACGGCCGCGTCACAAATATGAACGTTTTTGGGGTGGCATCAGTGATGGCTGGGAAGACACAAATAAACACATGCTCTGCTTTTTGAAGTGCATTTGGAGATGAAAGGGACAAAATGGCGTCTGTCCTCATGACTCCGGATTCGGCAGCGCCTCAGAGACATGTAATGCGCCTGTCGTAATGAAGCGTGTCATTGAGACACAGTGAATGCTGGGCCTTGTGCTGGCTTCCTGTTTCGCTTAGGCCCTAGGCGTCACCACAGAGAGATAGAGAAAGAGAGAAAGAAAGAGAGAGAGAGAAAGAGAGAAAGAGAGAGAGAGAGAAAGCGAGAGAGACGCCAGCGAGGAAGGGAGAGGGAGAGAGCGTGTTAGAGAGCGAGTGAGAGGGGAGGAACATGGCCTTGGCTCAGCTATGTGGGACATTTGATATGTCTTTTGAGCCCTCACTTAAACATGAGTAAAAACAAACACATCGACTGAAAAATCCTATGTTCTATTTGAGAGCCCCCTGCCCTGCCTCCCTTTCCCCTCGCCTCAGACTCAATAGAGACTGTTCATTGCGCACATGTAGTTTCTGTAATTGCTGAAATGTAAAGCTCGACCCGGCTCTGATGTTAAATTATAACTAACACAAACAGTTGAGTCTGGGGAAAAAAGCTCTCTTTTCTCTTTTTCCAGCTTACTGTTTAGAGATGGCTTCAAAAGAGTTTTTTTTAAATTGGAGAACAAAAACATTTTCAGTTTGAATAATTCAGATCTAACTAAGGTCACAAAAACAGAGTAACCACAAGTGCAGCTCTTAGGCACCATAACAAATAAACCCCATGGCGACCATTGATATATTATGTAAATACAGCGCGAAAGAAGTAAAACAGAATCTCTCGTCGCTGGTCTGGATTCCCGCTAGTTTTGGTTGCATTTGGCCTGAGAGCTCCTTTCCTGTATGGGTTTGGCACGGACCAGCATGCATTGCTGCCCAAATGGAGCTTGGAGCCAACAGCATCTCCACCAGGCTCACAGCATGGCCACCTCTCTCTGGTCTTGTCCTGACAGACAGTCAATGACCCACAAACCAACACAATAACCTAGTAAGCACATCTGGTACTAAACAGAGACATGGAGGCACGATGCTTTGACCTTTCCCTCTATAAGCATGTGTTATGTGCCCGGCTGCATGTTCCAGGGACTGGCATACTTGTGTCTTACAGTGACTCTTTGTTGGTTATAATTGGTTGATAATGTCCTGCTGGGTGTTAGAGTGGTTTTGAGGTTTGAGGTAGACACAGATCCAGGATCAGATTACCCAACTCCACATCCTAACATTTACCATTAGGAGGATTAAATAATATCTGACCCTGGACTAGCGGTTAGGGGCTCTGGGTCTGATCAGGGCTGTTAGTGGTAGACTGGAGCAGGCATTCGCTTGGGGGGCCAGCCGGCTTGTTTATGTGGAGTAAACAGTGTGGTCACTGTGGACAGGAGAGGAGGGGTAGAACCTCCCTCTAGCTAGCAGGACTTTCACAACCAGAGAGAATCCGGGATAGATTCACCTGTTTGACCTTTCACCACAGCAGAACTGCTGCAGATGTATGCCATTGGAAGATTTTTGGTTTATTGGTGGAGTATCTACGGTAACCATCAGTAAATTGTTTTATTTTGACCCCTGCTATTTTGTAACCTATACCATACAGGTGCCACGGCTTAGCATTCGACCTTGTGAACAGTATTATATAATTAATACAACTAGAGTGTGTTTTATCACTCACAGCCAACACACACACACACCACAAGTTTATTGGGCCCTCATCAAAGCAGTGGAGCACTTGACTAGATGGCCGAAAGGTATGCTAGTATCTGATATTCATCTCCAGTCAGAAAAACACAGGTGTTGGAACAAATAGCATGTTAAATGATACTACCTCAAAAGGGAAAATACTTTCTTTTGGATGATTCAATTGCTGCTGTCTTTTTTTCTTAAAACACATTTAAGTTAAAAGAGCAACTTTGTTCTGGCGATCTTGTTTAGTTTAGTCTCCTTTTGAAAAGGGAAAGAGGAAAACTGAAATCAGGATTATTTCTGTAGTGTCCCGTTGAGATCAAATATTTTTTCCATTTAATCTTAACATCTTTGTCTGGATGGTAAGACTGGTATGAGCTGTAGACTTTATACACAGGGTGTGTTAAGGAGATTGCATTCTCTAAAAATCATTAAAACACACATACACACACCACACACCTGACATTTAGTAAACCAGAATAACAATTTTGTAGTCGATTGTCTGAGTGTGAGATTTGCTTGACTGCCCTGGCAGAGCCACACACACAGCTCCCCACACGCCCTCCCGTAGGATCATTCCTCACGGCAGCCTCACCTGTGGTCACGGCTGAACAAAAACAAGCGGCTAGCCGAGCAAGCGCAGTGTCTGCCAGGGCTTGAATCCTGTCACTGCATGCGCTGTAATGAGCTCTTAATTATCCTGGCTGTCTAGAGCGCTAGCAGAGCTTGCAACATTGGCACGTAACTGTGTGTGTGGTGTGTGTTTGTTAGAACATACTGTGTGTGTGCGTGTTTGTTACCACATACTGTGTGTGTGTGTGTATACGTCTGAGAATCCCGCGCAGCGTTTAGCAGACGTCTCAAAAGCGTTGTGTTGACAACAAAACTCTGTCTCTGTTTCATGGCTCAGACAACAATATGAAGCAAAGGGCTTCATTAGGATGATGATATTGTATTTTCTCACGTTGTCGTCAGCTGGAAAGTCCAGGTTTATGTGTGGATAATGGAAAACATTTTTTTTTGCAACAGCAAGGTGGGAATCAATTTAATTATAAAGTGTTGACGGCTCACTCATCTATTACCCTGTGATCCTCCGCAAAATACAACTCTGCCTGCGACGGCTGCCAAAAGCAGAGGCGTGTGTCGTGTTTATATGTAAATACATCCCTGTTTCCAAATATATTTATTACAAAAGGTACTATTTTAGTTTGAGCTGGGTTTGTAGTTGTGTGTTGTCTAAGCTGGCATGGAGATGCCCAGGTTTATATGTCACTGGATAGCTGAGAGGAGGGCGAATGTATCTTCATAGTTATTGAATTATTATGCACTAGCCCTGAGCTACAAAGTCGTGATGGTAATATCAGAGATTAAGGTGTGTGGTTTTACAGTCCTCCACGCACGCACACACACACACAGAGACAGACAGACACACACTCTTCAGAGAGGGCCCCTAGCACCTGCAGGTGTTGTGTGGAATCAGTTTGGAGCTCTATACCTCTCATCCCTGGCGGCTCATTAATGTGTTGTGTCTATGTTGGAGGTGTGTGTGCATGTGTGTTTGTGTGTGGGGGGTTGTGCATATATATACGCCCCACGTGTTTGTGAGTGTGCCCTGTGTGTGTGTGTGTGTGTGTGTGTGTGTGTGTGTGTGTGTGTGTGTGTGTGTGTGTGTGTGTGTGTGTGTGTGTGTTCTACTGGTGCAGGTCTTTGAGATCTGACAGGCCTATGAAGAGGTAATTCATGCCCTAATCCTCCTGCAGCTATGCAGACAAGTACAGAGCCTTTCTTCACATGCCATCCCAGCATTGTCTGTACACCTCTCCTGCTAGACAGTTTGGAGATATTAAGAAATCCCTTATGGATAAGTCCCTCTGGATAAGCTTACCTGCCATGGCCCTTCCATTGGCAGACAACACGCAGTAAAGTACAGAACCCAAACTTAATATCATGAAATATATATTGTATCTCTGTCTAAATGCCAACTAATCCTGGTCCTACTGGTCCACAACACTAGCAGATGATTTTCCTTGGCCATGTTCAGTACATTACATGGCACTTATAGAGGAACAACAACATCAGTTAAACTAAGTCCAAGCTGGTGCTGATAACCACAGTTGTGTAAGCTGAGTTGTACGATAGGTAGGTCCACAGTGGTGAGTCAGGAGCACAAGGCTAAACCCCATGAGAGATACACTTCCACCCACAGATAGCAAAACACTCCTAAACACACTGATAGAGACTCATTAACTGGGAAGTAGCCTTACTCTGTCTGTCAGCCTTAACCCCCTGCATGAGAACTAGGGAGTGGGTGGGAGAGGACATCGTGTATGTGTGTGTGCCTCGTGTGTGTTTGTGTCTGTGTGTCTGTTCGTGTTTTGTCTGCACACATCCAGACATGCCATCACGTTAAGAAGCTCTGACACACAGTACCAGTCAAAAGTTTGTACACACCTACTCATTCCAGGGGTTCTTTATTTTTACTATTTTCTACATTGTAGAATAACAGTGAAAACATCAACTATTTAATAACACATATGGAATCATGTAGTAACCAAAAAAGTGATAAACAAATCAAAATATATTTTATATTTGAGATTCTTCAAAGTAGCCACCCTTTGCCTTGATGACAGCTTTGCACACTCTTGGCATTCTCTCAACCAGCTTCATGAGGTAGTCACCTGGAATCCATTTCAATTAACAGGTGTGCCTTGTTTAAAGTTAATTTGAGGAATTATTTCCTCAATGTGTTTGGGCCAATCAGTTGTGTTGTGACAATGTAGGGGTGGTATACAGAAGATAGCCCTATTTATGGCAAGAACAGCTAAAAAAAGCAAAGAGAAATGACAGTCCATCATTACTTTAAGACATGAAGGTCATTCAATATGGAACATTTCAAGAACGTTGAAAGTTTCCTCAAGTGCAGTCGCAAAAACCATTAAGCGCTATCATGAAACTGTCTCTTATGAGGACCACCACAGGAAAGGAAGACCCAGAGTTACCTCTGCTGCAGAGGATAATAAATTCATTAGAGTTAACTGCACCTCAGATTGCAGCCCAAATAAATGCTTCACAGAGTTCAAGTATCAGACACATCTCAACATCAACTGTTCAGAGGAGACTGTGTGAATCAAGCCTTAATGGTCAAATTGCCGCAAAGAAACCACTACTAAAGGACACCAATAAGAATATACTTTCTTGGGCCAAGAAACACAAGCAATGGAGATTAGGCTGGTGGAAATCTGTCCTTTGGTCTGATGAGTCAAAATGTGAGATTTTTGGTTCCAATCGCCATGTCTTGGTGAGACGCAAAGTAGGTGAACGGATGATCTCCGCATGTGTGGTTCCCACCATGAAGCATGGAGGAGGAGGTGTGATAGTGTGGGGGTGCTTTGCTGGTGACACTGTCAGTGATTTATTTAGAATTCAATGCACACTTAACCAGCATGGCTACCACAGCATTCTGCAGCGATACGCCATCCCATCTGGTTTGCGCTTAGTGGGACTATCATTTGTTTTTCAACAGGACAATGACCCATAACACACCTGCTGGCTATGTAAGGGCTATTTGACCAAGGAGAGTGATGGAATGCTAAATCAGATGACCTGGCCTCCACAATCACCCGACCTCAACCCGATTTAAGATGGTTTGGGATGAGTTGGACCATAGAGTGAAGGAAAAACAGCCAACAAGTGCTCAGTATATGTGGGAACCTTCAAGACTGTTGGAAAAGCATTCCAGGTGAAGCTGGTTTAAAGCATGCCAAGAGTGTGCAAAGCCATCATCAAGGCAAATGGAAAATAATCTAAAAGAAGAAGAATCTAAAATATCAAATATATTTTAATTTGTTTAAATTTTTTTGGTTACTACCTGATTCCATATGTGTTAATTCAAAGTTTTGATGTCTTCACTATTATTCTACAATGTAGAAAATAGTACAAATAAAGAAACCCTTAAATGAGCAGGTGTGTCCAAACTTTTGACTGGTACTATATGTCTGAGAGCGAACTTCCACCCACGTACCCCCTCTCCCCTAAGACACACACACCTCCTTCCCCCTGTCTCCATTGCAGATCTGCCCTGTTGTGCCAGTCAGTCTGAGACTGACGTGATTGCGGAGGAAGCGGGCGGCTGTGAGATTCCTGAGGCTGTAGAGTGGTGTGGTGAACCAGCTCCAGCCCCAGTGCCTTGGCCAGGCTGTTTGGCAGTGATCAGGTTGCCACCTGGCCCCAGACTGGACCCTGTGACCGATGCAGGGCATCCGGGGACAGAGCTGGCATGAGTGAGCGGCCCCTGCCAGTAAATGTACTGGACCCTCCCCCGGGTCTGGGCTCTCATATCAGTAGGGAGGGTTGTACTCAACCTGGGGCTTCAGCCTGCCACATACAGGCTAACTCAGCCCATAAAGTGAGAACAACACCGTCAGTTCATTATGTGTCACAGTCAGACCATACAGGGTAACTCGGCTCATAAGACCACAGCCATGAGCTGTTCACTCCCTTACCGTCAGGGCAGATGATATTGGAGCATGAGGTCTGATACAGGCTCAGAGACCGTTTCTATCTACAAGCCATCAGACTGCTGAACGCTTGAACTGGACTGACCAACTGGACCACCTGGACTGACCCCTGACTCTCTACACCTTAGCAAGCACTCACACACACATAAACTCCTGTATTATACGTATTCCAAAAGGTTTATTCTATTCTACTGAGCCATTTACTTTATGTTCCTATTCTTATCTTTTATTATTTCTTAATGTTGTTTCATTGTCCAGAAGGAAGCTGCAAGTAACCATTTACTTGTAGTGTATACCATGTGTATCCTGTACATACGACTAATAAAACTTGAAACTGATAGCAAAGTCAGCTCTCACTGTCGGCAGGGAGAAGCATTTGTACCGCTAACCCCTATATACAGTGCTGTAGCAGAAGGTGGAGTGTTTTGTGATGAGTGAGCAACACTGACTTGGGACAGACGGTGTGAGTGAGTCAGTGTGATAGTTGTTCCTGTCTGGTCAGCGGCCCTACCTTGTATCTGGGACTGGGTAGAGGGCCCCAGGTGGCTCTGGGACATGGGCCGGGGCTGGGGGTTACCAGGCCCCATCCTCAGGCTGGCCCGCTGGTAGCGCTCAATCTCTGTCAGCCTATCAGAGAACTGCATCTTCTGGGGATCCTCCATCTTCACCCTGTGTCCTGAAAGAGAGTGAGAGAGGGAGAGAAAAAGAGAGAGAGAGGAGAGCCAAGTTACCACCTACACAGCCGGGAAATCATGGCTCTTTATTATTTTTTCCCAGCGGTACCAAATGGTCAAAAATAGTAAAAGCAATAACACATCCAAATGTTAGGTCTGCTGTAATATTTGAGTTTTATTTCCTCAGGTCTGTCCATGGGCACCAGCAGTTTACAGCTTATTAGGTTTTGTGAGGGTTTGTTTAGAAGTGGAATGGTTATATTGGCAATGGCATCCCATTCTATTCTAAGACATAATTAGTGTGAAAACAGTGACAGAATTATATACATGAATAAAGGCCACTGTCCTCCACCAACTAATCTGATTCAGTCAGATTATATGAAAGCTTTCTTAGAAATATAACAGTACTCATAGAATGTTGACAGGCACTGGACTTGTGGTTGAGCTAAACTTGCAATTGCCTGTGCGTTAAAATCAGATAAACATTCATATAGGAATAGCACTAATATTCCGGTGTATATCAATAGTACTAGCACAATAATATAATTATAGTATGATAATAATAGTATGAAATTGTTTAACTTTACGGCATGAGAAAATTCTGCACTCAGATGTACAACCCCAGACTGGGTCTGCTCGTCGAAATGGTGACTATACGTCATACAGCGACTCAGGTCTGACCAAGCAGTTACTCAGTGAGGGAAACACCCAGGAATTGCTCCTAGACTATATTACTCATCAGACTGGAACACACTGTGTGGACGGTTGCGCGTATGTGCATGTGTGTGTGTGTGTGACGAGAGAGGTGGGAATGTACGAGAAAAAGCATATTTGGCACCTCGAATACATTTGATCTGAACAAGACTTGGAAAGACAAATCACTACACTCAAACCCAAATCACTTTGAATAGTTTTTCTTAAAAGTTATACTTGAAAGGCTAATTCCAGTGCAATCTCTCTGCAGCTTTGCTTTATCTTGGCCAGGTCGTAGTTGTAAATGAGAACTTGTTCTCAACTGGCCTCCCTGGTTAAATAAAGGTGTTCTCAACTGGCCTACCTGGTTAAATAAAGGTGTTCTCAACTGGCCTACCTGGTTAAATAAAGGTGTTCTCAACTGGCCTACCTGGTTAAATAAAGGTGTTCTCAACTGGCCTACCTGGTTAAATAAAGGTGTTCTCAACTGGCCTACCTGGTTAAATAAAGGTGTTCTCAACTGGCCTACCTGGTTAAATAAAGGTGTTCTCAACTTGCCTACCTGGTTAAATAAAGGTGTTCTCAACTGGCCTCCCTGGTTAAATAAAGGTGTTCTCAACTGGCCTCCCTGGTTAAATAAAGGTGTTCTCAACTGGCCTACCTGGTTAAATAAAGGTGTTCTCAACTGGCCTCCCTGGTTAAATAAAGGTGTTCTCAACTGGCCTACCTGGTTAAATAAAGGTGTTCTCAACTTGCCTACCTGGTTAAATAAAGGTGTTCTCAACTGGCCTACCTGGTTAAATAAAGGTGTTCTCAACTGGCCTACCTGGTTAAATAAAGGTGTTCTCAACTGGCCTCCCTGGTTAAATAAAGGTGTTCTCAACTGGCCTCCCTGGTTAAATAAAGGTGTTCTCAACTGGCCTCCCTGGTTAAATAAAGGTGTTCTCAACTGGCCTCCCTGGTTAAATAAAGGTGTTCTCAACTGGCCTCCCTGGTTAAATAAAGGTGTTCTCAACTGGCCTACCTGGTTAAATAAAGGTGTTCTCAACTGGCCTACCTGGTTAAATAAAGGTGTTCTCAACTGGCCTACCTGGTTAAATAAAGGTGTTCTCAACTGGCCTACCTGGTTAAATAAAGGTGTTCTCAACTGGCTTCCCTGGTTAAATAAAGGTGTTCTCAACTGGCCTACCTGGTTAAATAAAGGTGTTCTCAACTGGCCTCCCTGGTTAAATAAAGGTGTTCTCAACTGGCCTACCTGGTTAAATAAAGGTGTTCTCAACTTGCCTACCTGGTTAAATAAAGGTGTTCTCAACTGGCCTACCTGGTTAAATAAAGGTGTTCTCAACTGGCCTACCTGGTTAAATAAAGGTGTTCTCAACTGGCCTCCCTGGTTAAATAAAGGTGTTCTCAACTTGCCTACCTGGTTAAATAAAGGTGTTCTCAACTGGCCTACCTGGTTAAATAAAGGTGTTCTCAACTGGCCTCCCTGGTTAAATAAAGGTGTTCTCAACTGGCCTCCCTGGTTAAATAAAGGTGTTCTCAACTGGCCTCCCTGGTTAAATAAAGGTGAAATAAAAAAAGACGTGTATTTAACATGTGGTGTCACAACAGAAAATGAAATTGTTTACATAAATATTGCCAGTGTATATTCTACACACACCTAAATGCCATACGTGAGTCCGGATGAGGGACTCCTCTAATGGAGGAAGGGCTTTATATGTAACTATCAATGCAACAGACACATGTCTGAAAGAGCATGTAAACATTGTGGTTTTCTCCCTGGCATCTCTAATGTGAAGTAATGGCTGGATTTGAATATTTTATCACTATATAAAGGGGGCCAGCAGACAGACTGATATGGATTTTGCCCATCCTCTCTCCAGACTTGACCCATGGGTAATATATCCTCCCTGCCTGCGACTTGACCCAAGGGTAATATATCCTCCCTCCCTGCGACTTGACCCAAGGGTAATATATCCTCCCACCCTGCGACTTGACCCATGGGTAATGTATCCTCCCGTTTACCACTCTGTCCATTTGGTAGAGATCACTCCCTCTTCTCTTTTCATACAATATAGAATTCTCTTTCTCGCCCCTGCCCTCCTTCCCACACACACAGACGTACACACACCAATGATGTGGACTGAGCTTGGCTCCCAAGTAGAATTGAACAGTATACAATGCTTCCAATGGCTAGATGCAGACACATTCAAATCAACACTCACATGCATGCACATAACAAAACATAGATAAATACCCATAACCCGCACAATCACCTCCCCCATCACACACACCAACACATTTTCTCTTGCCAGTAAAAAAAACACCCACACATGTTAACTCACATACTCACACTGGGATCAACACCCTCCCCTGTGTGTGTGTGTGTGTGTGTGTGTGTGTGTGTGTGTGTGTGTGTGTGTGTGTGTGTGTGTGTGTGTGTGTAATCCGTTACATGTAAAGGATAAAAATAAAAAATAAACTGTAATCCATTCCGTTACCAGCTAAAATATTGTAATCCGATTACAGATACTTTTGAAACTTCGAGGATTACTTTTAAATTCAGAAAGGGTGTTTATTTGACACCTTTCTGTTTTCTAAATGACATTCAAATGAGCATTGAAAAAGATGCAAGTTTGACCACAAGTCAGAGACCACTATGATGACACACCACATGTGTTTGATGGATCACAGGAAAATAGCAGGAATCGGCTTTAGTAGGCTAAGCTATGTCTTCCAATGATACTGCCAATGATTATCCAACTTGAATAAAGGTAAGAGGTAAGGATTACAGTAGTGGTGTAGCCTACGGCGATATGGATATCACTTATTATTGTTATCTACATAGCACATTGATGTGAATCACACTGCTGCTCTCTCATTTAGGTATTTGCTCCTTACGGATTGGGGTTGTTGTGGATGGCTGTTCACAAATCTAAATGTGTATTTTAACCCAGTAATGGTTGAATTGATTACGTTTAAACTGCCTATCAATCATTGTTTTTGCAACTAGTGCGGATACAAGCCTATGAAATAAAGGTTTGATGGGGTCCCTCCATCTAAAGTCCTCTGAGGTATTGTGTTCCATACCTTCAACCACTAGTTTCATTTAAGAAGACTAGTGGGGCGTTCTCATGTGTGCTGATCAAATCTCATGTGTGCTGATAAAAAAACATAGGCCTAATGCTCAAACTTGCACACTTTTGATAGACTTACATATCTGCATATATTATCAAGAAATCAAAGTGTAACCAACAAAAATGTAAACAATAGGTCTATAGCAAATGCAGTATATGGCATTCATTTTTCACGTTCAAATAGCACTTTTAGGTAGTGCTCAAAGCAAGCCATTCCATGAGAGCAACATTTATTTTTCAACTCGAGGCAATGAATCCAATCAGTCCTCCATGACAACAAAAATCATAAACAACAGAGTAGGGCTTTCTAATAAGTCCTTAGTTTTGGGCTTATGCTCATGTAAAACATTTTGGCTAATCTATATTTCCTATTTTGGAAGGGGTATTACATTAATTGGAATGACTGGAAATCTGACAGACTTTGGAATTTAATGTAAATATACAATTGCATTATTATTGTTATATGTAGTAGAAAGCGATGGGTTAGAAGACGCCTGCATAACCCATAAAG
This sequence comes from Oncorhynchus tshawytscha, assembly GCF_018296145.1. Classification (NCBI taxonomy): domain Eukaryota; kingdom Metazoa; phylum Chordata; class Actinopteri; order Salmoniformes; family Salmonidae; genus Oncorhynchus; species Oncorhynchus tshawytscha. Next base: position 32,914,475 of record NC_056436.1, on the reverse strand, counting down.
TAAAATGCAACATCCATTTATGGCCAGCTATGTCAACTCTAACATTGATTTATCCTGCAATAGATGTCTTTCAATTGGTAATATAAATGTTTGTCTTCTAATGCCTCTTTAGGGGAAAGTAATCTAAAAGTAACGGAATGTAACCAGATTACGTTACTGAGTTTGGGTAATCCAAAAGTTACATTACTGATTACAATTTTGGACAGGTTACTGTAACGGATTAAATTTAAAAAGTAACCTACCCAACTGTGTGTCTGTGTGTGTGTGTGCATATGGATGAGAAATGTGACTGAATGCGGAGACCAGGGCTGTTGGACATCTCCAGCTGTTTGTGTTCCCTGTGTTGGAAGTCAGACTTGTAGTAGGATGCAGTAAAAGTGAGTGACCCCACCTATACACCCACCATCTCACTATGACACAGGGACACAGTCTACTCCAGACACACCCGCTTAAGCACACTTATACTCACACACTTTTACAACTAGTATCTTGTTATTCACACATTTCTGAACCCAGTCCCCCTCCCAGTCCCCACACCATCGAGAGGGAAAGTGGGACACACACAGGCAGCTACAGAGCTTAGCTGGCTCCATCTCCCACACAGACACTGTGGCTACTGTCTGCTCCACCCCAGAGCAGGGGAGGCCAGGAGAAACGGCCCTCCAAATATAGACCAATAGTTAGTGCAGTTATTAAGAGATTTACACCACCTCAAACGGCTGAGGTCAGGGAAATGATACATCCCAGCTCTGTGGAAGAAGAAAAAAACAACCAGGGGGAAAATGTAGATTTGGTCACTTTTTCTGTGGCCTGTGGTGGTCTGGGATGAATTGGTTGGCGCTTTGGGGATGAAAGTGATTGTACCGCATGATCACACACACACACACACACACACACACACACACACACACACACACACACACACACACACACACACACACAGCAGTGGATCTAGTGGCTCAGGTCCAGCTGGCAGGGAGTGTGTGGCGACACACTGTACTGTACTTCCAGTAGAGGGTTTGGCCAGCCATGAGAGAGAACTATAGGAGCAGAGCTGAGGCTTCATTAGGACCATGCCTGGTGCTCATTACCCCAAACCCCACAGTTACTGTTAACACCACTAATCAACTCACATGGTCGACTCTAGCTCTCCTCTCTTCCCCCTCATTCCCGACTTCCTCTCTGTCTGTCCCCTCTTTCTCCTTTTCTCTCTCTCGCCCTCCCTCCCTCTCATTTACTTTTTTTTATAGAAGAGAAAACTTCAGCAGTTTCCCATCTGGAAGCTAACACAGTTTATACAGTATACACAACCTTCCTCCTGTTTTCTTCTGTTAGATATCATCACCACTCTAAGCCTCAGAGAGAGGAAATGGATTGGTGCGATGGAGGGAGAATGGATGATTGGCTTTTCTAGTCCCTGTCTTGGCCTTGGTTAAGAGACCGACAGAGCCCATGGCCTGCTTGCTGTTCAATGCAGTGTTTAAACCTCTTTTCGGGTCTGACCCCAGCTTTTCCATGAGTGTGTCTGGTAGATTGCCAGAGGTTGACTCCCACTTTGCAGGGTCTTGACTATGGGTTTCTGCGTACCACGGACCCATTTCGGAGGGGATTGTGTGGTGGATGAATATTTTATGTGTCAGGGTGCACTTAGGAGAGAATGCACTGTTTTTTCTCTATGATATCATAACCACAAGATAGAGCTGGGAGATGGAGGCCAACGGGGAGGCAGGGATGATGTGGTTCAAACACCAGCCCTCAATACATGGAAGAGGTAAAATGGATGCCAGAAGCTGTAGATTTACTAGCTTCCTCTCTAGATGGCTGTTGCATCATCTTACAGCATTATGAGGACTGTGACGAACACATAAAAAGGTTGATACAAAATGTCTGGTATTAATGATGTACTGAAAATCCATTTCACTGAAAATCGCTTTAGAAATAATGGCTGTGCCCTTCCCACCCAGCGTTTGTGTTTTTTTTGTTTTGTTGCCCAATACAATACCATGTTATCAGCAGATTAACTAAAGACATAGGGCCTTGATGTCCCCAATGTTTTTTTGTGCTCTTCAGAACATGTAGATAGGTTCAAGTATAACAGATAAGATACATCAGTGTGGGAAACTAACCCTGTGACTGGTCCCTTTGAATTGAAACACTGATGAGCAAAATGATCAACCCTGATCGCCTACAAATTGCAATGAGCCACAAGGAACGGGATGATGAAGGTTAGTATTTGGGAATTCTAGAGCTGTGCCTATGGGCAACTCTTACTCAGAGCTCACAACCCCTTCAGACGAGCCAATCTCAGCAAGTCCCGCCCTAACCCTCTAAAGCCCATATCAGTGGAACACATAGACAGTGTTTGCTCAGAGAGTGTTTAATGACAGCTCATAAACACGGCCCGGGTCCAGCTGAATGATCACACGATACAGCTTTTTTTTCCTAACATTGAAAGAAAGAAACATATGTTCCCTTCCAAAGAGAGACACATTGAACACAAGCTTTTTTTAGTAAAGGGCTGGGCGAGTTTTCAGGGGCAAAGTGAAACTCTATCTGGACTGCAAAGGGCAATACGTGCCTTGGCCAGGACCCAGATCTGTGCTGAATATATTTGAAGTGTAAATATTTGTATTCGTCGTATAAATGGACTTGAAAGGCACTTGATAACAGACTAGAATTGGTTGAGTGCCTGTATCAGACTGAAAACGTCTAGCACACCTCTATAAGGACTATGGGCATGTCCATGTAAATGGACCCAAGTTCATAGGAGCATATCAAATTGGGTGTCAAATGAAAGCTAAGAGTCTATATTTTGGGGAAATTAAGGCATAGTTACATTTAGAAAAAAAACAATTGCATAAGTAAAGGCTTTGATTTCTGGATAAACAGGTTTAAAAGGGGTCTTACCAAAAAACAACATATTTTCTCATTTCTCTCCCTCATGAGGGAGGATAATAAAAGTTCACAGAAGTAACAAGTAAAGGTAGGCCTATCAATTGGTTATAGTGTTTTACTGATATACATTTTGTTTATGAATTATTAAGTGATTAAAACTCATAAAAAACTCCAAATTGGTAACGGAATTACCAATTAAAAATTCTGTAATGGAATTACTGCAACTGAATTGGCTACAATGGGAAATCATCACAAACCACAGTTAGGTCACCTGCTACTATCCGCCCTTCCACTGGCATACTGTTATGTTCAGCTCATAACTGTTTTATTTCTCTTTCTGTCAAACCAAGAGTGTTAAAAGTCTGAGTCTGGACAACCTCTCTATCTCTCTCTCTGGCTCTCTCTCTCTCTGGCTCTCTCTCTCTGGCTCTCTCTCTCTCTGTCTCTCTGTCTCTCTGTCTGTCTCTCTCTCTCTCTTTCTTTCTTTCTTTCTTTCTGACACCTACCCATGAGCCCCCTCTCTTTCCATTTACTATTGACAGCTTCCTCACCCACTGGGCACCGACCGACGCCAGACGTCCATGGACGTAGGAATTTGGTTAGTCCACCCTGGCCTTGACATTAGCATCCACAGACGGACCAGAGCTCTGCCTTTATACAATATATGTGTACATAGTAAGTTAGGTACCTTATATGTTGGCACTGTACCAACAGCTGTAGAGCAGAGGTCTGTGTTTGTCACTCTATTGTCATGACATGTTGATGTCAGCCTTTCCCTGTCTGTAGTGTGTGGATACAGCTGCTGAGATGATTCATAGAGTCACAAAAACAACACATACAACTAACATGCTGCTGTTGTCTCTGTTCAGTGATGTGTCTGAATATGCATGTATTAAGGGAGGAACCTTTCAAGGCAATAGGCCTTGTACTTTCTATCCTGAACTATAAACTCTCTCAAACGGTTTCTTCGTCAGTCAGAAACGTCAACCTGCCTCAGAATGACAGTTGGGAGGGTGTTGGAGTGGCGTCGGTCGGTTCGCTAGCGAACTTCCGCTTTGTGTTGGCGCTCGAATACGTTTCAACATCTGTTGAGCGAAGCATTGCGCACCTGTCTTCCTTTTCCTCCTCTCTTGACTATTTTGCCTCCTGCCTTTCCCTACCCCCTTTGACTTCCCCTTTCACTCTACTACTGGTGCCATCGAGACGCCTGAGGCTTTAGCGATCACACTGCCCCTACAACTCAAATCAATGACAGAGTTGGGTTTTAGAGGCTGTCCAATCATAGATCAGTTTAAGGCTGACCCAGAAGGATGTGAGGTTTATTTCTTAGTAGTGTTTGTGGCTGTCTAGTCTGGCTAAATGAGTTGTACAGACACACACAGAAACACGTAAACACACACACACACACACACACACACACAATGAACTCTTTTAATGTCTCTTGTTATATATATTGACGTCCGGTGTCCACGTCATGAACTGAATGGATGCATTATTTCAGATTGTAAACTATCACCATGAGACGGAGGGCCTTTAGCAAGTAGTAAATTCCACCATGGGATTCCATGATACTTACGTGGCTGTGACTAGTCGACTGTCACTCTGCCCATGTTGCACACTGAGGTCTGTGTACTGGTGGGATTTCCACAGCCTACACCAATCTATCAGGGGAAGCTTAGCTAAGCCTGGCTCTCTTCCCAGCCTGTTACTGCTGTCTGTCTGTCTGTCTATCTCTGAGCAGATGCTAGCTATGCTTCCCCTGGGGACCATCCTCAGCCTGAAATCCTCCTGTCTACAGCAGGGCTGAGAGAGAATGTGAGACCGTGATCCAGTCTTCCCGTCTTGATGAAGGGATAAGGCTGTGTGTGTGTTGTAGTGTAGTTAGAAGTGTGTGTGTGTGTGTTTAGTGAGGAATAGGGGCTATGCCACACAGGGACAGCCCTACAGTGGTGCAGGTCAGGGCAGGCAGTGTGAGTGGAGGGGTGTAGGCTAGGCCCCATACAGCCGGATCCACTAACAATAAAGAGAGGCCTGTAGCACTGAGCAATCAGCCCTCTTTTGTCCCACTACACTACTGTACGTGTGTGTCTCTCCTCTGGGGAGGGGTGATGTGTGTCAGTAGGGCGGAGGCAGTAAAGGTGGGTGAGGAGGGGGGTTGTTTTTCAGCACTTCTGCTGCAGAACAGAGAGGGCCCTTTTTTGCCCCGGTGACAGATCCTATTAAAGAAATAAGCTGCACTGAGAGTGTTGTTTTAGCTCTGGAGGTGCGAGGCTGTAGGGGTTGCAGGGATGTGTGTGCAGGGGTAGCCAGGGCTTGCTAAGCAATGAGGTGTTGGTAGGAGGGAGGGGAGGTGTCCTCTCAGATCTGTGTGAAAGGAAAGCAACCATCGTCGTCACATGCGTCAACGCAATGCTAGCAGATGTGTCAAACGGTTTCTTATTCACACCTCGGTGCGCATGAACTTAGCTACGAGCACACACAAGACCCGTCTGCACGCACACAAGACCCGTCTGCACACACACAAGGCATGTCTGCACACACACAAGGCCTGTCTGCACACATGCGCTCATGGGTCGCACACACACTGCTCAGTGACAAATGACAGGAAGGTAGACTCCAGATGTGTCAAATGGGAGGTGTGAATTTTCTTGTGTATTTGCGTGTGTGTAAGTGCATGTGAATGTTTACAAGCACGAGTTTGTTTTATTGTTGCAATATCATGTTGTTCTACACTTTAATCTCGACTCCGATCAAGGTCAGCAGAGTGCCACAGGAAAAAGCCCTGTCCACATTCTCATAGGGGGAAATTCCAATTCCTTTTTTTTATGCCCTTTTCTCTCTACACATATTCTGACCTCGAACTTAAGCATGAGAATAGCATGCTATTCACCCGCTATTCGTTTGGGTTGAAGATCTAAGAATTGAAGGTTTGGCAGAGGTGTGTCTACAGATGTACCGTATTCTGACCTTGACTTAATGCCCTCATAATTCCACACCCCTTACACGAGAGGACACCACGAATAAGGACGAGCGACCTGTAGGTTGCGGAAAAACGTTTACTTTAAAAAAAATGTACGATAGAAATAACACCAATCTCCATGCACTGTAATTTATACATTGATTAGAACTACTGTATTGATAAGACCTGGGTATATGAGTAATCCGTTTGGATAAGGGGATTGGAAATATAAATTACAATGATTTTTGATCTATTTTACCCTATGATCACTGAAAAGTGAATTTCGGCCTCTTTTCCACAGTAAAGTATAATTAGCTGTATTTATTCAGAATTTGAATTGTAGGCCTATAGCTTCATAATTTTGGGGGGGGGGATGACATTTGGAGACCCAAACCCAGGCTGTAGCCTATGGAAACATGTTCACACTGACAGTAGTGTTGAACCTACAGAGTTGATTTATGCACTGTAGAATGTTTTTCATTATATGCCCAGACCTTTCCTCTTTTTTTTAATGACCATTTCTATCATATTAAATATGAAACACTATCAGCAGCCACCGTCAGTAATACACACATACAGTGCAATGACTGTTAGTTTTCTTCCATTTGTAGCCTACTTTTTGCATCATTCCATTCCATTGACCTTTCTTTCCTCCGTCACGTCCGTGTGCCTTATGGCGTATTACATGATTGTCAATAATTAAGGGCATGTAGCCTATTTGAATAATTATGGAACGCAGACCATACCTAGCAGTTTAAACCTGGAGTCTCACAGTTCTGTGGTTAATGAGGATTAGGGTAGACTATTGTTCAACCCCTGTTGTACACTTTTCTATTCTTCCAATATTTCATGGATTAAACAATTGAATATGGCAAATTTCAGGATGAATCAAACCCCTGTATTTTTTATTCAACAATGTATTTTGTTCATAAATGCTCTCCAACCCTGTTTATGTATGATTAATAAATATTTTCCTAACCCTAAATAATGTACAAGATCAGAGTATTTTTTTAATCTACCGATTGGCGCTGAAAGGAGATGAATATGTGTGTACTTAGATGGCTTTCTGTCGTTGATCCCTATTCTGAACCTGTCTGTCGAGAAAATTATATTTAAAGGTACACCATATTTAAAGGGGATGGCTTTAGATAAATGTCCTTACTGAAAACACTATTGAATGAAAACTCCACAAGAAAATATTTTGGCCAGCAAGTTGGATGGTTTTCAGCAGTTGAATGACATTTATTCAGTGTGCGTAAGGGAACCACGCCTGCAAAGCCCATTACGCACCTGTATATGTTAAGTCTGAATACCAACTACTGAGAAGAGTTTAAATCAAAACGCATAAAAAAGGAATAGATTTCCTAAGTCTGAATTGGGCCCATAGTCCAGACCAGACATTAATATGCTATAACAGGCTGGCCAGTGGTTAGTATTTGCTGCCTTTGTTAAAGTGATGTTTGAACCAGAGGCTGAAGAGCCAAGGCTTCTCTCCCCCCATGTTTACCCAAGGGATTACTGACTCCTCCAGCTCTGGAACCAACATCTCCAAACACCTATTATTTGCTGACTGTTCCTTACCATTAAGTCCCAGAAAAATAAATATGTCAACCGCAGTCATCCACAGCGTTTTCCAGTAAGCCACAGGTACTCCTTCACACTATTCACCCCCTCCCCTCTCCACAGAAAAACTGTTTGTCATAATGCAGTAAGAGAGAAAACATTCCAAATCATGGGCTATTTATTTGTCTAAATCGAGATCTGAACTTTTATTAAATTAGGCCTAAAAGGTCGTAATGACTCCCTCCTGTATGGGTGAGTGTAAATAAGGAAGAAGCAGTAAACAGAGTGGGCTTATACTTCCCTCCATTGGTAGGTAAACAGGAAAGACATTTGGGGATGAAAGGGGGCTGAGTTTGGGTATGCAATTTGCCGTACTTCTCTCTGTTTCTGAGAAAAAGTGTCTAGGTTGCCTCACTTGCACCATCAGGCAGAATTAAAAGTACGGGCAGAGGCCTCTGTAAATAATTCTGTAATTCTTTGCGTGTCCACTTGCTGCGTATGACGTCAGCGAATACAAAGTGAAAAGGTTGTTGGAGGAAACCCCCCTGGGGCATATGTGTGCACATAGCGAGGTGTGTGTGTCCACCCAGACAGGAGCAGACTTGAGCCTATATAACTAACCCGAGGAGTAGAAAGGGGGCATAACAAAGCAGCAGACAATGCTATGCTCGTCCTTTTCTCCTCCTTGATAGAAACGTCTGCAGTCATGTCACAACGACTTTCAGAAAAGCAAACAGAGAGACACAGATGGGGAGAACTGAGGAAAAAGAGCCTGTGTTGGGCTCTTTCTCTTCGCCTGGACCAGGCTGAGGTATTTAGGCTCATTTGCAGTGCTTTCACAAGGGAGCTTTAGTGGGATTATCTACAGTGGTGTGTTGTGTCTGTTTCTGTCTGCCTGTTTGTCTCTCTTAGTGCGTGTTTGTGTGTATGGAGGGTTTGGGGGTAGCTGAGAGGTTTGGGGGTAGCTGAGGCAGAGTGTTTCCCTTTAGGAGGTTGTACTCGATGCTGATGGATGGGTGTATAGGTCGCATCAGCCAGGGTCAAAGAAGCATCACCTCCACCCTCTCAGCCGTACCTCTCCACTAATGAAGGAACTTAATCATGCCATGGCTCTACAGGCCTCACCTCGGGCCTCTAACTGGATGGCCGAGGACACTAGCAGATGGAAGTATTATAGCAGAGTCCCTGTATACATGGCATATGCCAGCTCCCTCTTGCCCCACTCCTGTACCTAGTCAGAGTGAATGATGTGAATGTTTGTCCCAGAACATAGGTTTCTTCTGAAACCAATCGAACATATTCAATTTACAGACTGCATTCCAGCGGATTTATCAGTCAGTCAGTCAATATTTGCTCTGTTTCTAATCGCAGAGGCCAAGTGTGATGGAGGGACTGAGTCCAGAGAGAGCGCTTGCCATTGCCTCACGTCATTCCAAACACTCTCTCCATACCTCCGGCTTGACTGGCCTTAGAAATGTGTGTCCTTTATGTCTTTAACAGCCCCTGTCCAATTCCACATCAGATGACATCACAGGTCTCTTAAAGGAGGTGTTTTTCTTCTTTGACATAAGTGCTGCTGCTATGTCACCATGTCTGCAGGTTGTGCATCTGGGAGTTTTAGTGAGGATGGCTGGGCTGGCTATGTGGTTAGGCAGGAAAGCACCCAACGTCAGACAGACGTGACACTTTTTTCTCTCCTGGCACTGGTACACCTGTAGGCTTTTTCAAAAACACCCATCTCCATTTCAACATCAAAGTAGCCTTTGAGATAGCAATTGGCACCGAGGGCGAACCTTTCATGTGATTTGTGGAGCATAGGCGTGGCCGAGCTGCTGACTTAGGGTATGGACACACCTGGCAGGTGCACACACACACACACACACACACACAGCTGTGTGCACATAAACACATTAACACTCGCCTCTCTTTGTTTACTATGAAGAGAGACTGCACTGTCAAGAAAAATAGCAACGCAAATGTCATTGTCTATTTGCATTCTTTGTACAGTCTGCGTGCCAAATGCAAATCGAATCTACCTGCCCACCCTCCCCATACACCCCCCCCCCCTCAATCTTCTGAAGCTGTGTGAACACACCCAACAGAATAAATATTGGGAACAAAACACAGCAATGATCAAGTGAATTCTGTACAAGTACAATACTGTGTGTGGGGACGAGTGTGGTAGTATCATAGAAACAGGATAGACAGCAGTAAAGGGCCTGCCATGACTGAATGCATGCATGTGCATACACATGTCTCTGTTTGCATGTATGCAAGCTGATGAACTGTACACACAGTGTCGTGCACCATGGCTGCCTCTACTGCCTCTCACCTAGGGTTGAGCTACGAAACAAGTGGTCCTCTTCCTCTGTTTTTCTCATAGTCATGTATGTTCTCGGCTCAGCCCTGTGTCCCTCGTCTCTGGTGAGTTCCTCTTTCTCAGGAACTGATTAACTCTGGGTGAGATACATAAAGTACTAACAGCCCTTCGCCTCGGAGGATATGTGACGGGTGATGTCATCACTCAGAGAGAGAAGACGGAGGCTAAATACGGTTAGGGGATTAATTCAGCTGAACTCGGTAGGGAGGAGAGGGGAGAGAGAGAGGAAAGGGGGAGGGAAAGGTGGGTGGGGGGGCAACTGCATGCGAGCAGCGACAGGGAGGGTCTCAACACTTCAGTCATATCTTGCTTCCTATCGCACGTCTTCCTTCTCTCTCTCTGATCGTCAGCAGAACATTGACGTACACAAAGCTGCTTCTCAGAAAGCACAGGGTGGCTCTAATCAAAGAGACTGTGCTGTAGGGTTCACTTTGTAAAATGTTGCTCATAGGCCTACTGGACAGCAAGTGGAGTGTTTTGGGACAAAGTGACACAAAAGCAACATAGTGTATTTGAGGGGAAGAGGAAAATGTCTAATACTTTCAACATTAGTTGGAAAAAATAATGTGTGTCTGCAAAGCATTTGTGTGTGTATTTGTGTGTGTTTCTGTGTATGGGTTCTTGGATCATGCTGTGTGAGGTGAGCGTTGTGTGTTTGGCAGATCATTGCCGCAGGGGAGCTTCCTTCCTGTCCGTCAGGTTTCCTAGCTGGATTTGTAAACGTTAATAAAACGCCTCCCTCCCCCTGTACCAGCCTCTTTGCTGGCAGCCATGGAAATGCAGGCCCTACACAAACACACAGTAAAGCCCTGAGCAGCCTGACCCGCTCTACTCTGCCAGCCAGCCAACCGACAGGTGAACGTATGCAGGCCAACCAGGGAACAGGCTCTCATTCATCTCACAATGGGATAGAGGGATGGTCATCTGCTTTGATGTTATACTTAAACGTATATGCAGACAGCTGGTTAACTGAGGATATCATAAAGTCTGTGTTGTGTGTTTTTCATTTTTTATGTATTTTTTACACTGAAATATTTAGGAAGGAATAATGTAAGGATTGTCATTATAAAGTACAAACGGGGTGGTGCCATTCCCTATTTGAGTCCACTCATATCATCCTTTTAAACCTTTTTAACACAAAATTCCCCTTCCCTAAATTAAACCATGTCGCTGTATAGCAGGATGGGGCCTGGCCACCAGGGTGTATAGTGAATAAAAGGCCACTCTGATGCCTTGAGTGCAGACATGACATGTAGACAGAGAGGAGACTGCTTTACCGTATGTGCATGCTTGTTTCTAACTACAGGAAGCCAACACACTGCCTGTTTTTCTTCAGCAGTGCATGCACGCAGACACAAACAAAATGCAGTACATATAATTTACTACATACAGACATAGCCAGCAACTCTATCACATTTCACACAAACACAAAGGATATTATTATCTATTCCTCCCCCTTCCCTTTCTCCACACTGTTCTCCTCCATTTTCAACGCCTCCTCAAATAGCCTCCAGCCTGGCAGGCGATGCGCCACCCCTCGCCCTTCACCCCCTCGCCCCTTGCTAGGATCCCCATGTCCCCTCCATGTGGCATACAGAACCGCCTGGCTCCCTGCATTGGCCAGTTGGTCGGTTTTGACTGGGCTGAATCCACCCTATCCCAAATAAGCGTAGAAATTCACCCATCCGGGGCAGCCACTAAAAACCTGTACAGTAGAACCATAATAAACATGATTTCTCAACAGGAAGGATCATTTAACCCTATACCCATCTGATCTGACTGGTGTCAGCCATGCATGGTCACACACACACACACACACACCAGCAGCCTTTAGAGGTTGACTCATCCTTGTAACACAATCCTCCAGTCTTTCACATGATCACACATTAAACCACTTTGATATGCATCACTACCCAAATGATGGCTCTAATGGCTTTAGCATATTTGGCTAAATCTGTTAGCATAAACCATCTCTTTAAGAGTATTAAGTCAAGGAGCCACTTATGTGGTCACCCAGGTATGACCATTTGACCAGAGGCAGCAGGGTGAGGCCATAAGCGTTTGGTATTAGCTGCTTGGAGACACACAGCTCCTCTTAGCGGTCTCTGATTATGCATTAATACACTGTACCGTTTCCTCTGACAGTGCCACTCCCCACACCCTAATACCACACAGACACGAGCACTGCTGCACCATCCAATACACAGCATTGTCTCCCATTAACTGTAATTGCTGGTCAACTGTTGTTGATCCTCCCACACACTGACCGTACCCACCCACACACACACACACACACACACACCCACCCACACACATGGACACGCACTCACACGGCTACATTTTCTTGTATCATCTGCATATGACTCATGTATCTCTTTTAGTCTCCAATGATGGCACCCTGTTCTCTCATCCCCTACACCAAGAATAGCCTCTCTCTTTCTCTGTGAATCCCTCTACACACAGCTCCTGATATAGCAGCACATTAGACTTCTGACAAGACAAATATTCTCATGTACCCTGTAAGTACTCACGTCTGGGTTCCCTGGGCCCATCCACAGTCACTTTAATGGCACGGTGGTAGGTGGCCACCTGAGGAGGACCGGTGAAGACTGTGATGGTTAGAGTGAAACTCTTTCCTGGGTTAGACAGAATAGAGAGGGCCTTGGTAAGTGAAATGCATCAGTAAGACATAGATTCAGGAGGAACATCATGTGTGAAGGTTTATAGGCGTGGGTAATTAATTGTGGAAATAAACAGATTTTTGTGGAACAAGCACTTTGGTAATGACCACCACAGTCAACTTGCTGAATTAAAAGTGTCTTCTGATATGCCTCCCTTTTAAGTTTGTGAATTAAAGGGACCACCTCTATGATGAGCTGAACTGTGGGCATGATTTGAATTATTGAGAGAATGTATTCCAGATTCTCTGAAAGGCTTACAGCAACAGTTTATTGTTCAACAAGGCTGATTGTTGAACAATAAACTTGAGCTCTCATCCTTGAGCCCTCCATCTGCATGAAAGGCGTGGGGAGAGCGCTGGATCATGCAACGGTCCGTTTTTCATCTCAGGCTATGAAGCGGCGCTTTAATAAAAACAAGGCATAGCCTATCTTGTTAAAGAGACTGTTGGGGAAAAGGGAATCCTGGGGTGGGATAATTGACTACAAAAATGAAAGGATCTACTAGAGCGTTTTCCATTCATCAGTCAGCAACTATTTAAAGTGTGAATGCGCGGGCCAGGAGGAAGGAGAGGGAAGAGAGAAGGTTCTGGTCGAACGTCAGCTATGTGAGCGCTAGTTTTTAAAGGTGTGTAAACAAGCAAGTCCCAAGCCTTGAACTGAATATTCTGGTCCAGGCATTTTGGTGATTTGGACATGTAAAGACAATGGTATAATGTTCATATAATATACAGGCTGCGGCTACTAACCCGATCATCTTTAGAGAGGGGCTTGCGTGATGGTCAATTATAGAAATAACTGTGGTAATGCCTCACTCAGCATTAGGCTGTAGTTTGAAATTGGGTTTCGCTCTATGTCTATTAAGTATTTTCAAACGAAATCTTAAAATTTGGAATAATTATATTGTGCTCTGGATTTCCCGTCTTCCAATAAACACTGGTAATGGTTGTACGCGCTTTAAAGCTATTACACCAGGAGATGAATTTCGACGTGGTTTTCATCTGATTCTCACGTCCCCTATAACCTTTTTATTTTATCCATTAATTTATTTGATCACTTTCTTTGTTTAAAATCGATTGCCAAAATTAGGTATACTCAGGCTATAGTTTTGCAAGTCAGTGCAATGACGCATGCAGGAAGGTGTTTTGTATGTGAAGTAAACTCTTCATTATTAATGATGTAAGATAGAGGTGCGTGACTCCTTCCGCTCACCTCGTCCGCTCCTGCCCACGAACCGCAGGTCGTTGAAACGGGCGACCTGGTTCTTCATCACCGCAGACGCGTTCCTAAGCTCCGCTGAGTAGTTCTCGTCGTTCCCCGCCATCACTGTGACCAAAGTCCCGTCGGGCACATCACCGAGTGCGACAACCTGTGAGAACACAACGCGGTCAACCTGGATCACCATGCTAAACAAACACAGACTACACCAAACCACATCCGGTGGAAGAAAAGAAAACGCACCATAAAACTAAAATATTACACCTGATTTCCAATCCATTAAAAAAATAATTGTATATTTAATTAGAAAATATTTGGGTCCAAATATAAAGGCCTATTGTGCTATAGGTGGGTTAAATTACATGGTAAGATGCTTCCTTGAAGCAAGCTTGCAATTGAAACAATATTTTAAGCTATGGAAATGACTTTTACATTTGATCGGCCAATATCCAAATCGCTTTTAAAAAGAATGTTAGCACATTTTAATAAATAAGAATACGACCTCAACAAGCATTTTTACATTTGGATGTGATACAACAAAATATATTCAGGCTATTTTACAAAACATTACACTTTTAGCCCACGAATTCTATCACTTCCTGGTGTATAAATATAATTGATAACGTGCAGTGAAGCATCGTTTCATTGCTTCGAAATATGCAGATTTTATTCTGCACTGAAATGCCTTTCAAAATAGAAATGTAATAATAACTAGTTTATCAACTATAATTAATTAATTGTATTATTATCATTATTATTACTAAATTATCATTATTTGTATTATGTTGTATGCTAATTGTTCCTTCATTGTATGTAGGCCTATTTGCAGTTCGTGCAATACCAAACACTAGGCTGTGTAAATGTCATATTCAATTGGGTCAAATGCAACAACAAAAAAGCTACAAAAAAAAAAGCTACTGCCAAGTTATCACTTTGGTAGACCACTAGGATTTTCACAACTTGATTTAATTAAATTATTTATATTACATAACATGGATCTGCGTAAACTTTGTAATACTAATGCCAGTTTATGCCCTGTTGGCTATATGAAGCTCAAGAAAACATAAAAAATGGCATTTGACACTTGAGTTCAAATTATTCTGCGGTAGCAGTAATACATCATTAGGTCGTTCATTATTTTACAAGTGCCCATTTGTAATTAGTAATTTGCCTTACCTTGAAAGCCACAGGGAGTGTCTTGTTGCACCTCCAGTGTGAGGGCAGCACGGAGCAGAGGAAGTTTGGGCTGTCCGTCCGGACCAGTTCGCCAGCGTGGTCTGACAGGACGTCCACCACATTCCTGGCCTCGGGTCGTGTCCTCAGCGGTCCAGGGGTGCCCATGGTCCCGCTGCCGTCTCCAATCTTGCTGCAGGGGAACGACGTGGAGGGCGGTGTGAACCGTCTGGTGGTGGTAGGGTCTACGGGAATATGCATCACAACAGCTTGGGTCACGGCCACTTCTCTAGGGGTTTTGACGAGTGTTCGGGGCTCTTTTAAAAAATATATGTATATTTTCTCGTTCTCTGACACTTGCTCCTTTGGTCTCGGCGAAGTCCAGTGGTTTACGCGATGATGGAGCTGAGCGCACGCAGCCCCCGGTTAATCTATCACGATGAGTCCTGGACTGTCCAGTGTGTGTAGTAGATGTCGTACCTTGCAGAGACGATACAGTTTAATGGTTGCGTGTTATATCATCTGCTCAGGATGTAGCTACCTGACAAACATCAAGTTGGTTTCTGTTTCTCACCGACTACAACAAAACCAAGAAACCGCAAACTCCGATCTAACCTCTTTCTCACTGTGCTCTGTTCTGGTTGCCTATGCTATGGCTCACTTTCTATTCTGCACTATTCAGCACTTGATGCGACGCCCCTCCACACTACAATTTTGGCCGCATATTAGAAAATAAAGGTCTAAGGCAAACTATAAAATCCAGTCGTTTTTGCAATATTCACGGAAGCTGACGATTCGAGTGCTGCTTGTTTGCGCTTCAACTTCACAGCAGAATGTTCTCAATCTTGTTTCACCCTCGGTGACTGAATGAGCTCCTTTAATTGAATTATGCTCATCGAGTCTCGCCAAAGTAGGCTACAGTGTACTCAGTAATTCACAGTTCTCGACGCAGAGTTTGATACGAAGAATTCCGATGGTTACACGCGGACGTCAAGTGAAGAAGTTTCTTTTTATTCAATGATTTTTGTTCCTCGGTATCAAATGTCCTGCCACTTGCCACTTATTATCCTTAATGAAACTAAAAGTAAGTCGAGATCCCAAAACTATTTTCTTGTGAACTATTCTCTCTCTAGGTTGAAATGGGCGCTTGACTGAGTGGTGGTGCGAGAGTGAAGACTGCCGTGATATTATTTACTCAAGTCATTTTACTGTTTAGTGGTTGGAGTGTGCGGATGACTTCGACCAATGAGTCGCCTGGGTTGGGCTTTCTTTCATTAGACCAATCAACGTCTCCGGAATATAAACGAAGTGAAGCGCTCTCTGCTTACTCTGTTATACTCACACGATATATTATTGACAGACTACGTATCTTGTGCTTTTCTACACTATGTGCTTAGTTGTTTTAATGTTTTGCACAGTTAGGCTACATTTATACGTAAAATTACAGCAACTGTTCTCATGCATTCATTATAGTGTTGAAATTACATCTGGCATCGCGGCTGAATGGTGACGTTATAATGCTAAATAAAAGTTCGGCCTATTTGTTTATTGAAGATTTAAAAAAACGTCGAGTTATGATTGATCAGTCTTCCTTCTTTATGCCTATATATGACACCGGCAAAATTATATAGGCTACTACCTTCGAAGAAATAGAATCACATAATGCATTCTGCTTATATTAGCACATCACCGCAGTGTGTTTACATACAGTGTGAAAAGATAACAATAATTCAAGCTGGCGCATTTATTTGGTGACTGCAGAAGAGACATTTAGGGAAACATATATCATTCATATTTTGATGATAAGTAGGCCAGTCATATAATGTAGCGTAGGTCTACTTATGATATTGTTATGGGCTTATACTCACTATTAGCAAAATTTAGTTTTACTAAAATGAATAGGCTGCTACATCTGAATGCATAATTGTCAATCAACTGCAATGTGCTATTTATCATGTCAGGAGTTCATGCACCTTTCAAATGACATATGGTTGATCAATATGAGTTGTGAATTTGATATGATTTTCCCATTCTTGTCCCTGCAATTCACTCCTGCTTTTTTCAGAGAACATCAAAGGCATCTATGGATGAATGTGTTTGGTTTAGTATTATGTAATATAGAGTAATAGGCTTGGGCTAGATTAAATTAACTGTAGTACTGCTAGGGTTAGAGACCTATTGACATAATATGTGGAATTAGCAATATACGTTTTGTTCTCTTTCTTTTCCTTTTAAAATATGATTTGTTACCCCCATATCCAGGGAAATGGGCTGAATTAGGCTAATGATGAGTACTATAAATAAATCATATTGGCCTCCATTTGACACAATATGCATAGTAGGTGCATCTTTGTAAATATAGCCTATATAATTACATACAATTGTCTTACCACTTTCATTCGATCACGCCAAATTGAAACTAATAGGCTTACATAACAACTACAATTGTGCCAAGTACAGTAGCCACAGGCAATTATTAATTGGAATTCCATCCATTAATAGGTTACTATGTACTGCACAAGAAACGACACACCCTGTTCAGTCGTTCCCAGGCAATGATGGCTCGCAGGCGCTAGTTGGCGCAATTTGTCTTTGTCAAATGGACCTGCCTTCAGTACAGAGGGGGTCTGGATAGAGAAACGGCATTTATACCATCAGAGAAATGAGAAATAACAATATATATACTATATACCTGCACCAAGACGAGAAAATGTGAGTCATAGACGACCTATTATCACCTGTGTCGAACTTGACGTTTTTGTTGTTGTTGAAAATTCATCATAAATTGTACTCGGGATCCCAAATAATAACATTTACATTATTTTCTGAATTAATGTATAGGCTTCTAAGGGGAAGTAAAAATCACTCAAGCTTTATTCGTTTAATGTCACCTTTTACTTTCTAATGAAGTTATGAATAAATGTGTTGTTTTACTCCCATAGCCGATCATTTCGATTAAGGACGTGGATTTTGTTTTAGAATTTTGACTTTTTTCCACCGCAGGTGTATGGAGGGATATTTACCATTTTGTCCAACGCACAATAAATGATGGAATAAACAAATATATGACTGTATAGCCCACATATCAAATAGCAGTTATTTAGTAAGCATACAAAAGTAAGCAAAAAACATTATGGAGATGACCTACAATCGCATTCGATATAGGCCTAGAGTACATATTAATACAAATCCAAAATTAAAATGAAATGTCAAATATTTGTGGATAACTTGTTTTTTAAATCAAGAGGCATTTGATTGTTGGGGCTATTTTGTGGTGTTAAATGATCCATAGACGCACACAAACCACAAAGATATTAAAAACAGCTCCCATCAGAATTATGTCAGAAATGAATAACACAAAACACATCCAATGATGGAATAAATACCTTGCAACGATTCATTGATGCAAGCTGTTACAATTTACCTCCCAAAGTGTGAATCTAAGGTCAATTTACCTCCCAAAGTGTGGATCTAAGGTCAATTTATCTCCCAAAGTGTGGATCTAAGGTCGATTTATCTCCCAAAGTGTGGATCTAAGGTAAATTTATTCGCCTTCAATTTTCCAAAGTACTGTTTAGTTGCAGGCAGTAGGCTGTATATTATTGCGTTACTGAAGTTAATTCCCAATGCGATTACTAATGTAGGTTAAGTGTTTGATATATAATTATCCATGACAATAATTAGACTACTCATAATTAGACTATTTAAATGTACATTTAAATGTATTTTTCCCACTTATGTTGACTATACTAAGTGTGTGTGTGTTTGTTTGTGTGCGTGCATGCGCGCGCGTGCAGCGCGTGTACGTTTCTTCTGTTGTTTTTTATTTTAGATAGTAAGGAAATTGTGGTAAGGAAGGGATGGGAGTGGGTTTAGATGTACCCTTCATTTTCTTTATTATACTGATGTCAGTCAGACAGATACGAAGCCAAAGTCTTGCGGGTAGAGTGGGGAGGGAGATGGGATGAGAAAATTATACACTCTTCACGCCTGCCAAGGCCGAGACCGTTAGGAGGGAAGCCATTTTAAATCATATTTTAACAACACGAATTGGCGCCAAACACATTGATAACAATTATCACACAGCCATTGTCTGTCTATACAGTGCCTTCAGAAAGTATTCACACCCCTAGACTTTTTCCACATTTCGTTGTGTTACATACGGCCTGAATTTAAAATTGATTGCATTTAGATTTTTTTAATCACTGGCCTACACACAATACCACATAATGTCAAAATGTAATTATGTTTTTCGAAAATTGTACAAATTAATACAAATTTTAAAAAGCTGAAATGTCTTGAGTCAATAAGTATTCAACCCCTTTGTTATGGCACGCCTGAATAAGTTCAGGAGTAAAAATGTGCTTAACAAGTCACATAGTAAGTTGTTTGGACTCACTCAGTGTGCAATAATAGTGTTTAACATGATTTTTTAAATGACTACCTCATCTCTGCTACTCTGTACCCCACACATACAATTATCTGTAAGGTCCCTCAGTCAAGCAGTGAATTTCAAACACAGACTCAACCACAAATTCCAGGGTGGTTTTCCAATGCCTTGTAAAGAAGGTCACCTATTGGTAGATGGGTAAAAAATAAAGCAGACATTGAATATCCCTTTGAGCATGGTGAAGTTATTAATTACACGTTGGCTGTTGTATCAATACACCCAGTCACTACAAAGATACAGGTGTCCTTCCTAACTCAGTTGCCAGAGAGGAAGGAAATAGCTCAGGGATTTCACCATGAGGCCAATGGTGACTTTAAAACAGTTACAGTTTAATGGCTGTGAAAGGAGAAAACTGAGGATGGATCAACAAAATTGTAGTTACTCCACAATACTAACCTACATGACAGTGAAAAGAAGAAAGCCTGTACAGCAGTTTTTCCCAAACTCGGTCCTCAGGACCCCAAGGGGTGCACGTTTACTTTTTTGCCCTATCACTACACAGCTGATTCAAATAATGAACTCATTATCAAGCTTTGATTATTTGAATCTGCTGTGTAATACTAGGGCAAAAACCAAAATGTGCACCCTTTGGAGTCCCCAGGAGAGAGTTTGGGAAATGCTGCGTACAGAATAAAAATATTCAAAAACATGCACTAAAGTAAAACTGCAAAAAAATGTGTCAAATAGATTTACTTTATGTCCTGAATACAAAGCATTATGTTTGTGGCAAATACAAGACATAACTGAGTACCACTGTTCATGTTTTCAAATATGATGGTGTATGCATCATGTTATAGGTCTGCTTGTCATTTATTTGCAAGGACTATGAAGTTTTTTAGGATAAAAATGTACGGAATAGAACTAATCACAGGCAAAATCCTAGAGGAAAACCTGGTTCAGTCTCCTTTCTAGCAGATACTGGGAGACAAATGCACATTTCAGCAGGACAATAACCTAAAACACAAGACCAAATATATAATAGAATTGATTACCAAGATGAATGTTCCTGAGTTGACTAGTTCTTTTTTTTTTAAACGGCTTGAAAATCTATGGCAAGACTTGAAAATGGCTGTCTAGCTATGATCAACAACCAACTTGACAGAGCTTGAATAATTTTTAAAAGAATAATGTGCAAATATTGTACTATCCAGGTGTTCAAATCTCTTCGAGACTTGCCCAGCAAGACTGATTCTAACATGTATTGACTCAGTGGGTTGACTACTTGTCTAATCAAGATATATTAGTGTTTTATTTGTCATATATATATATATATATTTACAAATGTTAGAATGACAATTTAATCCATTTTAATGCCACTTTGTAACACAACTAAATGGGGTTTGGATACTTTCTGAAGGCACTTCTGCTAGGCGGTTGTCTAGAGTGCAGACTGCATAGTGATGTGTGCCCTCAACGGGGTGAGCTGTCAGCAAACCTGTTTCTTTACGAAGAGAGAAAATTCTTAATTGCCAAATGACCTCAAAGATCAAGGCCTGTGGCTTTTGGAGAACAAGGGACATTTGTCTAAAACAGGTCATTCTTCTAATTATAAACTCATATGCCTAATATCTTCTGAGTTTCTATCTGAGTAGTTAGAAAGTAACTATTCAACCAACTGTTGAATATAATAATAACATCTTAAAATGTAAATGCTATATGATCTCAAAATGTAGGCTAAATTAGCTGAAGCTGCAGGGTGCATATTTCAGGACCTCATGTCTTCAAAAGTATCGCCTATCATTGTTCGCTATTTTGAGGCAATGAAAGAACTAAAGTGGGACAATGACATTGGCAACATTTCAGTCATCCTCCTGCCTCTGTTTATTATTAATATATGACCACACGTCCAGCTACCCTGCACAGCGGTAACATGCGCTTTGGGTTCCTGTCATATTTATACTCCTACATTGCAACACGCAGTTTCTATAGTTTCAGCCACACAGACACTGAGGACGTAGCCTGTCGTGCCCCTGAACGATTTTTAATGATCCATGTGGGTTCAGCTCAACCGAACGCAGAACTCCAGGAGGATGTCTAACCCCAGACCCACCTCACGCAGACGCTAGACTAGTTTTTACCCTCTACTTTTAAAACCCAGAGTTTTCAGCACTAGCCTCTATAGGCCCAGTCAAAACACTACATGCCTCCAGTTTGGAAAGAGTTTGGGGGGTTAGAGTAAGAATGGTTAGGGAGAGCTCCAACCAAAATGAATAGATTCCCATTTAAGTTTCCTCCTTTAAATCATATGAACTCTTACTGTGAACTGTGCACTGGCATATAAACCTCCAGCCCTTCTGTCCCCCTCTGTTTTCAAGAACCTAGGACCATATTACCATCAAGGTTTTCAGAAGAGAAATCACAGGAGAAAGCATCACACACTTTCAGCCCTTTCATTCCCACTTGAGGCATGTTTTCAAATTAGCGTACTCAGGCCTGCCTTGCCCTGCAGTCGCCAACCAACACCCCAAACCATGGAAGATCAAGGGGAGTGGCAAAGTTTTCTTCCTCTCCATTTTCATATGGTTTGGCTAATAATGAGACAGAATGTAAAAGCTAATAGTTTGAATATCATCCCCATTAGCTGAGAAACCCACACAAGCCTTTGAGGTGTAAACCTATACCCGACGCTATCATGCCCGCCACCCAGCCATATCTCCCATGGCTGATGTCACTTTAAAGAGGCTTTGATGGGGAGACACTTTCAGATATGTGAGGAGATACAAAAGTGAAATGTTCATTCTCAATATGTATATGAATAACCACATAAATACACAAGCTATTTTCAGGCGTGTGCACATGTGCCATTGGAGGGGATCTTTTCTTTTGAAAAAGTGGGCTATGGGGCAATTAGAAATAGTTTGAGGTTAAATGATGACATAAGACAAAGATTTCTATCTTTAGCGGCTGTGGCGGTCGCACATTTCTGTACATTCACAAATTACAGGGCGAGTCTGGCCCTCAACCCACCGAACGCATTCCTTCCGAAAAGTGTCTGCTCGAATTTCAGCCGGGGGTTTTCTGCTCAGTGGAAATATGAGTGTTCTGAATGGACGACTCCTATGAAATGGAGTTTTATTCCTCTCAAATTAAATGAGCTCTACATTTGGGATCAGGGTATTTTTTTGTACCAATGATGGATTCTGTGGTATAGTTGAAATGCCAGAGCTGTTTACCCTCTGTCGTTTTTGAAATGCAGTTTGCTATGAAATGGACTTCTGCAGCTTGATATGACAAGAGTGTCAGTGATTAGTTTTCCAAGCATGACGTAAGTCATCAAAGCATTCTGTCCCTCGTCCCAAAGCCAAATCATATTCTAGCATTTGGATGTTTACACACAGACTATAGAGAGACTTTTAGAAGTAATCCTTCACAGAGAAACTGGGTAAAGATTGTTTCATTTTGTATGGGGATTCTGATCTCCGATTGCTGATGTTTTCTCAAATGATGATTATATAATGTGTCAGCACATTGCAGTTGGTGGTCATTGTTGTCCATTATGATGTAGACCAGCAAATAGGAACCACATTGCTAGTTTTTATCATACCTTCTCAGATCTAAAGTGTTAGCCAATTACTCCTTCATCATACGATGTTCCATTTAGCTGCCTCAGATACGAGCACCACTACTCCTTTATTGAGATTACACAATCTGTCTTTTCTAATGACTTTAAACTAATTTGGGGTAAATCACAAATTGAATACTGTAGGCCTTCACTTGAGTATATGCATGTGATTCATGAGAAAGTCACGGTCTCATTGGGGATCCGTTTAGGCAGTCAGAATATATATCCCATAAACTGATGAATGAGCCTGTAACATTTCCAAAACCAGCAGCTAATTACTATGTAAGCATGACGAGCTGAAATAGTGCAGTCGCAGAGATAGACAACCAGCACATTCAGCTCATTCATCTTTAATCCACAGCCTACATGTTTTAAAAGGTGCAGAGTGTAGCCAAGGGCTTATTAAAGTAAAATAATGGCGGCTGGGGTTGTCTCTGTCTTGTCTCTGGGCCTTACAGCTAGCTACAGTAACTGAGTGAATACATTGGTCGCGATGAAGAGGCCAGTCAGATCACTGTTATCAACACACTCTGAGACATTTGATATTTAACTCTCAGCACTTGAGAGAGAAATAGGACAAACACCAAATTGAGACTGCATGCAGAATTCTGCAAAAATATCCGCAGTGTACAATGTAAAACACCAAATAATGCACGCAGAGCAGAATTAGGCCCATGCCCTCTAATTATCAAAATCCAGAAAAGAGACGTTAAATTCTGCGACCACCTAAAAGGTAGCGATTCCCAAACCTTTCATAACAAAGCCATCACCTACAGAGAGAGGAACATGGAGAAGAGTCCCCTAAGCAAGCTGTCCCAGGGGCTCTGTTCACAAACACAAACAGACCCCACAGAGCCCCAGGACAGCAACACAATTAGGCCCAACACATGAGAAAACAAAAAGATAATTACTTGACATATTGGAAAGAATTAACAAAAAAACAGAGCAAACTAGAATGCTATTTGGCCCTAATCAGATAGTACACAGTGGCAGAATACCTGACCACTGTGACTGACCCAAACTTAAGGAAAGTTTTGACTATGTACAGACTCAGTGAGCATAGCCTTGCTATTGAGAAAGGCCACCGTAGGCAGACCTGGCTCTCAAGAGAAGACAGGCTATGTGCACTCTGCCCACAAAATGAGGTGGAATTTGAGTTGCACTTCCCTACCTCCTGCCAAATGTATGACTGTCATGACTTCTACCGAAGGTAGCTCCTCTCCCTGTTCGGGCAGCGCTTGGTGGTCAGCGTCGCCGGTCTACTAGCCATCACCGATCACTTTTTCCTTTTCTGTTCTGTGTTTTTACGGATTCTTAAGGGTATGAGTGTCGGAACTTTGTTTGTTCCTCCGTGCGTTTGTGCGGGTTCTCTGTTGTCGAGGGCGTTGTACCTTTTTTGATTGTGCCATTCTTGTGTTGGTGGACTTTCCTATTAAAGTACACTTCTCAGACATCTCTGCTCTCCTGCGCCTGACTCCTACACCTACCTCCTAAACGCAACACTATCACAATGACCGTATTAGAGACACATATTTCCCTCAGATTACACAGATCTACAAATAATTATAAAAACAAACCAAATTTGGATAAACTCCCATATCTATTGGGTGAAATACCACAGTGTGCCATCACAGCAGCAAGATTTATGACCTGTTGCTACAAGAAAAGGGCAACCAGTGAAGAACAAACACCATTGTAAATATAACTCATATTTATGTTTATTTATTTGACCTTTTGTATTTTAACTATTTGCACATAATATGACATTTGTAATGTCTTTATTCTCTTGAAACTTTTGTGAGTGTAATGTTTACTATGAATTTTTATTGTTTATTTCACCTTTGTTTATTAACTAGTTCACTTTATTGACATACCAGCCCATGTCCCATGTCAATAAAGAGAGAGAGAGAGAGAGAGAGAGAGAGAGAGAGAGAGAGAGAGAGAGAGAGAGAGAGAGAGAGAGAGAGAGAGAGAGAGAGAGAGAGAGAGAGAGAGAGAGAGAGAGAGAGAGAGAGAGAGCCTCTCCTCTAGAGGGAGCCTCTCCTCTAGAGGGGGCTGCTGCAGACGTGACTAGGGGTGAGGTGACTGTACTGTATGTTCTGTTGTAGTAGTACTCATATACTCTCCCTCTGATACACCCTAGCATGTGTCCAATTCTTCTAAAGGCTGCACTAAACCAGACAAAAAGTACTACACTATAACGATTGCATAATAATTCAATTTGGTAGCATGAAAATTATCGGTATACAAAGATCTGTCGGTAGTGTGACCTCACATTGACATGCTTTATCAATACCAGATCAAAGATGTTGTGTAAGAAATAGTTTCAAGTGGTTCGTGTTTGATTTGAAGGTTTAGATCAGGGTGTAGAGTTTACTCCGTGGTTAGACCCCACCCCTGTCACCCATGTCCTTTAGTAGCAGTTCAAGGGGACACCTCCAGGCCTGCCCTGAGGACTCTCTCTGTGAACTCTCATGTCACCATTGGTCCGCCCTCACACATCATCTGTCGGGTACACTCGCTCCACGATGACAGTTAGAAGGCTGTGATGTGGTTATGCATGGTGTTTATTCATTGGAAAGCCACTAAGAGTACCATTGGATGATAAAGTCACGAAAAGAGCTGTGTTATTATAGGAGCACGTTTGGTTGAGTTTTGATCGAGTTGGTGTGTGAGTTGTGGGCCCTTTCTTGCCGAGCTAGCGGATCCAGGATGATGTATTGTTGAGGGCAGTAGACTGATGACCTGACCTGAAGGTTGCCTCATCAACTCCGTTATACTGCCACGTCTGATTAGGCTTTGAACCATGTTTTGTATACATTGACGTCATTTTGTAATTGGTAAATCATACACTTCAACTTCTGCACTCTGCAAACT
Organism: Oncorhynchus tshawytscha; assembly: GCF_018296145.1. Taxonomy (NCBI): domain Eukaryota; kingdom Metazoa; phylum Chordata; class Actinopteri; order Salmoniformes; family Salmonidae; genus Oncorhynchus; species Oncorhynchus tshawytscha. The sequence goes on along the minus strand of NC_056436.1, from coordinate 32,888,720 downwards.
TGAAGAGACTTGTTTATCCTCCAATAGGAATATTTAGCTTCATGGTGAAGTAGCTGATTGTATTTAGAGTGATCCTTACTTGGCCCTAACTGTCCATGACCTTAGTCTCTAAATGTGTCTCATGAATGCACCAACTCATCCATCGTTTGAGGTTTTTTAGTATGACTTGTAATCATTTCTCTTCTTTCTTTGTCTCTTTGTCTGTCTATAAGTTTGTCTGTCTGTGCAGGCACCCATCCCAGTGTTTCTTCCTCTCTCTGGTGAGTTCTTCTGATGCAAGGAAGGCAATCTGTAATCTGTAGTAATTGCATGTTGCAGAAAAACATTTTTCCGCTGTGGTAATCGCTGCAATATGTGCCTCGGCATTGCCAAAGTGACAGCAGCCCCACCCCCACCCCCACCCCCAACACACAGACACACACACCCCCCGACTGGCTGACTCACTCTGCCTAGCCTCAGCCAACTGTGTCCGGCTACAGGAGCCGTGATCCTAGCCTCCTCTGGATGGGGGAGATACGGTAGACAGACGGCTGTAGAATACAGAGGAACTAACTGGCAGGCAGCACACCTGTGGCAGCAGCAGCATCACGCTACATTCACCTTCAGCAGCAGATTTATAGTTCCTCCCAGTGACAGTTTAACTGCCATTCCACACCACTGCCAGAGCCGTGCCGGAGCCAGATCACAGCTCCAGCTAGCCTCAGCTACCACACGCAGGCTGAGGCCAGGGCCAGGGAACCGCTTGGGACAGGGAGGCAGCTCCAATTCTATGTCTGTGTGGTAGAGTTTTCAGAATGTGTTTTGTTGCGCATCGCACAAATAGGCTAAAAGGATATTATGAGCATACCGATATTCTGTTTCTTTGACAGTTATTCTTGCGACCAAATTCCCTTCAGTTACTTTCCTTAAAATTTTCTTTGCTTAATCATTGTTAATAGGAATAATTGAGCCCCTGGTGAGGAATTCTGTGAATCGAGCTAAGGTCAGATAAAGGTAGATATGTCTCCTGCTTCGGGCTATGACTGGGCTGTTGATGCATGTTTATCAAGGCATCGTCCACCACCCTACCACTCTAAAACTCCGACACTCCACCACTAACACTCCACCACTCTAAACTTCACAACTCTAACACTCCACAACTAACATTCTACCACTAACACTCCACCATTCTAACACTCCACCACTCTTAACACTCCACCACTCTTAACACTCCACCACTAACATTCTACCACTAACACTCAACCACTCTAACATTCCACCACTAACACTCCACCACTAACATTCTACCACGAACACTCCAACACTCTAACACTCCACCACTCTAAAACTCCACCACTCTAACACTCCACCACTAACATTCTACCACTAACACTCCACCACTCCACCACTAACATTCTACCATGAACACTCCACCACGCTAACACTCTAACACTCCACCACTCCACCACTAACATTCTACTAATAACACTCCACCACTCCACCACTAACATTCTACCACTAACATTCCAACACTCTAACACTCCACCACTCTAAAACTCCACCACTCTAACACTCCACCACTAACATTCTACCACTAACACTCCACCACTCCACCACTAACATTCTACCATGAACACTCCACCACGCTAACACTCTAACACTCCACCACTCCACCACTAACATTCTACTAATAACACTCCACCACTCCACCACTAACATTCTACCACTAACATTCCAACACTCTAACACTCCACCACTCTAAAACTCCACCACTCTAACACTCCACCACTAACATTCTACCACTAACACTCCACCACTCCACCACTAACATTCTACCATGAACACTCCACCACGCTAACACTCTAACACCACCACTCCACCACTCCACCACTAACATTCTACTAATAACACTCCACCACTCCACCACTAACATTCTACCATTAACACTCCACCACTCTAACACTCCACCACTCCACCATTAACATTCTACCACTAACACTCCACCACTCTAAAACTCCACCACTCGACAATTAACATTCTACTATTAACACTCCAACACTCTAATGGTCCACCACTCTAAAACTCCACCACTCCACCACTAACATTCTACCACTAACACACCATCACTCTAACACTCCACCACTCTAACACTCTAACACTCAACCACACTACCACTCCACCACTCCACCAGCAACATTCTACTACTAACACTCCACCACTCTAACACTCCATCACTAACACTCTACCACTAACACTCCACCACTCTAACACTCCACCACAGAAACACTCCACCACTCCACCACTAACATTCTACTAATAACACTCCACCACTCTAAAACTCCACCACTCTAAAACCCCACCACAGTAACACTCCACCACTCCACCACTAACATTCTACTAATAACACTCCACCACTCTAACATTCCACCACTCTAAAACTCCACCACTCTAAAACTCCACCACTCGAACACTCGACCACTAACATTCTACAACTAACACTCCATCACTCTAACACTCCACCATTCTAACACTCCACCACCCCACCACAGTAACACTCCACCACTCTAACACTCCACCACAGTAACACTCCACCACAGTAACACTCCACCACAGTAACACTCCACAACTCCACCACACTAACACTCCACCACTCTAAAACTCCACCACTCTAACACTCCACCACAGTTACACTCCACCACAGTAACACTCCACAACTCTAACACTCCACCACTCCACCACTCTAAATCTCCACCACTCTAACACTCCACCACACTAACACTCCACCACACTAACACTCCACCACACCAACACTCCACCACACTAACACTCCACCACTCTAACGCTCCACCACTCTAACACTCTAACACTCAACCACACTACCACTCCACCACTCCACCAGCAACATTCTACTACTAACACTCCACCACTCTAACACTCCACCACTCCACCACTAACATTCTACTAATAACACTCCACCACTCTAAAACTCCACCACTCTAACACTCCACCACTAACATTCTACTACTAACACTCCACCACTCTAACACTCCACTACTCTAAAACTCCACCACTCTAAAACTCCACCACTCTAAAACTCCACCACTCTAAAACTCCACCACTCCTCCCTTCCACCACTCCACCAAATTCTACTACTAACACTCCACCACTCTAACACTCCACCACTCTAACACTCCACCACTCCACTACCCCACCACAGTAACACTCCACCACTCGAACACTCCAAATCAGTAACACTCCACCACTCCACCACTCCACCACACTAACACTCCACCACTCTAACACTCCACCACTCCACCACCCCACCACAGTAACACTCCACCACTCTAACACCCTACCACAGTAATACTCCACCACAGTAACACTCCACAACTCTAACACGCCACCACTCCACCACACTAACACTCTACCACTCTAACCCTCCACCACCCTAAAACTCCATCACTCTAACACTCCACCACAGTAACACTCCACCACTCCAACACTCCACCACTCTAACACTCCACCACAGTAATACTCCACCACAGTAACACTCCACCACTCTAACCCACCACCACCCTAAAACTCCATCACTCTAACACTCCACCACAGTAACACTCCACCACAGTAACACTCCACCACTCTAACACTCCACCACAGTAATACTCCACCACAGTAACACTCCACCACTCGACCATTAACATTTTACTACAAACACTCCAACACTCTAATAGTCCACCACTCTAAAACTCCACCACTCCACCACTAACATTCTACCACTAAGACTCCACCACTCTAACACAACATTACTCTAACACGCCACCATTCAAACACTCCATCACTCTAACACTCCACCACTCTAAAACTCCACCACAGTAACACTCCACCACTCCACCACTAATATTCTACTAATAACACTCCACCACTCTAACATTCCACCACTCTAAAACTCCACCACTCTAAAACTCCACCATTCTAACACTCCACCACCCCACCAGAGTAACACTCCACCACTCTAACACTCCACCACAGTAACACTCCACCACAGTAACACTCCACCACAGTAACACTCCACAACTCCACCACACTAACACTCCACCACTCTAACACTCCACCACAGTTACACTCCACCACAGTAACACTCCACAACTCTAACACTCCACCACTCCAACACCCCACCACTCGACCATTAACATTCTACTAATAACACTCCAACACTCTAATAGTCCACCACTCTAACACTCCACCACTCTAAAACTCCATCACTCTAACATTCCACCACAGTAACACTCCACCACAGTAACACTCCACCATTCTAACACTCCACCACAGTAATACTCCACCACAGTAACACTCCACAACTCTAACACTCCACCACTCCACCACACTAACACTCCACCACTCTAACCCTCCACCACCCTAAAACTCCATCACTCTAACACTCCACCACAGTAACACTCCACCACAGTAACACTCCACCACTCTAACACTCCACCACAGTAATACTCCACCACAGTAACACTCCACCACTCGACCATTAACATTCTACTAATAACACTCTAATAGTCCACCACTCTAAAACTCCACCACTCCACCACTAACATTCTACCACTAAGACTCCACCACTCTAACACAACATTACTCTAACACGCCACCACTCAAACACTCCATCACTCTAACACTCCACCACTCTAAAACTCCACCACAGTAACACTCCACCACTCCACCACTAACATTCTACTAATAACACTCCACCACTCTAAAACTCCACCACTCGAACACTCCACCACTAACATTCTACAACTAACACTCCATCACTCTAACACTCCACCATTCTAACACTCCACCACCCCACCACAGTAACACTCCACCACTCTAACACTCCACCACAGTAACACTCCACCACAGTAACACTCCACCACAGTAACACTCCACAACTCCACCACACTAACACTCCACCACTCTAAAACTCCACCACTCTAACACTCCACCACAGTTACACTCCACCACAGTAACACTCCACAACTCTAACACTCCACCACTCCACCACACTAACACTCCACCACTCTAACCCTCCACCACCCTAAAACTCCATCACTCTAACACTCCACCACAGTAACACTCCACCACAGTAATACTCCACCACTCTAACACTCCACCACAGTAATACTCCACCACAGTAACACTCCACCACTCGACCATTAACATTCTACTAATAACACTCCAACACTCTAATAGTCCACCACTCTAAAACTCCACCACTCCACCACTAACATTCTACCACTAAGACTCCACCACTCTAACACAACATTACTCTAACACGCCACCACTCAAACACTCCATCACTCTAACACTCCACCACTCTAAAACTCCACCACAGTAACACTCCACCACTCCACCACTAACATTCTACTAATAACACTCCACCACTCTAACATTCCACCACTCTAAAACTCCACCACTCTAGAACTCCACCACTCGAACACTCCACCACTAACATTCTACAACTAACACGCCATCATTCTAACACTCCACCACCCCACCACAGTAACACTCCACCACTCTAACACTCCACCACAGTAACACTCCACCACAGTAACACTCCACCACAGTAACACTCCACAACTCCACCACACTAACACTCCATCACTCTAAAACTCCACCACTCTAACACTCCACCACAGTTACACTCCACCACAGTAACACTCCACAACTCTAACACTCCACCACTCTAAATCTCCACCACTCTAACACTCCACCACACTAACACTCCACCACACTAACACTCCACCACACTAACACTCCACCACTCTAACGCTCCACCACTCTAACACTCCACCACTCCACCACACCACCACAGTAACATTCCACCACTCTAACACTCCACCACTCTAACACTCCACCACCTTAACACTCCACCACAGTAACACTCCACAACTCTAACACTCCACCACCCCACCACAGTAACACTCCACCACTCTAACACTCCACCACTCCACCACTCCACCACACTAACACTCCACCAGTCTAACACTCCACCACTCTAAAACTGCACCACTCTAACACTCCACCACAGTAACACTCCACCACTCCAACACTTCACCACTCCACCACTCCACCACTAACATTCTACTACTAACACTTCACCACTCTAACACTCTACCACTTCACCACTCCACCACTCTAAAACTCCACCACTCTAAAACTCCACCACTCCACCACTCTACAACTCCATAAGTCTAACACTCCACCACTCTAACACTCCACCACTCTAACACTCCACCACTCCACCACTCCACCACTAACATTCTACTAATAACACTCCACCACTCTAACATTCAACCACTCTAACACTCCACCACTCTATCATTCCACCACACTAACACTCCACCACACAAACACTCCACCACTCTAACACTCCACCACACTAACACTCCACCACACTAACAATCCACCACTCTAAAACGCCACCACTCTAACACTCCACCACACTTACACTCCACCACTCTAACACTCCACCACACTAACACTCCACCACTCTAAAACGCCACCACTCTAACACTCCACCACACTTACACTCCACCACTCCACCGCCCCACCACAGTAACACTCCACCACTCTAACACTCCACCACAGTAATACTCCACCACAGTAACACTCCACAACTCTAACACTCCACCACACTAAAACTCCACCACTCTAACACTCCACCACAGTAACACTTCACCACTCCACCACTAACATTCTACTACTAACACTCCACCACTCTAACACTCGACCACTTTAGCACTCCACCACTCCACCAGTAACATTCTACTACTAACACTCCACAACTCTAACATTCCACCACTAACAGTCTACCACTAACACTCCACCACTCTAACACTCCACCACAGAAACACTCCACCACTCCACCACTAACATTCTACTAATAACACTCCCGCACTCTAACACTCCAACACTCCACCACAGTAACACTCCACCACTCTAACACTCCACCACAGTAATACTCCACCACAGTAACACTCCACAACTCTAACACTCCACCACTCCACCATACTAACACTCCACCACTCTAACTCTCCACCACTCTAAAACTCCACCACTCTAACACTCCACCACAGTAACACTCCACCACAGTAACACTCCACAACTCTAACACTCCACCACTCTAACACTTCACCACTCCACCACTAACATTCTACTACTAACACTCCACCACTCTAACACTCCATCACTCTAACACTCAACCACTCCACCAGTAACATTCTACTACTAACACTCCACCACTCTAGCTCTCCACCACTAACATTCTACCACTAACACTCCACCACTCTAACACTCCACCACTCTAACACCCCACCACAGAAACACTCCACCACTCCACCACTACCATTCTACTAATAACACTCCACCACTCTAAAACTCCACCACTCTAACACTCCACCACTCTAACACTCTAACACTCAACCACTCTAACACTCCAGCACTCCACCACTAACATTCTACTACTAACACTCCACCACTCTAACACTCCACCACTCTAACACTCCACCACTCTAACACTCCACAACTCTAAAACTCCACCACTCTAACACTCCACCACAGTAACACTTCACCACTCCACCACTCCACCACTAACATTCTACTACTAACACTCCACCACTCTAACACTCCATCACTCTAACACTCCACCACTCTAACACTCAACCACTCTAGCACTCCACCACTAACAGTCTACCACTAACACTCCACCACTCTAACACTCCACCACAGAAACACTTCACCACTCCACCACTAACATTCTACTAATAACACTCCCCCACTCTAAAACTCCACCATTCTAACACTCCACCACAGTAACACTCCACCACTCTAACACTCCACCACTCTAAAACTCTGCCACTTTAACACTCCACCACTCCTCCACACAAACACTCCAACACACTAACACTCCATCACTCTAAAACTGCACCACTCTAACACTCCACCACACTAACACTCCACCACTCTAACACTCCACCACTCCAACACAGTAACACTCACCACTCTAACACTACACCACAGTACCACTCCACCACTCTAACACTCCCCCACTCCACCACACTAACACTCCACCACTCTAACGCTCCACCACTCCACCACCCCACCACAGTAACACTCCACCACTCTATCATTCCACCACAGTAATACTCCACCACAGTAACACTCCACAACACTAACACTCCACCACTCCACCACTCTAACACTACACCACTCTAACACTACACCACTCTAACACTCCACCACTCTAAAACTCCACGACTCTAACACCACCACACTAACACTAAACCACTCTAACACTCCACCACTCTAACACTCCACCACTCTAAAACTCCACCACTCTAAACTCTACCACTAACATTCTACTACTAACACTCCACCACTCTAAAACTCCATCAATCTAACACTCCACCACTCCAACACAGTACCACTACCCCACTACACCACTCCACCACACTAACACTCCACCACTCTAACACTCCACCACACTAACACTCCACCACTCTAACACTCCAACACTCCACCACAGTAACACTCCACCACTAACATTCTACTAATAACACTCCACCACTCTAACATTCCACCACTCTAACACTCCACCACAGTAACACTCCACCACTCCACCACTAACATTCTACTAATAACACTCCACCACTAACATTCCACCACTAACACTCCATCACTCTAACACTCCACCACTCTAACACTCCACCACTCAACACTAACACTCCACCACACAAACACTCCACCACTCTAACACTCCACCACTCTAACACTCCAAATCAGTAACACTCCACCACAGTAACACTCCACCACTCTAACACTCCACCACACTAACACTCCACCACACTAACACTCCACCACTCTAAAACGCCACCACTCTAACACTCCACCACACTTACACTCCACCACTCTAACGCTCCACCACTCTAACACTCCACCACTCCACCGCCCCACCACAGTAACACTCCACCACTCTAACACTCCACCACAGTAATACTCCACCACAGTAACACTCCACAACTCTAACACTCCACCACTCCACCATACTAACACTCCACCACTCTAACTCTCCACCACTCTAAAACTCCACCACTCTAACACTCCACCACAGTAACACTCCACCACAGTAACACTCCACAACTCTAACACTCCACCACTCTAACACTTCACCACTCCACCAGTAACATTCTACTACTAACACTCCACCACTCTAGCTCTCCACCACTAACATTCTACCACTAACACTCCACCACTCTAACACTCCACCACTCTAACACTCCACCACAGAAACACTCCACCACTCCACCACTAACATTCTACTAATAACACTCCACCACTCTAACATTCCACCACTCTAACACTCCACCACAGTAACACTCCACCACTCCACCACTAACATTCTACTAATAACACTCCACCACTAACATTCTACCACTAACACTCCACCACACTAACACTCCACCACACAAACACTCCACCATTCTAACACTCCACCACTCTAACACTCCAAATCAGTAACACTCCACCACAGTAACACTCCACCACTCTAACACTCCACCACACTAACACTCCACCACACTAACACTCCACCACTCTAAAACGCCACCACTCTAACACTCCACCACACTTACACTCCACCACTCTAACGCTCCACCACTCTAACACTCCACCACTCCACCGCCCCACCACAGTAACACCCACCACTCTAACACTCCACCACAGTAATACTCCACCACAGTAACACTCCACAACCTAACCCCACCACACCACACTAACACTCCACCACTCTAACACTCCACCACTCTAAAACTACACCACTCTAACACCCACCAGTAACACTCCACCACAGTAACACTCCAACACTCTAACACTCCACCACAGTAATACTCCACCACAGTAACACTCCACAACTCTAGCACTCCACCACTCCACCACTCTAACACTACACCACTCTAACACTCCACCACTCTAAAACTCCACCACCCCACCACAGTAACACTCCACCACTCTATCATTCCACCACAGTAATACTCCACCACAGTAACACTCCACAACACTAACACTCCACCACTCCACCACTCTAACACTACACCACTCTAACACTCCACCACTCTAAAACTCCACGACCCTAACACCACCACACTAACACTAAACCACTCTAACACTCCACCACTCTAACACTCCACCACTCTAAAACTCCACCACTCTAAACTCTACCACTACATTCTACTACTAACACTCCACCACTCTAACACTCTACCACTTCACCACTCCACCACTCTAAAACTCCATCAATCTAACACTCCACCACTCCAACACAGTAACACTCCACCACTCTAACACTCCATCACAGTACCACTCCACCACTCTAACACTAACCCACTACCCCACTCCACCACACTAAAACTCCACCACTCTAACACTCCACCACACTAACACTCCACCACTCTAAAACTCCACCACTCCACCACTCTACAACTCCATCAGTCTAACACTCCTCCACTCTAACACTCTACCACTCTAAACCTCCACCACAGTAACACTCCACCACTCCACCACTAACATTATACTAATAACACTCCACCACTCTAACACTCCATCACAGTAACATTCCACCACACTAACACTCCCCCACTCCACCACACTAACACTCCACCACTCTAACACTCCACCACACTAACACTCCACCACTCTAAAACTCCACCATTCCACCACTCTAATTCTCCACCAGTCTAACATTCCACCACACTAACACTCCCCCACTCCACCACACTAACACTCCACCACTCTAACACTCCACCACACTAACACTCCACCACTCTAAAACTCCACCATTCCACCACTCCAACACTCCACCACTCTAACACTCCACCACTCTAACACCCCACCACACGAACACTCCACCACTATAACACTCCACCGCTCTAACACTCCACCACTCTAACACTCCAACTCTCCACCACTCTAAAACTCCACCACTCTTAACTCTACTCCACCACTCTAACACTCCACCACTCCACCACTAACATTCTACTACTATTACTCCACCACTCTAACACTTCCCCACTCCACCACTTTAACACTCCACCACTATAACACTCCACCACTAACACTCCACCACTCTAACACTCCACCACGCTGGTTTGCTATGTGTGATTGTGGCGCATGTTTATGAGGTCACCATATCAATCCCACCCACCTCCGCCCCACGTCCCACACACTGTACTGTGAGACTGTGGCATGAGTCGATGAAGTCCTCGCCCACCATTTCACCAATCCAACAAACAGCTTCTCGATGTGTAACTGTGGCTAGACGTGGCCCACGTTTGTGAAGTCATTACGCACTGCATCACCACTCCTGTACTCAACACAGCCCCAAGATATGTTAGCTCACTGATGCTGCACTTCCTCACACTCCACACTGGGTAACCACACACCTATGGTGGGCAGGGACAAAAGTAATGCCATGAGACATTTATAGATTCAGTGTACAGACACTGTGATTACATCCAGACTGTCCACAGTGAGGTGAGCAACCCTTTCCTCTCTGAGCTGCTGCCTGGTGCCCTGCTGCACAGCACTGCCTATCAAACCACCCAGCAGTTGAACTTCCCTCTGTGTATTAAATGGTCTCTGAGAGATCAAACATGTCACCCTGACGAGAAGAGGAGACAGCTCGGAGCTCTGGAAGCCTTTCAGTCTGACAGCCAAGCACGTTTGACTGGCAAACAGAGACATTTTTTCCCTTCCCCCTGCCAAAATGGGAGTATGTCTGTGATCCTGTAGCTCGACATCGCACACAAATATAGAAGCGCAATGAGAGACCCAGCGAGGGGTGAACCCTAGCCCGCCGGCTCTGAAAATAAGTTGAGGCGTCCCTCTCGCACAAAGGCAAAGCCCCATAACTCAGTTTTTTTCCCAAATGAAATCGCATGTGAACCGAATATTAGGAAGTGTGCATGGCTGCCAACAGCCGCCAAGCCATTATAGCCGGGCCTGTTAACCACATTTTCACCAGCAGACAATGCCCCTTTGTCCTCGTGTGTGGCTGTCCCCTCTGCCGGAACCCAGAGAGGAGCCCTGTACAATTAAACAGTGTGGATGAGGAGAGGGGAGCAGAGGAGAGGAGAAGAGAAGAAAGATGGAGATTGGGGAGAGGAGAGCAGAAGAAAGGGGAGGAGAGGTGGAGAGGAAAGAGGATGTATAGACTGGAGTGTCAGTTCTGTTCTCTAGTTAATTAGTCACAGTCGTGTCAGCAGGAGGCAGGGGAGCCTGCCTTCATGGCCAGAGGAACCTTTCATGTGGTTACTCACGGAATGCTGTTGTTCATTTCTTCCTGCAACAAAAGCCACATGTTTTTATTTTTTTGTAGAGTATAGGCTGTCCCCATGGAAATATGAAGGAACAAGACAAGGTATGTCACGTATGAGTGGTATGACTGCTAAGAAGAAAAAGGCTGTCTGGTGAGGAATTCACCAAACAATCCTGACTGTGCCAATATGATGATCTTTGGTTCATGTTGTTAAAAATATTTTGGACCATAAACTGGCCACCACCCCCTTTGCCTTCAGGACACTCTAACACATTTGTGCCTACTGTAAAATACAATATATTTAAGTAAAAATACTTAAAAGTATAACTTAAGTAATGTAAATGATGTCTGAGTGTTGGAGTGTGCCCTTGGCTATCTGCAAATAAACAAATAAAAATGCATTCTTGTTTGCCTAATATAACGATTTTTTTTTAAATATTTGAAGAAATTATATTTATTTTTAATACTTAAATATATTCAAAACCAAATACTTTTAGACTCTTAATCAAGTAGTATTTTACTGGGTGACTTTCAATTTCACTATTTCACTTGAGTCAAGTATCTTTACTTTTACTCAAGTATGACAATTGGGTACTTTTTCCACCACTGTCTGTACTGTCTACACACTCACTCACTCACTCACTCACTCACTCACTCACTCACTCACTCACTCACTCACTCACTCACTCACTCACTCACTCACTCACTCACTCACTCACTCACTCACTCACTCACTCACTCACTCACTCACTCACTCACTCACTCACTCACTATCTCATTTGCTGTCTAAACAGCTACCCTGCCCTGTTAAACTCCTTCATCCTTGTTTGGATATTTAACGGAGGTCATCCCAGGTTCTGTCACACATTCAAGTGTAAAGACGCCTCAAAGAATTTCTAGATATTGAAATCGCATGTATTTCTCTTCACTGGAGTTCAATCTCCTCGGCCCTGTCTAGCTCACTGGAGAGCGAGACTAGAATAAAACCGTGACCCAGCGCCTGTTTCCTGACTGTCCACGGTACTTTCCACTGCAGACTTGAGACAACTCTGAAAGCAGCGAGCGACTGCACTGGGCCTGAAGGCTTTCATTCCGATGCAGGAAGGGTGTGGCTCCTCACAGTCAGAGAGTTTAAAGAGTCACAGACATACATTATTTTCATCACCTGCAATAAAACCACTCCTTTGAACACAAAATCATTACTGTCAATCATCAAATTGAACCCAATTGAGTTTGAATGAAATCATGAGAAGAGAAGAGACCAGCTGTCATCACTGTGATTTTACTTGAACTCTCGTCTCTTCTCTGAACTTTTACTGTGTCCGGACAGACGGACACTATCTCTCTCCATTGCATGCAGCTCTCTCTGTCTCTCTATGAGTTCCATGTGTCCATGTGGCTGAATGTTTCCTCTCATAATCTTTGTGACTAATCACTAGTGATGTTGCCCATGAGTGGTTAGCACCCTGCCCCATGCAATGCAATGTAGCGTACTTTCCTCACCCTCTCTGTGACTCAGAGCCTCTGAGGAGCCCTAACTGCTCGCTAATCCTCTGATTGCTGTGTTTGGCCCCTCGGGCTCCTCAGCGCCAGGGCGGGCCAGGCTAACGACAGGCTAACGACAGGCTAACGACGACGACAGTGAGCGTTTATAAACCAAATTAGGAGGCTAGAGTCTGGCTTGTCGTGTGGTGATTAGCCTGATCAAACGCTCGCTGACTGACTGACTGACTGGCTGACTGTTCGCTGTGTCATTATGCTGATTAAAGGAGCCTCGGTTGGTCCCTAGCTACATGTAACACACATTTTTCTGCTGGGTTGGTTAAGTTAGCAGAGGTAGCCCTGCAGTAGTCTTTATCGTGCGTGAAAGCCAAGGGGATGGTGGATGAGATGGTGTGAAGATAAGAGGTTTTGTGTTGATGGTGAAATTAAGGTTCAGTGTAGGTTGTGTGGCCGCAAAAAGAGGAGTCTGGTTTGTGAGGCTTTATATCTCAGTGGTTTAACTCTCTGGTGATGTTCTGGTTTGTGAGGCTTAAAATCTCAGTGGTTTAACTCTCTAGTGATGGTCTGGTTTGTGAGGCTTAAAATCTCAGTGGTTTAACTCTCTGGTGATGTTCTGGTTTGTGAGGCTTAAAATCTCAGTGGTTTAACTCTCTGGTGATGGTCTGGTTTGTGTATGACAGCATGTAAGAGGTGATAGTACCTGATTTCTCAGGTAGGACGGCTTCCATCACATTAATTCTGTTTGTAAATTTACTACACCAGTATTAGTCATTTCAGGTCTGCGTTTACTCCAACTGTGGGTTGTCCTTTGACTGTGATAAAAGCAGCAGGTGGCCATCTGTGAGCTCTTACAGATTATTACACTGAGGTCAGACGGGATTGAGAGAGAGAGAGAGAGAGAGAGAGAGAGAGAGAGAGAGAGAAAGAGAGAGAGAATGATATGGTCATCACGTTGACACACTGTACATCACTCCTCTCTGCCTCAAAGTCTGTATGTGTGTGTCTGTATGTTGTGTATGTTTGTGTGTAAATGTGTGTGTGTCCGTGAGAAGAGTTTCAGAGCCAGACAGAGTGACCTAGCACCAGACAGAGAAGGGAGAGAGAATGGGAAGGGATAGAGAGACCACTTCTGCTCCATAGCCGAGAGGGGATTCCCTCGTGTAGGGCTTTCTGCTGAGTTTTTACAGAACTGAGCAGCTGGAGAGAAAGTACAGCAACAGATCCACACTAAGGTTACCTTAGGTCAGTCTTTTAGGGGGTGTATTCATATATTTCATTCTGCACAACTCATATTACATAGTTTTTTAGAATTCTTGTCATTCTTAGTAATCTTGTCATGTTTACTGTCAATGGGCATTTCAGTATTAAGTTTCAGTATGCAAGCATTGTTGTTCATTTTTAACTACCCTTTTAACAAAAACTGTGCCTTGCCATGGTAACTACACTGAACAAAAATATAACGCAACATGAAATCATTTCAAAGATTTTAGTGAGTTACAGTTCATATAAGGGAATCAGACATGAAATAAATTCATAAGGCCCTTTTCTATGGATACCACATGAACGGCAACACCGATATGCATCTGTTGGTTACAAATACCAATACAAATGACTTCAGTCGTCAGATGGACGGTGTTTCCTCCGACACATTGGTGCGGCTGGCTTCCAGGGTTAAGCGAGCAGTGTGTCAAGAAGCTGTGCGGCTTGGCAGGGTCGTGTTTTGGATGACTCTCCACCTTCGCCTCTCCCGAGTCTGTAGGGTAGTTGTAGCGATGAGACAAGATCGTAACTAACAATTGGATATCACGAAGTTGGGGAAAAAAGGAGGTAAAGTAAAAATTATTTTAAAAGTAGGGGCGTGGATCAGAAAACCCGTCAGTATCTGGTGTGACCATTTTCTTCAAGCAGAGTGACACATCTCCTTCGCATGGAGTTGATTAGGCTATTAATTGTGGCCTGTGGAATGTTGAATGTTGTCCCACTGCTCTTCAATGGCTGTGCGAAGTTGCTGGATATTGGCAGGAACTGGAACACGTAAATCCAGAACATCTCAAACATGTTCAATGAGTGACATGTCTGGTGAGTATGTAGGCCATGGAAGAACTGGGACATTTTCAGCTTCCAGGAATTGTGTACAGATCCTTGCGACATGCTGAAACATGAGGTGATGGCGGTGGATGAATGGCATGACAATGGGCATCAGAATTTCATCACGGCATCTCTGTGTTTTCAAATTGCATTCAAATTGCCATGGATAAAATGCAATTGTGTTCTTGTCCATAGCTTATGCCTGCCCATACCATAACCCCATCACAACCATGGGGCAATCTGTTGACATCAGCAAACGTTGACATCAGCAAACCGCTTGCCCTCACACGACGCCATACACGCTGATACACGCTCGCCCCCACACGACGCCATACACGCTGATTCACCCGTGAATCTTCTCTAGCGTGCCAGTGGCCATCGAAGGTGAGCATTTGCCCACTGAAGTCAGTTACGAAGCCGAACTGCAGTCAGGTCAAGACCCTGGTGAGGACGACAGCACACAGATGAGCTTCCCTGAGACAGTTTCTGACAGTTTGTGCAGAAATCCTTCGGTTGTGCAACCCCACAGTTTCATCAGCTGTCTGTGTCGCTGGTCCTAGATGATCCCGCAGGTGAAGAAGCCAGATGTGGAGGTCCTGGGCTGGCGGGTTACACATGGTTTGCGGTTGTGAGGCTGGTTGGATGTATTGGAGGCGGCTTATGGTAGAGAAATTAATATTCAATTATCTGGCAACAGCTCTGGTTGACATTCATGAAGTCAGCATGCCAACTGCACGCTCCCTCAAAATTTGAGACATCTGTGGCATTGTGTTGTATGACAAATCTACACTTTTTAGAGTGGCCTTTTAATGTCCCCAGCACAAGGTGCACCTGTGTAATGATCATGCTGTTTAATCAGCTTCTTGATATGCCACACCTGTCAGGTGAATTAATTATCTTGGTTAAGGATAAATTCTCACTAACAGGGACGTAAGCTTTTCGTGCATATGGAACATTTCTGGGATCTTTTATTTCAGCTCATTAAACATGGGACCAACACTTTACATGTTGCATTTATATTTTTGTTCAGTGTACATACTATGCATGTAAAAATGTCTCAAATCCTGTGGCTGGTAGAGCTGAATCACCTGTAAAATACATTATGACCACCAAAACTGACTGACATTTGTATTTGTATTTATTAGGGATCCCCAGTACTCTTCCTGGGGTCCAAACACCAAAGCACCCACATTACATATAAAAGAAAAGATAAAACAGTGAACTATGTTTGTACTGAATGAGCTAAAGATAATGCAGTACATCATATACAGTTGAAGTCGGAAGTATACAAATACCTTTATCCTAGATTTTCACAATTCCTGACATTTAATCCTAGGAAACATTCCCTGTCTTTGGTCAGTTAGGATCACCAGTTTATTTTAAGAATGTGAAATTTCAGAATATTAGTAGAGAAAAGGATGTATTTTCTTTTCTTTCAGAAGTTTACATACACTCAATTAGTATTTGGTAGCATTGCCTTTAAATTGTTTAACTTGGGTCAAACGTTGCGGGTAGCTTTCTACAAGCTTCCCACAATAATTTGGGTGAATTTTGGCCCATTCCTCCTGACAGAGCTGGTGTAACTGAGTCAGGTTTGTAGGCCTCCTTGCTCGCACACGCTTTTTCAGTTCTACCCACAGATTTTCCATATGATTGAGGTCAGGTCTTTGTGATGGCCACTCCAATACCTTGACTTTGTTGTCCTTAAGCCATTTTGCCACAACTTTGGAAGTATGCTTGGGATCATTGTCCATTTGGAAGACCCAGTTGTGACCAAGCTTTAACTTGCCAACTTGATGTCTTGAGATGTTGCTTCAATTTATCCACAATTTACCCACATCACTTTCCTTTCTCATGATGCTGTCTATTTTGTGAAATGCACCAGTCCCTCCTGCAACAAAGCACCCCCACAACATAATGCTGCCACCCCCGTGCTTCACGGTTGGGATGGTGTTCTTCGGCTTGCAAGCCTCCCCCTTTTTCCTCCAAACATAACAAT
Organism: Oncorhynchus tshawytscha; assembly: GCF_018296145.1. Taxonomy (NCBI): domain Eukaryota; kingdom Metazoa; phylum Chordata; class Actinopteri; order Salmoniformes; family Salmonidae; genus Oncorhynchus; species Oncorhynchus tshawytscha. The sequence goes on along the minus strand of NC_056436.1, from coordinate 32,870,796 downwards.
TATGGACAAACAGTTCTATTTTTGTTTCATCAGACCAGAGGACATTTCTCCGAAAAGTTTGACCTTTGTCCCCATGTGTCGTTGCAAACCGTAGTCTGGCTTTTTTATGGTGGTTTTTGAGCAGTTGCTTCTTCCTTGCTGAGCGGCCTTTCAGGTTATATCGATATAGGACTCATTTTACTGTGGATATAGATACTTTTGCATTTGTTTCCTCCAGCATCTTCACAAGGTCCTTTGCTGTTGTTCTGGGATTGATTTGCACTTTTCGCACCAACATACATTCATCTCTAGGAGACAGAACGCGTCTCCTTCCTGAGCGGTATGACGGCTGTGTGGTCCGATGGTGTTTATACTTGCGTACTATTGTTTGTACAGAAGAAAGTGGTACCTTCAGGTGTTTGGAAATTGCTCCCAAGGTGAACCAGACTTGTGGAGGTCTACAAATGTTTTTCTGAGGTCTTGACTGATTTCTTTTGATTTTCCTATGATGTCAAGCAAAGAGGCACTGAGTTTGAAGGTAGGCCTTGATATAAATTCACAGGTACACCTCCAATTGACTCAAATTATGTCAATTAGCCTATCAGAAGCTTCTAAAGCCATGCCATTCTAAAGCCATAAGCCATGCCATACAGTCAACTTAGTGTATGTAAACTTCTGACCCACTGGACTTGTGATACAGTGAATTATAAGTGAAATATTCTGTCTGTAAACAATTGTTGGAAGAATGACTTGTGTCATGCACAACATAGATGTCCTAACCGACTTGCCAAAACTATAGTTTGTTAACAAGACATTTGTGGAGTGGTTAAAAAATGAGTTTTAATGACTCCAACCTAAGTGTATGTAAACTTCCGACTTCAACTGTAACATCCCTACACCACCACATATCCACAACACAAATGTTCAATACCACCATACAACAATATCACAATGTGTGTATATGCATGTGTCTGTACCTTTGTGTGCGTCTCTTCACAGTCCCAGTTGTTCCATAAGGTGTACTTTTACCTGCTATTTAAATCTGATTCTACTGCTTACATTAGTTACCTGGTGTGGAGTAGAGTTCCATTTAGTCATGGCTCTATGTAGTACTGAGTGCCTCCCATCGTCTGTTCTGGACTTGGGGACTGTGGAGAGACCTCTGGTGGCATGTCTTGTGGGGTATGCATGGGTGTCCGAGCTGTGTGTAGTATTTTAAACAGACAGCTCGGTACATTCAGCTTGTCAACACCTCTTACATAAACAAGTAATGATGAAGTCAATCTCTCTTCCACTTTGAGCCATGAGAGATTGACATGCATGTCATTAATATTAGCTCTCCGGGTACTTTTAAGGGCCAGCCGTGCTGCCCTGTTCTGAGCCAACTGCAATTTTCCCAAGTCTCTCTTTGTGGCACCTGACCACACTACTGAACAGTAGTCCAGGTGCGACAAAACCAGGGCCTGTAGGACTTGTTGATAGTGTTGTTAAGAAGGCAGATCAGTGAATTATTATGGACAGACTTTTCCCCATTTTAGGTATTGTTGTATCAATATGTTTTGACCATGACAGTTTACAATCCAGGGTAACTCCAAGCAGTTTAGTCACCTTAACTTGCTAAATGTACACACCATTCATTACGAGATGTAGTTGAGGTTTAGGGTTTAGTGAATGATTTGTCCCAAATACAATGCTTTTAGTTTTGGAAATATTTAGGACTAACTTATTCCTTTTTACCCATTCCGAAACTAACTGCAACTCTTTGTTAAGTGTTGCAGTCATTTCAGTCGCTGTAGTAGCTGACATGTATAGTGTTGAGTCATCTGCATACATAGACACACTGGCCTTACTCAAAGCCAGTGGCATGTAGTTAGTAAAGATTGAAAAAAGCATTTACTTTACTGTAATATACTGTATTGTACTGTACTGAACTATAATCTACTTTACTGTAATGTACTGTATTGTACTGAACTATAATCTACTTTACTGTAATATACTGTATTGTACTGTACTGAACTATAATCTACTTTACTGTAATGTACTGTATTATACTGTACTGAACTATAATCTACTTTACTGTAATGTACTGTATTGTACTGAACTATAATCTACTTTACTGTAATGTACTGTATTGTACTGTACTGAACTATAATCTACTTTACTGTAATGTACTGTATTGTACTGAACTATAATCTACTTTACTGTAATATACTGTATTGTACTGTACTGAACTATAATCTACTTTACTGTAATGTACTGTATTATACTGTACTGAACTATAATCTACTTTACTGTAATGTACTGTATTGTACTGAACTATAATCTACTTTACTGTAATGTACTCTACTGTGCTGTGCTGTTCTGTGCTCTACTGTGCTGTACTTTGATGTCCAAATTTGTGAAACATAGATGTCTATGATTCGTTCAGATATGGTCTGGACCAACCAAATTTGGTCTTGTTTAGGGGAAGAGCTCATTAAAATAATAGCCAGTGTGTAGAATAATACCCAGATATGCAGAGGAGGATATTGCACATTTCTACATTTGTGTACCAATTTAGGATACATCCCCATTTGTATTTGTATCTATTAGGGATCCCCATTAGTTCCTGCCAAGGCAGCAACTACTCTTCCTGGGTTCCAAACACATTAAGGCACTTACATCACACATACAACAAAAAGACCATGAAGAGAATGGCATTCATGTCCATAACTATGCATTTATGAGTAGCACAGATAAGGGTCCCATGATGAAATTCCTTTACTGTAATCCAGGCATTAATCCACTTCATTTACTGCAGTTCAATGACCAAAATAATAAACCCAGGGTAAACCCAGGTTGTCATGTCATAGCTGACACCTTATTCTTCCTGCAGACATCTTTGAATCATAATTTGGAGCAGATTTGAAAAATGTTTTTAGAATACATGATCACATAAAATTGCCCCTGTCTAAAAAGTCAAATTGCAAAAAAAGTCAAGTAGTCATTTCCCATTTCTGAAAAGATGATCTCTTGAAATAACTTTTTCTACTTTTTGGGATGGTTGTCACGTCCGTAAAACGTGTTTTATTGCACCAAAGATAATTAATTAATGCAAACAACTTGAGATTTTTCTGGGGAAAACGGAGAAAATATTGTATCAAAAACAATTTCATAGCCTGCAGCTTATATATCCTATCATTATCTGCATCTTTGCTCCACCGTAATTAACTTGTTTCTTTATTGCTTTTGGGAAGAGGGATGGGCTATGGACATTTTGAGCATAAGATTTATCGTAATGAAGGAAGAAGAGGCTTCAGTCTTTAGTTCAGTTTCACATTCTGGCTTGTTGAGCTGTTTTGCTGTTGAATTGATCGATGTCTCCACGTTGAAAACCAGATGTACCATACTGTATATAGGCAACTGAAATTAGCTGCATGTGAAAATTAAACTATGCTGAAATAGTTTTCATACGCTATGCTAAATGGGAGGATTCTTCTTTATGTTGTGTCTACAGATCGGATGTTGTTGGAAACGTCTGTTTAACGGTATTACTCAGCAGGGAGGGTTCATGCCTTATGAAAAACAACAACATTCTGTAGAAGCTTCAAATTCACTTCAAATGGACTCTGTTTGTCTAGTGTTGGCTTCTTTTGATAGACTAGACAGTTCAAAAAATAATATAGAATTAATTTCTTTTCAAGAAGGATCTTCATTTTCATTCTTTAATTTCCTGTAAATTCGTTGTTGGTTGTAATCTGATATATTATCTCCTTCATTAGTACAACTAGAGTCTCATTTAGTTAATTAATCACATGGTAATTAACACTTAATGGCATGACAAAATTACTTAATAGCACTTATATAAGCTTCCGGTAACTTCATTATTGCCGAACTTAGGTCACCATGCATAATCACTGGTGGTATTAGACTGTTGCTTGTCCCTAATTGTCAGCTGCCTTAGTGCATGAAACTAGCTGTGGTTCAGGGCAGCTGTTATACAACTGCATGATAAGTGATCGAAAACATTACAAGCCTGGGTTTGTTCATAATTCAATTCTCTCAGACAAAAGGGATGAGGTTATTAAAAGCATGATAGCAGGGATTTAATCAATACCACAGTAAGGGCCTAATGAAATATGATCATCTCATAAGAGAACGTAATCAAGCGTAAAGAAATGGCTCAACGGAATATTGTAACTATAAACAGTAGATATAAGACTTTTAAAAAAACAACCAGAAAATGATATTGTGATCATTTCCATCTCCTTGTCCAGTTATCCAAATACTTTCGTCGTCTGAATACTTTCCTGCCTGCATGCTAGTGTTTCTGTTCCGATATTTATTTTCCACATCGGAGGGTCCCAGTTAAAATAGCTTGTCTAGACGTTATGAATTCCGCTGACATCCCAGTGCATTGTATCATGACAAATTTGGACATTTGTGTCTCTCACCATACCAATTACGCCGTAGTTATTAAGTAAGGGCATGATATGTATTTTCTCCTTTTTGCTTGTCTGAGGGAGGTGTGGTAATGTATTTACCATACATTCACAGAGGTCAGTCCCCTCAGAACTGCCATAGACATTCACAGAGGTCAGTCCCCTCAGAACTGCCATAGACATTCACAGAGGTCAGTCCCCTCAGAACTGCCATAGACATTCACAGAGGTCAGTCCCCTCAGAACTGCCATAGACATTCACAGAGGTCAGTCCCCTCAGAACTGCCATAGACATTCACAGAGGTCAGTCCCCTCAGAACTGCCATAGACATTCACAGAGGTCAGTCCCCTCAGAACTGCCATAGACATTCACAGAGGTCAGTCCCCTCAGAACTGCCATAGACATTCACAGAGGTCAGTCCCCTCAGAACTGCCATAGACATTCACAGAGGTCAGTCCCCTCAGAACTGCCATAGACAATCAGAGAGCTGCTCTTAATGTGAAGTCTAACACCGGATGAACTGTGCTAAAGGGGTTGAGACGCCACACAGAGCTTTCTTAATGCTTCAGTCTGGCACAATGCCTACTGACTCACTATACACACCAGCCATGCCATACTACGCAAAGTCTACCTTGAGTTTGTTTTCAAGATGAATTTCAGACACATTTGTTGATCACCCGTCCAGTGCTGTTTGTTGATAGAAAGTTGTCCGCACTTCCGAAACAATTACTTGTTCAAACTAAATTGTTACCAAGAGACCAATACAGGAAATATCCACATTATCAGATTGGAGACCAGCTCCAGAGAATCTGGCCCTTGTGGTTGCCGGTCGACCACCAGAACATTTGATTTACTACAACACTTAGCACAACTTTAACCTTCACCAACGTTATATAGAGTTTAGCGTGCTCAGCCAAACAATTTAGGGGAGACGGGGTTTGGAAATTGGTTGACCACATAATCAGCAGACACCGCCTCCCTTCCTCTACCTGGAAGCCATCTTGTTGGCGACCCCTGAAGGTGTTTATCCATCAACAGGTGTTGACAGATCTCATCATTTTGTTAAATTCATCTTGAGGCTTATCTGTAATGTGAGAGAATTCATTTGAGGGTTTTACCCAAAGTTTATTTTTCTCATACAATTCTAACAGTTGTGAGTCTTTTAGCTTTTTATTTCCGAGTTGTAGAACTAACCAGACCACCTCCCAGAATCCACCAAAAATAAACTCACTACTACTGTGGCGAAGCATGGCGTGTTTCTCACACAGAAACCCTAACTTTCATTCATACAGTGCAACAAGCCAAACATATAAAACCATTCCCACCCTAATAAACTGGGGCCTTTTTTCTGCCACAAAGGGAACTGGCTCCCATGAGCGTTACACTCTAAAATCCCCCCCCGTCTACCAGGCCTATTGGGTAAAAAACTTCCTTTCCAGCTAGGAGGAAAAGCGGTCAGGGAACCAAGCCAAGGATATGACCCAGTACCCACGCCCAATCAGAGTCACTGTAAACCAGGAACCTCACCTGACTCAAACGCTGAAGACAGCAAAAGGGGCAGGTTTGTAACCCAATAAAAGTTTATAATTTTTTCTCTACAGAGTGAAATAGTTGCTATTTTTCGTCGTATCACCTGGTATTTCACTCGTATCAAGAATGTGGGATACCAAGCTGCTAATGTTAGTTCTGTGAGTATTTAGCATACCTCATATGTGTGTGTCTGGATAATTGGTCTTGTGAGAGAGGAGCAGGTGTAACCTCATTGTGGTTATCGGGGCAGGAGCTCTCGTAGACTGCATCAGATTAGCGCGTTTAGAGAGCACCTCCATCTCACATACAGCCTGCCCTAGTGTGCTAACTGTCAGGGCCTCGCAACTGTTTTTGGAGGTGCTCTCTTTCTCATTACAAATAGTGTGAGAGCTTCAGCGTCCCTCTCTCACTTCTCTTCTCTCTCCTCTCTCTTTTCTCTCTCCTCTTCTCTGTGCTACAGGAGTGAGGTTTTTGAGGTGAAGCACATTCTTTTCTCACACAAAGCGCGTCAGATGTTGCACATCACGTGCTCACATGTGTATACTTCTCAGCATGAGATATACTGCTGCTTAATGTGATGGAGCTAAGAATATCATTCTATACTTGCTTTTGGACAGGGCTCCTGTCTACTTGTATTTATGTATTCAGATGATCGTGTCTGAATGCATATTCATCTATGGGTAGCCTATCTCTCTTGAGTTGCTAATCATTAGATATAGATCTTGCAAAAATGATGAAGAACATGAGATGTTTGGGATTTGACTTTTTTTTACCAGCTATTTAAAAAAAAAAGTACTTTAGAAGTACAATCTATAGGCAGAGTTTAACTGTAACACTATGACTTCTGAAAACATGTATACATCCACATTTCCATGGTATTAAATTCAGGAATTGGAAACATACAATATCCACAAACAACATCCTCTTAATTTCAGTCCATTTTTTAAAAGTCTTTTCCAAACTGCTTTGCCTGTGTAATGCAAGTTGTTAAACTAACCGCCAGAGTATTTCTCTCACATGAGGCAGTCTATTTGAATTGCTTTCAAATTGAACTGGAGGATTTAATGACTTTTGGCCTTTGTTCTATTACAGTTTGCTTTCATTTTCTCCACTGAATAAATTGTAAAAGGATATTGCATATTCATTAATGATTTCCAATGGTGATTACAGCTTTAAACACTCTCTATTTTTCCATCCTATCTTTTGCATGCACGTTGGTTTTCCCCTGTCGCTACAGTCAAAATACAAATTCAAGCATCCGAAGTGCTTTACATAAGAGGCCCGCTAAGCGTAAGATCTGATCCCAACTCGGTCCTTATTCAGACATTAGAGGGTTGCACACTAAGTAAGGCCGTAATGCTTTAAAGGAGAATAATCAACCAACAGCCAGACCTCATGCTCCAGTCTGAATGATAGCGGGAGAGAAACATTTAGTGATGCGGAAGAATGAGAGTGAGAGAAAGACATGGTGCAGAGATGCGGCTTTGTCAAGAGGAAACTATAAATGACTGAGTATCTGTCTGAGCTGTGAGAACACTGAAACACCATCCTCTGTCACTCTGCTCACTGCTCCAGTAGGGATATCAGAGGCTTGTTCTCATATGAGTGGCAGATGTGTGTGCGTGTGTGTGCGTGTGTGTGCGTGCGCATGTGCGCATGTTTATAGAGGGGGAAACTGGGCTCCAGAGATTTTAAGATTTATTCTGCAAACAATTAGGAGCTGGTAGTGCTTATCCAGTGGTTCTCTAATTACCACAGCAACCAGGACGTAATCGAGGGTAGATTTTCTGTTGCTGTTTTTTTTTTATGTAGTAGGGAACCAATCTCCCAGACCTCCTCAGATTAATACTCTCACAGCAACATGCCCTCGAAAGAATGACATGTTGGGGACTTGTTCAATTAATAGCAAAATGATGCAAACACATTTTCAAGCAGCTAGAAAGTGAAGAAACCATGTAAAACTTCTGTTCTATTTTTCACGGGAGAATTTCTGACTTCCACTCTAAATCTAACTGTTGAAAACTCTGAATTAACTCTATAAACTGTTGGCTGAGGCCTTACGCAATTGAACACAATTGAATCTTCTATCGCTATATGTAATCTAATTTATTACATTGTTATTTAATAATCTTATAATTTATTGTTTCATTATATCAGCGGGAAAATTCTCTCCAAACTTAGCCAACAGTTTATACAGTTAATTCAGAGTTTTCAACAGTTAGATTTAGAGTGGAAGTCAGATATTCTCCTGTGACAAACAGAACAGACGTTTTACATGGTTTCTTCACTTTCTAGCTGCTTGAAAATTTGTTTGTATCATTTTGCTATTAATCTAATTTGAACACAATTGAATCTTCTATTACTATATGTAATCTAATTTAGTACATTGTTATTAATAATCTTATAATTTATTGTTTTATTATATCAGCGGGAAAATTCTCTCTAAACTTGACTTCAATCTAGGCTTTAATCCAAGTACTGCAGGACTGAGGTAACCAAGGGAAAAAAATGGCTCCTTCATTAACAGCAGTCTTTAGCCTGAGTGTAATGCACTCACCTCACCACACAGGCCAAGAGTACCTCCTGTAAGTAGTGAAGGAGACAGACCAATGTTTCTTCTCTTTCTGTTTTATCGTATCGCTGCGTTCCAGTAAAGGCCGGTCCGATGGAGCCTTCCTTCCTTCTATTCTCCCAGAGAGCTAGAAAAAACCCCTCTTGATGGCTGTGGTGAGAAGCCCATTATTGGTGTGCTCCATCAAGACTATATCAGACGCAGCCCTGAGGCCCACAGCTGTGAGGGCCCTGTCACTAACGGCCTCGGCTACTGTATGGACCCATGCCTCCTTTTTACACCCATTTAATAGGAACGTTAGGGCATTCAGCGTGTGTGGTACGATCCTTTCAGAGAGGGTCTACTCAAACACCAAAACAAAGTCTCTCTTTTAGAAGTGTTGCTGTCCCTGCTGTTTTGGAAAACGCACACACCCCCACACTCCTTCGTGTTGCCAAACAGACGAGGCCACACATTTTAAACAACTGGGAGCGGGTGGACCGCCAGAGCCGCCAATATCATTCTCTCTCTGACGCCTCGAGCCACAGACATGACAGAGGAGAGAGAGAGGGAGAGAGAGAGAGTATTGAGGGGAGGAGAGAGTGCTTACCTCTCAGTAGAGTGGGGCCGTAGTTCCCGAAGCAGTCAAAGATGCTGTTGGAAGCCATGTCCTTGTGGCTGAAGTGGTGCCAGAGCCGTCGTCAGCCCTCTCTACAGTCGATAACGACCAACCTTGGAGAGAAACGGTGGTTGAAATAGAGAACGAAAGAGTGAGAGAAAGGAGAGCGAGGGAGAAGGATAGATCCTGGAACTCGGAGCCCATTTGCAACCAAGAATTTGGGGTTTGTAACTACCGCAGGAATCCCTCGCCACAAGCCTGCAAAGAGAGCAGTATAAGTATGCAGCACCAGGGGTATGAGACATTCAGAAAGAAAGAGAGGAAGAGGGAATGATAGGGGGAGAGGGAGTGAAAGAGAGGGAGAGGGAGAGAGAATGGTAGGCTGGGGGGATGAGGGAGAGGGAGAGGGAGAGAATGGCAGGCTGGGAGGGTGAGGGAGAGGGAGAGTGAGAGAGAATGGGAGGGTGAGGGAGAGGGAGAGAGAATGGTAGACTGGGAGGGTGAGGGAGAGAGAATTGGCAGGCTGGGAGGGTGAGGGAGAGAGAATGGCAGGCTGGGAGGGAGAGGGAGAGTGTGGCTACACTGAGATGCAGTGGTATCCATCCCTCTCCAGGACTCTGGCCTTCCAATGCACTCACCGTTGTTGTATCGGGTCTGGACGTCTTGTTAGCAGGCCACGGTGGGGTGGCAGGGAGGTGTGGTGCTGTGCTGGTCCGTCAGTGGGCAGGGGCTCTGAGGTTAGCCAGGTAATCTCTCTCTCTGTCAGGAGACGTGGTGTCCCACGGTGGTGACCTGACTGGAGCGTCAGTGTTAGCTAGCGCCGGCTAAAGCCACAGCTCTCTTTGCGTCCTCGCCATCCTCCAACTCCCCTCCGTGAGTGGAGGAGCCCACGTCACATGTCACATGAGGTCACAGGGCCTCTCCTCCCCTCCCCTCTCTCTTTTCGCTCTTACTCGCTGTAGCTTATTTTTTCCTCTTTGCTTTTACTTTTTCAGCTCTCTGCTTCCCTCTCTCTTTTCTCTCTCTCTTTTGATTGGTCGGCCAAGTTTTGTAAATGTTCTGTTTTCTTTAAGCTCAAACCAGGCAGTGGCCTACGCCATTCAAAGTCTGTGAGGCTTTCAGAGGGCGCCGAAACCCAATGTGAACAACCAGAAAAGCATTGAACACGCATTAAGAGAAATAGAAATAAGAGAGAAGAAAGATTGAGAGTGAGGGAGAGAGAGAGACCGAGAGAGAGCGTTGACTGTGGAGACTGGGGCTTGCCACTGCGCAGAGAGAGGAAAGGAGCAGAGCAGAGTAGAGAGGGTTCTGTCTCTGAGCGCTTTCAGAGAGAGACTGTGTGTATGTATGTGTTTGTGTGTGTATGTCTGACTCACTGCGCATCTGTGTTTGTAAGAGCTGGTGGTTTTGGGCCTGGAAAACCAACCCTCCACCCTCACTTACCGCTTGATAGTATCGTAATCTTAGCTGCAGTGCTGCTCTGCTCTGCTGTCCCCTCTATTCTTACTACCTCTCTCTCACACACTGTCCCTTTCACTCTGCTTCTCACCAAGTCTATTCTTACCTACCACACAATAAAATTATTTGGGAATATTTATTTCACACCTGTAATACAGGACAAAAGAGCAATACACAAAGGTTGATGAAATATGTAGAAAATACAGTATATAAACATAGATCCACTACTACATAACTTACTAAAAAGCATTTTGGCTTTAAGCACAGCCTGAGAGTGAATAACATATTTCCAGTGTGTTGTGGGTATGTCAGAGTTTCCCCCCCTCAAATATCTAAACCGGATTTAACCTGATTGTGGTTTTGACACTTTCAGAAAACACAATCTGGTCAGGGCTCAAAAAAGAGAAGCCTATAGAGCCCTACATTTGATATATTGCATAACTACACAAGTGTACGAAACATGTGTTGCTGCCTTGTTATCTTGTTGTCTTATGCCTCTCTTTATGTAGTGTTGTGCTGTCTGTCTTGTTGTGATGTGTGTTTTGTCCTATATTTATATTTTATATATATTTTTAATTTTTAATCCCAGGCCCCCGTTCCCGCAGGAGGCCTTTTGCCTTTTGGTAGGCCGTCATTGTAAATAAGAATGTGTTCTTAACTGACTTGCCTAGTTAAGGAAAGGTTCAATTAAAACATTAAGAACACCATCCCTTATTGATGTCACTTGTTAAATCCACTTCAATCAGTCCAGATGAAGGGGAGGAGACAGGTTAAAGAGGGATTTTTAAGCTTTGAGCCAATTGAGACGTGGATTGTGTCTGTGTGCCATTCAGAGGGTGAATGGGCAAGACAAAACATTGAAGTGTCTTTGAATGGGGTATGGTAGTAGGTGCCAGGTGAACCGGTTTGTGTCAAGAACTGCAACGCTACTGGGTTTTTCTCTCTCAACAGTGTATATGTAATATGAATGGTCTATCACCCAAAGGACATCCAGCCGTCTTGACACAACTGTGGGAAGCATTGGAGTCAACATGGGCCAGCATCCCTGTGGAACGTGAGTCCATGCCCTGACGAATTGAGGCTGTTCTGATGGCAAAAGGGGGTGCAACTCAATATTAGGAAGGTGTTCTTAATGTTTTGTACACTCAGTGTATGTTACAAGATGATACAAGGTGCAAACCAGACAGACAGACACACAGACAGAGTTGCAGACAGACATTGTCCTCTAAAGTACTAGACACTGCATGTGCGAGTCATGTAATTGGGTGTGCCTTAGCTAGCCAAGCTGCCCAAACTTTCTCTCTCTCTCTCTCTCTCTCTCTCTCTCTCTCTCTCTCTCTCTCTCTCTCTCTCTCTCTCTCTCTCTCTCTCTCTCCCTCCCTCCCAGTCACGCTAAACATCAGGACCCACAACCACTGTCTGGACAGTCATGTGACCCACGGTTACCCTGGGCAACCAGTGTTTATTTGTGTGTGTCCGCACATGTATCTTTTTATGCTACTTGTGAGTTTGTATGCATATGTGAGTGTTGTTGTAAATCATTTTAGGATTTGCAGCATTTTGCGTGTCTATGACTCATAGCCATGTTTGTCTATGTGTAGTGAATGACTCGTGACCCGCACGTGCTCATGTGCTAATTGCTGGACAGGGCTGTATGCTCCATGCTCTGGTCTGTGTGTTAGTGTGTATCTGTGCGCCTCAGAGCCCACACTGCCCTGTAAATGAGCAGTTGCCGTTGGTTAGGCGGCAACGCGGGGACGGGAAAATGACATGGCGTCGGGGAGTGTGGCCGAAGGCTGAGGTCACAGCACGGCCCCAGGGCTTTATTCAGTACTTCTCCTCGGCCACTACAGGCCTCCGACAAAACCTCACACCCACAGCACAGCCTCCCCTTCTCACACCTCTGCAGCCCATGCTGTGCCAGGCCACCAGGGGATTACAGCTCTGTGGAACTGTTATGTACTGTACCAGAGAGCCTGGATAAGACATCCTGGGCAGAAGTTTGACATATTTGACATGTTATGTGAAGAGGTTGTATGCTATATGGATTCCAGCTCTAGGGAAGACCCTTTCTGCGTTGTACACACAGCCCTCAACACAGAGTTGTTCAGTCGGGCCAGTCAGGCCTGATCGACTCTGAGGAGAGACTGACTGCATCACTTCTTCTTCTTTTTTAGAAGAAACATGAATGTATTGGAAATCCCAAATTGTTTGCATAGTCAATTTACACACACACACTTATCCCACCAGACATGCCACCAGGGGTCTTTTCACAGTCCCCAAATCCAGAACAAATTCAAGAAAGCTTACAGTATTATATTGAGCCCTTATTGCATGGAACTTCCTTCCATCTCATATTGCTCAAATAAACAGCAAACCTGGTTTCAAAAAACAGATAAAGCAACACCTCACGGCACAACGCCCCTCCCCTATTTGACCTAAATAGTTTGTGTGTATGCACTGATATGAAGGCTACATGTGCCTTTAAAAAAAATGTATGTAGTTCTGTCCCTGAGCTGTTCTTGTCTATTGATGTTCTGTATTATGTCATTCTGTATTATGTTTCATGTTTTGTGTGGACCCCAGGAAGAGTAGCTGCTGCTTTTGCAACAGCTAATGGGGATCCTAATAAAATACCAAATAGAGGGAGCAACCCCCCTATCCATATCGATGGGACAGTAGTGGAGAGGGTAGTAAGTTTTAAGTTCTGTGAAAAGACCCCTGGTGGCATGTCTGGTGGGATAAGTGTGTGTGTCACAGCTGTGTGTAAACTGACTATGCAAACAATTTGGGATTTCCAATAGATTCATGTTTCTTCTAAAAAGAAGAAGAATGATGATGCAGTCAGTCTCACCTCAGAGTCGATCAGGCCTGACTGGCCTGACTGAGCAACTCTGTGTTGAGGGCTGTGTGTACAACGCAGAAAGGGTCTTCCCTAGAGCACTACTCTCCTCCACTACTCTCTACTGCTCTCCACTACTACTCTCCTCCACTACTTTCCTCTACTACTCTCCTCTACTACTCTCCTCTATTACTCTCCACTATTACTCTCCTCTCCTCCACTACTCTACACTACTACTCTCCACTACTACTCTCCTCCACAACTCTCCAATACTGCTCTCCACTACTCTCCTATATTACTCTCCACTACTCTCCTCCACTACTCTCCACTACTACTCTCCTCTACTACTCTCCTCTATTACTCTCCTCTATTAATCTCCTCTACTTCTCTCCTCCACTACTCTCCTCTACTACTCTCCCCTACTACTCTCCACTACTACTCTCCACTACTCTCCTCTACTACTCTCCACTACTCTCCTCTACTACTCTCCACTACTCTCTTCTATTACTCTCCACTACTCTCCTCCACGACTCTCCTCTACTACTCTCCTCCACTATTCTCCTCTACTACTTTCCCCTATTACTCTCCTCTACTACTCTCCACTATTACTCTCCACTACTCTCCTCCACTACTCTCCTCTACTACTCTCCACTACTCTCCTCTATTACTCTCCACTACTCTCCTCTAATACTCTCCTCTATTACTCTCCTCTACTCTCCCCTATTAATCTCCTCTACTACTCTCCACTACTCTCCTCTATTACTCTCCACTACTCTCCTCCACTACTCTCCTCTACTACTCTCCTCTACTCTCCTCTACTACTCTCCTCTACTACTCTCCTCTACTACTCTCCTCTACTACTCTCCAATACTCTCCTCTATTACTCTCCACTACTCTCCTCTAATACTCTCCTCTACTACTCTCCACTACTCTCCTCTATTACTCTCCACTACTCTCCTCCACTACTCTCCTCTACTACTCTCTACTACTCTCCTCTACTACTCTCCACTACTACTCTCCTCTACTACTCTCCTCTATTACTCTCCTCTACTACTCTCCTCTATTACTCCCCTCCACTACTCTCCTCCACTACTCTCCTCTACTACACTCCTCTACTACTCTCCTCCACTAATCTCCTCCACTACTCTCCTCTACTACTCTCCTCTATTACCCTCCACTACTACTCTCCACTACTACTCTCCTCCACTACTTTCCTTTACTACTTTCCTCTACTATTCTCCTCTATTACTCTCCACTACTACTCTCCTCCACAACTCTCCAATACTGCTCTCCACTACTCTCCTCTATTACTCTCCTCTACTCTCCTCCACTACTCTCCACTACTACTCTCCTCTACTACTCTCCTCTACTCTCCTATTAATCTCCTCTACTACTCTCCCCTACTACTCTCCACTACTCTCCTCTACTACACTCCTCTAATACTCTCCTTTACTACTCTCATTTCCTACTCTCCTCCACTACTCTCCTCTACTACTCTCCTTTACTACTCTCCTCTACTACTCTCCTGTAATACTCTCCTCTAATACTCTCCACTACTCTCCTTTACTACTCTCCTCTACTACTCTCCTCTACTACTCTCCTCTGTTCCTGAGCTGTTGGAATGGAGGGCCTCTGTGGCTTCCTGGCCTGTTTCATCTGTATGTGTTTATGGAGGGGGAGACCAGAGATCAGTAGTGGAGAACCGTAATAGGATCATTGGTCTCACAGTAGGGGCTTTGCCGGCTAGGTCTGTGGCAATGCGTTTGGGTGTAGCAGAAGTGGTGTACAATGTTTAAGCTTTACATCGGAACAACATTGTATGTGGTTTGTATGCATCATTTAAATATTGTTGTTCGTGGCATGTCAATGATATATTATGTATTCACATTTAATTGA
The DNA here is from genome assembly GCF_018296145.1 of Oncorhynchus tshawytscha. Classification (NCBI taxonomy): domain Eukaryota; kingdom Metazoa; phylum Chordata; class Actinopteri; order Salmoniformes; family Salmonidae; genus Oncorhynchus; species Oncorhynchus tshawytscha. The sequence goes on along the minus strand of NC_056436.1, from coordinate 32,855,500 downwards.
TTCCTTTTCAATTATATTGGTATTTTGGAAGTTTACAAGAAGAAAAGCACTTCAGACAATCAACAGTTTCCTTCTTTGCTGTTGCTGTGCATGAAGAAATTGCATCTGGATTTTCCATGGGGGAACATAGAAAAAGGAATCAACCCCAGCCTTTCTCTTACTGTAGTTATACTACATGTGACCATATTGTTGCTGAGCAATAAATATCATTGGCTCTGTCCATCTAGTTGCCCTAGCTAAATCACAAATTCAACTGAGTGGATTCAAGGCTTTGTCTTTGTCTTCTCTTCTCTCTGTATTTGCTCTTTGCCTAGGTAAACATCTGCTCTGTGTTTTGAAATGCATCCCAGTTGCTCTGCCCATGACCGTGAGAGAAATGGTCAGAAGATCATTGTGGTCTTTTGGATCATTTTTTTCTGCTGCCCATTCCTTGTTTATCAAGTCCCTGTATTTAAGCTCAATATAACTCCTGTTTTGCTGAGAAAACTGTGGTGGTTTAATCACTGTCAGTGGTCCTACGCCTTTCGGGTGTGGCTCGGGAGGCAAAAAGGACCGAGTGCGGTCGTGCGTCCAGCTGCAAAGGGTCTTATTTTGTGGTCTAAAAATTGCAGGCTTCCCCATATGTTCCCCATAAACGTGGAATGCATTGTGGGACTTGAGGAGGCTTTTATAATGAAGTGGCCGTCATTGCACCCATCGCCGGCGGGGATATGGGCCGCCCTTTTGTCCACTGGTCCTGGGCTTGGATTTAGACAGTAGTCAGGCTTAGTATCCTTACTGTTCACAACCACCTTGTCTTCTCTTGCTATACCAATACTGCCCATTCGTAATTGTAGAAAATAGATGTGAGTGCATGTTACTTTTATATGTTTCTGTGCATATAAAGTTTGTACACAGGTTGTTATTAAGGATTGTGATGACTGCAGTTGACTGCAGATGATGTACAATCCAAAATACCATTTGGAATCAGTTACACTGACCTTTTGTAAAGCAGACATTTTCTTGGAAATTCTAAACTTTCTCTCTCTCTCTCTCTCTCTCTCTCTCTCTCTCTCTCTCTCTTTTCCCCAGTAGTGGCACCTCCAGAACCCTCACCAGGAGGAAGTTGGTGTGCCGCCATGTGTAGAAGAATGATAACGTGTGAAAATGTGAAAATAACATACTGTTAAAAACACATTTCCTGAACTCATTGAGAGCCTTGTGAAGCATTGTTACTGCAGTTATACCATCCCAAACTGAGCAGAAACCCACGTCGCTAGGCCTTGTGTGTTTTTGCTAAAGCAAGGTACTCCCAGATGCAGTGCAGTGGTTGAGAATTCAGTATCATGGTTGGAAGTGATCACTCTGCCCATTATTTATTTATTGGCTCTAGCAGACATAGAGACTGTGGTGAGCCCACAGAGAGCAGAGCAGGCCGTTGTGTCGCTCTATCACACACCGTAGGGGAGCTCTGCCCTGTGGCAGCTAGGCCTGCACAACAGACCCTGCAGGCAGGGCCGGAACTCTAGGAGACCACTGTCAGGGGAACATACTGTAGGGATAGAAGGAGAAACTCTTTAAAGACAAGCCAGGTTTTATGTTGTGGTGGAGCTGTAGGACTTAGTGGAGGGGAACTTTAGAGGATCCAGACTAATACACTCTGATATGGTTCATGTTGAAAATAGGTATAATAAAGTACAATACTGATGGAGGAATTATAAAACAGAGTTTTGAAGATGAGTTGTGTTACAATCTCTTTAATATTTTCTGGTTCTGTGGTGCTCCCCCCTCGCTTGCTTTACCCTAGCTCTTCCTGTTTTTCAGACACAATGTGCCAACCGAGACACTAAACTCTCTGCTTCTCACGAGCCTCCAAAGCATTCACAGTTTGCATGTACTTTGGATTGTGACTTAAAAATATAAAACGGGTGCCATTGTATGAAGTTGTGCTGTCTCACGTGTATTTGGAAAGGGTTTTGATTTGTTTTGGTTTAACCATCAGTGCGATGGTAACGACACCGTGGGGTACCATACTATGGGGTGCCACGGCGATACTGCAGCTGTACTTGGGACAGAAAATGGCTGTGTGTGTGTCAGCGTCGGTTTCTCTTCACTGGCGGCAACAGTGATTGATGGGCGCTGAGTGGGTGGAGCTGCCTTCTGTGGGGTTTCCATCTCTTATAGTCGATAAGCGCCGGAGCCTCTTAAAAATCCCCAGCAACCCCAAGACCTCAAACACCCAAAACACCAAGCACACATTCCCTAAACCAAACCAGGCCGGGCCCAGCTCAGACCAGACCAGATCAGACCTAACCCAGACCAGAATACGGTCTACCATCAACCCAGGTGCTCTCCACCAACCTCACAATGCTGCCAGGAAACGCAGAGGAAACATTGCTGCAACGTTGCGCATTTGCATCAAAACACTTCTTCTACATGATTGTTGTTTCTGTCTTTCCAGCTGCTTGTAACTCATGTCAATTGCACACTATGTCTGTTTGCAGGGAGGTTTTGGCAGAGCATTTGTTTTACACAGTTACTAAGTCATTTAGGCCGATCGTGTTTTATTACCTGTGTGTGTGTGTGTGTGTGTGTGTGTGTGTGTGTGTGTGTGTGTGTGTGTGTGTGTGTGTGTGTGTGTGTGTGTGTGTGCGTGCGTGTTTCCTGTGGTTCAGACAGAGGTTTGGATGTGATAGACTGGTCTGCTCACACGCTCGTCTGTCTGTGGAGGCAGGATGCTGCTACACGCTAGCTACTCAATTAGTGCACAGACAGCTGCACGGTGACTTACTTTCTGTGTCTGTGTCTGTGTCTGTGTGCGTGCGCGTGCGTGCGTGTGTGTGTGTACGTGTGTGTGTGTGTACGTGTGTACGTGCGTGCGTGCACGTACTGCCTGTACTCTTTCACATGTATACAGTACTTGACTTGGACTGAAATAGGTTGTGTTTATATTATATTATTTATACTGTTTATATTTAGGTGCAGGAGCTCCACAATACTTCTGCTCTAATATTCTATAAGAGGAACAGGAGCTCAAGCAGTAGAACATTTGAGGTGCCGGTACTCAGCTCCAGTGAGCTCCTGTCCAAGTCAAGCTCTGCATGTATGGCAGAGCCTGGTGCCATTCATACAAACAACGGTGATGTGTAAAACAGAATAAACTTCAGGTGTCACTTTCAGTTGCAGTTACGGAAAACTGTCACTTTCAGATGTGGGCGGTTCTGTGGGAAAGTCAACCTGAGCATGCCCAAATAAAGTCATTTAGGAATTAGTAATTTCCAAAATGTAACCATGTTTACATTTATCTTTAAGGTCTATATGCTGGAGTTCATGCTTTATATGAAAAGTTTAAGGAGGAAATTGCATGAATTTTGGCCATTTCAGAGTAAGAGTCCAAGTCTCAAAAACGTATTTTCAGTCAATCATATGTGACCAACCGGCTCAATTCAGTCTTATGTAGCAAAATCTGAAATTATGTTTTTTTTTACATTGTATAAAAGTAGAGACTCAGAGCTAGAAAATGGTATATCATACACTACAGTTGAGGAACAAAGGTAAAGTCATTCTGCTTTGAAAGTTGATAAACCTTTAACCCCAATCCTGAGAAAATGTCCCTGTTTTGGAACACCTACTGCAGAGCTCTTCTTTGTCTACACCCATTCAGAATTGTTCACACCCTCTTGTCTTAGCCCCACCCATCTCTATAAGGATTCACATGTGAGGCCATGTGCTAAACAGAGTGAGTATGGTAGTGTACTAAGCAAACAAAGATTTCAAGACTAAAGGCAAGTTTAAACTATGTCTATCGACATGTCTGTAGACAGTTGTTGCAGTGGCATCATGAACATTCTATTGTCGTCCGACATCAAACTTGTCGTTGCCGTTATGAAAAAGTATAAACACAAAACCTACAGGCTGCATGACATCAGTAGCCCGATGGTTCAAAATAAACCCATCCGTTTATAAATGAATTTAGTATGTGTCAATCTTGCAAACTAGGCAACTAAAAGCAACTTTCTAAACAATGTTTTGGTTCGTTTCTAGCTTGTTAGCTAGCTAACGAATGTTAAGTTACCTGGCTAGCCAGTTCAAATAATGACCATATGTGACCCGTTTCAGGAAGCTAGGCATATGTCGCACGTCATTTGAGCACATTTTTTCTTTTTCTTTAAATGTGTTTTTGGGCAGAAATGCCTTCTGGAACATGTGAACTTTCATGTGCCTTAATAACAAACGTGTAATATATCTGTATATACAAATAAAATTGTTAAATTACGAGCCTAGTTGGTTTAGTCACAGAAAAAAACAGGAACCTTCCCGCTAGCCATGATTGGCTGAGTTAATGGATGGGCTGGACATGCCGGGCGAGGAGTTTGGATTGGTCTGCCATGTAGTATGCTTCTGTCTATAATGTGAGCTGCTCAGCATGTGTCCTTTCTACATGGCATTTTTGAAAGATATAACATTAGCCTTTGAGAACTACAAATGTTTTGCTACTTTTCTCAACAACGTTGTAATGGGATACTTTTTGCACACTCCATGGTCAGTGTGAACCAGAGTGAATTGACACAACGATGGCTAAACAAGATGTAGCAAGAAACAAAACTGAGTTAAATGGTTCCAGTCTGCCGTGAAGCGTTCATTCATGTATACAGGTAAGAGTCTAGCTAAATGTTCAGATATTATACATTTCTAATTTGGTCAGAAAGTCGTTTTCATTGCAAGTTAAAGTGTATTTTTTGCTAGCTAATGAACGTTAGCTCGCTGGCTCGCTGGCTCGCTGGCTCGCTAGCTAACGTTACGCTTATGATCTGTGTAGTACTATTATTTGAATCAGAAATCAATTTGCATTTGCTAGTTATAGCCTATCGTTAGCTAGCTACCATTGAACCTAGTTGGTTAGCTTTAGCTAACTGCAGATTTATACTATAGCTATGACAATGTTTGTATTGGTATTAGTGTGAGTTGGGATTATGCTGGTTCATTGTTTAGCTAGCTACATGTCCAAACAAAAGAATCCACTTTGACAGATGATTACATGACCCATCAAGTTAGCCAGGTGTGTCTGGGGGTGATTACGGCCATCTATTGTCGTTCATGAACATGTCTAGAAAATAGAGACCCATCCGCTTAGTTAGATGTGGCTGGGGGTGGTTATAGCATTTATTTCACATGACCCATCAATTTAGACAAGTCTGTCTGGGTAAACATGATCCAATCATTTTTATCTAGACATTTTCTTTTTTTGATATTGCTACTATGCAAGTGACCATTTCACTGTACCATTCTGTATCCTGTGCACACCTTCTGTATCCATTTCACACCTTCTGTATCCTGTGCACACCTTCTGTATCCATTTCACACCTTCTGTATCCTGTGCATATGACAAATAAACATAGATTGTATTTGATATAGTGTGTGTTCACCAGAGACAGTAATGTGAAGAATAACGTGACCTGCACCAAAGACAGATTAGGATATACAGTACATTCGGAAAGTATTCAGACCCCTCAACCTTTCCACATTTTGTTAGGTTACAGTGTTATTCTAAAATGTATTAAATTGTTTTATTTCCTCGTTAATCTACACACAATACCCCATAATGACAAAGCGGAAACAGGTTTTTAGAAATGTATATTAAACACTGAAATGTCACATTTACATAAGTATTCAGACACTTTACTCAGTACTTTGTTGAAGCACCTTTGGCGGCGATCACAGCCTTGAGTCTTCTTGGGTATGATGCTACAAGCTTGGCACACCTGTATTTGGGGACTTTCTTCCATTCTTCTCTGCAGATCCTCTCAAGCTCTCATCAATCTACATGGGGAGCGTCGCTGCACAGCTATTTTCAGGTCACTCCAGAGATTTTAGGTCGGTTCAAGTTCGGACTCTGGCTGGGCCACTCAAAGACATTCAAAGACTTGTCCCGAAGCCATTCCTGTGTTGTCTTGGCTGTGTGCTTAGGATCATAGTCCTTTTGGAAGGTTGAACCTTCACCCCAGTCTGAGGTCCAGAGCACTCTGGAACAGGTTTTCATCAAGGATCTCTCTGTACTTTGCTCCGTTCATCTTTCCCTCAATCCTGACTAGTCTCCCAGTCCCTATCGCTGACAAATATCCCCACAGCATGATGTTGCCACCACCATGCTTCACCGTAGGGATGGTGCCAGATTTCCTCCGGACGTGACGCTTGTCATTCAGGCCAAAGAGTTCAATCTTGGTGGCATTCAGTCCTTCTCCCCCGATTGGTCAGTTTGGCGGGGCGGCCAGCTTTAGGAAGAGTCTTTCTTGGTTGTTCCAAACTTCTTTGATTTAAGAGTGATGGAAGCCGCTGTGTTTTTGGGGACATTCAATGCTGCAGAAATGTTTTGGTACCCTTCCCCAGATCTGTGCCTCGACACAATCCTGTCTCGGAGCTCTACGGACAATTGCTTCAACCTCATGGCTTGGTTTTTGCTCTGACATAAAATGTCAACTGTGGGACCTAATATAGACAGGTGTTTGCCTTTCCAAATCATGTCCAATGAATTGAATTTACCACAGGTTGACTCCACTGAAGTTGTAGAAACATCTCAAGTATGATCAATGGAAACAGAATGCACCTGAGCTCAATTTCGAGTCTCTTAGCAAAGGGTCTGAATACTAATGTAAATAAGGTATCTGTTTTAATTTGCATTATGTCAAAAAAATTGTTTTTGCTTTGTTATTATGGGGTATTGTGTGTAGATATTTTAGAATAAGGCTGTAACGTAACAAAATGTGGAAAAGGGGAAGGGGTCTGAATACTTTCCAAATGCACAATACATCTGAGTCCCTCCCCCAGTTGTAGGTCAGTAAAACTATCCTAAAAGCAGGTCGTGCCCACACACTCTACCATAGAACACACACTCTGTCATAGAGAACACACTCTGCCATAGAACACACACTCTGTCATAGAGAACACACTCTGTCATAGAACACACACTCTACCATAGAACACACACTCTGTCATAGAGAACACACTCTGCCATAGAACACACACTCTACCATAGAACACACACTCTGTCATAGAGAACACACTGCCATAGAACACACACTCTGCAATAAAAAACACATTCTGCCATAGAACACACACTCTGCCATAGAACACACACTCTGCCATAGAACACACCCTCTACCATAGACCACACACTCTACCACAAAACACACACTCTACCACAAAACACACACTCTACCATAGAACACACACTCTACCACAGAACACACTCTCTATCGTGGAAAACAGATCCAGAGAAGTTTGACCATTGTGGTGACAACATGACTCACCTTTCTGAGAAACAAAAAAAATAAGTACCAAAACCTCTGAACAGCTACATTATCGAAAAATGCTGCCTTTTCTTTTCATGTCAATGCATGTGGGCGCAACAACAACAACAAAAAAGATGCTCAGGGTAGGCTATGCTAAATGCACACAGTGCCTGTGATTTTTAAACTGTTCCTACATAGCAATACATGTATTTTCCTGTATTTCTGTTCTCCAAATCAAACCATATGCAGTGCAGGGAGGGTTAGGGTGGCTCAGGGTAAGGCAGGGACAGGCCTGGTTTTAATAGTGAGAAAACATCAGCGGTCCTGTAACAGAGACCTACAGACGATTAAGCGTTATTGTGCTTTGAAATGATAAACATTCTTCTAGTCCAGGAACAGTGTTCATAGACTGGTCTACAGCTGCACATGTTGAGTCTATAGTCTAAATGTGATGCATTTTGCTTTATGAGAAAGTTCACTGTAAATGAGCTAATGGTTTGTTTATGTGTGATGGAAAGCTCCTGTATACAATGTCGAAACTCACACCTTTGGAAGTGACAACCTAGAATGATAATTGTGTTTGAGGTTTCAAAAGAAATGAGGACTCCCTGCAATAAAAGAGAAAAAGACAGAAGCCAACAACTGCCCCCACTTGAAACTGGGAGGAGAAACGGATTCTCTGTAAGACGAGCGCGCACACACACGCACGCACGCATGCGCGCACACACACACACACACAAACACACACACACACACACACACACATACACACACACGCGCACACACACATGCACACAGACACACTTAAGTTGTGTGTGCAGTAGCCCTTGGCACATAGCTACATGCAATGCCCCTGCAACAGTTTCCTGGTGTTATAACCTCTCTATCTTTCTCACAGAGGCTGGTACAATGATCCTCTCACACCTGCCTGTCTTCTTATCAACCCTGCCTGAGTCTGAACCATTATCAGATCTCTGCTGAGAGATGGAGAAACTGCCAACCAACTGATTATGCTGTTTGTTTACACATGTTGTCTAATCCACATCCACATCACATCGAATAAAGGAAATTAAGGCAAGTTTAAAGAATGACAAGTTATTGATGGGTGTTACATTTAAACGCAGTTTTTCACAATTCCTGATATTTAATCCAAATAAAAAGTCCCTGTCTTAGGTCAGTTAGGATCACCACGTTGTTTTAAGAATGTGAAATGTCAGAATAATAGTAGAGAGAATTATTTATTTCAGCTTTTATTTCTTTCATCACATTCCCAGTGGGTCAGACGTTTACATACACTCAATTAGTATTTGGTAGCATTGCCTTTAAATTGTTGAACTTGGGTCAAGCGTTTTGGGTAGCCTTCCTTCCACAAGCTTCCCACAGTAAGTTGGGTGGATTTCGGCCCATTCCTCCTGACGGAGCTGGTCAGGTTTGAGTCAGGTTTGTAGGCCTCCTTGCTCGCACATGCTTATTCAGTTCTGCCCACATATTTTCTATAGGGTTGAGGTCAGACTTTGTGATGGCCACTCCAATACCTTGACTTTGTTGTCCTTAAGCCATTTTGCGACAACATTGGAAGTATGCTTGGTGTGACGACCCTTCCACTCTGTCTGCCGAATTCTTTCTCTTTGCTCGTTTTCCTTAATAGGATGTCGGTGGGCGGAGCTGGAAGGGTCGTCATGTGAAATGGGACACACCTGGGCTGTGTCCCAGGATAAATGCACCTCTTCCCCATTCATTGAGGAGACTCTCTCCATGCAGACACAGACAGATTTTGGTTTTGGCATTTTTGTGGCTATTTGATTTGTTTGCGTTGGCACCTTTCAACACCCCTCATTATCACATGTATACACGCGACCACTCACTTACACTACTGACTACGGACTAAACACACACCAGTGTTGATTGTATTAACTTTAATTCAGTTAATAAATATATGTTGTTGTTCTTTATCTCCACGTTTTCTCCCTTTTTGTTACCGGCTTCGAGACAGTTCATGACATTGGGGTCATTGTCCATTTGGAAGACCCATTTGCTACCAAGCTTTAACTTCCTGACTGATGTCTTGAGATGTTGCTTCAATATATCCACGTGATTTTCCTTTCTAATGATGCTATCTATTTTGTGAAGTACACCAGTCCCTCCTGCAGCAAAGCACCCCCACAACATGATGCTGCCACCCCCGTGCTTCACAGTTTAGATGGTGTTCTTCGGCTTGCAAGCCTCCCCCTTTTTCCACCAAACATAACGATGGTTATTAGGGCCAAACAGTTCTATTTTTGTTTCATCAGACCAGAGGACATTTCTCTAAAAAGTTCGATCTTTGTCCCTATGTGCAGTTGCAAACCCTAGTCTGGCTTTTTTTAATGGCGTTTTTTGAGCAGTGACTTCTTCCTTGCTGAGCGGCCTTCAGGTTATGTCGATATAGGACTCGTTTTACTGTGGATATAGATACTTTTGTACCCGTTTCCTCCAGCATCTTCACAAGGTCCTTTGCTGTTGTTCTAGGATTGATTTGCACTTTTCACACCAAAGTACATTCATCTCTAGGAGACAGAACGCGTCTCCTGTTTATACTAGCGTACAATTGTTTGTACAGATGAACGTACAGATGAACGTGGTACCTTCAGGCGTTTGGAAATTGTTCCCAAGGATGAACCAGACTTGTGGAGATCTACAATTATTCTCTGATGTCTTCGCTGATTTCTTTTGATTTCCCCATGATGTCAAGCTAAGAGGCACTGAGGTTGAAGGTAGGCCTTGAAATACATCCACAGGTACACCTCCAATTGACTCTAATGATGTCAATTAGCCTATCAGAATCTTCTAAAGCCATGACTTCATTTCTGGAATTTTCCAAGCTGTTTAAAGGCACAGTCAACTTAGTGTATGTAAACTTCTGACCCACTGGAATTGTGATACAGTGAAATATTAGTGAAATAATCACTGTAAACAATTGTTGGAAAAATTACTTGTGTCATGCCCAAAGTAGATGTTCTAACTGACTGGCTAAAACTATAGTTTGTTAACAAGAAATTTGTGGAGTGGTTGAAAAACTAGTTTTAATGACTCCAACATATCTGCATGTTAACTTCCGACTTCAACTGTAGGTATATGGGCGATTCCAGCGTTATGGACATTACATTTGCACGCAAATTCACAAATGTAATTTCTTAAAGAATGGGGGGGGGGGTAAATCCAAGATATCGGTCTTCAAAATATTGACATATAGGAGAGATAAAGCAAACAAGAAGAGTGATGTATGTTAGATGAGGCTACCCTCATCTCATATGTATATACTGTACTCAATACCATCTACTGCATCTTTCCTATGCCGCTCTGTACCATCACTCATTCATATATCTTTATGTACATATTCTTTATCCCTTTACACTTGTGTGTATAAGGTAGTAGTTTTGGAATTGTTAGCTAGATTACTCGTTGGTTATTACTGCATTGTCGGAACTAGAAGCACAAGCATTTCGCTACACTCGCATTAACATCTGCTAACCATGTGTATGTGACAAATAAAATTTGATTTGATTTGAAGTGGACAATCTTTTTGGTGAGATTGTTTTTAAAGTTCAGCAGACGGCTCAATAGTATAGAAGGCAAGTGTAATGAGTGCGCTGAGAGTCGGGAAGCAAGTTCAGGGAGTGATTATTTTAATAAATAAAAGAAACAATGAACACGAAACACAAACAACCCACTGACATGAAACTGAGGAAAGAACCAAGGAGAGTGACAGATATAGGGAAGATAATCAAGGAAGTGATGGAGTCCAGGTGAGCGTCATGAGGCGCAGGTGCTCAAGATGATGGTGACAGGTGTGCGGGATAATCAGCAGCCTGATGACCTCGAGGCCAGAGAGGGAGTATACGTGACAGCAAGGCACCACACCCTAAACATTTTTTTTGCACTTTATGTATCAAAATGAACATTTACCAGTTGAATGTAGACACAAATATAAGAGTTTTTTGTAATACAATTTCTCTGAAATATTGTAACAAAATTTTGCAAATGATACAATGTGCCTATATTGCCAATCCACTTGTCTGGACACTGGATGAAGTTGGTATACAGTGCAATCGGAAAGTTTTCAGACAACTTCCTGTTTTCCACATTTTTGTTACGTTACAGTCTTATTCTAAAATGGATTAAAACAAAAGAAATCCTCATCAATCTACACACTATATGCCATAATGACAAAGCAAAACAGGCTTTTAGACATTTTTGCACATTTATAAAACATAAAAAACTGAAATACCTTATCTAAATTAGTGTTCAGCAGGGTTGGGGGATATTATTGCATTATTGTGCTTTGAAATGATAAACATTCTTCTAGTCCAGGAGCAGTGTTCATAGACTGGTCTACAGCTGCACATGTTGAGTCTATAGTCTAAATGTGATGCATTTTGCTTTGTGAGTCCACTGTGTACAATGTCGAAACGCACACCTTTGGAAGTGATAACCCAGAATGATAATGGTGTTTGAGGTTTCAACAGAAATGAGGACTCCCCTACATGTAAGGGATTACAAAGAAATGGTAACTGTAATTCCTTACATTTAGTGGTTCCATTTCTCCATGTCCCTCCCTCAGCTTTTTGCCAACAGAGACGGGGCGATGATTGTGTTATTGTTTCATTTGTGGATTTGCTCTTTAAACAGCTGCATATTATTAAGATATCAAAGTGTCACCAACAAAAAGGTAAACAGTAGGTCTATATCAAATGCAGCACATGGCATTCATTTTTCACATGTAAATATCACTTTCAGTAGTGCTCAAAGCATTCCATTCCATGAGAGCAGCATTTATTTTTCAACTCAAATCAATGAGCCCAATCAGTCCTCCGTGACAACAAAACATTAACAACAGAGTAAGGCTGGCTAATAAGTCCTTAGTTTTGGGTTTGTGCTCAGGTAACACAATTTGGCTAATCTATACTTCCATATTTTAAAGTCCTATTCTTAAAGATCAAGGTGCATATCATTTATTGGAATGACTGGAATTCTGATAGACTTTGGTTTTTAATGTAAAGATATAATTTAACGTGTTATTATATGTAGTAGAAATCGATGGGTTTAGAAGAAGCCTACATAACCAACCCATAAAGTAAAATGTAACATCCATATATGGCCAGCTATGTAAAGTTTAACATTGATTTGTCGTTCAATTGGTAACATATTTTTTTTTTCTTTTTCTAATGCCTCTTAAGGGGAAAGTCATCTAAAGTAACTAAATGTAATCAGATAACTTTACTGAGTTTGTGTAATCCAAAAGTTACGTTACTCATTACAATTTTGGACAGGTAACTAGTAACTGTAACAGATTACATTTAGAAAGTAACCTACCCAACCCTGGTATTCAGACCCTATGTTATGAGACTGAAAATTGAGCTCAGGTGCATCCTGTTTCCATTGATCATCTTTAAGATGTTTATACAACTTGATTGAAGTCCACCTGTGGTAAATGAAATTGATTGGACATGATTTGAAAGGCACACACCTGTTTATATAAGGTCCCACATTTGACAGTGTATGTCAGACCAAAAAATAAGCCATGAGGTCGAAGGAATTTTCCGTAGAGCTCCGAGACAGGATTGTGTCGAGGCCCAGATCTAGGAGTGTACCAAAAAGATTCTGCAGCATTGAAGGTTCGCAATAACACAGTGGCCTCCATCATTCTTAAATCAAATAAGTTTGGAACCACCAAGACTCTTCCTAGAGCTTCCTAAACTGACAAATCCGGGGAGAAGGGCCTTGGTCAGGGTGGTGACTAAGAACCTGATGGTCACTGACAGAGCTCCAGAGTTCCTCTGTGAAGATGGGAGAACCTCCAGAAGGACTACCATATTTGCAGCACTCCACCAATCAGGCCTTTATGGTAGAGTGGCCAGACGTAAGCCACTCCTCGGTAAAAGGCACATGACAGCCCACTTGGAGTTTGCCAAAAGGCACCTAAAGACTCTCAAACCATGAGAAACAAGATTCTCTGGTCTGATGATACCTAGATTGAACTCTTTGGCCTGAATGCCAAGCATCACTTCTGGAGGAAACCTGGAAGCCATCCCTACGGTGAAGCATGGTGGTAGCAGCATCATGCTGTGGGGATGTTTTTCAGCAGCAGGGACTGGGAGACAAGGATCGAAGGAAAGGTGAATGGAGCAAAGTAAAGAGAGATCCTTGATGAAAACCTGCTCCAGAGCGCTCAAGACCTCAGACTGGGGGCGAAGGTATACCTTCCAACAGGACAACGACCCTAAGCACACAGCCAAGACAACGCAGGAGTGGCTTCGGCACAAGCCTCTGAATGTCCTTGAGTGGTCCAGCCAGAGCCCGGACCTGAACTCGATCGAACAACTCCGGAGAGTCCTGAAAATAGCTGTGCAGCGGCGCTCCCCATCTAACCTTACAGAGCTTGAGAGGATCTGCAGAGATGAATGGGAGAAACTCCCCAAATACATGTGTGCCAAGCTTGTAGCATCACACCCAAGAAGACTGGAGGCTGTGATCGCTGCCAAAGGTGCTTCAACAAAGTACTGAGTAAGTGGTCCATTCTGTAAGACATTAAAGTTGTGAATTTGCGTGCGAATGTAATGTCCATAACACTGGAATCACCCATATACCTAAACTCAGCAAAAAAAGAAACTGTCAACTGCGTTTATTTTCAGCAAACTTAACATGTGTAAATACTTGTATGAACATAACAAGATTCAACAACTGAGACATAAACTGAACAAGTTCCACAGACATGTGACTAACAGAAATTGAATAATGTCTCCCTGAACAAAGGGGGGTAAAAATCAAATATAACAGTCAGTATCTGGTGTGGCCAACAGCTGCATTAAGTACTGCAGTACATCTCCTCCTCATGGACTGCACCAGATTAGCATGTTCTTGCTGTGAGATGTTACCCCACTCTTCCACCAAGGCACCTGCAAGTTTCCGGACATTTCTGGGGGAAATGGCCCTAGCCCTCACCCTCCAATCCAACAGGTCCCAGATGTGCTCAATGGGATTGAGATCCGGGCTCTTCGTTGGCCATGGCAGAACACTGACATTCCTGTCTTGCAGGAAATCAAGCACAGAACGAGCAGTATGGCTGGTGGCATTGTCATGCTGGAGGGTCATGTCAGGATGAGTCTGCAGGAAGGGTACCACATGAGGGAGGAGGATGTCTTCCCTGTAACACACAGCATTGAGATTGCTGCAATGACAAGAAGCTCAGTGCGATGATGCTGTGACATACCGCCCCAGACCATGACGGATCCTCCACCTCCAAATCGATCCCGCTCCAGAGTACAGGCCTCGGTGTAACGTTCATTCCTTCGACCATAAACTCGAATCCGACCATCACCCCTGGTGAGACAAAACCGCGACTCGCCAGTGAAGAGCACTTTTTGCCAGTCCTGTCTGGTCCAGCAACGGTGGGTTTGTGCCCATAGGCAACGTTGTTGCCGGTGATGTCTGGTGAGGACCTGCCTTACAACAGGCCTACAAGCCCTCAGTCCAGCCTCTCTCAGCCTATTGCGGACAGTCTGAGCACTGATGGAGGGATTGTGCGTTCCTGGTGTAACTCGGGCAGTTGTTGTTGCCATCCTGTACCTGTCCCGCAGGTGTGACGTTAAGATGTACCGATCCTGTGCAGGTGTTGTTACACGTGGTCCGCCGCTGCGATGACGATCAGCTGTCTGTCCTGTCTCCCTGTAGCGCTGTCGTAGGCGTCTCACAGTACGCACATTGCAATTTATTGCCCTGGCCACATCTGCATTCCTCATGCCTCCTTGCAGCATGCCTAAGGCACGTTCACGAAGATGAGCAGGGACCTTGGGCATCTTTCTTTTGGTGTTTTTCAGAGTCAGTAGAAAGGCCTCTTTAGTGTTCTAAGTTTTCATAACTGTGACCGTAATTGCCTACCATCTGTAAGCTGTTAGTGTCTTAACGACCGTTCCACAGGTGCATGTTCATTAATTGTTTGTGGTTCATTGAACAAGCATGGGAAACAGTGTTTAAAACCTTTACAATGAAGATCTGTGAAGTTATTTGGATTTTTACGAATTATCTTTGAAAGACAGGGTCCTGAAAAAGGGACGTTTCTTTTTCTGCTGAGTTTATATAGTCTATTTCCCATCATTCTAAATCCTCTGGGAATAACTTGTCGTTCTTTAAACTTGCAGCCCACTCCGGAATAATACCCTGCCTTAATTTCCTTTATTCAATGTGATGTGGATGTGGATTAGACAACATGTGTAAACAAACAGCATAATCAGTTGGTTGGCAGTTTCTCCATCTCTCAGCAGAGATCTGATAATGGTTCAGACTCTCAGGCAGGACTGATAAGAAGACAGGCGGGTGTGAGAGGATCATTGTACCAGCCTCTGTGAGAAAGATAGAGAGGTTATAACACCAGGAAACTGTTGCAGGGGCATTGCATGTAGCTATGTGCCAAGGGCTACTGCACACACAGCTTGTGTGTGTGTGTGTGTGTGTGCGTGTGTGTGTTTGTGTGTGTGGTGTGCATGCGTGCGTGCGTGTGTGTGTGTGTGTGTGGTGTGCGTGCGTGCGTGCGTGCGTGCGTGTGTGTGTGTGTGTGTGTGTGTGGTGTGCGTGCGTGTGTGTGTGTGCGCGCTCGTCTTACAGAGAATCCGTTTCTCCTCCCAGTTTCAAGTGGGGGCAGTTGTTGGCTTTTGTCTTTTTCTCTTTTATTGCAGGGAGTCCTCATTTCTGTTGAAACCTCAAACACAATTATCATTCTAGGTTGTCACTTCCAAAGGTGTGAGTTTCGACATTGTATACAGGAGCTTTCCATCACACATAAACAAACCATTAGCTCATTTACAGTGAACTTTCTCATAAAGCAAAATGCATCACATTTAGACTATAGACTCAACATGTGCAGCTGTAGACCAGTCCATGAACACTGCTCCTGGACTAGAAGAATGTTTATCATTTCAAAGCACAATAACGCTTAATCGTCTGTAGGTCTCTGTTACAGGACCGCTGATGTTTTCTCACTATTAAAACCAGGCCTGTCCCTGCCTTACCCTGAGCCACCCTAACCCCCCCTGCACTGCATATGGTTTGATTTGGAGAACAGACATACAGAAAAATACATGTATTGCTATGTAGGAACAGTTTAAAAATCACAGGCACTGTGCATTTAGCATAGCCTACCCTGAGCATATTTTAGATATTGCAATCACTCTCTGATTCTAAAGAAAAATTGTTTAGTATCTTTTTTGTTGTTGTTGTTGCGCCCACATGCATTGACATGAAAAGAAAAGGCAGCATAATGTAGCTGTTCAGAGGAAAGGTGTTTTGGCACTTCTTTTTTTCTTTTTTTCTCAGAAAGGTGAGTCATGTTGTCACCACAATGGTCAAACTTCTCTGGATCTGTTTTCCACAATAGAGAGTGTTTTCTATGGTAGAGTGTGTGTTCTATGGTAGAGTGTGTGTTCTATGGTAGAGTGTGTGTTCTATGGTAGAGTGTGTGTTCTATGGTAGAGTGTGTGTTCTATGGTAGAGTGTGTGTTCTATGGTAGAGTGTGTGTTCTATGGTAGAGTGTGTGTTCTATGGTAGAGTGTGTGTTCTATGGCAGAGTGTGGTTGTGTGTTCTATGGTAGAGTGTGTGTTCTATGGCAGAGTGTGTGTTCTATGGCAGAGTGTGTGTTCTATGGCAGAGTGAGTGTGTGTTCTATGGCAGAGAGTGTGTGTTCTATGGTGTTCTAGAGTGTGTGTTCTATGGTAGAGTGTGTGTTCTATGGTAGAGTGTGTGTTCTATGGTAGAGTGTGTGTTCTATGGCAGAGTGTGTGTTCTATGGCAGAGTGTGTGTTCTATGGCAGAGTGTGTGTTCTATGGCAGAGTGTGTGTTCTATGGCAGAGTGTGTGTTCTATGGTAGAGTGTGTGTTCTATGGCAGAGTGTGTGTTCTACGGCAGAGTGTGTGTTCTACAGCAGAGTGTGTGTTAAACAGCAGAGTGTGTTAAACAGAGTGTGTGTTCTACAGCAGAGTGTGTGTTCTACTGCAGAGTGTGTGTTCTACTGCAGAGTATGCGTTCCATAGTAGAATGTGTGTAATATGGTAGATTGTGTGTTCTGTGGTAGTGTGTGTTCTGTGGTAGTGTGTGTTCTATGGTAGAGTGTGTGTTCTATGGAAGAGTGTGTGTTCTATGGTAGAGTGTGTGTTCTGTGGTATAGTGTGTGGGCACGACCTGCTTTTAGGACCCCCCTTCCCCCCCAGATGTATTGTGCATTCGGTAAGGTATTCAGACACCTACCCCTTTTCCACATTTTGTAACGTTACAGCCTTATTCTAAAATAGATTAAATAAAACATTTTGCTCATCAATCTACACGCAATACCCCATAATAACAAAGCAAAAATAGTTTTTTGACATTTATGCAAATAGAAATAAACAGTATTCAGCAGGGTTGGGGAATATTATTGCATTATTGTGCTTTGAAATGATAAACATTATTCTAGTCCAGGAGCAGTGTTCATAGACTGGTCTACAGCTGCACATGTTGAGTCTATAGTCTAAATGTGATGAATTTTGCTTTGTGAGAAAGTCCACTGTAAACAATGTCGAAATGCACACCTTTGGAAGTGATAAACCAGAATGATAATGGTGTTTGTGGTTTCAACAGAAATGAAGACTCCCCTTCAATGTAAGGGATTACAAAGAAATGGTAACTGTAATCCGTTACAATACCAGCTAAAATGTTGTAATCATATTACAAATACTTCAGAAAAATGTGACGATTTCTTCGAGAGTTACTTTTAAATTCAGAAAGGATGTTTGCGATTTTTTGTTGTTGTTGACACTTCTTTGTTTTCTCAATGACATTCAAATCAGCATTGAAAAAAGACGCTGAGCGAGTCTGACTACAAGTCAGAGACCACTATGATGATACACCAAATGGGTTTGATCAATCGTGGGAAAAGAGCAAGAATTGGCTTTGTAGGCTACAGTCCAAGCCATGTCTTCCAATGGTAGGACTGCTGTCGGCATCCAAAGATTATCCAATTTGAATAAACGCTTGGAGGTAAGGATGACAGCAGTGGTGTAGTCTACGGTGATATGGATATCACTTATTATTGATATCACGCATTGATGTGAATCACACTGCTGCTCTCTCATTTACCTATTTGTGCCTTATGGATTGTGGTTGTTGTGGATGGCTGTTCACAAATCTAAATATGTATTTGAACCAAATAATGGTTGAATTCAAGAAGTTTAAGCTGCCTATCCATCATTGTTTTTGAAACCAGTGGACAGCCAGTGAAAAATGCGCCCTCGCAACAGCAGCATAGTGCGGATCCAAGCCTATGGAATAAAAGTGGGGCTTCTTTTGCGCAATCTAATTTATGCTGATAAAAAAAAACATCCATATGCCCAATGGACACATGTTCAAACTCGCACACCTTTGATAGACTTAAAGGGGCCTTGTGTCCTCCGAAACACAACCCAACCATGCCACACTGCTTCTTGACACAATGCCTGCCTTACCCAGAAGCCAGCCACACCAATGTGTCGGAGGAAACACCGTACATCTGGTGACCTTGTCAGCGTGCATGCACCCGGCCCGCCACAGGAGTCCTAGAGCATGATGGGACAAGGACATCCCTGCCGGCCAAACACTTGTGTGGGGAATACACTAGATCACTCCTACTCTAACGTCGGCGATGCATACAAAGCCCACCCTGCCCTCCCTTCGGGAAATCCGACCACAACTCTATTTTGGTCCTACCGTCCTATAGGCAGAAACTCAAACAGGATGTACCCGTGACTAGAACTATTCAACGCTGGTCTGACCAATCAGAATTGAAGATTGTTTTGATCAAGTGGACTGGGAAAATAACATTGATTTATACGCTGATTCCTTGAGTGAGTTTATAAGGAAGTGCATTGGAGATGTTGTACCCAATGTGACTATTAAAACCTACCCTAACCAGAAGCCATGGATACATGGCGGTATTTGCGCAAAACTGAAAGCACGTACCACTGCATTTAACCATGAAAAGATAAATTGGGAGTATGGCCGAATATAAACAGTGGAGTTATTCACTCTGCAAGGCAATCAAACAAGCAAAATGTTCGTATAGGGACCAAGTGGAGTCACAATTCAATGGCTCGGACACAAGACGTATGTTGCAGGGTCTACAGGCAATTATGGACTACAAAAAGAAAAACAGCCACGTCACGGACATGACGTCTTGCTTCCAGACAAACTAAATACCTTCTTTGCCCGCTTTGAGGATAATGCAGTGCCACCGACATGGCTACCAAGGACTGCAGGCCCCCCCTCTCCTTCTCCGTGGCCGATGTGAGTAAGACATTTAAACGTGTTAACCCTCGCAAGGCTGCCGGCCCAGACAACATCCCTAGCCGCGTCCTCAGAGCATGCGCAGACCAGCTGGCTGGTGTGTTTACGTACATATTCAATCTCCCCCTATCCCAGTCTGCTGTCCCCACATGCTTCAATATGGCCACCATTGTTCCTGTACCCAAGAAGGCATAGATAACTGAACTAAATGACTATCGCCTCGTAGCACTCACTTCTGTCATCATGAAGTGCTTTGAGAGACTAGTCAAGGATCATATCTCCTCCACCTTACTTGCCACCCTAGACCCACTTTAATTTGCATACTGCCCCAATAGGTCCACAGACGATGCAATCGCCATCACATTGAACACTGCCCTATCCCATCTAGACAAGAGGAATACCTATACCCTCCAAGCTCATCATTAAGCTTTGAGTCCCTGGGTCTCAACCCCGCCCTGTGCAATTGGGTCCTGGACTTTCTGACGGGCCGCCCCCAGGTGGTGAAGGTAGGAAACAACATCTCCACTTCGCTGATCCTCAACACTGGGGCCCCACAAGGGTGCGTGCTCAGCCCCCTCCTGTACTCTCTGTTCTCCCATGACTGCGTGGCCATACACGCCTCCAACTCAATCATCAAGTTTTCTGTCCACACAACAGTAGTGGGCTTGATTACCAACAACGATGAGACAGCCTACAGGGAGGAGGTGAGGGCACTCGGAGTGTGGAGTCAGGAGAACATCCTCTCACTCAACGTCAACAAAACAAAGGAGATGATTGTGCACTTCAGGAAACAGCAGAGGGAGCACCCCCTTATCCACATCGAAGGGACAGCAGTGGAGAAGGTGGAAAGTTTTAGGTTCATCGGCGTACACATCACAGACAAACTGAAATGGTCCACCCACACAGACAGTGTGGTGAAGAAGGCGTAACAGCGCCTCTTCAACCTTAGGAGACTGAATAATTTTGGCTTGTCACCTAAAACCCTCAAAAACTTTTACAGATGCACAATTGAGAGCCTCCTGTCGTGTTGTATCACCGCCTGGTACGGCAACTGCACCTCCCACAACCGCAAGGAAGTCTGCACAACACATCACCAGAGGCAGACTACCTGCCCTCCAGGATACCTATAGCACCCGATGTCACAGGAAGGCCAAAAAGATCATCAAGGACAACAACAACCCGAGCCACTGCTTGTTCACCCCGCTATCATCCAGAAGGCGAGATCAGTACAGGTGCATCAAAGCTGGGACTAAGAGACTGAAAAACAGTTTCCATCTCAAGGCCATCAGACTGTTAAACAGCCATCACTGACACAGAGAGGCTGCTGCCTACATACAGATTCGAAATCATTGGCCACTTTAATAAATTGATCACTAGTCACTTTAATAATGTTTAGATATCTTGCATTACTCCTCTCATATACTGTATTCTATACCATCTAGCCTATGCCGCTCAGTTATCACTCATTCATATATTTATATGTACATATTATCATTCCATCCCTTTCCATCCCTTAACTTGGCAAGTCAGTTAAGAACAAATTATTATTTTACAATGACAGCCTATCGGGGAACAGTGGGCTAAGTAAAGAGAGATCCTTGATGAAAACCAGCTCCAGAGCGCTCAAGACCTCAGACTGGGGCGAAGATATACCTTACAACAAGACAGCGCAGTTCTGGCTTTGGCACAAGCCTCTAAATGTCCTTAAGTGGTCCAGCCAGAGTCTGGACTTGAACCCAATCAAACAACTCTGGAGAGTCCTGAAAATAGCTGTGCTGCGACACTCCCCATCCAGCCTGACAGAGCTTGAGAGGATCTGCAGAGAAGAATGGGAGAAACTCCCCAAATACAGGTGTGCCAAGCTTGTAGCTTCATACCCAAGAACACTGGAGGCTGTGATCGCTGGCAAAGGTGCTTCAACAAAGTACTGAGTAAAGGGTCTGAATACTTCTGTAAATGTGGTACATTTCTAAAAACCTGTTTTTGCATTGTCATTATGGGGTATTGTGTGTAGATTGATGAGGAAAAAAACAATATTATACATTTTAGAATATGGCTGTAACCTAACAAAATGTGGAAAGGTCAAGGGGTCTGAATAATTTCCCGAATGCACTGTGTGTGTGTGTGTGTGTGTGTGTGTGTGTGTGTGTGTGTGTGTGTGTGTGTGTGTGTGTGTGTGTGTGTGTGTGTGTGTGTGTGTGTGTGTGTGTGTGTGTGTGTGTGTGTGTGTGTGTGTGTGTACGTATGCACATTTGTGTTTGTGTGATTGAACCCTAAGATCAGGGGACCTGCACCCATTTGAGAACCAGTAATATGACAGCACACACCATTTCATTTTTTTCTGAATGTCGCTCTCACTTTCTCTCTCACCCCCTTACACTCTCTCTCTCCCTTTCATTTCTCTCTCTCTCTCTGACAAATGGGAGCAGCGTCCATTAGGATGTTTTATGAGGTGATGATGACTCGGGCCGCTCTATGGCCCCTAACGGCTCTTTGAGGCCTTTCAACTCCCCAGACTCCCATCTCTAGTACCCCCTGTATGGTTTTCTCTCTCTCTCTCTCTCTCTCTCTCTCTCTCTCTCTCTCTCTCTCTCTCTCTCTCTATCTCTCTTTCTGTCTCTCTCTCTCTATCTCTCTTTCTGTCTCTCTCTCTCTCTCTCTCTTCTCTCTCTCTCTTTCTGTCTCTCTCTCTCTCTCTCTCTCTCTCTCTCTCTCTCTCTCTCTCTCTCTCCCCCTACTCTGCCCTGTAATATTGGAGCTCATCGCTCTTTGTCAACCTTGGCGGGCCTGATACAGATTTGTGCATGTGCTGTCTCTTCATGTGTAAGTGTGTGTGTATGTGTGATCCTGAATCCCCTGGCTCATACGATCCCTCATTGCTTGTAGTTCCAGACGGTGCGGCTGATGTATGGACCTCGGCTGTCTTTTATTCTGCATGGGAGAGCGCTGCCTTTGTGACCCTGGAGGAGGCAGAGAGGTAGGAGGTAGAGGGAGGCAGGGCCTGCCCCTAATGAAGACCACTCAGGGCAGGTTTTCACTTGGCCTCTAATGCGTTCTAAACCCCCTGGACTGATGGGGTGCTCAGAGGTATACATGTACGCATGGTGTTGGAACAGTGCCGTGAAACCACCTCCCTCCACCTCTCTTTTTCAACTTAGAGACATAAACACTTTGCCGGGTGTCAAATACCGCTTTGAGACGGCCCCTAATGCCTTTCCTCCTCAGATGACTGTTTGAAGTGGATGGGCTCTCTGGGTGTCAGGGCGCTCTGGGAGAGGACTGGACTGTCAGTCAACGAGGGGCTGGTGGGGGGCTGGGGGGCTGGTAGAATGGATTAGCCTGGACATACAAGCACAATGTAAAAGGGAAGAAGGGGGTAACAGTTTACCATTGACCTTGAGACATACAGGACTGTAGTGATTGACAGGTCCCTTGTGTTTCAGTGTGTCTAACTGCAACTGCTTTACAAGGAAAGGAGACAGCTACAGAGCACTGAGTGTGAGTGTGGTTTTAACACCTAGGTCTTCAGTGCTGTAGTGGGTTGTACAGTACAGACCAAGACTGAAATTCACACCCTCGAGACTGTTCGCTACTTTTTTCTGTACAGTATTAATATCAGACACAGTTATTGCATGGGCAGCAGCAAAGATAATTTGGTTTCTATGGGACAACAGTTTCTAGATTAAACAATCATTTAACTGATAACAAAATCCTGGCGGGCTGTATCACCGCCTGGTATGGCAACTGCACCGCCCTCAACCGTTCTCCAGAGGGTAGTGAGGTTAATGGTTTCCAGGACACCTAGGGGAAGGCCATAAAGATCATCAAGGGACCACTGCTTGTTCACAGAACCAGTACAATCAAAGCTGGGACAAAAAAAACAGCTTCTATCTCAAGGCCATCAGACTGTTAAACAGCCACCACTAACATTGGTGGCTAAGGACACTGACTCTACTCCAGCCACTTTAATCATGGGAATTGATGGGAAATTATGTAAATATATCACTAGCCACTTTAAACAATGCTACCTTATATAATGTTACCCCTACATTGTTCATCTCATATGCATACGTTGATACTGTACTCTATATCATCGACTGCATCCTTATGTAATACATGTATCACTAGCCACTTTAACTATGCCACTTGGTTTACATACTTATCTCATATGTATATACTGTACTCGATATCATCTACTGTATCTTGCCTATGCTGCTCTGTACCATCACTCATTCATATATCCTTATGTACATATTCATCCCCTTACACTGTGTATAAGACTTTTTTTTTTTTTTTGGAATTGTTAGTTAGATTACTTGCTCGTTATTACTGCATTGTCGGAACTAGAAGCACAAGCATTTCGCTACACTCATTAACATCTGCTAACCATGCCCAAATCCTATCTGTCTGCACAAACTCTTTTCTTAGGGTTAAAGTCTCTCTCTCTCTCTGTGTGTGTGTGTGTGTGTGTGTGGTGTGTGTGTGTGTGTGTGTGTGTGTGTGTGTGTGTGTGTGTGTGTGTGTGTGTGTGTGTGTGTGTGTGTGTGTGTGTGTGTGTGTGTGTGTGTGTGTGTGTGTGTGTGTGTGTGTGTGTGTGTGTGTGTGTGTGTGTGCATGCGTGAGTGAGTTACTTGTGGAGACATTTAGTTTTTTTCTAGGGGTTTAGGGTTAAGGTTAGAGTTAGGGTTAAAATTAGGTTCAGGATTAGAAGCTAGGGTTAGGTTTAGGATTAAGGTTAGGTGTTTGAGGTTAAGGTTAGGGTTAAGGTTAGGGTAAGGGTTAGAGTAAGGATTAGGTAAAAGTTAGGTAAAATATGGTAAAATATGATTTTGAATTGGACTGAATTGTGTGTCCTCACAAGGTTAGTTATAAATGTGTGTGTGTGTGTGTGTGTGTGAAGCATCTATTCAGCTTATCAAAATAGCACCTAAATTGTAAATGTAAACTTTGATAAGGAACAGATATGCTGTATGTACATTTAAGCAACAGAGCATGCAGGGTAATGTGCTTCACAACACCTCTAACTTCAAGCATCATGTTTAGGGTAGTTTCCCACGCTCACTGCTTTAAATAGGCCTACAAGCCGGTGGGTTCCACTGACACACTCGCTGACACACACACACACACAAATTGGAGCACAGGCACGACAATCCATGCAGCACTTCATTCTCAAATGCCTCATGGTCATGCCTTGCTGGCAGCAGGTGCTTGGTGCATCTTCTTCCTCATAATTTTAGGAAAGAGCCAAATTGTGCAACTTGCGTGCAGTATGTCGCATGTGTGTCTGTCTGGGAGAGATTGTAGCCAGGTGCTTGCTGACATACTGGGGCTTGTGGTTGTGGTCAGTGGCTTGCTGGCTGCTCGGCTTCACTGCTCTGTAGACAACCCAGAGGGAACTGTCTCTTTTTGTTTTTCTGCTTAACCTTTTTTGGTGCGTGTGTATGGCAGTAACAGAATGCTTTCAGTGTACCCTAAGCACCATTCCACATCACCTGCCTGTCAGACAAGAGGCTTTCGTGACAAGACTCTGAGGTTTGTTTTCCCTGTGTGTGTGTGTGTGTGTGTGTGTGTGTGTGTGTGTGTGTGTGTGTGTGTGTGTGTGTGTGTGTGTGTGTGTGTGTGTGTGTGTGTGTGTGTGTGTGTGTGTGTGTTGTTGTTAAGCTTGTAGCTACATTAGAACAAGAGTGTTCTAATACTGGCTTCTTAATGTCAGTCCTGAAGGCCTCCTCAATATGCAGGATTCCATTCTGAAGTGAAGCTATTGTATTACCACTGGCTTTACAGATACAACATTACAGAAACAAACTGATGTCACATGTAGGACCAGACACAGTCAAGGGGTCCTGAGGACCCACACTGGAACCATATTGTAATCTGCTACTATAATAATATTGGTGCTGCATTGTTGTTGTTGTAGAATCACTACAAAGCTAACTACTGGTGCAAGTAGGAGGTTTAAAGGGCCCCTGTCTGTTTTTCCTGTGGGCTTTGCTCTGGTAGAGGAGCCACCACTGATGGTGACAGATGCCAGAGATGAATGAGTGCTGGGCCCAGGCAGGGTTTGTGGGCATACACCAAGGCACAATATCTAAAGACATGAATTCCCTATAGTGGGTCTATTAAATTACAGTAGTTTGCAGGCTAATATGATGATATGAAGATTAACATGTTGTACGTCACAACGGAATGAATCGGAATTGCAATGGGATGCCATAACGGCAACATGTATCTGAAGTGCAGATTCTGAGTTTCACACAGGGTTGGTTAGAAACCCTTTTACCCAGAAGTCCTGGCCAGGTTCTGCTCAGATGAGTCATGTAGACGTATCAAAAGGTCTGCATTCACCCCCACACAAACCACTGCTCATGATCTGACTCACTGAACATCAGCCTGCTTAAACTCATAGAGACTCACACATACTCTGGTTCACACACATTCACTTTCCACAGCATAACCTGTGTAACCCACTGCAACATCAAATCATTAGACTTCCACAGATATATCAGTCACTGTGATTCATGTGGGTATGACAATGATACAGCCTGTTGCATAATAAACTGGGGCTCGTCCAAACATATTGCAACATGGCTTTCCTCAGTTGACCTTGGTGCAAAACAGTATGGTGCTCATAACCAGGTGAGAGCTAACTAGTCAAATACATAGTTGACTACGTTATTGTTATCGTTATTAGTGAAGTATCCTGCCATAATATTATTTGTTATAGTGCAGTACACTACTGTACCATTGAGCAATCATAATGTGTCGCCATGGGTCTACTGCTGTATGTGTTCTACAGTATGCTCTTCTGCATTGTGGTTCATAGAGAATACATCTTTCTGCTTGTTTGATCTGTGCATTCAGAGGTTGGCATGAGAATGCTTTGCCTCGGCCTGGCCGCAGACCAGTTCCTGTATGAGTGGATGGTGTTCCTTTCTTGCTTTTCGACCACATATGTGAAGGAAAAAACCATGCAACAGACATGCTGTGTATTTTCTCACTCAGTCATACAATATCCTCTTGGATTCGTCCATACAGACACACACACACACACACACACACGTACACACACACGTACACACGTATACACACGTATACACACGTATACACACACACACACACACACACACACACACACACACACACACACACACACACACACACACACACACACACACACACACACACACATACACACACTCGTCTCTCGCTGTGCTCTCAATCATATCTTCGCCACACCGTGCAGTACTGACCTCTTCCCTTAGTTAGACTGTCATCAGAGGGATTCTACCCATTTCTCTCCCAATGGTGCTCAGCCACATACTGTAGGTGACCAACATATGAACATGAGGTCAAATTTTCACAGAAATCAGACATATTAAAATGTGTATTCTAGTCTGTCTTTCCCCTTCAGCTGAGAAAACTTCAGAAAAACATGACTGGACCAACAATGTCTTGTGTCATAAGCCATTTAGCTACATTGGCGATTCATTGAGCTTCTGACGACTTTTGGATTTATTCACTGTCTGACAAGTATAGCTGGATGACTCATGGTTTACATAACCGTTGAAAGACCAAACGGTCAACAGCGAGATGAGAGAGAGAGAGCGGTGATGAATCACTCCATCCATCACTTGTGGTCTTCTGAATGGCTCAGTCGTTAGGTGCATGTTTCCATTATGCTAATGAGTAAAACAGACCCTGTTCCAAACACTATGATGTGATCCCTCCAGACTGACTCAGTGACAAGCTTCTGTAGACAGTCATTCTGTGGTAGAAGAATATCCAACATGGCTGAACAAGCTACCGTATCTTTCCGTAATCAGAGCTGATGATGAGCGCTGATGAGACTGGAAATTATTTCATAATATAATTGAACTGCAGTCATGACAGTCAATCTTAAGAAGGAAAAAAAGTTCTAAATAATAATTTTATCAACTTTATAGGTGGGGAAGCTCAAATTGAACAGTTATAATTTGTACTTTTTGTGGGTTCTAGAGTTTTCACTTTCTAATTGGTGGCAGCAGACAGCACTCTTAGACATGAATCATCACATTTGACTTCACACTTTACATATCAGCATTAATATTATTTGTTTTGTTCAGACAGCGATATAGTTCGGGGAGTGGAAAACCACAGACGGCGCATTGTGTGTTTGTTTCACCAGCCTTCCCCAATCTCGAAAGCAGAAGTGAAAAACGGTTTAGAAGTGCGACCGACGCTTTCCTGTGACCACGGAACCCAGACGACTGTCTGAGAAGCTCTCACGCGAACGCTGGCCAGGAACCATGGTGACGGCAGGTTACAGGCGCAGAAGTGGAAGCAAGCAGGCGACTGAGGAAGTCATTGGTTTTTTGATGGCAATCAACGTGGTTTCATGTCACTCCGCACCAGTGGAGGGACATGGTCTGCAGGCGTGGGAAAGAACATTGATTACACCGATCAACACATATGACCAGTCTGCTGATGTCTACATCCAGGACTAAGACTCATTCACTTCCTTGTTGACCTCATCACATTTTAGATGCAGTTTCTGCTGTTGATTTAATCTGCAATCAAAATATATTGCAGTGCACCAGTCTGTGAGAGCCCCACATCTTACAGCCATCAGTGCTAAGTGCTAAGTGCTAAGGACAGGGACAGGCGTCACATCTTTCTGTCTGCGTCTGAGGCCATAAATACATCAGCAACAACAATAGCAGGGACCCAACCAGAGACATGCAAACCACAGAGACTTGTGTTACTGTCGTCTGCTACCATGGAAACAGTGGCGCAGGTCTCACCTGACTACGACAGCCCACCATTCCACCCTCCACTTTTACTCTGTCTCTTCTCAGAGGGGGGCATGCTCCAAACAGACAATTACAAGTTATCTGACCAGAGAGGCTTTAGTGGAGTCTTACAGTACTAGCAGCCAGGTTTGGTGGATTCTGACAACAACCATAGAGGTTTTACTGGCTGCAGCGCAGGCAGGCTTCCCTCCCTCCTACAGAGGTTTTGTAGATTCAGCCTGTTATAGAGGTTTAATAGGTTCTGACCCCCAGTTAGATGGACTCTGTTGAGGTTTTAATGGTCTGGTCTTGGTTTCGGCATCGCAGAGAGAAGCTAATGACAATTGATCATTAACAAATATTCGGCAAATAAGCACAAAGTAACTGCAAACTCATGGCGGTCGCTCCCTGGCCCTGGCGTTCTCGCGGTTGTCTGGCCAGTGCCGGGTTTCATGGAGGGAAAGTATCTTAAAACTTAGATGGAATTTCATCCCAACTCTCTGCATCTCCTTTTTTTCAGTGTATACCGAGAGCTCGTTTCTGCTTTCAATTTCTATCCATCTCTCCGTGTTCTATATCCTTCCTCCTCGTCAGACCGTGATTGAGGCGAGTATAACATATCTACTGGATGTCCTCGACTGTCTCTCAAGAAAACATATCCACCAAAAGAGAATCAGGCTTTTACTACTCATTCCATAAGCTCAGCCCCCATAGCCATGCTTTTGTATTTTAAAGAAGTATTAATAGTCAATCTGGAAGTAGTATGCGTTACATATATCGTATTGTGTTGAACTTCGCTGTACATTTGTGTTAACTTGTTTTGGCTATGATGTATTTTGGTGCACATGAGTTTCACAATGTCTGTGTGTTTGAGAGACTGTCTCATCATGTGATAGCAGCATGGGGTGGCTGTCATCTCCAGAGCGGTGAGTCTCCCTTAGCCACACCTGCCGCAGCATGGCTAGAGCCTAGTTTCCCTCAACCCAGCTCCTCCATCACTGTGACCAGGCTGATCTATCATGCCACCAACCAGTCTAGCTCTCCCTACAAGGCAACCAAAAAGAGGAGCCGAGGGGGAAACCATTCTGTGCCTCATAGGGTTCTGTGGTCCTCTGACACAGTGCCCAGCTTACAGATTTGGTTCCTTGGAAGTTGTGGGAACATACGTCTTTAGGTTGCACGGAGGTTCTGAGAATGTTTTACTATGGTTCCCTTAAAGTTTTCCTGGGAGGTTTCACATATTTGTGATCATTTTTGAGTGGTCCCTGCAGCGTACCATCAAAAATGAATTGATTGGAACGGTAGAAACAGAACGTCTACATATGATGCAACAAACGCGTCTAAATAGCAGTGTTGTCTGAAAAGCATCTAAACGATTATAAGGTCATCACAACTGTATTCCTCGATTTCTCCTTTTATTGTGAAAGATAAATGCGGACTTCATCATCCGAGCATCACATGGAACACATCCACAGCCAAACTCATTCCATAAACCAGTCTAAATAACAGGTTTCGCTGACAAAAAATGAAACCTAAATAAGCGACCTAACAGCTAGCCTTGTTTACAACGTACCACATCTCTGGTGAGCAGAAGGGAGAAATGTAATATTGTTCAGAAAAGAGATACGTGTCAGCTAAGTAATGAGCAGGTAAATTCTTTATGATGGCAGCCATTCTTGTTTATGTTTGACAAGCAAAAACTCCCTAATCCCAGAATGCCATTCACTATAAAATGCAAATAAACAAAGTCAAAGATGGCTGTGCCCATTGCCCAAATAAAATCAACTTAGTTTGGCCACTTTTCAGCATATTACAAATCTTCGATGTGCTTGTTACAGTGTATACAAGAACCAGAGCAGATGACTTAAAAAGTAGTTTACAGTTTTTGACAATTCACGAAGCAAATAAAATGTTATCACCTCACAGATTATCACCTCATATACAAGCCTACTGCCTAGCCTAGCAGACAATGCGGTCTTGATGCAGTGAAGGATGCAGAGAATAGCTGCAAAATGCAACAATCAAATTCTAGAACAGCAGCATGGAATTCTGGTACCGCATGCAAAAAGAACTCACGCTGTAAGGGCCATTATTAATATATAGAACTTACACGTCAAAATCATTTTAATAACACTGTTAGCTTAGGTTAACTGTTTTGAACTCCAAGCACAGATAGGACACATGGACATTTATTTATTTAAGCATCAATTAATCATGCAAACACATTTATTTTTTATTGTGGTATGGTGTCAGTGAGATTCAAACCTATAATCTTGTGTTCGCTATCCATGGAATTAGTCCACTGCACCACCAGGATGGAGCTAGCATGCCATGTTTTTTCAACTCATACAAGCTGTTCATTTTGGTTTATTCAAACAGACCCCATTTCAAAGGAAACAAGCACTCATTAAGATCAGGTGTGGTCAATTAGTGGTCGCAGCCAACACACCTGAACACACTTAATAAGATAGAGGATAGAGAGAGTTTTGTTGACGCTGAGAATGGAATGTATATGTTTTTAAATAACATTCTTACTCGTACTAATGTTTTCTTGTGGTTTTCATGGAAGGTTTTCTAAATGTTCTGAGAACATGCCTTTTAATAGAACCAACCACGTTGTGCTAGCTGGGTATCCTGGACCATTCCCAGAACTTGTGGGAAGATTGTATGCAAAATAACCATAGGACAACCACACTCTCAAAAAGCTCTAAGAAACATACGGTTCTCAGAATGTTATGTGCTAGCTGGGTGTAGACCCACAGCCCAGCCATACTCGGATTAAGCCAAAATAGGGGTGACGCAGAAACAAACACATTAATACAGGATTATAAAGAGTGAGAAGTGTGTATGTGCATGTGCTTGCAAAAGAGAGGAGAAACGGTCTCTTTGTTTATGTGCTAAATACCAGACTAACCACAAGTGGGAGCTCCTCTGTTGACCCCATAAAAAAGAAAATGGAGGACCAGTCTTTGTTTGATTTCTTTGTCATTTATAGATCCTTAAAGTTCCAACAGAAGCTAGGCAGAAGCTGCAAAGCTTCTGGCTAACACACTGAGTGCGAGGAACCACAGCTCCGGATGTTCTGGCACTACTGAAATGAATTATTGATGTATGACTCCAGTTTGATTCAGTCATAACCCAGCAATTTAATAATAGACACTCACTGCCCTGATCGGGACAATGCTACGCACTCTGCTTGAAAATCATGCAGAGCATTCAGGTTCATTTTGATGTCCTGTGGTTTGGTGACAGGTTTAGTATTAAGTCTTATGGAAAGCCCCCCATTGTCATGTGACCATCACCATAAAGGTTACTGGTTGCAGCACAACATCTCCCAAACTGAACGCACCATAGGTGATGATGAGTCATTCAGTGGTTTTCCCAGGACTTTTTTCTTGCTCTAAGGAATTTCCACCAAAATGGTCATACAACCCTCAGAGTAATTGATTTTGTAAATCTGATTGTCTAGATTTTGAAAAGTGAAAAAAAAACATTCAAAAGAACATTCCAAATCATGTTTTTCATTCAATTTGATGATATTTTAATGAAAACAGATGAAAGTAGAACTACCAAAGGGGTGCCAAAATTTGACTGCAGCATGTCAGTAAATATAGTTTGAGTGTTCCTCTATTCAGCTAAGGCAGAAATACTTAAAGGTTTCCGCTTTCATCTGTGTCTGGTGTTAGCTGGAAACTGACTAGTTACAGTCCCT
Organism: Oncorhynchus tshawytscha; assembly: GCF_018296145.1. NCBI lineage: Eukaryota > Metazoa > Chordata > Actinopteri > Salmoniformes > Salmonidae > Oncorhynchus > Oncorhynchus tshawytscha. The sequence continues at coordinate 32,823,425 of NC_056436.1, read as the reverse complement.
TCAGAAAGTATTCATACGACTTGACTTATTCCATATGTTGTTGTGTTACTGCCTGAATTCAAAATGGATTAAATAGATTTTTTTCTCACCCATCTATCTATACATGATACCCCATAATGAGAAAGTGAAAACATTTGACTTTTTTTCCCTCAAATTGATTGAAAATGAAATACAGAAATATCTCATTTAAATAAGCATTCACACCACTGAGTCATGTTAGAATCACGTTTGGCAGTGAGGGAGTCTTTCTCAGCTGTGGGTGTTTCTGGGTAAGTCTCTAAGAGCTTTGCACAGCTGGGTTTTACAATATTTGTACAATATTCTTAAAACAATTCTTCAAGCTCTGTCAAGTTGGTTGTTGATCATTGCTAGATAGCCATTTTAAAGTCTTACTATAGATTTTCAAGCCGATTTAAGTTAAAACTGTAAATAGGCCACTCAGGAACATGAAATGTCGTCTTGGTAAACAACTCCAGTGTATAATTGGCCCTGCGTTTTAGGTTACTATCATGCTGAAAGGTACAGTGCCTTGCGAAAGTATTCGGCCCCCTTGAACTTTGCGACCTTTTGCCACATTTCAGGCTTCAAACATAAAGATATAAAACTGTATTTTTTTGTGAAGAATCAACAACAAGTGGGACACAATCATGAAGTGGAACGACATTTAGTGGATATTTCAAACTTTTTTAACAAATCAAAACCGGAAAAATTGGGCGTGCAAAATTATTCAGCCCCCTTAAGTTAATACTTTGTAGAGCCACTTTTTTACTGCGATTACAGCTGTAAGTCGCTTGGGGTATGTCTCTATCAGTTTTGCACATCGAGAGACTGACATTTTTTCCCATTCCTCCTTGCAAAACAGCTCGAGCTCAGTGAGGTTGGATGGAGAGCATTTGTGAACAGCAGTTTTCAGTTCTTTCCACAGATTCTCGATTGGATTCAGGTCTGGACTTTGACCTGGCCATTCTAATACCTGGATATGTTTATTTTTGAACCATTCCATTGTAGATTTTGCTTTATGTTTTGGATCATTGTCTTGTTGGAAGACAAATCTCCATCCCAGTCTCAGGTCTTTTGCAGACTCCATCAGGTTTTCTTCCAGAATGGTCCTGTATTTGGCTCCATCCATCTTCCCATCAATTTTAACCATCTTCCCTGTCCCTGCTGAAGAAAAGCAGGCCCAAACCATGATGCTGCCACCGCCATGTTTGACAGTGGGGATGGTGTGTTCAGGGTGATGGGCTGTGTTGCTTTTACGCCAAACATAACGTTTTGCATTGTTGCCAAAAAGTTCAATTTTGGTTTCATCTGACCAGAGCACCTTCTTCCACATGTTTGGTGTGTCTCCCAGGTGGCTTGTGGCAAACTTTAAACAACACTTTTTATGGATATCTTTAAGAAATGGCTTTCTTCTTGCCACTCTTCCATAAAGGCCAGATTTGTGCAATATACGACTGATTGTTGTCCTATGGACAGAGTCTCCCACCTCAGCTGTAGATCTCTGCAGTTCATCCAGAGTGATCATGGGCCTCTTGGCTGCATCTCTGATCAGTCTTCTCCTTGTATGAGCTGAAAGTTTAGAGGGACAGCCAGGTCTTGGTAGATTTGCAGTGGTCTGATACTCCTTCCATTTCAATATTATCGCTTGCACAGTGCTCCTTGGGATGTTTAAAGCTTGGGAAATCTTTTTGTATCCAAATCCGGCTTTAAACTTCTTCACAACAGTATCTCGGACCTGCCTGGTGTGTTCCTTGTTCTTCATGATGCTCTCTGCGCTTTTAACGGACCTCTGAGACTATCACAGTGCAGGTGCATTTATACGGAGACTTGATTACACACAGGTGGATTGTATTTATCATCATTAGTCATTTAGGTCAACATTGGATCATTCAGAGATCCTCACTGAACTTCTGGAGAGAGTTTGCTGCACTGAAAGTAAAGGGGCTGAATAATTTTGCACGCCCAATTTTTCAGTTTTTGATTTGTTAAAAAAGTTTGAAATATCCAATAAATGTCGTTCCACTTCATGATTGTGTCCCACTTGTTGTTGATTCTTCACAAAAAAATACAGTTTTATATCTTTATGATTGAAGCCTGAAATGTGTCAAAAGGTCGCAAAGTTCAAGGGGGCCGAATACTTTCGCAAGGCACTGTACATTTGTATCCCAGTGACTTTTGGAAAACAGACTGAACCAGGTTTTCCTCTATGATTTTGCCTGTGCTTAGCTCTATTCCATTTATTTGTATTTTTAAAAACTCCCTAGTCTTTGCCAATGACAAGCATACCCATACCATGATGCAGCCGCCAACATGCTTAGAAATATGAAGAGTGGTACTCAATAATGTGTTGTGTTTGCCCCAAACATAACGCTTTGTATTCAGGACATAAAGTTAATTTCTTTGCAACATATTTTTCAGTTTTACCTTTAGTGCCTTATTGCAAACAGGATGCATGTTTTAGAATATTGTTATTCTGTACAGGTTTCCTTCTTTGACTCTGTCATCTAGGTTGGTAATGTGGAGTACCTACAATGTTGTTGATTCATCCTCAGTTTTCTCCTATCACAGTCATTAAACTCAAACTGTTTTAAGTCACCATTGGCCTTATGGTGAAATTCCTGAGCAATTTCCTTCCTCTCCAGGAACTGAGTTAGGAAGTATGCCTGTATTGATTTTATTATTTCTTAATTTATTTAACTAGGCAAGTCAGTTAAGTTGTGTTGTGACAAGTTAGGGAGGTATACAGAAAAAAAACCTATTTGGTAAAAGACCAAGTCCATATTATGGCAAGAACAGCTCAAATAATTAAAGATAAATGACAGTCCATCATTACTTTAAGACATGAAGGTCAGTCAATATGAAACATTTCAAGAACTTTGAAAGTTTCTTCAAGTGCAGTCGCAAAAACCATCAAGCACGTGGCGATGCTTTGCTAGTGACACTGTCTGTGATTTATTTAGAATTCAAGGCACACTTAACCAGCATGGCTACCACAGCATTCTGCAGCGATACGCAATCCCATCTGGTTTGCGCTGCGATACGCCATCCCATCTGGTTTGCGCTTAGTGTGACTATAATTTGTTTTTCTATAGGACAATGACCCAACACACCTCCAGGCTGTGTAAGGGCTATTTTACCAAGAAGGTTGAGGGATGGAGTGCTGCATCAGATGATCTGGCCTCCACAATCCCCCGACCTCAACCAAATTGAGATGGTTTGGGATGAGTCGGACCGCAGAGTGAAGGAAAAGCAGCCAACAAGTGCTCAGCGTATGTGGGAACTCCTTCAAGACTGTTGGAAAAGCATTCCAGATGAAGCTGGTTGAGAGAATGCCAAGAATGTGCAAAGCTCTCATCAAGGCAAAGGGTAGCTATTTGAAGAATCTTAAATATAAAATATATTTTGATTTGTATAACACTTTTTTGGTTACTACATGATTCCATATGTGTTATTTCATAGTATTGATGTCTTCACTCTTGTTCTACAATGTAGAAAATCGTTTTAAAAAACTTGAATGAGTACAGTAGGTGTTCTAAAACCTTTGACTGGTAGTGTCAAATATTGATGTCAGACAATGTTCATAGTTCATGACTATGATATTTCATGATGTCAAGAAGTTTGTATTAATTTCCGTTTGGCATGTCTCTAGATGTAATGACATGACAACTGTGCCATTTTGGTTAACCGTTCCCCCACTTTTTCCCGATGCTGGCTGAAGACCTACAGTGCCTTCCGGAAGTGTTCACACCCGTTGACTTTTTCCACATTTTGTAGTGTTACAATCTGAATTTAAAATGGATAAAATTGAGATTTTATGTCACTGGCCTACACACAATGCCCCATAATGTCAAAGTTGAATTATGTTTGCGGAAGCTTTTACAAAATAATTTAAAATGAAATGCTGAAATGTCTTGAGTCAATAAGTATTCAACCTCTTCGCAAGCATAAATAATTTTAGGAATAAAAATACAAGTCACATAATAGGTTACATGGACTCACTCTCTGTGCAATAACAGTGTTTAACATTATTTTTGAATGACTTCCTCATCTCTGGACCCCACACATACAATCATGTAATTTTCATCATAGGTACACTTCAACTATGCCAGACAAAATGAGAAGAGAAAAATCCAGAAAATCATATTGTAGGATTTTTAATGAATTTATTTGCAAATGATGGTGGAAAATAAGTATTTGGTCAATAACAAAAGTTTATCTCAATACTTTGTTATATACCCTTTGTTGGCAATGACAGAGGTCAAACGTTTTCGGTAAGTCTTCACAAGGTTATCACACACTGTTGCTGGTATTTTGGCCCATTACTCCATGCAGATCTCCTCTAGAGCAGTGATGTTTTGGGGCTGTTGCTGGGCAACACAGACTTTCAACTCCCTCCAAAGATTTTCTATGGGGTTGAGATCTGGAGACTGGCTAGGCCACTCCAGGACCTTGAAATGCTTCTTACGAAGCCACTCCTTCGTTGCCCGGGCGGTGTGTTTGTGGTCATTGTCATGCTGAAAGACCCAGCCACGTTTCATCTTCAATGCCCTTGCTGATGGAAGGAGGTTTTCACTCAAAATCTCACCATACATGGCCCCATTCATTCTTTCCTTTACACGATCAGTCGTCCCGGTCCCTTTGCAGAAAAACAGCCCCAAAGCATGATGTTTCCACCCCCATGCTTCACAGTAGGTATGGTGTTCTTTGGATACAACTCAGCATCCTTTGTCCTCCAAACACGACGAGTTGAGTTTTTACCAAAAAGTTACAGGTGTCTTTTATACTGATAACAAGTTCAAACAGGTGCCATTAATACAGGTAACGAGTGGAGGACAGAGGAGCCTCTTAAAGAAGAAGTTACAGGTCTGTGAGAGCCATAAGTCTTGCTTGTTTGTAGGTGTAGGTGACCAAATACTTATTTCCCACCATAATTTGCAAATAAATTAATAAAAAATCCTATGATTTTCTGGATTTTGTTTTCTCATTTTGTCTGTCATAGTTGAAGTGTACCTATGATGACAATTACAGGCCTCTCTCTTTTTAAGTGGGAGAACTTGCACAATTGGTGGCTGACTAAAAACTTTTTTGCCCCACTGTATGTACTTTTGTTTATCCCACCTGTAACTCTGTGTTGTTGTTTTTTGTCTCACTGCTTTTCTTTATCTTAGCCAGGACGCAGTTGTAAATGGTCTCAGCTGGCATACCTGTTAAATAAAGGTAAAAAAAATAAAAATAAGAATACAAATCTGTAAGGTCCCTCAGTCGAGCAGTGAATGTCAAACACAGATTCAACCACAAAGGCCAGCGAGGTGTTCCAATGCCTAGCAAAGAAGGGCACCTATTGGTAGATGGGTAAAAAAAAGAAGAATACTCTGAATATCCCTTTGTTATTAATTACACGTCGGATGGGGTGTATTGGGCGACAGGTAGCCTAGTGGTTAGAGTGTTGGTCTAGTGACCGAAAGGTAGCAAGATCAAATCCCTGAGCTTACAAGGTAATAATCTGTTGTTCTGCCCCTAAACAAGGCAGTTAACCCACTGTTCCTAGGCCATCATTGAAAATAAGAATTTGTTCTGATTGGCTCAAACACATTAAGAAGGAAAGAAATTCCACAAATGAACTTTTAAGAAGGCGTACCTGTTAATTGAAATGCATTCCAGTTGACTACCTCAGGAAGCTGTTTGAGAGAATGCCAAGAGTGTGTAAAGCTGTCATCATAAACACTACCATTCAAAAGTTTGGGGTCACTTAGAAATGTCCTTGCTTTTGAAAGAAAAGCACATTTTTTGTCGATTAAAATAACATCAAATTGATCAGAAATACAGTGTAGACATAAGTTTACATACACCTTAGCCAAATACATTAAAACTGAGTTTTTCACAATTCCTGACATGTAATCCTAGTAAAAATGCCCTGTCTTAGGTCAGTTAGGATCACCACTTTATGTTAAGAATGTGAAATGTCAGAATGATAGTAGAGATAATAATTTATTTCAGCTATTGTTTTTTTCACCACATTCCCAGTGGGTCAGACGTTTACATACACTCAATTAGTATTTGGTAGCATTGCCTTTAAATTGTTTAACTTGGGTCAAACGTTTCGGGTAGCCTTCCACTAGCTTCCCACAATAAGTTGGGTGAATTTTGGCTACTTCCTCCTGACAGAGCTGGTGTAACGGAGTCAGGTATGTAGGCCTCCTTTCTCGCATACGCTTTTTCAGTTCTGCCCACACATCTTCTATAGGATTGAGGTCAGGGCTTTGTGATGGCCACTCCAATACCTTGACTTTGTTGCCCTTAAGCCATTTTGCCACAACATTGGAAGTATGCTTGGGGTCATTTTCCATTTGGAAGACCCATTTGAACCCCCACAACATGATGCTGCCACCCCCGTGCTTCACGGTTGGGATGATGTTCTTCAGCTTGCAAGCCTCCCCCTTTTTCCTCCAAACATAACGATGGTCATTATGGCAAAACAGTTCTAATTTTGTTTCATCAGACCAGAGAACATTTCTCCAAAAGGTACGGTCTTTGTCCCCATGTGCAGTTGCAAACTGTAGTCAGGCTTTTTTATGGCGGTTTTGGACCAGTGGTTTCTTCCTTGCTGAGCGGCCTTTCAGGTTATGTCAACATAGGACTGTTTTTTACTGTGGATGTAGATACTTTTGTACCTGTTTCCTCCAGCATCTTCACAAGGTCCTTTGCTGTTGTTCTGGGATTGATTTGCACATTTCGCACCAAATTATGTTAAACTCTAGGAGACAGAATGCATCTCCTTCCTGAGCGGTATGACGGCTGCGTGGTCCCATGGTGTTTATGCTAGCGTACTATTGTTCGTACAGATGAACGTGGTACCTTCAGGCGTTTGGAAATTGTTCCCAAGGATGATCCAGACTTGTGGAGGTCTACAATTTTTTCTCTGAGTTCTTTTGATTTTCCATAGTCAAGAAAAGAGGCCCTGCGTTTGAAGGTAGGCCTTGAAATACATCCACAGGTACACCTCCAATTGACTCAAATGATGTCAATTAGCCTATCAGAAGCTTCTAAAGCCATGACATAATTTCAGGAATTTTCCAAGCTGTTTAAAGGCACAGTCAACTTAGTGTATGTAAATGTCTGACCCACTGGAATTGTGATACAGTGAATTATAAGTGAAATAATCTGTCTGTTAACCATTGTTGGAAAAATGACTTGTGTCATGCACAAAGTAGATGTCCTAACAGACTTGGCAAAACTATAGTTTGTTAACAAGAAATGTATGGAGTGGTTGAAAAGCGAGTTTTAATGACTCCAACCTAAGTGTATGTAAACTTCTGACTTCAACTGTATACATATGATATATATATATTTATTTAACCTTAATGTAGCATTATATATATATATATATATATATATATATATATATATATATATATATATATATATATATATCAAGCAACATGCAGCATGGATGCAGTGAGCAGTGTTGCAGTGAGATCACCTCAAGCAAATCTGTTTATCAGCAGACTTGCTTGAGGTGATCTCACTGGAACACTGCTCACTGCATCCAAGTTGCTTGACATAGGTGTTTTCAAAGAGCCCCAGTCATGGTGAGCTTCCTGCCCTTTCAGACTTCCTGCTAGTTTTATACGAGAGAATGTTGGGAAAATATTATGGGTGATGTTTTAGCCACTCAAAAGACTATTTTACATGGGAATCAAAACGACTGTTTGGGACCTTTAATTTCTTACTATTCCAATATGACACAATGAAGTATGTCATAAACAACAATGTTTGCCTAGACCATTCTAAAATAAAAATACACACTTCCTCTAAATGTGTTGTGAAATTCTGTAAAATACTCAATTCAATTACATAAAATAAATAGATACTGTTGAATTTGTTATCACTTTGTGCTTTGGTAGTTGCATCTGCATTGTGGGTGATATGGTCAGTGAGTTCCAGTGGTGTGGTGATAAGGTTACTAAACCCATACTATAGAGATGCATTACTGTCCAGCCCAATAAAATGGAGTCCCTATGCGGTCTGGTTTTAGGGCCTGATTAAAAACACCAAAAACCAGGCCAGGCTTTTAGGGTTACTGCAGAGGAAAACCACCACTCCTCAACAATGAATATTTTACCTTGCTACCGGCAATACACCCGCGTTGAGTGACCACAGTCCATGTTAAGTGTTCCTGACCAGAGGCAAAGGGGGCACTTAACATATTATAATGCCCACTATCTATCAGTGCTGTTGGACTGCCCATGGAGGCTGAGATGAGGCTGAGAGCCCCGTGGTGGCTGGCTCCAGATCACTACTCCACCAATGACCTTCTTACAAACCACACACTCCACACTACCAGCACCCCCCAACACACAAATATGACCGTTGTCCTGGCAACTCAGATGGTAAAAGGGACATCAATCATCAGCGTAGATGACAGCTGACCCCAAACCCCATCTCCAATAGGAAATGTCACTGACCTCCATTGGAGGACTTCCACATCAGGAACAGGGAGAACAGCAATCTTACACTCATCATCTTGCATTCAGGCCAAATTGACGGAACTACTCATATATGTTGACTGTGGAGTTGATTAGATATCTCACTAATCTTCAATCCACCCTTACAAAAAAAACATGTGCAAATTTGCAGTTTCACATGTGAAATAGCTATTTTCACACGTTGAGCTTAAATTTCACGTGAAATCATATTTTCTCATGTATTACATTTTCAGTTCACATGTTAACACCACCTTTTCACATGTTTCACCTCACTTGAATCCTGTGTTCACAGGATTTTTTCATGTTGTTTTTTTGTAAGGGCACCTACTCATATAGAATGCCATTTAAGGAAACATTGCTCACATAGTCAGTCATAATGGGACTCTAGTCTAAAGACCAAAGGCCATTCTATGGGTGTTTCTCAAAATGCATACTACCATGCTCCGAGCACGGGAGGGTCTGAGTATAAGTCCAAATCTATGCAAGTATGCGAAACGGAGCACGGAGGGCACTTCTCGAATGCGTACTCCGTTTGTACATATTTTGAAGCATATATCGAGGCTTGCTTCAACGTAAAGTATGCAAAAAAATATGACACAGCCACGTCAAAAACTACACACATTTTCTTGAAATCAATGGCTGAGCTGAAGCGAGAGAAAAAACACTCTGACTTTGGAATTCAAAGATGCCCATTCACATCTCATATGTTGCCTAACTACAACATTTTAACCTGATACGTTAATATATACATGCTGTGTTAATTTTGGCATAGTTACCTGCCTATAATTCCCACTGTAGTGTGCGTAGGTTGCAAGGCCATAGTAAATCAATAGAGCTAACTGGCTAGCTACTACTGTTAACTAGCCCGATAGGCAGAAAGAATTTTTAGCTAGCTACCCACGAAGAATGGACCTTGGATAACATTTGTTTTAGGTCATTTTTTGCCTGTTATACTAGCTGGTTAGCTACATTATTACTATTCACATATACAGTAGCTAGCAGATAGTTATGAAGTAAAACGTTTGCTTTGTGTACATCTTGTTAAGTCTCTATCGTTGCCATTGTCATGGCTGGAATAAGGTTCAGTGAATGGGGAGATGCAGCGTGAGGTAATACAGTAGGGGGAGTGTGAGTGCTTCTCAAATGTAATGTTTTATGCGTTCTCCACGCTCTCGTCCTCACAAAAACGTATTCAAGAGAACGTCCTCGGAGAATGCACTTGGAGCATGAGAGTGTGGAGCACGGTAGTATGCACATTGAGAAACACCCTTTGTTTTCTCCTTCCCTATTCCTTCCCGCTCCACATCTCAATACACATTACAGAGAGCAGAGAGCTCTGTATTACCAAACAAATATATGGAAAAGTGAGTTTCTGAGCCCAACCCAATTACAGCTGATCTAAATTGGATCTGTCGTATATGTGTTTTATAAGGGGAACTGTGGAACACTACTCCACTGAGCGATGCTGCAGTGAGACAAGACAGCCAGTGATAGCCGGAGTTGATTCGATTTGCTGCTCAGGGGGGACCTTAAATGTGAGGTAATTGCTGACTGGCAGTGTGTTAGGCGCCCCGGCCACGGTCCACTCCAATGGTTTCAGATGACACGGAAACGCTTGGGGTCCTCAGATAGAATGAGGGTCAGGGAAGGGAATGGACATGTGAAATGTTGCTCACTGGGTCTGTTCTGTTAATTACTGTAAACATGCATTTGAGTGGGAAAAGTATTGTATGTGAAGACTGTGTACAGTATACCGTACATACCAGTTCACAAACAATCAAAAACTGAGACCATAATCTATAGTAAAGATTGAGGGAGGATATGACTATGTCTTGGCATGCTGAAGAGAGAGAAAGTGAGTTTCAGTTTGATTTGATTTGAAAATAAAACGGCCTTGGTCTGAGGAGCAGTTCAGAAGAGGGGAAGAGAAAAGGAGAGAGAACTAGACGGCAGCCTCTCTGTGTGATCCTTGAGAGCCTGTTCTGTTTAACGCTCTCCAAAGTGTTTTAAACTGTTACAAGTGCATTAGTGCTGTGGGTCAAGTCTTGCTTGGCTAACCTCTGACCCTTAGTCCAATCTGAGCATGGGCCGTGGCAGTGAGATCATGGTGCGGCCTGCTGTGTTCCGAGAGAGGGTGAGGGGGCTGCTGTTGCCCCAGGGAAGTGCAGTTTTCAGTGGGGAGGTGAGGGGCAACGGGGTGCCTGTAATGATCTCCACATGGATTTTTAATGGCCCTCTCCGTTAGTGTTAGTGTTATTGTTAGCACAGGGGGACCGTCCAAAACACACTGAATTATTCACAAACCTAAAACTGTGATCACACACACTCCACACACTGTGAGCCTGACCTTTCAGTGACCCTCTCTCCATCACGCTCAATCTCCCTTTCTCTTTTAGCCTTTGACCTTTGAGTGGCCCCTCTCTCTATCCTGCTCAATTTCCCTTTCTCTTTTAACCTTTGCCCTTTTCTCTCACTCAATACCATTTGGGTCGTTCCACGAAAAGAGGGCCTTTTCCATCCCTTTGATATTTTAAGTAGAAATTGTGCACCAATATTGAATTTAAAAGCCTGTTATATTAAATGAAGTGCCCTTTATTATAAACCACATGGAGAATTCAATAAATAATTTGCCCACTAACATGGGGTGAAGAGCTGCGGTGAATCCCAGAGGTGTGGACTCGAGTCACATGACTTGGACTCGAGTCAGACTCGAGTCACAAATATGATGACTTGCAACTCGACTTTGACTTTAACACCAATGACTCGTGACTTAACTTGGAGCCTTTTGACTCGACCTGACTTGATACCCTCCACAAGCCCAAATATAAAAATTATGCTATTAAAAAAAGTGTGCAGCGCATCAACTCATTTAACGGATTACAGTTTGATTCAGCCAATCAAATTGTGCCAGCTGAGAAAAAGTTGTGCGTGGCAGTGCAGAGGAACGTTGGCGGGTGAATTCAGATGGAGCCCTTGGAAAGATGATACCCCAAATTATTATTTTTGGATATAAAGACTACGCTGTATCAACAAAAAACGGATTGCAACTTGCGAAACATGCGGAAAGAAAATTACAGACGGAGGCGCAACAATTTCCAACTTTGTTTGACATTTGAAGCTGCACAAAGAACAGTAAGTCGTGGCTAATATAGCCGACAGCTATATCATTTATATCTTTGCTAGTGTAGCATGTAGGCTAACGTAACATTAAATCAATGAACCTCTACACAGTCAGTCAGGAATGTGATCATTGCACCCAAGATTGAGCTACAACTGGCTAGGCAGTTGGTAGCCTAAATCCTTCCTGATGTTACTGCTGTTCCTAAAACCATTGACATACGTTAGCCTACTGTAACCACACAGAGAGAGTGTGTGTGTGTGTGTTAAGGTTGGGAGATTGTGTACAAGCCTACATCGCACGATTGCACCCCATAGCGATCCTCGATAGTCGATCGCTATGGAGGGGGGGTCTTTCTCATGGCTACCCATGTATTTCCATGGAAATACAAGGTTTATTTGGAAAGTAATAAATATATATATTTTTAAAACCATTCATGATTTGCGTAAATGTAGTATACTAACTATTACTATTGTTAAAAATATGAAATGGTATTACATTTGGTGAAGAGCACATTATGACTTGTTTAGGACTTGAAACTCAAAGTTCAGGACTTCAGACTTGACTTGAGACTTGTCGGTCTTAACTTGGGACTTGACTTGGGACTTGAGTCCTAAGACTTGAGACTTGCTTATGACTTGTAAAACAATGACTTGGTCCCATCCATGGTGATTCCTCTCTATCCAATGGCATACACAATGAGACAGACCTGCCCAGCAGCTCTGACTTTGTTTACATAAGACAACAAGTCACGCATTTTTTTACTTGAGATAAACTACAAATGAATTACATATTTCTTGAGTTATCTTAGACTCATTCTGGGGATTTTGAGGAAGTGAAATAGGCTACAGTGTCTCATGGGGGACAAACATCATTAGCCAAACACGGAATCGGTCATGAAACACACCTCCAAGACTGAAATCTCATTTTTGTAATGAGCAACAGAAAAACACACGTTCCAATCGATGTGTTCAGTGGCACTTTAAGGGCAACCCTGTTACATGCACTGGACTCTTGTTTTAAAATGGTGAAATGATTCATTTTTTTATGTCAAAAGAAACATTGAACATCTAGTAGTCAAATCATAGTGTAAAAGCAGGTGAGCTGGTTCATTTTCTGGTATTTTGTGGTGCAAAACTGAACGGGTCGAGCATAACACCTCAAACCTATTACCCAAAGATAGACAGGCTAGAAACAACAGTGAGTGGTATTCAATTGCCATTCTCTGTTGCACACAACAAGCTTCCATTCCCCCTGTCACAAATGGATTTATGGCTGATTTAAGAAGAAATCATGAACCCTGTTACAGTCAACCTTCTTACTTTATTTGACACATACTATACATAGTCTCTTTTTTTTACCTCTTGAGTTGAATTATTAAGTTGAACGTGCTCGTTATGGCAGAATGTTAAAATGAGTTGAAATCAAAAGTATTTTTTAACTGAGTTACACTTCTCAAAAGGCACCGATAAAAACACAATTGAGACAGCACACTGACAAACTGCCCAGCTTTACATGCCAATGGCCCAGAGTTGTTGACAGTGGGATTTTGCATGGATATGCCACGTCCTTTCATGTCATTATATTACATGGGCAAATTATGTTGATTGCGCAAAACAAGTGGAAAGAAATCCCTGAAATTCATGTTTCATTGCTGAGCTTTGCAATCAAATGTGGCTAAGCATTTACATAATGTCCTTGACTTTTTGTTCATGTGCTGAGTTTGACTCAAAGAAGCTTATCAGTTTTGTTTATCTTGTCATGGTTCAGGAAAATACCCATCATATCAGAATTGCTTACTCAGTGAGCGTATGTGTGTATGAAGATAATCCATCTAAATGCTGCATCTCATATGGAACATTCTACTGTGGTTGCCTTCTGATGCTTCGCTGCAACTGAGTGATTTACCGTGTGTGTGTGTGTGTGTGTGTGCATGTGTGCGTGCGTGTGTGTGTTTTACCCTGTGACCACGCCACCTGGTGGTACACGGAGCAATTAGAGAACCTCTTCTAGGTGTATTTGAGCTGTTTCTTTTGTTATCAGCTGGCATCTAGTTCTATTGTCTGACCTAGAGAATCACATTCAGTGACAAGACACTGACTTCATTTTTTTAAATGGTTAACATTTTTAACTCAGTTGTGACATAGAAGTATAAATGATAAGAGTGTGGAGCACCATGAGTTAAACCCTCTTTCCTCAGTGAACCAGGCCCATGACGACCCCTCTGTTTCCATCCCTTGCCCTGCTCTGATCACAAACGCAAACCCCAGAACGGCATCTGAAAATCCTGTAAGGATTGAAAGACCGTGACCACCCTCATAAAACACATGCACTCATACAGTACTCTGGCGCTTTCATTAAACACAACACTGTGCAAAGCACCCTCCGCGCCTCTCCTCCCCAGGCCCCAACCCTAGGCCCAGACCCAGAGCACTGAATGCAGCCAGCTGTGGGCCTGTACTGCAGGCCTGCAGTCTCTTAACCAGTGCTGGCTAATTCCAGCTGGAAGGCAGGTTAACCGGGCAGGCATGGGCCTCAGAACCTGCAGCAGGACTATGACCATCATTAGAGTGACCGCAGCAGCCTCTCACCCAGGCCTTAATGCAGCCCGGTACTCACTGGAGGGGGCCACTGTGGCTTTTAATGATGGCGTCGTTGTGTTTATGAGGCAACGACGCTGGTCTTCTCACTCTTACTTTGCCTGGGTTTCCATAGACACGATACACTCCAAACTAACCACTCTCATCAGCAGTGTTGTTTCAATTGGAATGTGTGATATACAGCACCATCGATAGCATGTTCTAATATCAGGGTTTAGTACCAGCATTCAGAGCTTGTTTTAGTGTGAGTGTGTCATGTTTTTACAGTAGGTCTGTCAAAACAGCCCTGATGGCATTTTCTATCAGCAGTATGTTGTGAATCAGTCAGTCAGTCAGTCAGTCAGTCAGTCAGTCAGTCAGTCAGTCAGTCAGTCAGTCAGTCAGTCAGTCAGTCAGTCAGTCAGTCAGTCAGTCAGTCAGTCAGTGTATGTAAAAGCAGCACTAAGAGCATGTTCTACCAGTAGCACGGGGTGTTTTTATGTGTGTAACATTAGCAGCTGTGATTGAACATGTCACTGATGGCTGATGGGGGGTCCCTGGGTAGCAAACGACCTGTCACCTCCCTGGGCGGACGTCATTCGTCACTCTGCCCCCCTTAAGAGGCCTGCTGCAGTTTTCACAGTAGACCCAGGGGTCAGATTGAAAACATACACTCATAAACAGCATCTATTATTCATGGCTTACAGCAAAGAGATCCGCTCTCCTGCACCAGCTACAGCGGCTGTCAAAGCATGCTATTCAGCAAGGTCCAGAGCCTTGGAGAGAAAATCCTCTGACATTACAGCTGTCACATGGCAGCCATAACCCAGGTGGAAAGGCTCGTGCATGAGTTAGTGCACCTGTGTGTTGAGGCTTTATGAAGCGTACCTGTTTGACTGAGGGTAGGGTTAACCCTAACCCTAACCCCAACCCTAGCCAGTCCCAATCAACGGACTCTAAACACAGTAAAAGAAAATGAATCATCTATTGAAATATAAATCATCAGTTGTTTTTCTACTGTGTGTGTGTTATAATTTCACTATGGGGTTCTCCCTGAGAGTGGGCCCAGCTTGGCTCAGAGTTCAGTGTGTTAGTGTGCTAGTCCATTACAGTACACAAAGGCCCTGTGATTATAGGCCCTGCTAATACACACATTGAGGGTTTGCTTTGGAGACTTTCTCTGATGGTATCAACTAGCTACAGCGAACCCTGTGCGTTTGTATGTTCCGGTGTGTGTTTGGGTGGGTGGGGGTGGGTGTGTGTGGGTGGGTGTGTGGTTTGGGGTTGTGTGGGTTGGGTGGGCGGATTGGCCGTTCGTAGATCATAATGCTTTCATTTAAGCAGCAGTGATGGGATGAGAGAGTGGTGCTTGTCTCCACTCTGACCCTGCTCCCCTTTCCCCATCCCAGACCCCACCCTCCAGGCCAGGGCCAGCTCAGCAGTTAGTAACTCCTGCTAACGACCTGTAATGATTTTAATCATCTGCAATCAGATGAGGAGTCATGAGTCTCTGGGCGAAGGGAGCGAGACAGGGTTTTCTTTGGCTTGACGGGGGCAGCGGGCGGTGGGCTGGTCATATACCATAGGAGCCTGGCACAATTAGATTCACAGCCAGGGAACATGACTCCTCAATGCCATGCAGAGAGGAACAGTTCAGAGGAGCGCTGCTCTGGCCTACAGGGTTGATGGGCTGATTTGTTGGCTGACTTCTGTGATAACTGTAAGAGGGGAGTCTGAAATCTTCCAGTGTAATTCACACTGATTTTGTGAGAGAGAGAGAGAGAGAGAGAGAGAGAGAGAGAGAGAGAGAGAAGTATGTAGACTCGATGGCGGTAGGGCTGAATGACTTGCGAGGATGACAACCTCAGTTCACTGCAGTGTGTCCCAGACCCATCATCAACACCTTTCCCCATAGAGCAGACCAACCACTGTATGATGTATAAATACTCCCAATCCTCCTGCATCCAGTATGCTCTTTTCACTTCCATAAAAACCCAAAGATACATCCACATCCTCCCCAAAGATCAAAATAAAACATGCAACATTGCTGATTCTGAGTGGAGCTGTACGCTGGAAACACAGCAAGGTTGTTTGCGGCCGGCCCGAGAAGGGGAAGGGTGGGGGTAGCTGGAGGGGTTTGGAGCAGAGCTGCCAGAACCGCATGAAGTGGGACCACCCAGGTTGGCGTCAGGACATTGGCACGGGCTCCGGAGGGCGACCGGCCAGCAGCCAACCCATGCCCAGGCTGAGGCAGCGCTCTGAGGCTGTGCCAGAGTGGACGAACTGCTCAGCTGAACCCACAAAGGCCACTTCAGCATCCAGCCCTCCACAGCACAGCCTACATAACACAGCACAGCAGCCCCCAGTGATCCACATCCCAGCCTGCTACAGCAGCAAACAGACAGGAGCTGGTGTAGGTCCGGGGTGGGGTGTGGGTAAAGGGGTGGTTAAGGGAGGGAGTGTTTTTGTTGAACCGGTGAGGTATTTTTATGATTCCGTTTCCTTAGGACACACCGCTGTCTGATGGACACACCCCTGTCTGATGGACACACCCCTGTCTGATGGACACACCCCTGTCTGATGGACACACCACTGTCTGATGGACACACCCCTGTCTGATGGACACACCCCTGTCTGATGGACACACCACTGTCTGATGGACACACCACTGTCTGATGGACACACCTCTGTCTGATGGACACACCACTGTCTGATGGACACACCTCTGTCTGATGGACACACCTCTGTCTGATGGACCTCCCTTTATGAAAACGGAGGACGCTGCCGGTGAGATTTACCAGAGAATGTTTATGCATAAGCAACTGAATCACATCAGATCATTGTCAGTGTAAAAGTCCTCTTTGGTCAAAACAAAACATACAGTGAGTTACTTTGAGAGTTACAAGATGGGCACAGACACACCACTGTCCGATAACTGGCCAGTTCAGATTGTTTTTGTTCTTCCTGTCTGAGACAGTCAGGTCTCACTGTTCTCTAAAGCTGTAATAACCATGCCGTCATAGTAACAGGCTCTGTGTTAAACACTTCTCCTCCTGTTCTCTCCCAGTGGTCATTTCAACATTTAAACTGCATAACAAATAATTTGCCCTGTGTTTATCTCCTCCAATGGGGCCAGTCATTTCATCCCAGCACTTACGCCTTATAAACTCACTGACAAATCACATTACCTTTAGCTTCTCTCAGCAGTTCAGACCTTTCTGGTAAAGTGTAATTTATCACCCTGTAATCCACTTTGCTAGGTATAGTAGGAGGGTTGTTGGAGAGGTGGAGTTGCATGAAGGAAAGAGTATGAGGAGGAATGATGATGCTTAGAGATGCAGTAAAAATATGCTTGGATTAGGAGTGGTAACATTTACTATTTATTTATCTTAATATAGAGATGGCCAAGTTTAGTCTGACCTGATGTCAGAGCAAAATGCATTTCTAAGCAGACAGGACTGCACACACTGTCTCTCTTCCTCTTTCACTTTCCCCCTCTCCATCTCCTCCCATGAGAGGGCTACTGTGCGGCAGGTTCGGGCTTGATTCAATTTCAACTCTATAAAACATTTTCTAACATAGAAAAATATTTGCTGTCAACGTTTATCAGATTATGTCAGTGCAGTGGAAGAGTGGAGAGGGCTGCACAGGCCCTTCTGACCAGCGACTGGTTCACGCTTCACTTAAGAACTAATACAGAACATACAGTACTGCCTCCCTTCACAATATCAACTACAGCATCTACACAAAATACAAAACACAGAGAGTGATGTCCATAAGAATGCACAGTGTGGTACAGTTCCATAGAGCTAACATACTCAGCCAGCTACAGTGCACACTGTTTACTCTGAGTTACAGCACATCCTGTTCTCTCTGAGTGGCGGTCTTTTGCTGCTAATCTATGCATCTATCCACGGCCTCTTAGAACAACAGTAAAACACATACTGTACAGTAATGGGACGATCTCCTCTTTTCAGAGCGGGCCCAGCCTGTACCCATTTGAGTGCAATGCTAAGATGGAAGCCACTGGTTCCTTTCTCATTCATCTTGCTTGAGTTGAGCAGAACACCGGGCTGGGCAGAGCAGGGTAGAGTAGAGTAGGGCAGGTATTTGAGTGATCTCCACAGCCTATTTCCCCAGACCGTTAATCATTGTCATAGCCTGGTCCACCCGTGGCCTCCCCCCTGCCTCCAGCTTCATAGGCCTAACATGCATAAGGAGGAACAGACCCACCCTACGCTGTGTGACACACAAACTGTCTTTGGTTCATACCACTGTCTCTCCCTTGGATACCTCTGCATCTCACCCCTCTCACATACATGGCCCTACTCTCTTTCTCTCTTTCTCTCCTACTTACATCACTGCCCCTGACAACCCCTCTCTCCCCCCTTCAGATACATTTGCAATTAATTTATTTTGCTTTTGTTTCCTCTCGCTGTGCCTCTCTCCCCTTCCCCTTGATCCGTCTCGGAGGGGTCTGGAACTGATTTTGACACGTTAGTTGTAGCGTGCAGCTGCCTATTGGGAACATGTTGCACTCTATGACTTTCTATTAAAAGTGAAATGCCATAATAGGCCATGCGCAAAAAGAGGGGGAAAAAAACACTTCACGTAAGATTGCAAAAGGATGTTTGCTAAAAAGGAAAGCTTTTAAATGATATGTCCATACAGGGCCTTCAGAAAGTTCTCACACCCTTGGACTTTTCCTACATTTTGTTGTCTTACAGCCTGCATTTAAAATGTATTAAATTGAGATTGTGTGTCACTGGCCTACACACAATACCCTATAATCTCAAAGTGGTATTATGTTTTTAGAAATCTTTACGAATGAATTCAAAATTAAAATCTGAAACGTCTTGAGTCACTATGTATTCAACTCCTTTGGCAAGCCTAAATATGTGCTTAACAAGTCAAATAATAACTTGCATGGACTCACTCTGTGGCAATAATAGTGTTTAACGTGATTTTTGAATGACTACCTCATCTCTGTACCAGCACATAACCCACACATCTGTAATGTCCCTCAGTCAAGCAGTGAATTTCAAACACAGATTCAACCACAAAGATCAGGGAGGTTTTCCAATGCCTTGCAACGGGCACCTATTGGTAGATGGGTAAAAATAAAGAAGAAGACATTGAATATCCCTTTGAGCAAGTTATTAATTACACCTTGGATGGTGTGTCAATACACCCAGTCACTACAAAGATAAAGGCGTCCTTCCTAACTCAGTTGCCGGAGAGGAAGGAAATCGACCAGCGATTTCATCATAAGCCAATGGTGACTTTAAAACAGTTACAGAGTTTAATGGCTGTGATCTGAGGATGGATCAACAACATTGTAGTCTCTCCACAATACTAACCTAAATGACAGAGTGAAAAGAAGAAAGCCTGTACAGAATAAACATATTCCAAAACATGCATCCTGTCCAAAACATGCAACCTCTTACAAGGTACTAAAGTAAAACTGCAAAACATGTGGCAATGTAATGAACTTTATGTCCTGAATACAATGGTTTATGTTTGTGGCACATCCAACAGAACACATCACTGAGTACCACTTTTCATATTTTCAGGCGTGGTGGTGGATGCATCATGTTATGGGTCTGCTTGTAATTGGCAAGGACTAGGGAGTTTTTTTAGGATTAAAAGAAACGGAATAGAGCTAAGCACAGGCAAAATCCTAGAGGAAAACCTGGTTCAGTCTGCTTTCCAACAGACACTGGGAGACAAATTCACCATTCAGCAGGACCATAACCTAAAACACAAGGCCAAATCTACACTGGAGTTGCTTAGCAAGATGACATTGAATGTTCCTAAGTGGCCTAGTTACAGTATTGACTTAAATCGGCTTGAAAAGGAATGACAATACTTGAAAATGGCTGTCTAGCAATGATGAACAACCAACTTAACAAAGTTTGAATAGCTTTTAAAAGAATAATGTTATTTTAAATTCAGGCTGTAACACAACAAAATGTGGAAAAAAGTCTAAGAGTGTGAATACGTTCTGAAGGCTCTGTACTCAAGTTAATGACGTTATGTGCAGTTGTGTTGCTATGAATTGCATTCATCTAAATCTTAAATATATGTTTCTTCAACACCCTGTGAACATGTGCTCTATCAGTGTTCACAAGACAGGCAGAGTGAGGTGAAGAGCTCAGGGTGCTGCTGTCTGAGAAACTGTCAAGGTGTGAGATCTGAGGTCAGTATGACATGCCCTCCACCCTGACAACTCTCCACCCTGTTCACCAGAACTCACTGTCAGCTAGCCTAGCTCTAAATAGGAAAATCACAGGGTGAATTCTAACTAACAAAACACTGACGTCATACATTCGTCATCTGTCTCTACTACTGCACCTGTCATAATTTTCTGTTGTTGTATGCTTGTGTACATTTAAGGTAAGAATTGTCTGTTGTTAGTTTAGCATGTTAGCTTAGCATGTATCACCGTTCTGAGGGGTATACTACAAAATATGATCAATGAGTTGGCCAGCTAACTTGGCTAAATATGAATATTCTGAATATTTTTTTCGAAAGATAAGCTTGAGTGATCTAATTGGCTCAACAAACAAAAACTTTAGATTTCTTAATCAACCAGATAACTCATTGCTCCTGCTTTGTACTATACCTCTCCGGTCTCTCTTCCCTTAATTCATACAGTTGAAGTCAGAAGTTTACATACACTTAGGTTGGAGTCAATAAAACTTGTTTTTTCAACCACTCCACAAATGTCTTGTAGTTGTTTAGGACATCTACTTTGTGCATGACACAAGTCATTTTTCTAACAATTGTTTACAGACAGATTATTTCTCTTATAATTCACTGTATCACAATTCCAGTGGGTCAGAAGTTTACATTCACTAAGTTGACTGTGCCTTTAAACAGCTTGGAAAATTCCATAAATTATGTCATGGCTTTAGAAGCTTCTAATGGGCTAATTGACATAATTAGAGTCAATTGGAGGTGTACCTGTGAATGTATTTCAAGGCCTACCTTCAAACGCAGTGCCTCTTTGCTTGACTACGGAAAATCAGAAGAACTCAGCCAAGACCTCAGAGAAAAAAGCTGTAGACCTCCACAAGTCTGGATCATCCTTGGGAGCAATTTCTAAACTAAACTGCAAATCAATCCCAGAACAACAGCAAAGGACCTTGTGAAGATGCTGGTGGAAACAGGTACAAAAGTATCTATATCCACAGTGAAACATGTCCTATATCAACATAACCTGAAAGGCCGCTCAGCAAGGAAGAAGCCACTGCTCAAAACCCGCCATAAAAAAGCCAGACTACAGTTTGCAACTGCACATGGGGAAAAAGATTGTACTTTTTGGCGAAATGTCCTCTGGTCTGATGAAACTAAAATTGAACTGTTTGGCCATAATGACCATCGTTATGTTTGGAGGAAAAAGGGGGAGGCATGCAAGCCAAAGAACACCATCCCTACTGTGAAGCACGGGGGTGGCAGCATCATGTTGTGGGGGTGCTTTGCTGCAGGAGGGACTAGTGCACTTCACAAAATAGATGGCATCATGAGGGAGGAAAATTATGTGGATATATTGAAACAACATCTCAAGACATCAGTCAGGAAGTTAAAGCTTGGTCGCAAATGGGTCTTCCAAATGGACAATGACCCCAAGCATACTTCCAATGTTGTGGCAAAATGGCTTAAGGACAACAAAGTCAAGGTGTTGGAGTGGCCATCACAAAGTCCTGACCTCAATCCCATAGATGATTTGTGGGCAGAACTGAAAAGTGTGTGCGAGCAAGGAGGCCTACAAACCTGACTCAGTTACACCAGCTCTGTCAGGAGGAATGGACCAAAATTCACCCAGCGTATTGTGGGAGGTTTGTGGAAAGCTACCCAAAACATTTGACCCAAGTTAAACAATTTAAAGGCAATGCTACCAAATACTAATTGAGTGTATGTAAACTTCTGTAAATGTCAGGAATTGTGAAATGTATTTGGCTAAGGTGTATGTAAACTTCAGACTTCAACTGTATATCAGCTTGGGTTATATTCAATTAAACTTGTATTGTATAATTCAGCCATTATTGGTGAACTGAAATAGCAGAATGGTTTTGAGCAATAAAAAGAAGGGGGGTAGATTGCCTTCAAAGGAAGATTCCCAGTTTTCTAAATGAGGCATGTGTGTACTGGACAGTAGCTACCACACGTAAACAAAGACCCTGTATAAACATAACTGAGGCAGCAATGACTTAACCAAGATCACTGTTTTGGTTTCAACTGTTTCATTCTGCTATCAATTCTCCACCTTGGTTCCTCTAGTTCAACATCTCTGGCTTGTGTAAGAGTGTTTTGTGAGTCTCAGCTCAGATCAAGTTAGCCTTGAGTGTCAGGGCAGGGTGACCCTCTGTGTTGTGTTTGCCCTGCAGATGTGTGTTTAATGTGAGTTCAGAGCAGCACCTTACTGTGGGTAATCTATCAAATCAAGTGAAAGCCATAATTAACCGTCTGAGAGACTTCCAGACACATACAGTTCAGGTTTCACACGTTCCCCGGCTTCTCTCTTCATGCTGTTATTGGCTCCCATTCAGAATACAGAACACACCGAATACAGAACATGTAACAGGACGCTGAACAAAAACCATAAGGCAAGGCAGAAAAATGTAAAATTAAAAAACAAATGGTTTGTGGGAGTGGGTGAATGAGGAAACTCCCTGCTGATAGTGTGTCTTCTCTTTCTTTCTTAAAGGGAGTAATGTGGCCACTGGTCAATGAGCTGTTTATATCACAATGGTTTTGGTCAATTTTGTGTGTGTGTGTGTGTGTGTGTGTGTGTGTGTGTGTGTGTGTGTGTGTGTGTGTGTGTGTGTGTGTGTGTGTGTGTGTGTGTGCGTGTGTGTGTGTGTGTGTGTGTGTGTGTGTGTGTGTGTGTGTGTGTGTGTGTGTGTGTGTGTGTGTGTGTGTGTGTGTGTGTGTGTGCGTGCGTGCGTGTGTGTGTGCGTACGTGTCCTATCTCTGTCTCTGCCACAGCCCAGTGGTCGCCTTCCCAGCAAACCAAAATTGGTTCTGTGAAAGTTCCCAGAACATTCGTTAGGACGTGGCAAGTGTACTCATAACAAAGCAACTGTCCAGTCGTGCTGATGATTATATAATGTTTGTATAAAACATTCACTTGGCTGATGTAGCTAGAACATTCCTGGAACACATTTAATCTGTTATTTAAAGGTTGCAAGAATGTTTCATTAGGTTGTTTGAACAATCTGGTGAGAACATTGTGGGGACATCACAAAAGATACAGTATGTTCCCAAAACACAAAAACTGTCCAGTTATGCAGATGATTGTACAATGTTTCTTTTAGGGTGCAAAAAACATGTCTGATGTTACAAGAACTTTCCCAGAACACATTTCAATTCTTGTTTAAAGGTTCCCAGAATGTTTTTTTAGGTTGTGGGAACATTGTGTGGCTATGGCAAGAGATAGGTTCCAAAAACACTCAAATGTGATGACATTCATAGAGTGTTTATGCTGCCGGGGCGGCAGGGTAGTCTGTGTCATCACATTTTAGTGTTTTTGGAACCTATCTCTTGCCATAGCCACCACAATGTTCCCACAACTTAAAGAAACATTCTGGGAACCTTTAAAAAATAATTGAAATGTGTTCTGGGAAAGTTATTGTAACATCAGACGACTGTTTTTTGCACCCTAAAAGAAACATTGTACAATGTAACTGGAAGGTTGCAAGTTCAAACCCCCAAGCTGACAAGGTACAAATCTGTCATTCTGCCCCTGAACAGGCAGTTAACCCACTGTTCCCAGGCCGTCATTGAAAATAAGAATTTGTTCTTAACTGACTTGCCTAGTTAAATAAAAGTTAAATAAAAAAGTTGCACAGAACATTTGGTCTAAGTTCTTTAAAGGTTTCCAGAACATTTATGGGATTTGTCTGGGATGTTGCAAGAATATTAAATATAAGTTTGTCTTTACGACGTTCATACATATGTAGCAAATGTATTATTCCAGCCAGGTGAAATGTAGATTTTGGCCACTAGATGGCAGCAGTGTGTGTGCAAAGTGTTAGACGGATCCAATGAACCATTCCATTTCTGTTCAAAATTGTGTATCAAAACTGACCAAATGTGCCTAATTTGTTTATTAATAACTGTTCATGTTCAAAATTGTGCACTCTCCTCAAACAATAGCATGGTATTATTTCACTGTAATAGCTACTGTAAATTGGACAGTGCAGTTAGCTTAACAAGAGTTTAAGCTTTCTGCCAATATCAGATATGTCTATGTCCTAGGAAATGCTCTTGTTACTTACAACCTCATGCTAATCGCATTAGCCTACATTAGCTCAACCGTCCTGTGGAAGGGACACCGATCCCAAAGAAGGTAACTGACTTGCCTAGTTAAATAAAATAAATACATTTCTAAGAAGGCTAAAAAGAATGCATGGAATTCCTGATTGACCATACTGCCATTGCTACATACTGAAAAAATAGCATGTGAGAGCTCTTCCCTGGTGGCGCAGAGGATAAAATACCTAACTTAAGGAACCAAAAATTGCAAGTTCAAACCCCACATATGCAGATTGTCAACATACAGTATAAAGTGTTAAAAACATTTTTTATGTTTGTATGATGTCCTATATATTAAAATACTGTGTGTCTGTATCATCTTGTAGTGTAGTGGGTCCACAATATGGACCTTAAATGAGAATTTCCATTAAATCTGGAGAGAAACATAACGTGGATGTACTCCACTCTGCTTGATTAAGGAACTATAATTTTGCATGCTGAGAATGTTGTGGTAGAATTAGGTAAAACTTAAATATTACATTTTCTAAATGTTCTTGAAATGTTCTGAGGACCTTCAAGACAAGGTAAAATGTATATTGTGTGAACATTAATGGAATATTATGTTAAACCTAAAACAAATATGCTATGAACGTTATGAACACTGACTTATTTAGAAATTGTGGAACATTGTTTAACATTGTGGGAATGTTCTGTGCAACCTTCGTGAATATCACAAGAATATTCATGCAACGTTAAGGGAATGTCCTGTGCAATCTATCTTAAAAAAATGGTATGAATGTCATCACAACCACAACATCACACACAATGTCATCAAAATCACAACATCACAAGCATATTTTGTGTGTTGGAAACCTATCTCTTGTACTGTATCCACAATGTTCCCACAACCTAATAACATTTGCTGGGAACCTTTTAACCTTTTCACATGTGAGTTTTTTTTTTTTTTTGCGTGTGATGTCAGAATGCTCTCACTGTTCCAAAATGTGTTTTTACACAGCAGGACAGTTATCCCTATGCTGCCATCAAACCAAAGTTGTAACCTCTTATCTTTGGCTTGACGCAAAGAAAGAAAATACCCATCGGTCAGATTACTTTCGATTTTTGGAAAGGTTTTTACTCCATTATATTGATCACTGGGGAGGTCACCCATGCTGTGATGAACTGTAAATAGTCATTGCTATTAGCTAATTCATATTATGGTTTCTGTCAGCCGAGCGTTAGCTAAATATGACCGCTTGTGTTATAGGTCACTCTTTCATCAGTTAGCGCTGCGTGACTAATGTAGCCTACATTTTACCGGTTTGGATGAGAATTGCGTTATGCTGTCACTACTTCTGTGAATGTCTGAACATTGCATCCAAAAATAAACTGCTCACGTTGAGGACATAACGTTGTAAAGACTGTTTTGTGCAAAATGTTTCTGTGAAAATACTGTGTGGTCAGCTCAAACGCTTGACTGTTGCATCAATTTTAACCGGAGGTTGTAAATAAGTGTTCTAATCACACCGGTTTGAGTTTACGCTGCAGGGACCACTGTAGGATGATCACACCCATGTCTTTGTACGTGTCAAACGGTTTAATGTGTTCTCGGAATGTTCTTGCAACGTCAGGTGAATGTTTTTTGCACCCTAAAAGAAACATTGCAGATCATCCGTACAACTTGACAGGTTTTGTGTTTTGGGAACACATCTTTTGTGATGTCACCACAATGTTCCCACCAGACTGTTCCCACAACCTAATGAAACATTCTGGTAACGTTTAAAGAACAGACAAAATGTGTTCTGGGAACGTTCTTGCAACATCAGCCTAATGTTTTACACAAACATTGTATAATCATCAGCACAACTGGAACATTTACCGCAACCTAACGAATGTTCTGGGAACTTTCACCAAACCAATTTTGGTTTGCTGGGAAAGCATTACTGGTACATTGTGTTATTACATTACCTGTAGAGCTAATGTTAACTTTTGGAGAATGTTCTGTGGTGGTTGTTACAGGTGTTGTGCACAACATTTTAGTGAATACTAGAACATTCCAATGATATTTCATTTTAAACATTTAAAAAATATATACAAGATTTTGTTATCATTTTGGGATATTATCGTCCTAATGTCAGATAAAACCCTAACTCGAACTTAATGGGAATCTTAGCTAATGTTTTTGGAATGTTCCCGGTTTGCTGGGTTGTGGTTTCCAGGGGGAGTCTCGTCTCCAGAGGCACACTGAGCTAATTGCCCCCTCCCCCCCAAACACACACATGCACACACACATCACCCCACTCAAACCCTGCCTCTGTAGCCCCAGCCCCTGGTTCTGGGAGGGAGGAGGAGGGCTGGATTAATGATAATTGCGGTGTGTGGGAGGCTGGAGAGAGGCCAGGATTACAGAGGGATTCTCCTTGATCCACAGAGATGCTGATGGTAATGCTCTCTGCCCATCCCTCCCTCCCTCCTCAATTGCCTCTGCACACACACATGGTCACACACACCCCACACACACACATTACACAGACATACTGTACAAGCACACACAAACACATACACACACAGAGACACATGGTGGACAGAGGGACGTGGTTACAGCAGTATGCAGTAAGTACAGGGTCTGCATGTCCATGCTGAGAGCCAGTGTTGGTGAATCACTCCTTCCAGGGCTGTAGACTGAGACTGGCCTTGCGTCAGGGTCGCTCCTCGCCTGTTTGTGTCTGCCCTCGTGTGCGCAGGCCGCCCCTGCAGCTGACGCACCACCACCTCACTGGGGTTAACACACAATCTTTTCCCCAAATGCTGCCATCTCCCAACACTCCCTGTGCTGTCTGACTCACCTCCCCCTCATTTATTACCATATAATTACTACATAGTTATTATATTACCCGGAACTTGATATGGTAATCCTCATTTCAAAGTTTTGTAAAATGTTGGTGTACCAGTACAGCTACTTACTGTTCATTTGAACCCCAACAATGGAATAACAGTAAATGAACCATCCTGAAAACAACATTATTTCCATGCAATCCACTGGGCCTCAGAGAGTGTCATGCAATTTCTTCCCGATGGTGTGTTCAAGACCCTTCTTGTGTAGATAGATCCCTCCGCCAAACCTTCCCTTTCTGCTTCGTCAGGCTTCTCCGCTATTAAACCACCCCTGTGTGTGAGAGAGAAGCCGCAGCCTGCCCTCTACTTCTCCCCTTAACAAAATCATGTCAAAAAGCAATTAATATCTTAATACCTCCATCAGCGTGTCCGTGTCAGTGGCCGCCAGCCGCCAGGCCTCACAACTCACCGACTCGTTGTTTTCCACCCCGGGGCTGGCCGGTGGTTTCCCTGGTCTCATTTCCCAGTGCCCCGGTGGTCAGCTGTGGTTTTCAGGGGCACGGGGAAGGAGACTGTGGGCAGGGAGGCCTCCACTCCCTTCCACTCCCAGACCAGTGTTAAGTACTCTCCAGTCTCTTCAGTCCCGAGAGCTGCAGTTGCCACAGCCCTGACTCCTAATGCAGTGGCCAGTCAGAAGCCCCACTCCACTCATACAATCCATTATGGCCAAAGAAGATCAGGCCTGTATTAGGGCCAACACCAGGCTCCAGTCTGTATCTTTAATAGGCTAATAGGTGCTGAGGAGCGTTGTTTCAGATGGGC